>NC_086377.1:66966282-68166282 GCF_036588685.1 Mytilus trossulus
ATTATCAAGCAAAAATTTCTTTTCAAATAAAGACTTCATTTTACCTTTTTGACACATATACACATAAAAATACATGACATAATGTTTCAGTGCGTACTTAAAAAGTTGAACTAAATTAACATTTGTTTTGCCATTCATAATAATATTCCTTCTTCTAAATATACAATATCTTGCAGTTGAAAGCAGAAAGTTAACAAAACTGTCATTAACACCTTTCATTTTCCAATTTAACCCAAATAGTAGCAAATGTTCACTTTGTACACCACTTATTTTGTCAGAATCACAATCCTTCTTTTCCACTATTTGGAACAAAAATACCTTTTATCAAATCATTTTTAACAATCTTATTATGTAAAGGCTCAGCAGCTAAAACATACAATAATGCACTTATAGGGAAGCCTTGTCTAATACCATTTTTAATATGAAAATAGTTTGTCAAGAATCCATTACATTTTACCGCACTATTAATACCATTATAAAATATTTCAATCCATTTTACAAATCTATCACCAAATCCATATTTTCTTAACACATATAACAAATATTTATGACTCACTCTGTCAAATGCTTTTTCCTGATCTATTTTCATTATATACCCTTCAAGTTCATCTTTTTCAATGAGTTCTATAATATCTCTTACATTTGCAATATTATTTGATATATCCCTACCAATAATACAACATGTTTGATCATTAGATAAAATCTTAGGCAATACAACCTTAAATCTATTTGCCATTATCCTGGCTAATATTTTATAATCAACCTGTAGTAATGAAATAGGTCTATAATTTTTCAAAGACTTTTTATCACCTTTCTTTTTATATATAAGACTTATCACTCCACATTTCATAGATCTGCCTAAAACACCTCTTTTTCAATAACATTAAACAAATCAAATAAAACATTTCTGAGTTCATTATAAAATTGACAGTAAAACTCAACTGTGAGTCCATCAGACCCTGGACTTTTATTTTTTGACATTTGATTGATTGCTTTAAAAATTTCTTCATGTGAAATATCAGCATCACAAAAATTACAATCATTGTCATCTATTTTTGTATCTACACAATCTAACAATTCTCACATTTTATCATTATCTGTATCTACACATGAGTACAATTCTTTATAAAATTTATATTGTAAATCTAAAATCCCTTCAGTAGCATAAACTGATTCATTATTTTCATTTAGTAATTCTTTTATAGAATTATTCTCTTGTTTATATTTCTCCAAATTTAAAAAATACTTTGTACATTTATCTGACTCTACAGCCCAAATAGCTTTTGATCTGAGTACTGCACCTCTACATTTTTCTAGTTCATATGCTGACAACTCAAGTTTCAAACTTTCATACTTAGCTACATCAATATCTACACCACAAGCAGCTTTTTCACATAAAAAATTTATTTGCCTTTCTAATCTATAAAAATCTCTTCTATTTTCTTTTGCCATTTTAGAAGAAAAAAATTGAGAATATCTCTTTATTTTATATTTAAGATTATCCCCCCCAAATCATTAAATCTTTATTATATAATTCATTTTCTTTTTCATCAGAAATAATTTCTTTTACTCTCCTTACATATTCTTCATTACATAATAATGTATTATTGAGGACCAACAATCAAGCACCTCTTTCAATATTACTACAGTTAAAATTCATAATTACAAACGAATGATCACTTAAACTAGTAGTATTATAATATACATTCTGAACATAAGGAGATAACTGTTTATTTACAAGGAAATAATCAATTCTACTTTGTTGTAATTCTCCATTACAAATTCTTTTCCATGAAAATATTCTAGAACTTTTATCTCTAGTACGCCATACATCATACAAATTTCAATCAGATCACATAATTTTTTACATGGTTCATCAATAACATGATTACTTTTACCACCTCTATCTAGCATAGATAGAGAAGTATTAAAATCTCCACCAATTATCAAGTTATCTAACTTTTCCATATACAGTTTAACAAAGTTAAAAAAATATAACTCTTTCAGCATTAACATTTGGAGCATACAATGAAATCACATTAAACAATTGTCCATCTTCTTCATATGTTATATGGATAAATCTGCCATCAGAGTCTTTATATACACATTTTATCTTATTTTTAAGATTATTATTCCCTACAACAGCCACACCCCTTCTACCATGTAAACTGTTACTACAATATATATCACCTTCATATAGGTGTTTAACACTATCTTCATAAGCATCATCCCAAAATGTTTCTTGTAATAATACCATACTAAATTTTCTATCATGAATAATACTTATAAAATTCTCAAAATTAAGTACATTCTTTAAACCATTACAATTAAAAGAACAAATTACCACCATTGCAAAAAGAAAAACAAACTTGCATATAAACTTTTTTTTTATTTTTACTGTCAACCACCTTTCTTACATTTTTACCACTCAAATTGGGAGTAGGTTTTGCAATAGATCTCTTTTCAAGTTTCCTCTGTTTTTTCGTAATTTTTCTGGCCATTTTTGCACTTACAAATTTATCTGGGGTGTCATTTTCACCATCAGAACATATAGAAGACTCATTTTCATTTGCACCTTCCATGGAGACTTCTTGTCACTAGGAGGAGCGTCATTACTAGCTATTTTTAACTTTTTGCCATCAGAAAAATCCTTGTCTAAATTGATGTTTTCATTAACATCTTCCTCGTTATCTAGATTCAATAGTTCATCGTCTGTTATCTCATTATTACTTTCGGTATCACTGTCCATCTTTCTCTTTCTGTTTTCCTCCTGGGGGTGGCTTTTTGGTTTATTTTGCACCACATTAACTTCTATCGGAACAGTTGTTTTAGGATCAGTATCGGCAACATCTTCCTCTGACCAAACTTCAGACATATCTTCATCATCATTTTCACCGGTAATGTTAACTATTTCCGGACCATTTTCGTCATTCTGTTTGTTGCAAGTACAACGATCGCTTTTTTCTGTACATGTGTCGCATGTACACACACATGGATGTTTACGACAGTCCTGACACGGACATACACACGGATCACTTTTACAGAAAGAGCAGGTACATATACATGGGTACTTTTCACCTTTAAAACAGGTGCATATACAGTCTTTTTTCCCACAAATGTTACATTTGCACATAAAAAAATAGAAATTACATATTTCACAGTTCTTCTTCTTTTTATATGCTGGAGGTTGATCTTTTTTGGTATTTGAGCTACTTCCACACACACAAAATAACGGTAAATTATGGCAATATTCACATTTACTAGCTTTACATTTAGTTTAAACATATTTGTTTTATAGTGGATTGGGAAACAAGTTTTGCAACTTATATTAAGCCCTTTCCACTTTGCGGGTGCGAGTGCTGCCTTGTAGCGGCGTTAGCCTACTCTTTCTCGAAGACTACAAGGGTGTCTTTAACGTGCAAGAGATATGGCTCTCTCTTAACACGGGTCAGCCATTTATTGTCCCTGTCCGACGGACTATCATCGTTTCCTCAAGACCATACTCGCAAATGGTGTCAAGGGAGAGCCGAAAATTGAGTTCCTGAAATTTTCATCCCAAACGGGAATCGAACCAGGGACCTTTGTGTTAGTAGTCCGATGCACTAACCACTACACTATGGCTCTCTCTTTGAATGTCCATATTGGCCACACCCGTGAAAAACAAAGTACGGACATTGTTTACGCATATTCTCATAAACACTCCGAGCAGACCTTTATCTGGTTGTTATGTACAAGCCGAAAATATTTCGTATCTGAGCCGATATTGTCCATGGCAAAGCCAACATACCCTGTGGAAATTTGCATTTCATAAATCTTGTCCCGTCTGCTACCTGTGTTCCAGGTATTGCTCGTCTGTATATAAGAGAAACGATTTTCACCCCCTTTGATACTAATTTACTTTTTATATCATCATCCGAAATAAACGATGGAAGTTGCATTATAGAAACAACAGTTATATCCGAATGTAACATGCTGACTTGATATTCATTATTTGCAATATCAATTCCTTCTTGCACTAGACGGAAAGCAGTCTGCTTACTATCTAATGTTATATCATACGACATGGCATTATTTTTTACAACCGCTAACACCGAATTTAAACCAGTGACTGTTTCAATATCTTCGATTGCTATTCTTTCACCAATAACATCTGTATTGATTACTTCAATTCTCACAGTACAATCTCTCTGATACGACTTTACATCACGAACATAATTTTGCTTTTGATTATATCCATTCCCAGCACCACGGCTGCCATTCCGTTGAGAAAAATAAGATTTTTTACTAGTTTGCTCCATTTCGCCGGTCATTCCGGAAAATTACAAGCAAGCACAGCCCAAATTTGTAAACAAACACTCGAGTGCTCCTAAACGACCCTTCTTTTCCACACGAATAAATCGTCGGATTAGGGGAACTACAGTTTATTATGACAGTTTCTCTTCTTAATACAACACAGTTTTGTTAATAAAACATGAATAAATCCTTACTGTTATTATCGAATCATAATATCCTGTTATGACACAGATTTGTCCACCGGAGCAATTATGACACGTCCATCCTGGGCTGCGCTCAGTTGGGAATCAAACAGGAAAAGAGACGGATAGCTTAACGTGATTAAGTTCCATGTACTATTACATTGATATACCACTGACAATGCAATTTCACAATTTTGTAAATGTTGAGAAACAATGTCTACTACATGAAATAAATGATAAAATAAGGTATACTAAACCCAATTAATTAACGTGACGCAGAAAATAGACAAACTGTCAAGACAATAATGAAGACTACGTAAAATTGTTTATAAAAGAAATGTGAGTCACAACGACTAAAAAGTAAGTCAGGTTCCACCGAGATTTGAACTCGGATCGCTGAATTCTATATCTATCAGTCATCAAATTGCCAAATATGAGAGTACAAGGATAAAGGCTGTTGATTTTCTATAAAAGTCTTGATTTATTTGCCACAAAGTCCTCTTTTTCAGCGGAACAGTAAAAAATAATGCTTTGCATCAAGTTTCCCCTTGGAATATGTACAAAATGGCCTATCTCTATTATTCATCATATTTGTAGTTTTGATACAATTTAATTTTGAAAAGTTCGTACAAAAACGGCTACAGAAGGGTACATAAACCTTAACAGGTTTTATGGTATAATGGTAAGCACTCTGGACTCTGAATCCAGCGATCTGGGACTTCCGGTTTGACTTCCATGATGTGCTGACGTCTTTTTATCAAAGAGTGTAATCCAGAAGATATTTAGTGTACCCACAGGCCATCAAGTTTTGGTGGCTGCTATCGTCAAAGTTACTGTTCCAAGTCAGGTATATTCTGAACTTTTGATTGTTATTTTTGAATTTTGAGCGACTTTAGACTTCCATGTCTGGTGAGAGGGGAGGCTGTCTTTTAAAAGATCTTACATTAATTGTCGACGTTGCAGACAACAAGACGGTTGGTGCAAATAGTATTATAGAAGAAGCTGAGGTTTTGTGTGGAGAAGGTAACGTTTTAGCGGTGGTACCCAGAAGTGGTAACTTATATGAAATAACTTTAGCAAATAGTGACGCGGTTGATGAACTCAGTAATGGTCCTTTTGTAATTGGTACAACGAGATATAATTGCAATGCGATATATTAAAAAGATAGAGTTGTAAGCTTTATGCACTTTCCGGTCTTTATCTCTGATAATGTGATAAGGGATAAGTTGGAAGCATATAATGTTGAATTCAAATCCCCGATAAAACAACACATGTATGATGGTACGAGTGTGACCGACGGAACGAAATATGTTGTGGTTAAATTTCCGCCAAATATATCAAGTCTACCGTACACCATGAAGTTTGATTTAGGTAACAATCAACATGAATACATTAGAGTCAAACACGACCACCAATCAAAGGTGTGTTCGAATTGCTTGTCACCTAATCATTTGTATCTAAACTGTCCAAACAATAAGTGTTATCAGTGTCAGAGTTTTGGGTTTATTTCAAAATATTGTGAAAGCTCCAAATGTATAAAATGTGGATTTTATCCTCGTAGATGAAAGTGCGAGTCGTCAGATAATTGTACTGCCTCTGAAAATTCTGAAAAAAACGACGAAAAAAAGACACAGAAACTAAACCAAAACAGTGTGATACCAATGAAAACGAGCAAAACGATGAATCCGAACAACCCCTCCAAAAGAAAAGCCGAGTTGAAAATTACACACCTACAAGTGAAACGTTAGAAAAATCTGAACCAGTTATTGACAATTTAAATTCCGAAACCGTTATAACCGTTGAAGTACACAGCAATGCAGATACCGTTATAAATGTTGACGTACACAACAATGATGAATCCAATGGTGAAGACTTAAATATAACCGAGACAGAGATGTTCGAAGCAGAAAAAACGTGTGAAACAACGACGACCGAGGTTGCTGATGAAGCAGTTGATAATGAACTTGATTTACTTATTGATAATGACAATGTTGTTAATTCTTTTGATAATAATGTGCCCAGCCCTGGGGTTATATCTGAAAAGGGTGTTGTTTGTGGTAAAGAGTCAGTGGACATAGAACACGAAGAGTGTACCATGACCTCTGACCCTGATGTATCTATTGACAAATTGAACTTAGAAAATGAGTCTTTGGTTGAAATGACTGATGAAGAAATGGCTAATGAATTAGTAAAATATGGTGGTAGAGCCAGACGTAATCGCATTGTTGTTAGGCCAAATATTCCATATGTTAGAAGACATTCTGTCGGTAATAAGTCGAGTCCTAAAAATATTTAATTTTTCGCTTTCAAGGGACAACTTATTTGGTATATTTTTTTCTTGATGGTATAGTGTGTTACCATCAATGTTAATGGTTTGTTTGATGTTGCTAAGTTTATAAAGACGGTGCAACTTGTTCAGAAAATAGATATGATATTGTAGCTTTACAGGAAACCTTTTGGAACCCTGATTTTATTGTTAAAAACAAAAAACATTGGAATGGTGAAAAAAAAAATTCATGTTCAGATACAAACAGACAAGGAGTAGCATTTCTTGTTAGTCCAAAGTAGAAAAATTATGTCACTGAAATCAAAAGTTTTGATGGTAGATTTATTTATATTCAACTTGAAGTTGATAACAAAATTATCGACATTGTACATGTGTATTGTCCAAATGTCGTCAATGAGAAAGATTTGTTTCTGAAAAAAGTAAATGATAATATACCAAATTCGGATGATTTGCTATTGCTTGGTGACTTCAATCAATCACTATCCCCATTGGATAGGGTTGGAAAACATTTTGAAGATAAACTTTTAAATCACTAAATAATTTATTAGATAGCTTTAACATTTATGATGTGTGGCGCGCTCGATTCCCAACATCGCGGGTATTTTCTTGGAGACGTGTGATCGAGAACAAATTAGTCCAGAGTCGGATTGATTATAATTTCATTATAATTTCATTTCTAAAATGTTTACGTCGTTCGTTAAAAATGTGTATTATAAACACACAGCTTTTACGGATCATTCGTTTGTTGTATTAAATATCGATTTTTCTTTAATCGAACGCGGGCCAGGGGTGTGGATTTTCAATAATATGCTCCTGGACGATGGAGTGTATGTTGAAAAAAAAACAATTTAATTATAAACTGCCGACTTTATAATGAAGCCCCATTAATTTGGAGAGATAATTTAACATACAGAATAAAAAGAGAAACTCAAGTGTATGCTAGAGATAAAAAAAAATGTAGAGAAAAAGCTGAATATTTCAAAATACAAAACAAGTTTGATAAGATTTCAAATCAAGAGGCAAATAATTTAGAGTATAATACGAATGAATATGAAGAAATAAAATCTAAAATGAAAGATTTTGAGGATAAAATATGTAAAGGCGTAATTCTTAGATCAAAAGCTTTCTGGGTTGTTGAAGGCGATAATAACTCAAAATATTTCCTGCAGTTGGAAAAATTTAGACAAGAAAATAATGCTATTTAAAGAATTAGAAAATGATCAAGGCAAATTGCTGACAAAATCTACTGATGTCTTTGATGAAATACAAGATTATTATAAAAATCTGTACTCATGTACAAATATTGATGAAACTAAAATGAAAGAAATTAACAATTTTCTAACAAATAAAGTTTCTGAAGATGATGTAAATTTTTGTGATACAGATATAACATTAGAAGAAATCTTTAAATCTTTACATGAAATGAATAAAAATAAAAGTCCTGGTTCTGATGGTTTAACAGGCTCGTTTTACTGTAATTTTTTTCATTTATTTGGTGAAATTTTTCATAAATTTTTTAAAGTCATAGGTAAAGAAAAAATAATGCCTCGTTCAATGAGATTAGGTATGCTAACATTGATTTATAAAAAGAAAGGCAAAAGAGATAAAATTTCAAATTATAGACCCATGTCGCTATTGAATGTAGATTATAAAGTCTTGGCACGTATAATGGCTAATAGATTAAAACATGTACTGCCTAAAATGATTTCTCCCAGTCGAACATGTTGCATTTTAGGTAGAGACATTGCTGACACAACTGCAAGTCTGAGAGACAAAATTGAATTAATAGACCATGATAATTTAGAAGGACATTTAATTAAAATAGACCAAGAAAAGGTCTTTGACAGAGTGGACCATAAATATCTATTTCATATTTTGTTCATTGGATAAAACTGTTTTATAATGGAATTAGGAGTACAATATTTGTAATGGATTTTTGACAAATTATGTGCCAATATTAAATAGTTTAAGACAGGGGTGTCCACTTTCTGCTCTTTGCTACGTTATAGCAGCTGAACCTCTAGTACAGGCAATTTTGAAAAATAAAAACTTAAAGGAATAGAAATTTCAAATTCAGATAAAAATTCTACTGTTTTTGCGCACGCAGATGACTTTACTTTTACAGTTAAAGATAAACAGTCCATAGATGAAACTTTTAAAGTGTTGAATAATTATAGTGAAGCTTCAGGTGCTAAAATAAACAAACAAAAATCAGAAATAATGTGTTCAGGTTCAGGTTCAATTTCTAATCCGGAATTAACAGATTATTGAATAAAACAAGCTGATGAAGTGACACAAATATTGGGAATTTACATGGGGAAAAATTCTGAAATTTGTGATTATCTAAATTGGGATTCAAAAATAAAAAAGGCAAAAACCATTTTATACTTTTGGTCTAAAAGAGAATTAACGCTGCACGGGCGTGCAACAGTTCTGGCATCATAAATTATGTCAAGATTTTATTACACTTTAACAGTTTGTCCAATTCCGGAAAAGTACAAAAATGAAATAAAAGCAGTAACATTAAAATTTCTTTGGCAAAATAATTCTCATTTAGTAAAACACAAAACAGTAGTTGCGGCTAAAATTGAAGGAGGGTTAAATATCCCTGACATTCATTTAAGAATGCAAGCTTTTAGATTAAAAAAAATCAGTAAATTTCTAGATTCTAATTGTCATACACTTTGGAAGAATACAATGAAATATTTTATAAACAAAATAAAAATATGAAAATCGTCGAAAATATTGCGTATGCTTGTTTTAATTTAAATCAGATAAAAATCTTACCAAATTTTACCAAGAAATGATCCAAGCATATTATGCAATTAAATCCAAAGTTGATTTCAACATACACGTCCAGCATATCTATGAAAATCCGTTATTTTGTAATCCGGTTATTAATGTGAAAGGCAAAGCACCGTTATACAGAGAATTCATAAATTCCGGTATTGTTAAAATCAAAGATATTTGCTACGAATTTATTCCAGGTTTTCTTTCAAAAGATTCAATCATTGAAATAGTACAAGAAAAATACCCAGAATTACGAAGTTGGGTTATCATAAATGCATACGGAAGAATTGTAAATGCAATACCGCAATTGTGGAAAAACGAATTAACAGCAATAAATCAAGTTAATGTTGACAGATTTCCATGTTTAACGGTCGGAACAAATATGACCGAATTCTCGAAGGCTACTACAAAAAATTTCTATAAACTCCTCCTACAAAGTTTTTCCAAGCCGCCCACATCAGAAATGTTTTGGTTGAAACACTTCCTTTCAATGTGTTTTCGTGCATTATACCGGGTTGTCAATCAATATCATATCCCGCCTGAGTGTATTAGCCTAATTATAGGGCCGCAACAAACACTATATTTACGTTTGATAAATTACAACGTATTAACAAGGTAGATAGTAACACGTGTTTGTCATGCAAATCAAGCCCTGATGATATGTTTCACCTTTGGAGTAGTTGTCCGTTTCAGATCGATTTCAAACGGTATACACAATGTACTTTTAAAAGATACACAACATCCAATCATGGATTATGATCAGCTGAACTTACACGGATATTTGGTTAATACAAAAGCAGTTAAAACATATTTTGTCAATTTTCTAAAGTGTTGCAAGATTGTCAATATATAAAACAAGTCAAATAAAAATTTACGAAAAAAAAGATATAGGTACAAAAAGATTATTTATCTTTATAATACACAAATATGTTGAATATGAACACACATATTATAAAATGACCAACAGATTACATCTTTTTATTAAATATTTTGTGGAAAAGAATCCACTGCTGCTGTACACATATGAATCGGGTAGCTACAAACTTTTAATTTAAAACGTCCATTTGTAGACGTAAAGGTAAAAAGACATAAGATTTATTCCTCTTGTATCAATGAGTGTAATTTAGTGCATGTGAAAGACGATATTTTAAATTTGAAAATGGATAACTATTTTGAGCTCTCATAGACAATGAACATTATTTCGATATCTGGATAGAAAGTAAACATACAATATAGATTGAATTCTGTTAAGATTTACAAACACATAACTTGGTAAATTAACAAAAAATGTTTTAAATACTAGTTAATTCGGAGACTTGCCGATTCACATTTTATTGTACATATTGTTAATAAAAAATTTATTGAATGAGAAAAAAAGAACTCTGGACTCTGAATCCAGCGATCGGAGTTCAAATCTAGGTGGAACCTAAGCTTTTTCTGCCGTTTAAGTTTTACAAACTTACTCAGAAAGTTCAATAAATATTGGAAACTGGTTCAGTGATGGAGCTATAATTCGCCATGGCGAAATAGGAAAAGAGATGGATAGCTTAACATGATTAAGTTTCATGTACTTATCTATTACATTGATATACCACTGACAATGCAATTTCATCATATACTGTACGTGGATATTTCAAGTATGTAAATATTGAGTAACAATGTCTAATACATGAAATAAATGATCAAATAAGGTATACTAAACCCAATCAAATAACGTGACGCAGAAAATAGACAAACTGCCAAGACAATAATGAAGACTACATCAATTGTTTATAAAAGAAATGTGAGTGTGAGTCACAACGACTAAAAAGTAAGTCAGGTTCCACCGAGATTTGAACTCGGATCGCTGGATTCAAAGTCCTGAGAGATAAATGGTATAAACAATTAGATAAGAAAGAAATGAAGGACACTCCATCCAGACCAGCATGCATCAGAAAGCAAGTTAGTTTTGTGAAATGATTTATTTTTTTAAAATAATTTAAACAGTCTTGACGGTAAATGTTCTAAATTTTAAGTATGCATGCTTAACAAAATCACTAGCATTCTCATTCAAATATTCTAGGTTTACAACAAGAAAACTATGTTTGCATATATTATATTAGTCCGAGATTACTTTGACGTCCAACGTCTGTTTTTCCAGACAAGCTGGGGCTGTCCGACATCTCAGAGTAATCTCGGACTAATATTATATTATATCAATCTCCTACTTTCATGACCCTTTTCTCCCAGAAACCCAAATGGTCCGACCCCTATGCAGATGACCTATACACACCTGAACTCTTAGGTCCACAAATTTTCAAATCAACTACATGAATGATAGAAGTACCATGAACTCTGCCTATGTATAGCCTATGGTTACATGTATATTTCAGCCTAAAAAAGAGGGGGTCATTGTTTAATTGTTTGCTCCGGATATTGTTTTGAAATTTCTTCCGCTAATTTAAAGCTAACAAATTATTTTCAGGGGTCGTGAATCGTTCTTTGGGCATTTATATTCAATTCATTAGTACTTACTAACAATGTATCAGTTTTCCTCCTTTTCAAGATCTGTTTACATCCATCTGCTTCAAAAGCTGCCAAAATGAAGATCGTTATCTATAATTTCGATCTGCATTACAGTGTTCATGAAAAGCAGTTCACGTGTTCGATTATTATAAGTTATTCTTTCTTCAGTCTTCTCCGACGTCAAGAACATGCTCCATATTTTAAGAACGGAAGTACTATTTCGACAGTGACAATTTTTGCAATAAACCTTAATAAGTTTTGAGATTGCAGTTAATAGTTATTCAACTCATTCTCAATGTATTTAAATAAAAAAAAATTTAATGATCAAATTTTATTGTTATGGCAAATTACGACAATGTACATGACTTACGATATCAATGCGCAACTTTATGCGCAGACGGCGCAAAAAATTTAAACACCCGATCTATCTTAAGTCTGTTCATAGAAGTATAAAGAGAGTATAAAGATATTAATAAAGCTCCTGGGCTTGATGGATTGAATGTTGAATTCTGCAGAAAATTTTGGGAAGAATTAAAAACTTTTATAGTCGATACTTTTAATTATTGTTATGAAAAAGGAAAGCTATCAAACACTCAGAAAGTAGGTTTAATATCCTTAATTTATAAAAAAAAAAATGACCCTCTTTCACTTGATAATTATAGACCTATAACTCTTTTAAATAATGATGCTAAATTACTCGCTTATGCATTAGCACAAAGATTAAAACCCCTGCTACCCAAAACTATACACACTGACCAAAAACGATATGTACAAAATAGGTATATTGGTTTTAATTTTGACAAATACAAGATGTTATAGATTACACTGACACTTTTAAAATAGATGGGGCAATCTTATTCCTTGACTTTACAGAAGCATTTGACTCATTAGAAAGGGACTTCTTGTTTGAGACTTTAAAGAAATTTGGCTTTTTAAATGTATTAGGTGGGTTCAGACAATGTACTCGGATATTAAAGGATGCATTATTAATAACGGATGGGTTTCTACTAGATTCAGTGCTTCTCGTGGAATCCGACAAGGATGTCCGTTATCATCGTTACTTTTTGTTCTAGCAGTAGAAGTAATGGCAATTAAGATAAGGGAAAATAAAAACTTAAAAGGACTAGAAATAAAACTAGACAGCAAAAGTAATACTCTGAAAATTTGTCAACTAGCAGATGATACCACTTTATTTCTTCAATCAAAAAATGATGTTACTTTTGCAATTAATTTAATAGAAATATTTGGTACTTTTTCAGGTTTAAAACTAAATAAAACAAAAACTGAAGGGATATGGCTAGGACAATTGAAACACTGTCGTGATAAATGTGAAGATATAAATTGGTGTACTACACCTATTAAAAGTCTAGGAATTTATTTTGGGCATGATAAACAAGAATGTCAAAAATTAAACTTTGAAAAACAGCTTTTAAAATGTAAAAACATAATAACTGATTGTAGTAAAAGAAATCTTACTATTATAGGAAAGATAGTCATCATCAAATCACTTGTTTTGCCAAACCTAACATATATTGCATCAAACACTATAATTCCTAAAGAAATGTTGCAAAATTTTAAAACTTTGATATATAATTTTATATGGAAAGGCAAAAAAGACAAAATAAAAAGATCCACACTTTCAAAAGATTTTTTGGAAGGTGGACTTCAAATGACAGACATTGATGTTTACATAAAACTATTGCATATTAATTGGATTCTAATATTAAGAGAAGATAAAGATGATAATTGGACAATCATTCCAAAATTTTATTTAAACAAATTAGGGGAAAATCTTCTTGTATTCAAAATGAATTTAAAGAGTATTAAAGACATTGATAAAAATAAGTTACAAAATATGCCAGACTTTTACAAGCAACTAATTGAAGATTGGATTAGTGAAAAAGGAGGAAATACAAAGATCCCGAAAGATTTTTTGAAATTAGAAAACAAGTTTTGAGGGGAAATGATAATATTAGGTTTAACAGAAAATGTCTAAACTTTGATGATTGGATAAAAAGCGATATAATTAATATAAATGATATCATTGATGAACAGGGTACAATCTCTGAAACTACCATCTTATCTAAACTTAAATATAAACAAAATTGGATAAACCAAATATATATGTTAAAAAAAGCGATACCAATGAATTGGAAAGTAATTCTTTGTACTGAAGAATACATCAAAACTAAAGTTAAAGTTGTCAACGAATTAAAAAGTAGGTATACAATAATATCTCCATTAACGAGCACAAGAGAACTTTATAAAATATTTAAACTAAAAGAAAATCATGAAAAACCGAACGGGTTTCTTTTGTGGGAAAAACTATTTGACAAAAATTTAAATCACAATTTCAAAAATAACTTTGTTTTTTATTTTTCAATATCTCACTGATAACAGATTGAAAATATTTAGATGGAAATTTATTCACTATATTTTGCCATGTAATGAACTTTTAAAAAAGTGGAAAATTACTGAAGACAACTTATGTAAGCATTGTAAAGAAAAAGATAACTATGAACATTTTTTTGTCAACTGTTTATTTAATACAGACTTCCTAAAAATAGCAATGAAATTAATGTCTCAGAAAAGAAAACAAAAAATAATAAACATTTTGAAAATTTTCCAAAAAGAAATTTCAGATATAATTGAAATGAACAATTTTAATAACGAAAATAATAGTAAGACAATTCTAAAAACAAATAAATTCATTGAAGATTATAAAAAAAAATAGAATTAAATCAGTTTTAAATGTTTGAAACATTATTTAATAATAAGAACTAAACGTAAGCACAATTTTAATTGTTTATAAGCCATATATGGTCATGTTTATTCACAGGTTCAATCATGCATGTCGGCATGTGTTACAGATATGTTTGTAATAATGTTCAACCATGCATAAATAACGACATGATATATATTGTTGTTTTATTCATAAACATTATGAGAAAAAAAAGAAACATGTGTTATCACGATTATTTAATAATTTTATTCATAGCTTAGACAAATTGTGAACTGTGCACGCTAAAATGAATGATTTAGCTTGTGTAATACATATACACGACGACATACAATAGATCAGTAGAAATTTAAACAAAAAATGTATATTTACCAAATTTTATAAAAAGAGTTAAGTCCTGTTTATTTAAGAATATTCAGACACAATCGATAATGCGATAACGCACATGCTTGCCGAACCAACGGTATGCCCAATTTCATTCAATGGAACTCGGATCATTTGATAAAATCGATAACGGAAAAAATTCCGGAAAATCAATGTATAAAAAAAAAGGCAAAAAACTTTTAACAAAGATCTGTATGTGTAGTCACAATATTTATTTTATATAATTGTGAAATCAATTATACTATAGCTACTAATATTATGAATGAGTTATATCTTACCAAATAGTGCTTCCCTAAACTATTAGGTAAACTAACATGAGGGATACTAAGTTACAAGCTGTTAACTTAGTAAATTGTTACAGCAAATTATATGCAATAAAGATATTATTACGTTTAAAAAAAATAAAAATAAAGATAGTATGACATAAAATGAATTACAGTGAGAGATTCACACAAAAAGCCTAAATAACAAAAATTAACATAAAATTAGCATCGTCTTTCAATATTATACAATTATGGCCCGTCGGAAAGGGGAATATCCAAAACTGTCAACACGAGAAGGTTATGTCATTGAGGGCGTAGCCCGAGGTGGAATAACTTTTAAGGTTTGATAATTTTGGATATTCATCGCTTTTAAGGGATCACAATTGTTTTTTTATACCGAAATAACAGTGGAAGGGAATTCTACATGTTTGAAACATTAAAAAAGAACTAAACTTATTTTAGTAACAAACACAAGTTGACGTTCGAAAATACATATGTTTCTGACACACCTACAGGCGTGGAAGTTCTTGTATGTTCAACAAAGGTTGAATCTTTTTATAAAATGTTGATTGCCCTGAAAAGGACCGTTTGTAAGAGATACCATTGGTATTAGATGCATGTAAATAGTCTTATTTGCGCGTCCTTCGATGGTCTTTGAAAACTTATGGTAGATCAGAAGTAAATATTTTTTGAGACAAGATTTTCTTATACTTAGCCAAACTGAAGATTTGACTATGCTCTTTTCAAAAATATAATATAAAGTATGGGTCACCGTGCTATTATTCAAGCTATGAGTCGTTGAAAATTACCTAAATTTGGTTAGATTAATCATGGAAAAACACATTTGTGTGCACAAAAAAAAATCTATCAGATAGAATTTTGAAATATATTGAGAAAAGATAGCTTTTGTAATATATATTTAAAAAAAATAAAAAGAAAAAATGGTGTCACTAAACTTCTTTTCTTGCTACAAGTAAAAGAAAAAAAATCCCTATCAGTCCAGTATAATTTCAAATGGCTCATTTGAAAGAAAAATGATTCTAAAAGCAAAAAAAATAATATTTGTTTATATATTTTAAATTATACAATACATTACCAAATTTTCTTTATATTATTTAACAGTTTAACCTTTAAATTTCAAATCTGTCTCCAAATTTGCAGAAATAGGCAAATAACTAGACAGATTTTTTACTGTGTTGTACAATCCTAGATGGCGGTATACCATGTATCTACCTTATATGTTGCCATTTTATTTATTTACATCTGTGACGTCATTTTCATTGGAGATAACTTGTGTTCAAATCAAGAAACTGAAAAGGTTATTCGCCTGAAGTTTTCAGGGTCATTCGTCCTACCTTGGAATTAAATAAAAATTAACTGAAATATTCCATGTCACGTGATAACGTATTATCCAATCGAATTGTTTGTAATATATTTAAGGTATAATAAGAATGATTATCATTGTCTTTCTGGAATGCTCATATCAAGTTTATATAGAATTCCTTCTGGTATTTTGTTTCAATATGATCATAACCTCTTGGAACTCAATAAGTGTGAATGACATTTTTTCTTGTTTCTCTTTTATTATTAACTGTCTTGTTTGTTCTAACAAAGACACACAGTGATCATCTCTGACAGTTAAATCAGCTTTGTTATGTATCATCAATGTTATCTTTTCTTTCCTATTTCTAATATCTTGCTCTTGTATTATCATTTGTTTAATTAAGGATTGTCCCTCTTTATCACATTGATTGACATTTAATCCTAAATGAAGGAGATGTGTTAGAAAAGCCGTGTTTTCCGAAAATATCAAATTCAAAAGGGATTTCGATAAGTTTTGCACTGACCTTTCATCAATGCATATACCTGACATTTGTATATCAGACAATATATCAAACAAGTCATTATTCCCCGAAAGCGATGTAATTTGATTTTCTTTTTCAATCAGTTCTTGAGTGATTTTAAAAAAGTTAAACCATACTGCAATTTGTAATGGGGAAACATTCTCGTTAGTTCTAATGGTCACATCTGCATTATGTTTAATAAGAATTTTTACTGTATCAAAATGACCAATTTCCACTGCAACAAACAATGGAGTTTTGTTCACATTATCACACTGATTAACATTGGCTCCGTTTTGTAAGAAATATTCTGCAACATCATTATGTCCCTTTTCTATTGCTTTATAAAATGGAGATTTGTTGTATTCATCGCAGAGGTTAGCATCGGCTCCGTTCTCTACTAGATATTTTACAATTTCAATGTGTTCTACATTTGATGCTTGATATAATGGAGTCCGGTTAAAGTTATCACACTGGTTGATCTCGGCTCCGTTCTGTACCAGATATTTCATGACTTCGTAATGTCCGCTTTCTACTGCTAAAAATAATGGAGACATGTTATAAGGACCGCACTGGTTAATATTGGCTCCATTTCGTAACAAATATTTTACGACATCATAATGTCCATTTTCTGATGCTCCAGTCAAAGGAATAAATTTGTGTTTACCCATTTGGTTTACATTGGCTCCGTTATTGACCAAATATTCTACCAGGTTATATTGTCCTAAGAGTGATGTAAGATATAATACAGAACGACCAAGCATATTACAATGGTTGATATCGCATCCCTTCTGTACCAGATAATTCATAAAGTATTTTTGTCCTCCTCTTACTGCATAAAATAATGGAGAGTTGTCCAATTCATCACACCAATTAACGTCGGCCCCGTTCTGCACCAAATATTCTACAACGTCATAATGTCCGTTCGCTAATGCGACATGTAGTGGAGACACATTACCCTTACCACACTGGTTAACATCTTCGTCGCTCCGTACAAAACAATCTACCTGCATCGGAGACTTGTTGTATTCATCTTTTAGGTTAATATGGGCTCCGTTTTGTACAAGATATTTTACTACGTCATAATGCCCTTTATCAGAAGCTACAAATAATGATGTGTCTGTTCTTTCCTCACATTGGTTAACATCGGCTCCGTTTTGTACAAGATATTTTACAACGTCGACATGATCGTTGAATGAAGCTGCCAAAAGCGGGAAATGTCGACCATCATCACATAGATTAATCTTTGCATTGTTCCTTAAGAGAAGCTGTACAACTGTTACATGCCCTGAACTACAAGCTGCTGTAAACGGTGTTAATACTTTATGTCTATTTCGATATAATTCACGGGGGTGGTAATGTATGTTTCCATCCAACGATGTTTTATTTATACAATCAATGTTGACAAATTTCAATATCGTATTTACCATACAATCTTCACCACTGTAACATCCTAATGTAAGTAATCGTGTTTGTTCTGTGATTTCTGACCCAAACACTATGTCAGTGGAATCATTGTGTTCTAGAACAAGATCGATAATAGTGTTTAAAAGACATGTATGTCCATAATAAATTAACCAACTTATGACTCTTATAAAAGACGTTCCATCTCTATCCATATCAAAATGAGTGTTTCTGAGTAATCTAATTTTTTTTGGTTCCTCGTTTTTCTCGACTTTAGTCGAATCGTTATCCGGATGTATTTTCAGATCTTCAAAATCTTTTTTTTTATACAAAAATAACGTCATTAGTTCCTCATATGGCTTCCTCCTCAGTGTTCTAATAAAAACTTCAAGAAACGGAAGATAGAATAATGATTTGTTCCTGAAAACATCAAACAGTTTTTGAGATTGTACATCTGAATACAGCCTTTCAGCTAGAATATCATAATGCTTTTCATCTATTACCACTAATAAATCGGTACTACCATTTTGGTCCATCTGAACTGTTATTTTAGTAGATATGAAGCTGCTTTTCATATATTTTAGTATCATAAGTGGGCAGATTTTGCCATAATGGTATGCAACCCTCATAAATTGAATCATGTATGAAATGGAAATCATTTCCAAATTTGTTTAAATAGGTTCCTTCTAACTTAAACAATTCATTTTCTATCTGTTTATCTGAGGTTCCTATGTTTACTCCGCAAGTATTGTATACATCTAATTTCATTTTATGGACTGGCATTGTTTGTATAGATAGAATATTGTTGCTCAGTAGGCACAGTATAAGAGCTGCATATTGGTGAGGAGAAATACATTCTAACTTATCCAACTCTTGAATGAGACAATCAAAAGGTTTTGAGAAAAATCTTTCCGCTGAATCATGAAGTAAATACTTTGTTGAAAATACTTTACACAGCAAGGGGAACATTATGTGTGATGCTGATAATGATAAATTACTATATATTTTTTCAGGAACTCCTCTATACCTACAATGTTTTGTTAGGATGTTTTCTTTTTCATCATCATTCAATGTGTTTTCAGTACTTTCTAAATCTTGAATATTTTCTAATACAAACGATTTAAGCTTAACTGCTTCATTATAGACACATTTTCTACAAGTGAATAATAGCTTTGATTCTCTACTTATTGCTTTTATGATATACTCTTCGTGGTTATTTACATTATTATATATTGATATATCTACAGCAAATATACCAAGTATGTCATCAAATAAAAATATTTGTTTCAGTTTGTTGTCTGCATAATGTAAAATTTCTTCGACTCTAAACACTGGTATTACTTCCCATCCGTTTTGTTCATATTCTAATGCTATATGCCTTGCCATAACTGTTTTACCGCATCCTGGTCCACCCACAAGGGCAATGATCGGACAAGACTCTACCATGACCTTTGTTGCTCTGTAGCAGTTTGTTTTATCATAATATAGCTCATCATCATTTTTCCATCTTTTAAGGATTTTTAAGTGCGTTCCTGGAATACAATAGAAAAGAATGTGCATTTTCGAGAACAAAACGATTAGAAAGCCTAACACAAGACGAAATAAATATAAATAGAACAGTCATAAAATATAAAGGCAAAATTAAGTGATTTGCTGGTACAACATGTGCAAATCTGTTCCACTCAATACCCTACTTGTTAAAACTGATACGATTTTGCAACAACCAAAACGTGATCACCAACCAAGACATCGGTGATCATGTCCTGATAAGAAGTTTTTAACCATATATATGCTGTTGAGATTATAAAAAATTCGTGAATACTAACTAAAGTGTTTCTTTAATCCAATACATGGATGACTCGGTCATATTTGTCACAATGTTTAACTTGTTTGTCTTTAATGCTTCTTATATATATTGTTATTAGTTTTGACTTCTTACAATGTATACACGAGCGAACCAAAGGAATCTTACGTTACAAGAAAGCGACTGCAGTGTACTAAACTATATAAACTGTACATATTGATACTATATTTAGTCACGATAAAATAAACATATAACCGTACATCTTATAATGCCCTGTAGCAACTAAGTAATAAAGAAGAAATAAGTATATGTACGAAAAATGATAATCCTTTTTTTAAGTACGATAGAGCATTATTGAAAAGTTTAAGTGATGTAAGGACATACTTGTTTTGGAAATTATAATAAATGGCTATAGACATTATATGATACAACAGTTAAATGAAATGGTAGGGATAATTCCTGATTGAAAGTATAAATCTTGTAATATTTTAGTAATGCATTATCTTTTTATTTATTTACAGTTCAAAATAATAAATACAGAATTTGAAAAAGTTAAAAAAAAGTATATGACACTACTGTGAGAATACCCATTAATGAGCCATGAAATATACCCATTAAATTAGGTCTATTAATTACGGTTACATTTAATGTGGTAAATTGCCATCAATTTGATCGTCTTGCCATTGATATCATGAATTAAAAAAAATGAATATTAACCCTTAAATAAAAACTGTATGTACTAATTTGTTAAATAACCAAAAAAAATGTCGCTTTCTTTCTAGGTTACGGTTGAGATACACTAACAAGACAAAACAGTATTTGAAGAGATAACTCATACAATTGGAAGTCTAAAAGCGCACTATCTATTCAATAAAATAACAAAAACTATCTCAGCGAAACAACTTTATACCACAAGAAAAATCGATATTTTTTCTTTTCGAAAATGTCACTTTCAGTCTCAAATGATAGCTTTATTCACACTGGGTGTGTTCACTTGAAGCTTTATAATCGACTTTCAAGAGTATCACGTGAACACACTAGAGTTGCTATTTGGAACAACTCTAAGTAACTCCAAGGTCGAACCCTAACCCGAGTTTAATCCTGATTCAGTGAGGGTGGTAATCTGGGTACGAGGGGTTAACTCGAGTGGTTCGAGTAAACTTGGATTGTTGAAACCCGAGTAATTTAAGTTAGCTCGAGAGGTTCAAGTAAACTCGGCCAATGATTCAAAAAATATATAGTTTGTATACACTTATGCCTGCGATAAAGAAATAATTTCCGGTATCAAATGGTAACTTTATATATGCATATAAGTAAATATATGGATTTAGGTACTTTTCCATAAAATAAGTGCAAAATATACTACTTCCAGTTCACTCAAGGTCATTTCCTATGAACTATTATAAATCTTTTCTTATTTCTTTTATTTTATTTTTTGCAATGTAGTTGTCAAATCCTCTTTTACTTGACGTGTTAAATGTATTTTTCCTTGTGTATTTTTCATCTCCCTTTATTGGCTTAACTTATTGTATTAACATTGTGTTTTGTGGAAGACTGTCATTTGCCTCGGGTAATATTTGTTGCTGGGTTGTTTTCTAGTTGCGTATACACTCTGAAACCCTCATTTATAAACAAACGTTCAGTTAATCATATCGGATTAAGTGCAACTCAAAAGGATATGAAAAATGATAAGAGGCTGCCTTGGATTAAAGTTATATATCACTTACGTCTTATATTAGAGAGAATGTGTTGGTTCTCCATTTTCTTGATTTTCTCGTGGTGTTGAACAATCGCTTCTTTGCAGTCAAACATATTTAGATGTAGTTTGTCCATTTCACTTTTCACGGTTTCCACATCTTTCTGATAACTTTCCAAAATTTCATTTTTTATCTGTTGATCTAATTTTTGCTTTAAAATGTTGCTCGCGTCCATTGACAGGGACCCAATGCTTAATCTTACAATTGCCTGAATACAGAATAAAGATAAATCGATAACTTCTCAACAATTATAGGTGTATTCTTTCTGATTTAATAATAACTCAAGAACTGTAAAAGTGACGCTTCCAAATTTGAACTGAGTTATGTGGTTAAAAGCATTATATGTACTTTTCCATACATTTAGTTCAGACAAACTCAAGTTAGAGAAAGAAAACAAAAAAATCAGTAATTTGTTCATTTGAAAGGGGGCATAATCCTAGAACGGTAATCAAAATGCTCGAACGCACTGAATGGTAAAGATTCCTTTAATGTGTCCATAGGAAGTAAAATTGAATATTGCATTGAATAAAGTATTGGTTTCAGTTGATTTAAAAACCATTATGGACAAAGAAAGATAACTCGAATTTGCAAAGAAAACTAAAAAATATTTATAAAAATGGAGGGTAAAAATTGCTTTAATTTGTCAGTAGAAGGCAAAATTAAACATTGCATTGTATAAACATGATGAAAATTGATTCAATTTTTATTATGGACAAAGGAAATACCTTCAATTTTAACCAGATGCTCCGCAGGGCGCAGCTTTAAACGACCGCAGAGGTCGAACCCTGAACAGTTGGGGCAAATATCGACACAACATTCAAGCTTGATACAGCTCTGAATTTGGATTGTGATTAAATAGTTGACACACCATAGGCTTCTGACACAGAATAAATGTGGTCTAAGAACTTAAACTTAAAAACTTGAAAAATTTAGATTGGACATTTATCTATTATGGTCCAATATCCAAAATCTAAGTACATGGTCAGATTAAGCATACCAAAAAAAACCCAAGAATTCAATTTTTGGTGAAATCAAATAATATTCAATTTCTGACCCTTTAGACCTCAATGTGGACAAATTTGATAACTGGGCCAAAATATTAAAAATCTAAATACATGGGAAGACTCAGCATATAAAAAAAAACCCATATACTTCACACGAAGTTTAATTTTGGACCCCGATTTGGACCAACTTAAAAACTGGGCCGATAATCAAAAATCTAAGCACATGTACATGTTTAGATTCAGCATATCAAAAAACACCAAGAATTTCATTTTTGTTAAAATCAAACTTACTTTAATTGTGGAACCTTTGGACCTTAATGTAGACCAATTTGAAAACGGGACCAAAAATTAAGAATCTAGATTCACGGTTAGATTTGGCATATCAAAGACCCCCAATAATTGAATCTTTGATAAAATCAAATAAAGTTTAATGTTGGACCCTTTTGGACCCTAATACCTAAACTATTGGGACCAAAACTCTCCAAATCAACCCAAACCGTCCCTTTGTGGTCATAAACCTTGTTTTTAAATTTCATAGATTTCTAGTTTTACTTATACTAAAGTTGTTGTGCAAAAAAACAGAAAAATGCTTATTTGGGCACTTTTTGCCCCGTAATTCCTAAACTGTTGGGACCAAAACTCCCAAAATCAATCCCAACCTTCCTTTTGTGGTCATTAACCTTGTGCTAAAATTTTATAGATTTTTTTTCACTAATTCTTAAATTATTGTGCGAAAACCAAGAAAATGCTAATTTGAGCCCTTTTTGGCCCCTTATTCCTAAACTGTTTGGACCAAAACTCCAAAAATCAATCACAACTGTAGTAAAGTCATCATCTCTAATCTGTTAACGTAATTATCTATGACAGATCACAGACATATTAATTCTCAGTTCTCCGGTCAATGTTTACATTATCCATGTTATCGGTGTTAGATATTTTCTATATACATCTGGTTTAAGTTAAAGAGTTAATAGGAAGCTTTCTCACGGTTTTGATTCATTCTGCATTCTAACTGTACAACTATCAACATGTATTATTTCAATAGATTATCAGTACTTTAAATGTGTTTCGTTTATATATGTAATCCAAAGTTACTACACAAATTGGCGACGAGGATAAACTATATTTTTCAAAACTCTTAAGCAATAATAATGGGAGACGACGCACCCGTCATAGTTATTCCGACTAACTATGGTCGTATTGAAGAATTCAATGATAAAGGCGATTGGATAGAGTATACGGAAAGACTCGATCACTATTTCGAGGCCAACGAAATAAATAATGCTGAAAAGAAAAGAGCAATATTGTTGAGTGCCTGTGGTCAAAGGACATATAAATTAATCAGGAATTTATGTGCACCTACTAAACCGAAAGATAAAACGTTTAAGGACATAGTGGATTTAGTTAAAACTCATCAGCATCCAAAACCGTCTTCAATTGTAGAAAGATGCAGATTCAATAGCAGAGTCAGACATCCAGACGAGTCAGTGAGTCAGTTCGTGGCTGAACTCAGGAGTCTATCAGAACATTGTGACTATAAAGATACACTTGATCACATGTTAAGAGACATGCTCGTGTGTGGAATTAAAGATGATAGGATTCAGCGACGTTTATTAGCAGAGACCGACCTAACATTTAAGAGGGCGATGGATATTTCAACGGCAATGGAAATGGCTGCTAAAAATGCACAGGATATCCAGGCCAGTGGAATACTTCAAAATTCCGTGAATAAAGTAACTAAAGGGAAGCCAAGGAGCAACTACAGTCAAAACAGTCAACATGAACAATCTGATTGTTACAGATGTGGAGGTAACCACAAAGCCGCAGAATGTAGATTTAGAGATGCCAAATGTCATATATGCCAAAAGAAAGGACATATTGCAAAACAATGCAGGAATAGGGATGACCGTAATCCACAATTTCAAAGAAGTAATGCAAATTCTGGATCAAGATTTTACAAAAAGCAAGCACACTTCGTTGAGCAGAATGCCAGTGAAAATTCTGGAAGCGACAGTGAAAACGAAGTATATTCGGTTTTTATCTTGGGATATAGCTGCGATGCATATAAAGTTGATATACAAGTGAATAATAAAAACATTATCATGGAAATAGATACAGGAGCCTCCGTTTCAATAATGAGTGAGGAGACGTATAAAGAATTTGAATCGAAGTTCAAGTTAGAGCCGACTTCAGTAAAACTTCGAACGTATCTTGGGGATTCCATTCCTGTGTTAGGACGTGCAACCGTAAACGTAACATATCAGAAGGAAAATGTTAAACTTCCGTTATTTGTGGTGAAACGGAAAGGTCCGAACTTATTAGGTCGAGATTGGATCAGCAAGATTCAACTCAACTGGAAGGAAATTTTCGCAGTACATGTATCGAAAGATCAACCAGGTTTGGAGGAGACATTATCTACTTACACCGACGTATTCAAGGATGAATTGGGGGCTATAAGGGGAGTTAAAGCAAAGATCTATGTCGATGAAAATGCAACACCAAAGTATTTCAAGGCCCGCCCATTACCATATGCGTTGAAAGAAAAGGTAGAACTAGAGTTAGAAGGTTTGGAAAAGAGAGGACAAATAAGTAGAGTCGAGTTTTTGGAATGGGCCGCACCTATAGTACCTATTGTGAAAGAAAATGGATCTATAAGAATATGCGGAGATTATAAAATAACAGTGAATAGAGTGTCAAAGTTGGATAACTATCCAATACCGAAAACCGAGGATTTATACGCCACGTTGGCAGGAGGGGAAGAATATACAAAACTGGATTTAGCCCAAGCTTATCAACAGATTGAATTGGAGGAGAATTCTAAACAATACACCACAATAAACACGCACAAGGGTTTGTTTCAATATCACCGTCTACCATTTGGAGTTTCTTCAAGTGCTGGGATTTTTCAACGAACATTAGAGAACATTATACAGGGGATTCCTAATGTACTTGTCCGCGTTGATGATATTTTGATCACCGGGAAGGACAGGAACGAACATTTGAAAACATTACATGAAGTGCTCAGTCGTTTCCAGAAGGCAGGTATGTTGAATTATTACAACCGATTTCTACCAAATTTGTCAACTTTGCTTCAACCATTACACAAGTTACTCCAAAAGAATATTACTTGGGAGTGGAAAGAGGAACAAGAGAAAGCGTTTGTAGATTCAAAAACATTGTTAACTTCATCTAAAGTGTTAATTCACTTTGATCCAAAGAAAAAAATCATACTAGCTTGTGATGCGTCAACTTATGGTGTAGGTGCAGTGCTTAGCCACAAGACAGAACATGGAGATCAACCGATAGCGTTTACATCGAGAACTTTGACATCTGCCGAAAAAAATTATTCCGTGCTCGAGAAAGAAAGCTTGGCAATAATTTTCGGAATTAAGAAATTCCATCAGTATTTGTATGGAAACCCAGTGACAATATTAACAGACCATAAGCCGATCATAGGGTTATTTCGTGAGGATAAAGCCGTACCCACAATGGCAGCGTCACGCATTCAAAGATGGGCGTTAACTCTTAGTGCATATGAGTATACCATGGTTTACCGAGAAGGGAGTAAAAACGGGAATGCTGATGGACTAAGCAGACTACCGTTAAAAATCAAGGATTCAAAAACACCCGTTCCAGGAGACACAATACTATTGATGGAACATTTGGATAACACACCAGTGAACGCGAAATCAATCAAGAAATGGACGCACAAGGACACCGTATTGTCAGTAGTTCTAAGGTGCATATTGAATGGATGGCCTAGTAACAGTCAGAATGAGGAGATACAGCCGTATTTTACTCGTAAAAGTGAGTTGAGCGCTCAGGATGGCTGCATATTATGGGGAGGAAGAGTAGTCATTCCAAAGCAAGGACGTGAGTCCATGTTAACAGAGCTTCACCAGGGACATCCTGGTATAACACGCATGAAACAGTTAGCAAGGAGTTATATCTGGTGGCCAGGACTTGACAGTGATTTGGAAAAAACCGTTATCAATTGTCAAAATTGTCAAGAAAGTAAAAAGTTGCCTGCCGAGGCACCGTTACACCCGTGGGAGTATCCTAACCGTCCGTGGTCTAGACTCCATTTAGATTTTGCAGGACCGTTCATGAACAAAATGTTTCTAGTCATCGTGGATGCCTATTCCAAATGGATTGATATACATATCATGAGCTCGACTACAAGCGAAGCTACAATTGATAAGCTGAAACAAACGTTCGCTACTCATGGCTTATGCGACTTGATCATAACAGATAACGGAACCGCTTTCACTAGCAGGGAATTTGCAGAATTCATCCGAGTGAACGGTATCAAACATAGAACAACCGCACCGTGGCATCCTGCAAGTAATGGATGTGCAGAACGGGCTGTTCAAACTTTTAAAGAGGGAATGAAGAAGATAAAATCAGGAACAGTTCAAGACAAGCTCAATAGTTTCCTATTCAACTATCGAAGGACACCACAAACAACAACAGGAATAGCACCGTCTGAATTACTTATGAAGAGACAGTTGCAGTCAAGATTAAATCTTGTATTTCCCAACATTGACGAAAAAGTGGTTGAAAAACAATTCAAACAGAAAACGTACCACGATAAAACAGCAAAACACAGAACAATCGAAGTAGGAGAACTCGTATTCGCGAGGAATTTCGTTGTTAACTCCAAACTGAAATGGATTAAAGGAGTTGTGGTGAATCAGACAGGACCGTTGTCATTCAAAATAGAACTTTCCGATGGACGGATTATACGTAGGCATATCGATCATATCAGAATTAGAAGTTCCGATTGTCGAGATACTGAAACAGGTGACAACATAGAGACAAGTGTCACAGACAAAAGTAATCTTGAGCTTAAGATTACTGTACCACCGTTATCTACAGAGCAACAAGACCAAGGTATGCCAAATCCGACAATTAACGAAGATTCAGATCCAATCAAAACAGCTGATCCGATTACAGATCGATATCCGACAAGAGCCAGAAAACAACCAGCGTATTTAAAGGATTATGTGCATAAATAAATGATTGGTGTATAAAACGGCATAATAATCCGTTCAATCATTAACAAGGTATTTTAGTGCTTTAATTCATTAGTATAATGGAGAAGATTTGCGAACATTTTTATAGTTCTTTTTAATTGCATAAGTACTCAAGAACGGACTACTTCAGTTTTCTTTAAAAAACATTAATTAAGTGATCTGACATTTTTCATTTGTTTTTATAACAGTTTTATTTCCATTCATGAAAGACATTAATTTAAGTGTGAAATTGTTCTAATTGATTGATGATCTAAGGGTGGAGATGTGTAGTAAAGTCATCATCTCTAATCTGTTAACGTAATTATCTATGACAGATCACAGACATATTAATTCTCAGTTCTCCGGTCAATGTTTACATTATCCATGTTATCGGTGTTAGATATTTTCTATATACATCTGGTTTAAGTTAAAGAGTTAATAGGAAGCTTTCTCACGGTTTTGATTCATTCTGCATTCTAACTGTACAACTATCAACATGTATTATTTCAATAGATTATCAGTACTTTAAATGTGTTTCGTTTATATATGTAATCCAAAGTTACTACAACAACCTTCCTCTTGTGGTCATAAATCTTGTGTTAAAATTTCATATTTTCATGATTTTTATTAACTTATGCTAAAGTTATAGTGCGAAAACCAAATGTCTTCGGACGACGACGACGACACCAACGTCATACCAATATACGACCAAAAAAATGTTTGCGGTCGTATAAAAATTAATTGATTGATATTTTCAGAGATAAAAAGATAAAACGTTTAGCTATTTTTTTTTTCATTTGTAAAGGGCATAACTCTAAAACAGTCAAAGTGACAGCACCAAATTTCCAAATTGATCTGAAATTGTGGTAATAAACATTGCGTATGCGTTTCATAACATTTGGTTAAGGTAGATAGGGTGTCTTCCTCCATTTTAGATTTTGAAATACCAGAAAACAAGGTCTAGATTTTTGATAAAATGTGCAAATTTTGAAATTAGTAGGTGATTCATGAGTAAGATTTTTCATTATAATATAGAATATGCCATGTTTTATCATATTTATGATTGTATTTTACCAAAAAACAAATTCTTTTGTTTGATTCATTTTTTCCCAACTATGCCAAAGAAGTCAAATGCAAGGACAGATAATTCAGATTGTGTAACATTTACAATAGAATGGGTTAGGAAATACACTCCAACTTATCCAACTCCAAAATGAGGCATCTGTACGGGTTTGCAAGAAAGCGTTCCATAGAGCCATGAATTTCGTGATTTGTCGTAAATACTTTGCAAAGTAGAGGGAACATTATGTGTGATGCTGAAAATAATAAATTTCTAAAGATGTTTTCAGGAACACCTCTATACTTACAATGTTTTGTAAGAATATTTTCTTTTTCATCATCATTCAATGTGTTTTCCTTACTTTCTAAATCTATTACATTCTCCAGTACAAACGATTTAAGCTTAACGGCGTCTTTATAGACAGACTTCCTACAAGTAAAAAACATTTTAGAATCTTTATTCATCGCATTCATTATACTGTCTTTGTGGTTATTTATAGTGCTATACATAAATATGTCTACAGCAAATTTACCAAACATATTGTCCAACACAAATATTTGTTTTAACTTTACATCTGCATACTGTGAAATTTCTTCAACTCTACACACTGGAACTACTTCCCAACCGTATTGATAATGTTTTAAAGCTAGATGTCTTGCCATCGCAGTCTTACCACACCCTGGTCCACCGACAAGAACAATAACAGAACAAGACTGTATCGTATCTTTTGCAGCTTTGTAAACATTTGTTCCATCATAATAAACCTCATCATCTTCTTTCCATTGCTTGAGAACTTTAAAATGTGTTTCTGAAGAAAACAAGATGAAGGTAAAGTGCCGATTCAAGTCAAGCAAGTGTGCCCAAAGTATTTTTTATGAATCTTCACCATTTATGCACGAGTCAAAAATAAAATTAAATAAAACTTTTGGGAGGATCAAAACCTAAAACAAATATTAAAGAAAAACAGTCATGTTTGTATACTATATCTAAATTACATATTTACTAAAACCACCAATACAGCAATACAATGCATTTAAATCATGTCTGACTCATAAGCGGAATGATTACTAAGATCAGTATGTTTTCAATAACAAATGTTGAACTAAATGACACTGTTTAAATGTTATTGATACATGCTTTGGAATTCTTTCATGAGGTTCTCAAAAACTTCAAATTTCTAAATATGTTCAATGTATGTCATCATAAAATCTGACAAAAGCGAAGCAAACGAGCCGAATCAGATAATTATCAATTTTGCTTGGAAGTTCGCTTGTCATGTGTCTGGGGTTTTGTCAGATGTTTGGAATCATCTGCTTTTATCCATTCGAACATCATAAAAAAATTGGTCCATTGACACTCATTTTCCTTTTTATAAATCTTTTACATGTATAATGGTAACCCATCAGTAAACGTCTTATACATTTTTAATAATGGTTTAATAGTTTTTTAGAACATAACCTTGTCAATGATAAAACTATAAAAAGTGAAGAGAGAATATTTTCCCGCCACATTTCAATGGCTAATTTTTTTCTCTTTTTGATTCCTTTATTAATCCTCTATCAGTATAAAATTATGTTTTGAAACTGAGAGGCGAACTCCCTTAAAAAATTTACCATAATGATTTTAGTTTTGGTACAAAGTTGAAAGGTCAATACTTATTATCATTTGGCATGGTGTGCTCATATAATCCATGTTTTATGAATATCCTCAGGGTAATGTATTGGAACAAAACTGTCAGTACCAAATCATGTACTAGTATTTCAGGGAATGCACCAAACTCTTTAAATCAAATGTGTCCAGGTTCTTTTTGAACAATTTAAGAATATTTAAAACAATACTACACATACGTCTGATATTAGAAGGTATTTGATCATCTTCTGTCATCTGGATTCTTTCCTGGTGTTGAACAATGGCTTCTCTGCATTCAAACAAATCCTGATGTAATATGTTTATTTCACCCTTATTGTTTTCAATTTCTCTCTGAAGATTTTCAAATATTTCTTTTTGTAACTTCTGATCTAGTTTCCTATTCAAAAGATTGCTCACGTCTGCTGACAGTGTGCCACAGCTTAAGCGTATGATAGCCTGAAAAAAAATGGTTTATCTTCATATAACAAGCACGAAAAAACGTAATTATAATTAAAACAGTGTTCAAATGATACAAGAACATTGCAACGTATACAGTACAGTAATTTGATTAAATGCTGTTCCCGTCTACGTAACATTAATATTTTTCTGGTTTTATTATCTACGTCGGTGTATGACTGCATTTGTCTAACTGTTGGTGTGTCCCAAAGTTAAGTTACATTACTTTTATAGAAACAGGATACTCATGAGCCATACAACATACAAGTCCCAAACACCCATACATCACGATTAAAAAAAAAGACAAACACCTGTTCACAAACTGTTGAAAACTTAACTACTGTGATGACGACATTGGAACATATGCAGTTGTGACAAAGAAATTCAGTCATAATCGATCTAATTACTGTGCCTCCGGAAACACAGTCAAATCCTTATAGCATGACGTGGATGTATTGTTATTTGTCTCAAGTCACAATGAGAGTAATTATGTTATTATTATATTCAGATCTTCATGGCAGTATATGAATGTGAATTCCTAAATAAAGCAACAAATTAAATTGTTGTTAGGTTTACAAGAAGTAGTGTAATCGTAAGGTATTCACTTGTTTATCAAATTATCAAGTTATTGTCAGGTGTACACTGTTATATGTATGTTGGCGTTTGGTTTTGTTGCAGTTCAGAGTTTCTGTTATTCCGTTTTTATCATCTTATAGTTGATTTGTTTGACTTTCCTCGGTTTTGGTTTGTTATCTAAATTAATTTTCGCTTAATCGATGTATGACTATTGAACAGCGGTATACTACTGTTGCCTTTGTGTACAATAAAGTGAGCTCCGATTATGGTTTGAATAATAATAGTTGTGTCTACCATATTATTGTTAATGATTATCAACGTGCCTGAGATAGATCAGTCCACATGTTATTGAAGTCCGAATCGTTTAATCTGAATTCTGTATTGTGAGCTAATAAGTTTCTGTTGTGTCGGATTCGTTCTATATCATCTTCTTTTGCAATGTCCCCTGGTAATGGCTGTGAACCCCAGCCGCTTGTTGGTGCTGACAGAGAGGTCAACGTGTTCCTTGTGAGTTTATATAGCAAGGAGAAATCAAAGTCGGTTGACTTAACATTAAGTGATGCGCCTGAAATATTATATTATTTGAAATAATTAAACCGCAAATATGTTTTAACCAACCATTCTATAAAGGTTTCAATTCATTGATCATCGCTATGCTGCAGGCTAAATTACAATAAAACTCTTTAGTGTTAATTGATGTATTTGTCCTTATTATTCCATGTTCTTTTTCCGTGAAAAGGAAAATGGCCATTGTTATATTATAGTTCCTGTCTGTTTGGTTTGCTTTCAAGTGCTTTTGTTGTATCGTTGTTCTCCTCTTGTATTTGATGTGTTTCCCCCAATATTAGTTATTATAAATTTTGAAACACGCGTCTGGCGTTAGTGTAAAATTTTAGTCCTTGTATCTATGATGAGTTTATTTACAACCACTGGGTCGATGCCACTGCTGGTGGAGATTTATTTTCTCATGTGTATCACCAGCCCAGTAGTCAGCACTTCTGTGTTGACTTGATTTATCATTGATATGTTCACAATGATAAATTAACTGTTAACAAAATTTTGAATTTTTGAAATACTTTGGCTTTTCTACCTCATGAATATATTACCTTAGCTGTATTTGGCAAAACCTTTAGGAATTTTTGGTCCTCAATGCTCTTCATCTTCGAACTTATTTGGCCTTTTAAACATTTTTTTATTTGAGCGTCACTGATGAGTCTTTTGTCGACGAAATGTGCATCTGGCGTAAGTGTTAAATTTTGGTCCTGGTATCTATAATGAGTTTATATACTATTGTTGCCTTTTTTTGCATTTACAGTTAAGAAATTCCATGTTATGTATTTCGGGGTTTTTTATTTGACAAAAAAAGAATTGCCTTGTACGATTTTTTAATGTATGTAAACCTTAAGAAATTTTATGTTGGTACTATTATTTTGTTTGCAATCCTTGTAAATTTGTAATGAACATGAAACGTAAATGTATGACAAAATCCCTTATACTAGTAATACACCTTGCTCTTGCTTTACATAGACAGTGATCCCGTTTGTGCTTATCAAAATGTTGTTTGTTTGTTTTTGGTTTTGCTAGACAAAACTAAATAGGAAACATAAGTCGGTAAATAAAAAATTGACAATTACAGGATCCGAAGCTGTGACAGGCATATACAGAAAATGGCGTGGTTGATATGTTTGTATTTGCCCAACCCTCTCTTAACTTTGAGCAGTGACGTATTAGAATTATCTAAGAACGCACATAAAAAAATGAAAAACAAAGTAGGAACCTAAGAGAACAAGGAGTTACAGAATACGTAATTTGTTTGATAGCACCAAACTGTTACTTGTTCGGGCCTTAATCATAAACCCTTTGGAAAATATTATTCAGCTTAGTATGCTTATAAATAATCAAAATTTTATACATGTTAAGAGAATGACATGAAGAAACAAGTGATGTGGACTTGTCTAATGTCTCCGAACAACCTAATTTGAATACATTATACAAAACATGCCTCGTCTTTTCGCCTTTACCAAGTTCGTTTTTTATTTAGTTTTAATTTTATTTTTCATTTCATAAAAAAAAAACGATTAATGATATTAATTGAGGATGTACTAAGGTGAGGTTTTGGAATTCGTGTCAAATTTTCGTTTCCATACAATGCAAGGTAAAATATTTTCCCCCATAACACCCAATTTTTTTTCGTAATAAGTCTAAAAACTCATAAATGGTCATTTGCCAAAATTTTAGAAGGTTCTTAATTTTCTTTCATTTGTTTTGAGACCCAAAAAATACCAAATGCAAATATGACGTAAAAGTCCAAGTCAGCCTTTTCCCGCCATATTTTAAATCTCAAATATCTCGAAAAGAAGGTCTATGAACTATCAATATTTTTAGCTTATTTTTATCCTTAACGAATGCTATTTTCACCTGACATTACCTATGTACATCCTTAAAGGATTGAAAATAATGTTATTAATTCAATGATAAAATAAAAATATGTGACTTAAGGGACATCATCTTTATTCATAGATTGTCCTTCCTCGTTTCATTAATAAAATATGAAGAGAATCATGATAAATACGACCAGCAGTTGAATTCCTTCCAATTTGTGATATTTCAATTATATTAAGAAATAACACTTTCTTTTCAGATTGTATTTTTAAATACCTGGAAACAGCACAGCTAATTGGTCACTAGAACATTTCCAGTAACTAAATCTTAAATTTTTCATATGACTATTCAAATGTGTTGCTAGAGTTGGCTCCGGGACAGTCTTTATGAAATACAAGCGAACTGATTCGGTTGCTATTGTCTGACAAAGTAGGAAGTATCGAAGAAAGTTGTTTTTCTCTTTAGGCAATGAATAAACTGGCTCTGAAAAAAGATATCAGATTATTAAAACAAATTACAACATTAAAGGTGTTGGAAAAGATTATATCTGCTGAAAAACAATTTCAAGTTCAGTTAAGTGTGTGAAAAATTACGTAGCAAAGTCTACATTAAACTCATTTTCAGGAGTACAGTCCACAACTGAGAAATTTTTAAATGTAGCAAAACATATAATGAGATTACAGTGCGTTAGGTTATTCCAAATCGAGACCGCCCTAAATGTAGAACTTAATGTCATACTTGCGAGCATTTAATCTAATAAGTCTATTGACAACAATTGTACCTGATGGGATTAAATTGGTTGTTGACATGAATATCAATAATGTGGTAATTTTTATAAATTTCCTGTTAACCAAACTTTGAAATTTTCGGCAAACTAATGATTTTCTTATTCCAGGCATAGATTTCCTTAGCCATATTTGGCACAAATTTTTGGAATTTTTGATCTTCAATGCTCTTCAACTTTGTACTTGTTTGGCTTTATAATTATTTTGATATGAGCTTCACTGATTAGTCTTATGAAGACGAAACGCGCGTCAGGCGTAAGAAAATTATAATCCTGGTACCTTTGATAACTATTTATTCCGAATTCAATTTTTTCCGAAAATATTTTCAAGTTTTAGATATAATTTATGTCTGCCATTTTTATTTTATAAAAGAAATTGCTTACCACCGAATACTTCCAATTGGATATTCCGACCAGTAACCGTTCCACTGATTGTAGTGACAGATAACTGGTAAACACCCGCATCTGTGTTATCTACATCATTTATAATAAGCTCAGGTGCTGGCAGGGAACAAGAACTTCCGTAGTATTTCATTGAGTGTGTAAGAATGTTTGTTGGTTTATTGTATTCCATCTTTTGCCATTTTATGAATGATTCAGGAGACGACGTTCTTACAGAAGCTAATAGTTTTATACTTCCTCCGTGTCCAATGTGAACCTTTTCATTTGGATATTGGTCAATGTAAACATCATCTATTTAATAAAACGCTAGCATACAATTGTGAAAACATAATAGTATTGTTTCATTCATAACCTACCATCAAAAAGAAGTGTCTCTAATCTACATATTTTGAAAGTAGAATCATAAAAATCTTATATTTAGCAAAAGCAGAGAAGTTTAATTAACATTAATTGGTGTGTATAATTTACCTACTTCCCTGCAAAGAAAATGTCATAAAGAACTTGTACAACATATCCGTGGTCACGTGTAAATTCAGAAATAATCTGATTACAATGTAGATCGTGTGTCAACGCAACGCTTCAACGTATCTGATGGCGCTAGGCTCTACTTTATGTTTTCTATTTTAAATACCTCTCGTGATCCTCTGGTTTTGTCAGATACTACCTACAACAATTTCAGATTAATTGGCATGGAATAATTGTTCGATAAACCGGGGTTCGAACTAACAACCTCAGGGGGACAATTAAGTGATCGCTGTGAATTGACAACACGGTCGCCGAAGTAAGAATGTACTATGCTCACTATTATATTTCCATGTTCAGTGAACAGTGAAACTTAGGGTCAAAACCGTAGTTTTGTATTTGATTTTAAATGTCACATCATTATTCAAATCTGTATCAAGTTTTGATAGTTTAATATGTTTTAACATTGATGTGATGGACTATCACGATCGTTGCATAACAAGCATTTTGGTCAGTTAGAATTAAAATACAAATGTATGACTCTTAAATGAGATCTGATCAGATACCAGCTTATAATAAAAAAAACACCGGCTCGCTTAATTAAGTGATTAGTGGCAATAGAATTACAACCGCAAAAGGCCAACAACTCTCAAGACACTAGTTGAGTAAAACTGAAAATCTTTAAATCTAATATGTATTGCCACACTTCTTGTTCTTCTTTGCTTGTGGACATCCATTCACGGTTAAATAAAACTCTAGTTCTTCAATTAGTTTTAACATTTGATGAACGATTACTGCAATATTGATAGATCTTGAACAATTGTGTAAAAATTGAAAATCTTACATTTTGTGTCTGTACTGTACCACCAATTACAAATGTAATGCCAAGTATTTCTTATAAATGACATAACCTGACTGTTGTATTCCTCTGTGTAAAATGTGCACTGTGTAATTTATGTCGTCTGAAAAAAGTAAAATGTGGTATAGGATTTTAAGGCATTAAATTGCACATAGCTATTCAAAATGCCTTATACATGTTATACAATTCTATAAAAAAAAAGGATAGATATAGTTTTACTTATTACGTCAGCAAGCTTGTTGGGGGTTGTCTTTATTTACAAATAAAAGTTTATGTTTGGGGGTAATCATATGTGGGTTGAGGGTGTCGTTTGTTGTAGTTTTTGTTTTGTTTTATGCAAGAATTAATCCTTTTTTGTATTGTTGTTGGTGGACTGGACATGTATGAACGATACTCCAAATAAAGCAGCTTTCATCAAAATAAAACCAGCTTTAACATCACAAAACACAATCAATAAAGATCAACAAGATACAATCAAAAAGTTGCAAACCAAATTAACTGATCTTGGAAAAAGGATTGAAGAGCAAAAGAAGTCTATATATATATTCATTTATAGAATGATTTAATCTACAGTTAAAAAGAATATCATTATCTTTTTTTCAAATTTTGATGTTTGCTAACATACATCGATATACAGAACGCAAATATTCCTTGTACATTTACTGTTTTTTTGTTTTTATGTTCATATGTTTTCATTCTTACCATTCGAAGTGAACAATTAAGTAATTGTTTCTTTGTTTATTTTTTATACAGCCTTTTGTAAACATGTGTGTCAGATCAATTTTTGATAATGAGTAGTGAAGCAATCACACATAGAATAACAACAGGGCTTTTTTACGGGACCATTAGTGAAGTACTTATAAGAAAAGCGATAGAAATACATGTCAATATATATGATGGATTATGTTCATTTATACTATGGCTTTGTTTGCTGAGTTAAAAACCAATTATGCATGCTGAAAAATATTTTATCATTCTTGTTTATTTGTCTTATGTGTGTAAATAAAAGTAACATTAAAATAAAGCGGTGCCTGAATTAAGAGCATGATAGTCTAGAAAGTATGTGGTTTTAATTGAAAACAAAATTACACGTGCTATTGAATACCATTACTTATCGATCTGAACGTTTTTCACCGTCCAATTTTTATTTTATTTTATACGACAGGATGATGAAAAGGGCATTAGACGAAACTAATCATAGTATTCGTTTGGGTAATCTAAATATTAATATATATTATTTATAAATATTTTGATATACTTAGTATAAATGGTCTATTTAATACAATTAATGATGATACTCATTTTGATTCACAAACTGGTTCGTTGTCCTTATTATACCCAATATTAATAACTGATTCCATTCAATTTATTGACTCGGGTATTATACCTATCAAAAAAGAAGTAATCATGAAGGTACTTACATAACAGTCGGAAGCGGGTTCAGTAACTCGAAGAGTTTCAAACGTACAACATGGGACTATAAAACAGATGGATTCAGAGGTCGAATGGAATAAATTACTGGATAATTATATTAACATCCATAAATCTTGCAATATATTAACGTACGAATTTTTAAAAGTGACTGAATCCTGATTTTCGAAAAAAAACAGTAATTATGATCTAATGATAAAATCTGGTCTAATTCAAATCTGCGTATAGAAATAAGGAAATCAATATAAAAAAAAAGAGACAGGTTTCGGAAAATATTTTTAAGAAATAAAAGCACTACAAACAAATATAAATTTAAAAACCGAAGGACTTCGATGATAGAGGTAATAACGTTTTGTCAGAAATTACTGTAACTTTAGAATACGTTAAAGATACTATTTCTACTTTAGATCCAAATAAAGCTGTTGGTCCAGACAAAATCAGTAATAGAATGCTTATAACAGCAAAAAAATGAAATTGCACTTCCCTTATGTATTCTTTTTAATAAATCGCTTTCTCCAAATATATTTCCTAAAGATTGGAAATTGGCATATGTTATTCCTTTATTTAAAATGGAAATAAGTCTTTCTTGCGTGAGCAAGGTACAAGAAAAAATAATCTATTAACATATGTTCAATAATTTAGTTTCTAATAAACTTTTGTATAAATTTCAGTCTGGTTTTATACTCAGCTGTTCTACTTTTCATCAACTAATTGAGATGTATCATTCTGTCGTGTATGCTTTAAATTTTGCTAATGTAAGCAAGGCATTCGATCGAGTATGGATAAGGAGCCTACTTCTTAAGTTAGAAATATATGGTATAAAAGGCAATCTGTTAATATGGCTTGAAAGTTACTTAACAAACAGAACTCAGAGGGTAGTATTAAAAGAGGCGACTTCCGAATTAGGTAATCTAAAAGCTGGTGTTCTACATGATTCGGTACTGGGTCCTCTCTTATTTCTAATATCAATTGATGACATTGCAGATGATATGATTGGATTAAGTAAAATGTTTGCAGATGATACATCTATTGGACATCTCCAGATGAAACTACTCTACAATCTATGATTAATATCGATCTACCAAATATAATTCCTGGGCAAATGCTTGGCTAGTCAAATTCAATCCAAATAAAACTAATAACAAATTGCTAAGTAACAAAAATCAAAAAAATAACTTGATTTTTTTTTTATTTTGGCGGAGTTCAGGTAGATACAGTTACTAGTCACAAGCATTTGGGTATATTTTAGCAGTAAATGTAGGTGAACCAAGCATATTGATTCTTTAATAGAAAAGTTATCAATACAATCAAATGTTCTTATTAGACGTTTGAAATTCCCACTAAAAAGGGAAAATTTAGAAAAAATATATTTAACTTTTATTAGGCCTTTTCTAGAATATTCTTCTGAAGTTTGGGATAATAGACAATTGTCAATTACTGAATTGATTCTGTTATTAAACACTTTTAAACAAATTACTTCCCTTTGTCAATCGTAGACTGGTTCTATACTGGACAATATTGGACAATGCAAACAATGTATGATGAATTGAAAATGATATCTCGGCGGTTTAATCAATCTTTCATTAAAAACAATTTCTGATGTCGTAAGTATTTAGCTAACGACAAATTAATGTAATTAAAAGGTTTCAAAACCTTAAAAAAAACTCACATTACCCACAGGTAAATTTGCTCTTTTTTCTAGCTCTCCATTGTAAATAAAAATTAATGTCCCTCATTAGGGAGACAACTAAAAAAACGTCTCTAATTACAGGGTCAAATACGGGAATTGGCAAATGGACTATTTCGAACAGTTGAATTCTGAAAGATAAGAAAAATTACAATTGGAAGCACGTATTGTCACTGGTCTAACAAGCTATGCTAGCACTCAATCACTTAATATTGAGACGGGATGGGGAAAATTAAAGATTAGACGGGAAGTTAAGAAATTAACTTTATTTTACAAAATTATGAAAAAGAACACTCCAGATTACCATTTAGATGTAATACCCCCTACAGTTGCAGAAACAAACAATTACAATCTACGAAGCAGTCAAAATATATACAACACCACTAGTAGACTATCCCTTCATCGAGAATCATGTATTCCATCTAGTATTAAAAGTTATCAAAGGTACCAGAATTATAATTACGTATGCCAGACGCGCGTTTCGTCTACATAAGACTCATCAGTGACGCTCATATCAAAATATTTATAAAGCCACACAAGTAAAAAGTTGAAGAGCATTGAGGATCCAAAATTCAAAAATGTTTTGCCAAATACAGTTAAGGTAATCTATGCCTGGGATAAGAAAATCCTTAGTGTTTCGAAAATTTCAAAGTTTTGTAAACAGGAAATTTAGAAAAATGACCACATTATTGATATAACTGTGGAATTCGCTCGATTTGAGTTTTAGAAATGAACTGTCTTTAAATATGTTTGAATCAAAAAATAAACAGAAATATTTCCAATGACATGGATCATCAATTTGATTTTATTAATAAAATCCTATCAGTTGACAACGACAATTTAAATAATTGCTTTAAATAATAACTAACGTTCTGGGTGAATATCTATATCAAGATTAAAACAACCTACCAGGTCTATCATAAATAAATTTACGGTCAACTCGACTTTTAGAAATCGGTGAGCCATGTCGTTTAAATTCTTGTTAATTTCATGCCTCCATATCAATATTGTTTGTGATGTTATCATAATGTATTTTATTTTGTTCGGTTATTTATTATCAATTGTATGTAATGGAGAATAAAATTGTGAAGGTAATGGGGAATGTGTCCTAAGTTCTAAGTTGCAAAACTTGAGTCTAATCCTATTGTCAATGTTATTGGACAATAAGATATGTTTAAACTAACCCATAAATGTTTACATCGACGTCGTTTGATCCTTTCTAGATACATTTCTCATTGGAAACCATATACATTTTCTTATTTTATTTTATATACACTATGTTCTATTATGTTCTATTTATGAATTTGAGAGTTTATGTTATACGCTATATTCTATATATGTGTTTAAATGTTTTATGTTATACATGTGGTGAGACTTTAATATAATATTGAATCCCGAATTTTGCAAAACAGTCATATTCAATGAATTGTTTGCTAATTTTATCTGTCTTTAAGTACAACGGAAAATATTAAAACAGTGAATTCATTTAAAAATAATCACATTTTATGCTGATCAGACCATATTTTGGATAAACTTTTACATGTTCAGAGTATTTTTTAACTTGAAATGAAAAATATTTTAATTATAAAATAAAGGCGATAGTAGTATAACGCTGTTCAATAGTCATGAATTCATTTAACTGAAACAATCCCGGGTCACAAACCAAAACTGAGGGAAACATATCAACTGTAAAAGGAAATGAAACGGAACAACAAAACACTTAACTGTTACAAAAACAGAACCCAACATGCATAGAAACAATGTGTCGCATTAATCAAATAGGTGACTCAATCGGATGAACAATTACAAAGTGTCATTTTTTTAACATGCTAAGTGACGATCTAAATCTCGATAAAAAAAACTCACAACCTTAGTACAATTCGAAAGATGATGGCAAAATCTTAAAATTAAAAAAAACCTCACCTATGGAAGAATTCTTTCTTTAGTTTGCGGTGTCTGGTAGTAACAGCCGAATGTTGATATGTTCAGCCCTTTCTGCGATAACGCTCCGATATTACTATTTCGACGAAAGTAGTTGGGTTTTTTTTAGTTTGTTAGATTTTTTGAAAACAATTGAGTGCCTCCGCTAACGTCAGCTTATACTTTCTTTCTTAGTCGGCAAACCCCGTTGTTATGCCAATTTAATCACTTATTTATACAGCAGTTCACGTTGGCGGAGGCCCGTTAAAAACAAAAATATCCGCATATCATAATTTTTCTATATTTTGACGTATTCAAAGCATTTCAACAAACATAATATCAGGTTTCTGTATCCTCAAATGATGAATTACGCAAATATTTTTCGATGCTAAGTTCATTTTTTTCCTATGAAAATGATTGTGTGACAAAATAGGGGACCAAATAAGGCCCCTTTAATTATTTGGTAAAATCAAAATATTGTGTATTAAAAAAATAAACAACTCTTGGTATATCTGTACAAAGTCAGCACTTGTATACTCTTATTTTTATTCACTTTCTTTAAAACATTTCTGCACTTTCTTTTTACGTTGTAAATTAAATTATAACCAGATGCTCCGCAGGGCGTAGCTTTATACGATCGCAGAGGTTGAACCCTGAACGGTTGGGGCAAGTATGGACACAACATTCAAGCTGGATTCAGCTCTAAATTTGGATTGTGATTAAATAGTTGACACAGCATAGGTTTCTGACACAGAATGAATGTGTTCTAATGAACTTAATTTTTTTGTTTTCTCTTAGAGCAATTCACTATGCTGTTGAATATTAATTCTCTCAAAAAAATGTTTGAAGAAATTTTCTTTTTATTTATGAAATTTCAAATGAGAAAAATTGAACCTAATTTTTTAATCACTTCCCCCTTTCCCTTATTCCAAAACTAATCTCAATTAAAATATTTAAATGGAGTTTGCAACAATAACTACTCATTTAAATACATCATAAAATATTAAGATGTAAAAAAACTGCTTGTTATCACTGAATGGTAAAGATTATTTAAATTTATCAGTTGGTAGTAAAAAGTGAATATACATTGTATATTGTATGTAACAAAGATTTAAGTTGATTCTGGACAAAGAAAGATAACTCCAATTAAAAAAAATTCTTGCAATAAGATATTTCTTGCTTACTATTCTGAACAAAGAAAGATAACTCCAATTAAAAAAAAATTTGCTATTTCACAACATTGTGAAATTATATATTTCTTGCCATTGCACAATACTGTGCAATTGAAAAGACTTGCTATTGCACAATACTTAATATAATAATTTTAGATCCTGATTTGGACCAACTTGAAAACTGGGCCCATAATAAAAAAAACTAAGTACATGTTTAGATTCAGCATATCAAAGAGGCCCAAGAATTTAATTTTTGTTAAAATCAAACTTAGTTTAATTCTGGACCCTTTGGACCTTAATGTAGGCCAATTTGAAAACGGGACCACAAATGGAAGAATCTACATACACAGTTAGATTTGGCATATCAAAGAACCCCATTTATTTAATTTTTGATGAAATCAAATAAAGTTTAATTTTGGACCCAGATTTGGACCAACTTGAAAACTGGACCAATAATCAAGAATCTAAGTACATTTTTAGATTCAACATATCAAAGAACCCAACCGATTCATTTTTTGTCAAAATCAAGTTTAATTTTGGACCCTTTGGACCTAAATGTAGACCAATTTGAAAACATGACCAAAAGTTAAGAATCTACATACACAGTTAGATTCGGCATATCAAAGAACCCCAATTATTCAATTTTGATGAAATCAAACAAAGTTTAATTTTGGACCCTTTGGGCCCCTTTTTCCTAAACTGTTGGGACCAAAACTCCCAAAATCACTACCAACGTTCCTTTTATGGTCATAAACCTTGTGTTTAAATTTCATAGATTTCTATTTACTTATACTAACATTATGGTGCGAAAACCCAGAAAAATGCTTATTTGGGTCCCTTTTTGGCCCCTAATTCCTAAACTGTTGGGACCTCAAATCCCAAAATCAATACCAATCGTCCTTTTGTGGTCATAAACATTGTGTTTAAATTTCATAGATTTCTATTAACTTAAACTAAAGTTATTGTGCGAAAACCAAGAATAATGCTTATTTGGGCCCTTTTTTGGCCCCTTATTCCTAAACTATTGAAACCAAAACTCCCAAAATCAATCCCAACCTTTCTTTTGTGGTCATAAACATTGTGTCAAAATTTCATAGATTTCTATTAACTTAAACTAAAGTTATAGTGCGAAAACCAAGAAAATGCTTATTTGGGCCCTTTTTGGCCCCTAATTCCTAAAATGTTGGGACCAAAACTCCCAAAATCAATACCAACCTTCCTTTTATGGTCATAAACCTTGTGTTAAAATTTCATAGATTTCTATTCACTTTTACTAAAGTTAGAGTACGAAAACTAAAAGTATTCGGACGACGACGACGACGACGACGACGACGACGCAGACGACGACGCCAACGTGATAGCAATATACGACGAAATTTTTTTCAAAATTTGCGGTCGTATAATTACTCAAATACCATCAATGTCTATGTTTTCAGCACATATTTCACAAGTTATGACACAGCTGTGCTTTTTTTTATATCTGTTAAAGAGTTGTATACTAAATTTTATTTTTTATCAATAAATATATATTGTGTCATTTAAGAACTTGTATTTTGCCAAAAGATGCATACTAGTGAATGAAAGTTCATTTTGCTTTGGTATATAGAATTGAATTACATTTGTTCATGTTATTGGAATGCTTATAAAAATAAGGAGATGTGGTACAATGTATATGATATTTAGTGAGTTTATCAAGCAAAAGTGAATAAGAAATAGGTATAAGCAGTTGCAGGTACTACTGTACAATCTCAAACAATGAGAAAAACTCATACCGTAAAGAGAATTTCATATTTACAAGTAAGTTTTGTTTTTGCGTTGAATAATTTTCTTCTATTGTTTTAATTGCAAATATGGGAAGTGGTAAAAATGCTAATGAGACAGCTGTTATGGCCACAGAGCCTTAATTGAAAACTTCTTTTTCATTCATACCGGTAGATTTTGCCTGGAGTTAGAAACATATCTGACAACTTTTCAAAATGCACATGGGGGTTTTACGTGAAAGATGGTTCATATAGTCATACAAAACCTTCAAGGGGGCCTTCAAATGGAAGCAGGACAAGTCACCCCACTGGTTAATCGCCCCACTTTTTAAAAAAACGCCACAAACTGATTTATCCAATCGCCCCACATGTGAAATTGGTTAAATCATGTTTAATATTACTCCTGCCAACTCGCCCTACTTATAAAAAAACGGTAATATTTAGATTAATATATATATATATATAATTAAAAATAAAAGCTCGCACCACTTTAATGAAAACTAATCTACACAGAATACAAACAAACCGAAAATTAATTTAATTACTATTATTGATATATACTGAAATTATATATAATTCTAAAAAAAAACTGATTGTTGAAGAATAACTGTAACTTTTGAAGCTTAGTTATTTGCATAACAATTGAAAAGAAACCTGTTAAATGTACCATAATGCAATATAAGGAATAGAACTTATATTCAATGGGATAACATCTTTTTCCATAAGTGGGGCGAGTTGGCATTACTAAATTCACCCTGGTTAATAATACATTTATCTAGATTTCACCGATTTCCATTAGGTGGGACCAGTTGGCAGGAGTAATATTAACGGAATTTAACACAGTTCACAAGTGGGGCGATTTGGTATCCAGGTTGGGGCAGTTTTTTTGTCAAGCCTGCGACTTTTTTCGCAGAAAGCTCAAAATAGGGATAGTGATCCTACGGCGGCGGCGATGTTAGCTCAGTTCTTAAAAGCTTTATATTTTAGAAGGTGGGAGACCTGGATGCTTCATACTTTGTATATGGTTGCCTCATGTTACGAAGTTTCCGTCAGTCACATGTCCAATGTCCTTGACCTCATTTTCATGGTTCAGTGACTACTTGAAAAAAAAGTTGAAATATTTTGTAATGTTAAATTCTCTCTTATTATAAGTAATAGGATAACTATATTTGGTATGTGCATACCTTGCAAGGTCCTCTTGCCCATCAGACAGTTTTCACTTGACCTCGACCTCATTTCATGGATCAGCGAACAAGGTTAAGTTTTGGTGGTCAAGTCCATATCTGAGATACTATTAGCAATAGGTCTAGTATATTCGGTATATGGAAGCACTGTAAGGTGTACATGTCCAACTGGCAGGTGTCATCTGACCTTGACCTCATTTTCATGGATTAGTGGTTATAGTTAAGTTTTGTGTTTTGGTCTGTTTTTCTTATACTGTTTGCAATAGGTTTTCTATATTTTGTGTATGGAATGGTTGTAAGGTGTACAGGTCTACCTGGCAGGTGTCATATGACCTTGACCTCATTTTCATGGTTCAGTGGTCGAAGTTAAGTTTTTGAGTTTTGGTCTGTTTTTCTAATACTATATGCAATAGGTCAACTATATTTGGTGTATGGAAATATTTCATGATCCACATGTCAGTCGCGCAGGTTTTATTTGACCTTGATCTCATTTTTTACGGTTCATTGCTCAGTGTTAAGCTTTTGTGTTTTGGTCTGTTTTTCTTAAACTAGAAGCAATAAGTCAATTTTATTTGTTGTATGGAAGAATTGTTAGCTGTACATACCAACCTGGCATGGTTTATCTGACCTTGACCTCATTTTCATGGTCCAAAGGTCAATGTTTAGTTTTCCTGGTTTATGTTAAGATTATGTGACAGTTGTAATAAAGCTTTATTATTAGGACTATCAACATAATATCAATGATTCTATGTACATTTACCATTAATTATGTTACTTGATGTTCTTGCTATACACACAGTACAGAGACTAGTCAATCTTTGTGAACTATTTTTTATCGGAGTCATAGAATATGCGTATACAATCAATAATTAAAAATAGTCTATTTATATTGAAAAGAAAAAGTTCTTATATGTCTAAAGAAGAGGGACGAAAGACACAAAAGGGACAGTCAAACTCATAAATTTAAAGCAAACTGACAAGACCATGGCTAAAAATGCATTTCATGGGAGGCACAGAAAATATACTGTAAACAGTAGACTATAGATATAGGTGAACTAGGTACAAAAGAACTCTAAATCTTAAATTCTACAAACCACCTCTGTTCTATGGAAGATAATGATATAACTGGACTAGAAATACACACAACCTGTAATTAACTGCCTTTACAGCGCTTTCGTGCTTTGATTATGACGACTGACTAATTGGACCTCGTAATTTTAGTATTATATATGCATCATTTAAATTAAAATAAATGTAGTCCACATCGTAATGTTGTACTAGAACACCCCTTCAGGCGAAATGGAGTCTTTCATATTATTGTTTCGAGTTGTCTCCCTTCTGGTAATAACTTCTGTGAATTATGAATCAAAACAACACGTCGATTATTAGCTTGTTTTGTCGATAGTTGTCGTATTATATTAAAAACGATCGCGATTTAAACAGCAGAATGTGTAAGGAAAGGAGTCATTATCACTGACCCAAAGGAAATTAAATATTTAAAGAGTTAGGAATGGGGTTCCTCATAGAATCAACGTAAGAAAATAGGTGATAAGATGCATAGTGAAATACCTTCTCTCACCCTATGAGTCTCAGTGACTGCTGTGGAAAGTAAACTTGGAATTAATAGTACAATCAAAGCACTGTAAGCGCTGTCGGCAGTTAACCAAAAACCAAGGCATAATTATAACAAAAGTGCATACACTGAAATGTCTCGCCTTCTTTACTAATCATTGATATTATGTTGATAGACCTAAATATAAAGCTTTATCACAACTGTCACATAAACTCAACATTAACTAAGAAAACAAAGCATTGATCAATGAACCATGAAAACGAGGTCAAGGTCAGATGACCCATGCCAGGCAGACATGTACAGCTAACGATTCTTCAATACAGAAAATATAGTTGACTTATTGCTTATAAATTAAGAAAAACAGACCAAAGCATAAACACTTAGCAATGGACCGTGAAAACGAGGTCAAGGTCAAATAAAACCTACGTAACAGACATACAGATCATAAAATATTTCCATACACCAAATATAGTTGACCTAATGCATAAAGTATTAAAAAAATAGACCAAAACTCAAAACTTAACTTTGACCACTGAACCATGAAAATGAGGTCAAGGTCAGATGACCCCTGTCAGCTAGACATGTACACCTTACAATTATTCCATACACCAAAGTAGACTTATTGCATATAATATAAGAAAAACAGACCAAAACACAAAAACTAAACTACTGTGGATCCATTTATTTTCGTGGATACCAATTTTCGTGGATTGCTGAAAACTTGTTTTTTCTTAAATATTTGATTACATTGTTTTGCCAAAGTCTGCAAACATCCTAATACAAAATTTGTTATTCGTTGAACATTTTAATTCTTGGTTCACCTGAACCCACGAAAACCACGAAAATTGGTATCAAACGAATAATAATGAATTCACAGTATAACCACTGAACCATGAAAATGAGGTCAAGGTCAGATGACACCTGCCAGTTGGACATGTACAACTAACAGTCCTTCCATATACCGACTATACTAGACCTATTGCTTATAGTATCTGAGATATGGACTTGACCACCAAAACTCAACCTTGTTCACTGATCCATGAAATGTGGTCAAGGTCAACATGGTCAAGTGAAAACTGTCTGATGGGCATGAGGACCTTGCAAGGTACGCACATACCAAATATAGTTATCCTATTACTTAAAGTAGTGTTGTTCCGATGATCGGAATAAGTCGGAAATCAGTTGGTTGGGCCTTCCAATGTCGATAATCGATTGGGATTTTGTTCAATCGATTGTCGTTTTAAGTTTCCGGACCTTTAGCTTGTCAACTTCCGGTCTGTTTTACGGTTTGCATTTTATATGCGCAGTCAAACAATATTAACCAGTCGATGACAGTAACAATGTCAAACATAAATAAAGAATAAACCAATTTCCTTCTTTATAAACGTGACAAAAGCATTTGCAGATTGATGGAAGGTTATTTAACATTATTTAACATTAATAACTTTGTATGAAATACTTTCTTTCATTACCGGTACTTGTTATTTGAGAGCGGTACAAATCATTCTGATTTTAGACAAAATAATTTCGTTGCTTCATTAGAACGTGTTGCAAATTGCCTTTGAGAAATGTTAATCCATGTGTTGCATCAAAAACGTCATATTCCGTTCCAAATTATTTGCCAAACATCGTTTATTGTTGTAAATTTTCCGAAATTTGTCTGCCATTTATAACCAGATGCTCCGCAGGGCGTAGCTTTATACGACCGCAGAGGTTGAACCCTGAACGGTTGGGGCAAGTATGGACACAACATTCAAGCTGGATTCAGCTCTAAATTTGGATTGTGATTAAATAGTTGACACAGCATAGGTTTCTGACACAGAATGAATGTGTTCTAATGAACTTAACATTTTTGTTTTCTCTTAGAGCAATTCACTATGCTGTTGAATATTAATTCTCTCAAAAAAATGTTTGAAGAAATTTTCTTTTTATTTATGAAATTTCAAATGAGAAAAATTGAACCCAATTTTTTAATCACTTCCCCCTTTCCCTTATTCCAAAACTAATCTCAATTAAAATATTCTAATGAAGTTTGCAACAATAACTACTCATTTAAATACATTATTAATATTAAGATGTAAAAAAAACTGCTTGTTATCACTGAATGGTAAAGATTATTTTAATTTATCAGTTGGTAGTAAAAAGTGAATATACATTGTATATTGTATATAACAAAGATTTAAGTTGATTCTGGACAAAGAAAGATAACTCCAATTAAAAAAAATTCTTGCAGTAAGATATTTCTTGCTTTCTATTCTGGAAAAAGAAAGATAACTCTAATTAAAAAAAAAAATGCTATTTCACAATATTGTGAAATTAGATATTTCTTGCCATTGCACAATACTGTGCAATTGAAAAGACTTGCTATTGCACAATACTTAATATAATAATTTAAGATCCTGATTTGGACCTACTTGAAAACTGGGCCCATAATCAAAAATCTAAGTACATGTTTAGATTCAGCATATCAAAGAGGCCCAAGAAATTAATTTTTGTTAAAATCAAACTTAGTTTCATTTTGGACCCCTTTAGACCTTAATGTAGGCCAATTTGAAAACGGGACCAAAAATGAAGAATCTACATACACAGTTAGATTTGGCATATCAAAGAACCCCATTTATTTAATTTTTGATGAAATCAAATAAAGTTTAATTTTAGACCCAGATTTGGACCAACTTGAAAACTGGGCCAATAATCAAAAATCTAAGTACATTTTTAGATTCAACATATTAAAGAACCCAACCGATTCATTTTTTGTCAAAATCAAACTTAGTTTAATTTTGGACCCTTTGGACCTTAATGTAGACCAATTTGAAAACATGACCAAAAGTTAAGAATCTACATACACAGTTAGATTCGGCATATTAAAGAACCCCAATTATTCAATTTTGATGAAATCAAACAAAGTTTAATTTTGGACCCTTTGGGCCCCTTTTTCCTAAACTGTTGGGACCAAAACTCCCATAATCAATACCAACCTTCCTTTTATGGTCATAAACCTTGTGTTTAAATTTCATAGATTTCTATTTACTTATACTAGCGTTATGGTTCAAAAACCAAGAAAAATGCTTATTTGGGTCCCTTTTTGGCCCCTAATTCCTAAACTGTTGGGACCTAAACTCCCAAAATCAATACCAACCTTCCTTTTATGGTCATAAACCTTGTGTAAAAATTTCATAGATTTCTATTCACTTAAACTAAAGTTATAGTGCGAAAACCAAGAATAATAAAATTGAGAATGGAAATGGGGAATGTGTCAAAGAGACAACAACCCGACCAAAATAAAAAAACACAACAGCAGAAGGTCACCAACAGGTCTTCAATGTAGCGAGAAATTCCCGCACCCGGAGGCGTCCTTCAGCTGGCCCCTAAACAAATATATACTAGTTCAGTGATAATGAACGCCATACTAATTTCCAAATTGTACACAAGAAACTAAAATTTAAATAATACAAGACTAACAAAGGCCAGAGGCTCCTGACTTGGGACAGGCGCAAAAATGCGGCGGGGTTAAACATGTTTGTGAGATCTCAACCCTCCCCCTATACCTCTAACCAGTGTAGAAAAGTAAAAGCATAACAATACGCACATTAAAATTCAGTTCAAGAGAAGTCCGAGTCTGATGTCAGAAGATGTAACCAAAGAAAATAAACAAAATGACAATAATACATAAATAACAACAGACTACTAGCAGTTAACTGACATGCCAGCTCCAGACTTCAATTAAACTGACTGAAAGATTATGATTTCATCATATGAACATCAGGCACAATCCTTCCCGTAAGGGGTTTAGTATCATACCATCATAACATATATGAGAAGAACATAACCCGTGTCATGCCAACAACTGTTTTTAGAATAAATGTGTTTAGTTCCGACGCAAAGACCTTATCAGTGACTCAATATTAACGCCAAAATATGCAATCTTTAATGACTTGACAACAGTATCGTAATTATATCCCTTCTTAATAAGTCTATTCAAAGGTTTTGTAAGTTTATGAGGTGAATACTGACACCTTTGTGCTTTATAAAGAATATTTCCATAAAAAATTGGATGTGAAATACCTGAACGTATAAAAAGTCTGCATGTTGAGCTATATTTACGAATGATGTCTTTATACCGATGATAAAATTTAGTAAATGTTTTGACTAGTTTGTGATATCGAAAACCCTGGTGTAATAATTTTTCAGTAATACATAAATTTCTCTCGTTAAAATCTAAAACATTGTTACATACACGAACGAATCGTACAAGTTGAGATATATAAACACCGTAAGATGGTGACAAGGGAACGTCACCATCTAAAAACGGATAATTAACGATAGGAAATGAAAAATCATCCCTTTTATCATAAATTTTAGTATTCAGCTTTCCGTTAGTGATATAGATATCAAGATCGAGGAAAGGGCAGTGGTCATTGTTAGTATTAGCTTTATTTAAAGTGAGTTCACCAGGATAAATTTCATTAATATACATACTGAAGTCGTCATGCTTATTTGGGCCCTTTTTTGGCCCCTTATTCCTAAACTGTTGAAACCAAAACTCCCAAAATCAATCCCAACCTTTCTTTTGTGGTCATAAACCTTGTGTCAAAATTTCATAGATTTCTATTAACTTAAACTAAAGTTATAGTGCGAAAATCAAGAAAATGCTTATTTGGGCCCTTTTTGGCCCCTAATTCCTAAAATGTTGGGACCAAAACTCCCTAAATCAATACCAACCTTCCTTTTATGGTCATAAACCTTGTGTTAAAATTTCATAGATTTATATTCACTTTTACTAAAGTTAGAGTGCGAAAACTAAAAGTATTCGGACGACGACGACGACAACGACGACGACGACGACAACGACGACGACGACGACGACGCAGACGACGACGCCAACGTGATAGCAATATACGACGAAATTTGTTTCAAAATTTGCGGTCGTATAAAAACACCTCTTATTTCCTTTACTCTATACAATCTACACTTTTTTATACTGTCAACCAGGCATTAGAATTTTATGCATTAAACATGATCAAAGATGTTACTGACGTTACCCACACATATAATGAATTGTCAACTCTTGAACCCGATCGTCTTCAGTAAACTTCGCACACCTTTTCTCTTCTTCTGCAAAACTTATTGTGTCAAACGGGACTATAACTTGGCAGGAATATCAATTTGCAGGTATTTACAAATTTATGATATTGAAATTCGTCATAATTTTAAAATGCCTTTGAACCCAAATATGTCTTCTGAATGCCACAAATTGCAAGGATGGCCTGAGGAGTCACTTGACATACGGAATTGAGACAACGACGACGACGGACGCCAAGTGATGAGAAAAGATCACTTGGCCCTATGGGTCAAATGAGCGGGGGGAAAATGAGGCTCTAAAGAGCCTGTGTAGCTTGTGTCTACATGAATATCCATCATCATAGAGAATAACAGAATTTATGACAAAAATCTCTGTTTTAATTTTATCTTATATTGATAATCGTTGAAGTCTGTTTAGATTCTCTCTATCTCATTTAGCTTTTGCTCCAAACACAAAAGAGGGTAAAAATAATTATCATACTTATTATATCGGAAAAATTTGACTTGTTAGGTCTTGTCTTACTTATCATTATTAATTATTTAAGTTTCAGTCTATCTATCTATTAAAATGTTTTTCATATACGGCAAAACGCAAAATAAAGTAAGAATCGGCATCTAAAGGTAATAACTCCAATAAAGATTCTTCGGTCAATTTTCGATATTTGTCTTAATTGAAGAAATTGTCTTGCTGATCATTTTGGTTTATTTAAGTTCCTTTCTATCTGTTATAAGTTTAAAGATATAAAACGAAAAAAGAACAAATCGTCATCAAAGAGTCATAACTCTAATAAGGAATCAACTGACGGTTTTAACCATAACACTTATTTGTCCTTCAGATCATTTTTTTCAATTTAAAGTTTCTGTCTATCTGTTTTGTCTCCAAAAAAATAATAGGCAACGAGAAGCTGCCAGAGAGACAGAAAACTGAATTTTTATACAGAGGTCGAACCATGAACAGTTGAGCAAGTATGGACACAACATGAAAGCTTAACCCAGCTCTAAATTTGGATTAAGATAGAATATTTGAAGGGTGCCACATGTGGAACAGGATCTGCTTACCCTTCCGAAGCACCTGAGATCACCCCCAGTTTTTGTTAGGGTTCGTGTTGCTTAGTCTTTAGTTTTCTATGTTTTGTCTTCTCTACTATTATTTGTCTGTTTTTCTTTTTTATTTCTTTTTAGCCATTCCGTTGTCAGTTTATTTTTAATCTATGAGTTTGACTGTCCCTCAGGTATCTTTCGTCCCTCTTTTTGATAAAGCATAGGTTTGTGAAACAAAATAAATGTGGCCAAAGAACTGAAAAATTTAAAATTGGACATTTACCTTTTATGGTCTAATATTCAAAATATATATAAGTTTTGATGAAATATTTCTTTGTTAAACCATTTCTGTTCAAAGGGAAAAAACTTTATTTCCATGAACCATGAAATAATGTAAAAGTAAAATTAGATTATTGTGTTGTTAGATATGATGTTACATTTAGTTTCAAATTATAATCCTATAAAATCAATAGTTTCAAATAAATCTGTCATTCCAGTTATAATTGATTGACAGGAAAGTGTCTGGCACTTTTGGAGTATATGGAAAAATGGTAGAGCTCAACATTCTGAACAATTACACCTTTTTAAGATTTCCTCTATTTATAACGGCTATCAGAATAATAGACAAATTTTGCATTTAACCTAATATGTTCTATTATTTGCCACGTTGGCAATCTGTGTTGGCATGTAGTATCATCGAACACATTTTTTTTTAAACTTAATACCCTAATGCTTTCAGAGGAGAATAATTTTGTAAAAGATAACAAAAATTAACCAAAAGTTGTTAAAAAATGACTATAAAAGGCAATCACTCTTTAATGGGTCAACAGACAATTTTGGTCATGTCGACTTATTTGAGGATCCAACTTTTCTCTTTCAAGTTCATCTTTATCTATGATAATATCCAAAATAATAACCAAAAACTGCCAACTTTCCTTTAAATTTACAATTCAGGGGCAGCACCACAAGAACGGGTTTTATGATTCATCTGAAATTTTCAGGGCAGATAAAATAGATCCTGACCGGATGAACCTTTGTATCTATTGTCAGAATTTGCTCTTCATGCTTTAGTTTCAGAGATATAAGCCTTTCATCCCTATGTTCTCTTATAAGCCATGTTGTTGGTATGCGGGGTCATCAGACACGTTGTTTAAACAAGATAACCAAACAATGATTGTGGCCAAGTTTGGTTAAATTAGTCAATGTAATTTTAGAGAAGATGTTTGTAAAAGATTACAAAAATTATCGAAAAATTGTCAAAAAATTTACTATCAATGGCTATCACTCCTTCAGGGATTAATTGACAATTTTGCAGTTGGTCATGTTTGACTTATTTATAGATTTTACTTTGTTGAACATTATTGCTGTTACTTTTTATCTCTATCTATAATATAATTCAAGATAATAACCAACCAGATGTTCCGCAGGGCGCAGCTTAATACGACCGCAGAGGTCGAAACATGAACGGTTGGGGCTAGTATGGACACAACATTCAAACTGGATACAGCTCTGAATTTGGATTGTGATTAAATAGTTGACACAGCAAATGTTTCTGACACAGAATGAATGTGGTCTGATGAACTTGAAATGTTTTTTTTTTGCTTTTGAGCAATTCAGTATGTTGTTGAATATTAATCCTTTGATATTTGAAGAAATTTTCTTTTTCATTTCTGAAATTTGAAATAAGAAAAATTGAACCCCACCAATTTTTTTCACCTCCCCCTTTCCCTTATTCCAAAAATGATCTCAATCCAAATTTCTTACGGAGTTTTCAACAATAACTACTAATTTAAATACATCATAAAATACAAAATGTCATACAGTCATGATTTAAGTTGATTTAACTACTATTCTGGACATAGAAAGATAACTCCAATGCAACATTTTATATTGGCAAATTTCCAATGAAGTTCATTAAACTAAAGTTTTTGGCAAATTCCCAATGGAATTTATTAATAATAAAGTTTTTGGCAAATTTCCAATATACATAACTTAAGAGCAGTTAAGGTGACATATTAAAATGAGTTACAATTACCAACCTTACACTGCTTTTAAATTATGTTTTGTACTTAAGTAATTAACCATTAACCTGGAAACCCTTTTCCCCCCTTTTTTGCACCTTATTCCTTAACGGTTTGAGCCATACCTCCCAAAGACAATTCTTACCATCCCTTTGTGGTATTCCAATATCCAAAATCTAAATACATGGTTAGATTCATCATATCAAAGAACCCCAAGAATTCAAATTTTGATGAAATCAAATAAAGTTCAATTTTGGACCCTTTAGACCTCAATGTGAACCAATTTGATAACCGGTCCTAAATATTAAAAATCTAAATACATGGTTAGATTCAGAATATTGAAGAACCCCATATATTGAATTTTTGTTGAAATCAAACAAAGTATAATTTTGGACCCCGATTTGGACCAACTTGAAAACTGGGCCCATAATCAAAAAACTAAGTACATGTTTAGATTCAGCATATCAAAGAATCCCAAGAATTCAATTTTTGTTAAAATCAAACTAAGTTTAATGTTGGACACTTTGGACCTTAATGTAGACCAATTTGATAACAGGACCAAAAACTAAGAATCTAAAAACACGGTTAGATTCGGTATATCAGAGAACCCCAATAGTTCAATTTTTGATAAAATCAAACAAAGTTTAATTTTGGCCCCGTTTGGCCCCAAATACGTTGGGACCAAAACTCCCGAAATCAATCCCAACCTTCCTTGTAAGGTCATAAATCTTGTGTTTAAATTTCATAGATTTCTATTTACTTTTTTTACTAATGTTATGATGCGAAAACCAAGAAAAATGCTTATTTGGGCCCTTTTTGGCCCCCAATTCCTAAACTGTTGGGACCTTAACTCCCAAAATCAATCCCAACCTTCCTTTTGTGGTCATAAACCTTGTGTTTAAATTTCATTGATTTCTATTTACTCATACTAAAGTTATTGTGCAAAAACCAAGAATAATGCTTATTTGGGCCCTTTCTGGCCCCTAATTCCTAAACTGTTGGGACCAAAACTCCCAAAATCAATCCAACCTTCCTTTTGTGGTCATAAACCTTGTGTCAAAATTTCATAGATTTCTATTAACTTAAACTTAAGTTATAGTGCGAAAACCAAGAAAATGCTTATTTGGGCCCTTTTTGGTCCCTTATTCCTAAACTGTTGGGACCAAAACTCCCAAAATCAATCCCAACCTTATAGTTATAGTGCGAAAACCAAAAGTATTCGTACGACGACGACGACGACGATGCAGACGACGACGCCAACGTGATACCAATATACGACCAAAAAAAAATTAATTTTGCGGTCGTATAAAAACTGGAGCAGAAACCCAACAACGTGTTGTCTAGTTATTCTTCAAATATCAGGGCTGATGACAAACTGTACGCATTGTCAGCTTTGCTCTAAATGCTTTCGTTTACATTTTACCCCTATGTTCCATTATCAGCCATACCGACAACCTTGGCTGAAGGGCGGGCCTGGTCATCGAACTTTGGCACATCAGTTTCAGAGGAGAAATTTTTTTGTAAAGTTAGCGACGGACGACGGACAACAACTGATGAGAATAGCTTTGGGCCAGTGTCAATGTCTTTAAGTGTCAATAAAAAACATAACTATTTGAAAAACCTTTCCAGACAAAAGAAGTTTGGTGATAATCAGTTATCAAAGGTACCAGGATTATAATTTAGTACGCCAGACGCGCGTTTCGTCTACATAAGACTCATCAGTGACGCTCATATCAAAATATTTATAAAGCCAAACAAGTACAAAGTTGAAGAGCATTGAGGATCCAAAATTCCAAAAATTTGTGCCAAATACGGATAAGGTAATCTATGCCTGGGATAAGAAAACCTGAGAGTTTCGAAAAACTTAAAGTTTATAAAAATGACCACAGTATTGATATGCATGTCAACACCGAAATGTTGACTACTGTCAAATATTGTAAATGCACAAATACAGCTGAGAAATATTATCAGTTTCAAGTCAGCAAGCACCTCTCCGTCGACAAACGGAAATATTGGATGGCGATAAACGGAAATATGTAATAAAACATTACAAACACTTAATATACACATCCTGTATCAAAGTATGTCCTCATCTTTCACAAAACTTTATTAATCTTAATTTGAACTCCCTTAGAAAAAGATACGACATCAAATTTTTAAATTTTATAAAAAGCATCGTCAATTATGTGACGCAGTTATTTTTTTGGCTCAACAGACCAAAAAGGACCAAATGAGCTTTCCTCATTACTTTGCGTCCGTCGTCGTCGTATGTCGTTGTCTGTTAACTTTTACAAAATAAACTCTTCTGATACCGCTGGGCCAAATTTAACCACAATTGGCCACAATCATCATTGGGGTATCTAGTATAAACATTTGTCCGACAACACCAAGATGGCCGCCATGGCTAAAAAAGAACATAGGTGTAAAATGCATTTTTTGCTTATATCTCTGAAATTAAAGCATTTAGAGTTATCTGACAATGGATTAAAATAATTATCAGGTTCAGATCTATCTGCCCTAACATTTTCAGACAAATCAGATAACCCGTTGTTGTCCCTGAAATAGTAGTTTTTAGGTTTCACAGTTTTTGGTTATTATCTTGTATTTTATTATAGATAGAGATAAAATGTAAACAGCAATAATGTTCGGCAAAGATCTACAAAAAAGTCAACTTGACCAAAATTGTCAATTTACGCCATAAGGAGTTATTGCCATTCAACGTCAATTATTTTTTAAATCGTTATTTTGAGTAATCATTTACAAAATTCTTCTCCTCTGGATCTTTTGTGACAAATCTGACCAACTTTGGCCACAATCATCATAAGAGTACTATCTAGTTTTAAAATGTGTCCGGTGTGCCTGCCATCCAACATGGCCGACACGGCTAAAAATAGAACATAGGGGTAAAATGCAGTTTTTGGCGTAAACCTCTGAAACTAAAGCAAAAGTATAATGGTTGCATTATTTCATGCATCAAATTTTTAACGAAAATATCAGGTGGACGACACAGGTTCCTTGGGACCTCTAGTTTTTTCTATCCAGTTGCATGAACATTTCCTTTCTAATCTCACTTTTAATATTTACTTCTATATATACCAACATGACCAAGTTCTATAAAATATTTACAGATACTCATTTCTATTCAAAGGAGAGAGAGAAGATACCAAGGGACAATCTACAAAAAATAGTCTAGTAAAAGTAGACAACACTAGGAATGAAACGTAGAACGCTGTTTTTATCATTATTAGAAAGGATAAAACATATCATTGAGAGTTTGATATCTGAGAATTATTTTGGTATTAATATCAACGATTTTTGCCGATATTTGGTTAACATTTTTTTTGAGAATATAGCTATAGATAACCCCCAGATTAACCTAATAAATGATTAAGAAAACGGGCGTGACCAGCAAAATCAATTATTTTTTTTGTTAAAAACGATGAATAAATGAGATTGTGAATCTAACTATAGTAAATGTCATATTCATGATTTAAGCAATTTTGTAATTCAAAAATTAGATAAGTGCGAGTTCTATAAATAACTGTAAACAAGTTGTGCGTGATCAGATAAGAGGCTCAACAAAGGATAAATTACAGAAAAAAACGTAGAAAAGACAAAACAAAATGTAATGTAAAAACATAAGAAATTGCTACCACAGGCAGGCATGCATTAACTTAATTATCTGAACTTCATTTAGATTATACACAGTAGTATTGATCAATTATACATTTATTTCACAATGGCAATGGCATTTCAGCGATAGCATTTTTAAGTACGAGGAAATTCAAAAAGTTTTGAAATAACAATTTCTGTAAATAGACATCTACTTCCAATTTACGCACGAAAATTTTAATAAAGGTGTAATAATTGTTCTTTCCGATATTTAAAATTTAAATGAATTCAATTCGAATAATAGGGTGAAATTAGAGTTCTTATAATTTCTTCTCGCATTTATGAATTTAACATGAGTTTTGAGAAGGGCTACAATTACTGATGCAGAAAATATCATGCCAATGTATGATGAAACTTGCAAGACATATTGATCCCATTATTTCTTTTTCTGAAAGCATATTATATATAAGAGCTATCTTCTTACATTTTATCTCAACATTCTATGGTGCAGTTTTGTTTTATCAAACAAAAAAGGGTTTTCCATGCATAATTTATAAGTTTAAGTTTATTGAATAAATGCACAGTTATACCCCAATGGGGTTGAAGGCACATATAAATGAACACAATACATCATACAAAAAGAACAACAAAAGAACAAACATTATATACATATAAGTATCTATCATGCAGTTGTTGAGTCCACTCTCCTCAGTGACCATGACTTTTTAACAAATGGAGCCGTATACTGCATAATTGACGGACACGAAAGACATAAAACCAATTTATCCACATTATCCATATTATCTATATCAGAATAGGTATTTCTAACTTTCTGTAAAAATTCAAGTCTCAAATCTTTATTTTTAATACATGTAAATAAAAAATGTTCTTCATCATCTATTTTATTTAGACAACAATGTTGACATAAACGTTCTTCCCTTTTTATATTTTTGTATCTACCCCTTTCAATTTCCAAAATATGGTCACTTACCCTTAATTTAGTAAATTTTTTCCTTATTTCAAAGTTATTCTCTTTAAGTAAATAAGGCTCAGTTTCATATTTCTTTTTGATTTTACTATAGATAAATAATTTATTATTTTCTGTTAAAAAATTTAATTTTTTAAAGAACAGCTTTTTATAGTTTTCTTGCATAATATCTTTCATTTGTTTATTCATTTTATATTTTTCTTTTATGAAGTCAATAATTTGTATATCAGATATATTTAAATTATTTTCATGAATTATATTTTTTACAAAAGTATACCAAGAATAGGTTCCTGATTCATCCAACAGTTTAGTTGTGCAGTATGCATCATATAACAACGGATTAATTTCTGTGTTAGATACTCTTGCCATATATTTTAGTGCTTGAACCTTTACATATACATCTATTGGATATTGTCCTAACTCTGCCCTTGATGCAATGTTACCTGCTTTTTTACTACAAAGTCTGACAATTTTGCACAACCGGTAGGCTGTAGCGTGAAAAAATTCTGGTGGTCCATAAATTTTATTAAATTTTGGAAAAAAGCATGATAAAAACTTCATTTTGACAAATTATTAAAAAATTCTATGGATTTTGATTAGGACGTTTTGCATACAAAATTATCAGAAATTTATTATACTTCTTTGAAAATTTTGAATACCTATGAAATACATCCCATCAACCTTAAACAGACATTTAACGAGGCGAAACAAATATTAATAAATTGTCTCCTAGAAAACTATAATTGAATTTATTAAACAATTTCCCATGTGATTGAACGGAGATTCATTTCAGTTTTGCATGAACACATCTTCATGAATTCACTTTCTTGTTTGACATGATGTGTTAGTGTTTCACGCATCACTGTCACTAATATAGAAAAAAAAAGATATTCAATAAGAAAGTGTTTTACATAGAAGTATATATAACTGACCTTCATTTCTTCTTTAAATACATTTTCCCGAATTTGCAGTTCAAGGCATGATAGGTATTGAAATTTGTTTCGTTTGTAGCAATATCTTTGTGTTCTTATTATTTCAACTATCATTTATCAGGTTTGCTGCTGTTAAAAATTAAAACAAACATGTATGGAACGCCACAGCTTGGTGATATATTCTCTCCATAGTATGGCTTTGACATTACGCGTTTTGATATAATTAACTATAAATATGGAATAGTCATTAATTAACGATATTTCAGTTTTACGTGATGGTTTAATGTCGTATTGACTTGATATGTTTTTTTCCTAACTCGATGATTTTTCATTTCTATTATACTTTGCACTGTATTGAAAAAAATAAACTTTTTGTAAATCTGTTTCACAGGTGACGATGGATATGTTCCGGTTGTCGTAACCACATCCGTCCTCTTTTCCTTGAATATGACCTATCGAATTAGACCAAACCACTTGGTTTGTACTTTCAAAAAACACGACGGGTGTCACGTGTTGAGCAGAATCTGCTTACTCTGCCGGTGCATCCGAAATCCCCCCCCCAAGATTTTTATTGATTGATATTGCCACATCATACCGATCTATAGAGTTAAGCCAATTGCATATGAGTTTTACAGTTTCTTCTTGTGTTGTGCTGTTACACTATTTGCCAATGGTAGGGTTAAGGGTTTAGTGCTTACAGTCATGTTTAACTCCGCCACGTGCTCATACTTTAAATGCCTGTCCCAAGTCAGGAGCCTGTATTTCAAATGTTGTTGTTTCATGTGTGTCATATTTGTTTTTCGTAAGTTGTTTAGTTATTAGTTACGGGTACCTCTAATTGTTTACATCTAATGTATTAAAACTCTGGTGGATAGTTGTCTCATTGGCAATCACACCACATTTAACTTTATTTCGATTTCTTAATGGTGTTTTGCTGGATTTGGCAAAACTTTTAGGAATTGTGGTCCTCGATGTTCTTCAATTCGTACTTTATTTGGCCGTTTTAACTTTTTTGGATTCGAGCGTCACTGCTGAGTCTTTCGTAGACGAAACGCGCGTCTGACGTATATACAAAATTTAGTCCTGGTATCTATGATGAGTTTATTTGCAACCACTGGGTCGATGCCACTGCTAGTGGAGATTTATTTCCCCGAGGGTATCACCAGCCCAGTAGTCAGCACTTTTTGTGCTGATATGAATTTGATATGGTTATATTTATAATTTAACTGTTTACAAAATTTAGAATTTTTGAAATACTAAGGCTTTTCTACCTCAGGCAAAGATTACCTTAGCTGGATTTGAAAAAACATTTAGGAATTTTGGTCCTCAATGCTCTTCAACTTCGTACTTTATTTGGCTTTTTTAACTTTTTTGGATTCAAGCGTCACTGATGAGTCTTTTGTAGACGAAACGCGCGTCTGGCGTATATACAAAATTTAGTCCTGGTATCTATGATGAGTTTATTGATCATGTAACGTTGTTTATCTTTTGTACCCTTAACCCTTCTTTCGCATAACCGAGTAAATGCCCTTGATCCGCGATAGAAAATTTAAATAAGAACCTATTTTAGATAACTCTAATTTCAACTCGATATCTTCATCTAAATGAGACTCAAATTCGAAGTCTTACTCGAACTCTACCTCAAAAGGTAACTGAATCTAGAAGTTCAATTCGAAACTCAATGCTTACTCGAAATTTAATTCTAATTATGACTTGAATTCTAACTCGAAATCTAAAATTTAATCGAAGCTTAAATTGAAGGCTAACTCGAAGTTTAATTCAAACAGTTACCCGAACATTGATTTGAACTCTGACTCGATGCATTGCCATTGTGATCCAAGGAAAAGAGTTTTAAGAATAGAACTAGATTTTCCAAAATAGTCACGTGGTTTTATCTCATTATGACAGAACCACGTATATCAATTACTGGAACGAACACATCATGTAGTGTTAAACGTCAACTTTTTAAACATCATTACGTAATTCTAAAGCGGAAAATCATCTCTTCTTCTTCTTCTTCTTCTTCTTCTTTTTCTTCTTCTTCTTTTTCTTTTGCGTTATTAGAAATTAGAAAAAACAGGAACTTGTATTTACACTATATATTTTAAAATGGATAAAAATACTTACTTATCAGTTGTTTGTAAATTTCTCTTAGCAAAAGAAAAGTGATATGAATTACTATTATTCCGTATTAGTAATGGGTAAATTTATGCACTAGTGTGATTTCATATTTAGTTTATATGTACTTAAAAACTAAAAGGGTACAAAGAAAAAGAAAAAGAAAAAGAAATAGAAAAGAAAAACCATAAAGATTAGTTTTTAAAATTGTAGAGGTCGTCAACACAATTTAAGGTCTACAAGTTTATTTACAGGGGTCATTAATATTCATATACACTAGTTATAATTTTAACTCATGAGTACTTTTCTATATCACTTAGTATTTAATTAAGTATATACACATAATTAGTATAATACTTGTTACATGTTACATTTCCACGACTAACAGCCACCTGCAAGTTAAGCACCAAGAACTTTAACTGATTGTTCATTTTTTTCTCTAAAAGTTGAACTCTTTTGGCATGCAATGCATAGATCCAGTCTTTGCAGATTTGTTCTAAATCTCTCTAGCTGCTGAGACACAGTTATAAGGTTGTTCCCAGAAAAGTCTACTATGAATTCGAGAAGATCCTCATAATAATTAAATATACTGTAATAAGGGATATGATTATCCTCCAGTAGGGATTTTAGTCTATTGTGATGATTTTTTCTCACACTATTCAGACTTTCACACACAACTAGGAAGTGTTTATAATCCTCAGGTCCTCATTACGAAATAACAAATTAACATCATGTAATGAAACAACTAAATTACGTTAAGCCAAATACACATCAAGTAATATCAAAACCCCATTGCCTAATAACACAACCACATTAAATAATGATGAAACCATATTGAGTAATGACAAAAGCATATCAAGTCCATACGAAATTATATCATTAAGTAACGATTATTCCATATTAACATCATTATCAAACCCAAATCAATTAAATACCAAATATCATCAAGTAAAGAAATGCAAATTTATATCCCTAGAGATTGACCTGATCCATATATAAACAATACAATACCAAATAATATTCACAAATTAATTGCAAAAATTATAAAGTGGTGAAACAGTAATAATATTTATGCAGGTGTTGTGTGCACTCCCCTCAGTGCAAATGACTTTAAAAATAATGAACGGCACAGTAAGCTGCACAAACCATCATAACGGTATATCAGAGTACCACATAAGACAGCTGTGGCGTTCCATAAACAGATATGTTTACTGTGTATGCACAATATGTGACCATGACATATATTAAATAAATGGCGTATTGAAAAAAAAAACAATAGTAAATTTGTGTAGGGGCTCGAGGAGGTTTTTTCTACTTATGTTACAAACAATAGATTTTAATTATCGAATGAAATGGTTAAAATCAGCAATTTGTATCCTTCTCTATTAAAATCAGTATTTAACAATATGTAGAAATATTAAAACTATAACATCAAGAGACCTAACCATAACTGATCATAACTTTAATAATTAACGGTCAAAGTTCATCATAACCTTTTCGCAAATATGACCCGAGAACAAATGCAGTTATTTTGTAGTGCACTTCTTTTAGACAATAAATTCAAATTTAAAAAAAATCGAGCCTGCTCTAGATCTTGTAATATATTTGCTATGTAATAATATAGTCCAGTTTCTATAACTAATATTTATCAGCAAGTACATCGTTTGATGGTCACACTACAGAATGACACCATGTGTATAAGAACCTCAATTGATCTATTTAATTACATGTTTATTTAAGAACGTGCAGACATGTGAGAGTTGCTGATCTGTCAATTATAGTTGATCATGTTGATGTAACAGATTATACGGTAATAAAGTGCGGTGAACTTTATAACACTTATCCGGCCTTAGATAAAAAAAAAATAAAAAAAATAACTCAATTACAGAAAATTAATGTCTTTTCACGCCTTCTGTTTGATAATTCCATATCAGTTTAAAAACAAATAAAAATGTCAGATTACAAAGATTCATTCGTTTTAGTTTGTCTGCACTGAAACTATAACATGTATAATGTCCTACTATGAAAATAAAAATAAAAAAATTTGCACTGGTCTTGTTGTTATTTCTTACACTAATTGATATGTACACACATGCACTGCGAAGTACTTAATGCACTTCAAACGGTTGTGAGGATTATTGTGCCTCTTCTTAATCAACCATTTTTTTCAATTCAAAATCCTTTAAATGCGACTGTTCTTTTCTTATTCTCTTCGGATAGCGTAATTTCATTTGTTCAGTCATATTTGACGGTTTCTCGATTTGCGGTTGTTCGGTCTCAGGAGTACTTATCGGTATAGTTATTTCTGGCTAAAACAAATCATTGTCATTGTCACATTTTTCTTCATGTTCGTTGTTTGTGCAATCGAAGTTTCGTACTCTGTCAAGATGTGGTCAATATATCTCCAAATGACACGTTCATCTTGCAATTTTTAAATATGAAATGAAAGTGGTCCTGGTTGTTTTATAACTTCTCCTTGAATCCATTTAATCTTTGAACCAATTGCGAAATTTCGGGCAAATACTCCCTGTCCTACATTAATTTGTCTGTTCACAGATTTCTTATCGTGATAATCATTTTGTTTTTGTTGTCTCTCCTGTACTCGTTTCTCGATATTTGGAAAAACTATACATTTTGAATACGCATCAACAATAATTAGAAATGATTTGTTCATGAATGGTACTGCAAAGTCTATGTGTATTCTTGACCACGGATGGCTCGGATATTCCCACGGATGTAACGGTGCTTCTGCTGGTAGTTTGCGGTTTTCCTGACAACTGTTACAATTAACTACAGTTAATTCCAAGTCATTGTCCAATCCCGGCCACCATATGTAGCTCCTTGCTAGACTTTTCATTCTAGTAATCCCTGGATGTCCTTGGTGTAATTCGTTAAACATGGCTTCACGTCCTGGTTGTGGTATAATTACTCTTCCTCCCCACAATATGCATCCGTCCTGACTACAGAGTTCATTTTTTCTACTATTATACGGTCTTATGTCTTCAGTGGGATATTTTGACGGCCATCCATTCAAAATGTATATAAGCACCAAAGACAGTATTGTGTCCTTGCGTGACCACTTTTGAATTTGTTTAGCATCAACTGGTGTAGTGGCTAAATGTTCCATTAATAATATAGTATCACCTGGCGTTGGTGTCTTTTCAATGTTTGTTTTTCATCGGTAGTCTACATAGTCCATCTGCATTACCATTCAGACTCCCTTCTTTGTATACAATCGTGTACTCATATGCAGCTAACGTCAGTGCCCACCTTTGAATTCGAGATGCGGCCATTGTAGGTATAGGTTTATCTTCTCGAAATAAATGAGCGGCTTGTGATCAGTTATGATTTGCCCATACAAATATTGATGAAATTTCTTGATACCAAATATTATGGCTAGACTCTCCTTCTCAAGAACGGAATAATTCTTCTCTGCTGATGTAAGTGTTCGAAATGTATAAGGTATTGGTTTGTCACTGCCGTCGTCCATTTTATGCGAAAGTACGGCTCCTATTCCATACGGAGATGCATCACATGCTAAGATTAATTAATTTTTCGGATCGAAATGTACAAGTACTGATGCGGATTTCAACAGCTGTTTTGACACTATGACCACTTTTTCCTGTTCTTTTCCCAACTCCATTTTGTGTCTTTCTGTAGAAGTACATGTAGCGGCTTTAACAAGTGAGACAAATTCGCAGAGAATCTATTGTAATAGTTCAGCATTCCAAGATAAGCTTTCAGTTCTGTCACGTTTGTCGGACTTGATGCTTTATCGATCGCCTCAACTTTACTCTCCACTGGATATATTCCGTGTTTGTTTATTTTAAATCCCAAATAAACAACTTCTTCTGCCATGAACACACACTTCTGTTTCTTTAACCGAATTCCGATTCTCTTAAATCTAGACAAAACCTCAGAAAGAGTATTTAGATGTTCCTCCCTTGTTTTTCCCGTTATCAGTATATCATCTACTCGAACCAAAACATTGGCTACACCTTGAACAACATTTTCAAGTGTTCTCTTGAAAATAATTGGGCTGGACGCTACACCATACGGAAGTCTATTGTATCTGAATAAACCCTTGTGCGTGTTTATAGTCACATACCTTTTACTGTCCTCATCAAGTTCAATTTGTTGGTATGCTTGATTTAAATCCAATTTTGTATATTCTTGTCCTCCTTCAAGCGTTGCGTATAAATCCTCTGTTTAAGGAATCGGATAATTATCCAACTTTGAAACGGCATTGACGGTTACCTTGTAGTCACCACAAATTCTAATAGATCCGTTCTCCTTAACTACAGGTACTATCGGAGCGGCCAAGTCGGAAAATTCCACTTGTTGAATCTGACCCTCCTTCTCAAGACGTTCAAGTTCCATCTCCACTTTATCCTTCAACACATACGGCAAAGGGCGAGCCTTGAAATATTTCGGTACGGCACTCTCATCAACATAAATCTTGGCTTTCATGTCTTTTACAGTTCCAAGTTCATCTTTGAACACCTCCTTATTTGCTTCCAAGATCACATTCAAATAACTCGGTTGATTATCACTTCAAACGACGGAGAAAATATCCTTCCAATCCAGTCGGAGTTTGTTCAACCAGTCTCGGCCAAGTAAATTCGGCCCTTTACGCTTCACTATCAGTAATGGTAATTTTGAGCTTTCCTTCTTGTAATTAACATTGACGATTGCACGTCCTATTATGGGAATCTGCTCGCCCATGTATATGTTCTGAGTTTAGCACTTGTCGGTTCGATTCTGAATTTCGACTTGTAAGTATCCTCGGTCATGATAGAAACTGACGCTCCGGTAACTATTTCCATGGCTATTTCACATGCATGCACATTGATTTGCACTTTATGTGCCTCATTAGATTTATTTCCAAAATGAAAAACTGAGTAAACTTCATTTTCACTTTCACTACTTTCATCCTGCTCCATGAAATGAGCACGTGGTTTAGAACGTGATTTAAACTCTCTTTGATTTTCACTTAAATTCCCATTGGCAGATTTGTTGTGACATTTCTTAAATTCGGCTCTGCTAACAGCCTCCTCTGTATGCGGTCACTCTTTATCCCGACGACTAACCTGTCACGTAACATCGCGTTCAACGTGTCACCATAACAGTGTTCTGTCAGACTTCTTAGTGCGGCAATAAATGTCCTCACTGACTCATCGCTGTGTCTCGTTCTACTGTTAAATTTAAATCTCTGAATGATTTCTGATGGTACTGGATCGCGGTGGTCTTTAACTAGTATTGTTAAATCGGCCAGTGATTTCGTTCCTGGTTTGGCTGGAGCTAATAAATCCCTTATTAATTTGTAGGTTTTCTTCCCACATACACTTAAGAAAATATCCCTTTTCTGGTCTTCTTCGTCTATCTCATTAGCATTAAAATAATGTTCCATACGTTCTACATATTGTGTCCAATCTTCGGATTCATCAAAAGAGCCTAATTTCCCGTAAGTCGGCATTGTCACTTGTAGAAATTCAAATTTATTTTGATATTCAGTTTTTTCCTCGTCGCCAAAATGTGTAATATATTTGCTATGTAATAATACAATCCAGTTTCTATAACTAATATTTATTAACAAGTACATCGTTTGATGGTCCGACTACAGAATGACAACATGTGTATAAGAACCTCAATTGATCTATTTAATTACATGTTTATTTAAGAACGTGCAGACATGTGAGAGTTGCTGATCTGTCAATTATAATTACTGTAACAGATTATACGGTAATAAAGTGCGGTGAACTTTATAACAGATCTATTTCAATTTTTTTTTTTACAGTATAGTGTATTACTATTGGGATAAGTAATATTAAAATTTTTGAAAACTCTACAAGCTCTAAATTAAAATATTCACAGTTAGTCTTGTCAATTTGTTGAACAACCTGCAACTAATTGCAACAAAAGTTTTTCTCTAAAAACAATTATGTTACTATCTTCTACTTAATAAATATATTTTGCGGAAAGTACATGATATGTAATTTATCAATTTTTTTTGGAATTAAAAATAAGGTTATCTGAGTTGTTTTCCCTTATAATGCGATGTTGAAAAAACTTAAATCATACAAACATGTTATGTATATTTTAAAACAGTTGTAAAAATAAGATATAACACATAATTTTCACAATTTAAAAGAAAAATAAATCACTTTCCTTTAAAATTGCAGGCTCTCGGAAGCCAAGCCCAATGTTCAGCTAATCACGCTATTGTCATGAGTGTAAACTATCTTAGTACTGACCCGTGGCGAATCTCGAGGAGGGCGTAGAGGGCCCATTTACTTGGATTCTTTTTTTATTTATTAATTGAGATTGTAAAATGATAAATCAAACTAGATAATCGTTGACGTTGCCATTTCCAGTAAAAAAAAATTCTAAAGGAATTGTATATTTAAAAGGAATGGAAACGTCGCGGCTCGAGATCAATAGGGATACCTTACTATCGCTCGGCCAAAAATAATCACGAATATAATGCCTACCCATGTTAACGTTTACTACAATAAAGTATAGCGTGCATAAATTATTTCTTAAACATGATATCACAGTTTTGGAACGGAACTGTACGGTTTTATAATGTTTTGGTCATTCGGAAGACTGTCAAGCGTTTCTGCTTCGAGTTTTAGTAATCAGAACAATTTGTATGTAAATATGCATCAACCAAATAATAAAAAAGATATATGCATCTTAACGTTTTCCTTAGAATGATGGAACTCCGGGTGTAAATCGATCAAAACTGTAACACAAAAATGTCATTTAAACATCGAAAAATCAATCGATGCTTCCAATATTTTTACCTGTTCTTTTTTAGTTTTTTTTTTATATAGTTTAACCTGTCTGAAAGTTTCTGAAACTGACTATTTTGCCATGACTTCGGTGCGCATACGGACATACGGTGGTTTAGCATCTTACTTACACTCGAGTGATTTTGGTGTTTGATCATCACATATCGTGCTGCTCGTCTCTGGACCATCTATATTCGGTCTATTTCTGTTTTATTGTATTGGTCCCATACAGGATTGGCGTATTATTTTTAAAATTGGTTTAACAAGTGTTTTGTACGCACTTTCCTTTACAGACGGATCCGATGTTCAGGTTTTGTTTTAGGAAGCCGATTGTTCTATTGCCGATTATTCTATTGGCTTTGTTACATGCAGACGTTGTTAACATGGTAATTCCATTTCAGTTCGGATGTGAATGTTCAGCCTAGGTATTTGACGCTTTTGAAATGTTCTAAAGTGTGACCATGTAGCTTGTATGATGTTGCAATGGTGTTGTTTTCCCGACTGATATTAAGTACATAGCACTTGTCTGGGTGGAAGGCCATTTTCCATTTGGTTTCCCATGTTGCCAGTTTATCTAGATCTTTTTGTAGGTCGTTCAAATCTTTGTCGTTTGATATTGTAAGGTAGGCTATGGTGTCATCAGCAAATAGCTATAGGCTGATAATGGATTTAATTCCATCAGGCATGTCGTTGATATAAAACAGGAATAGCGAAGGCCCAAGGACTGATCCTTGGGTACCCCAGATTCTACATCAATATATGATGAGCTCTCTCCATCCACTACTACTGCTTGTGTCCGATCTATTGACCGTTCCTCTGATTCCGTAGTGTTCGCGTTTATGAACGAGGAGACTGTGACTGACCTTGTCGAATGCTTTAGAGAAATCCATAAATAAGTACGTCTGTCTGTTTACCTGCACTCATGTTGTTAGTGATGACGTCCACAAATTCAATTAATTGGGTTTCACAAGATCGTTGGGAGCGAAAGCCATGTTGTAATGGGTAGAGAATTTGGTGGTGGTCTGCATGGTTCATTTATATGGCTGTGATTATGTGCTCTATGAGTTTGCAGCATATCCAAGTCAGAGATATTGGTCAGTAGTTCTATATGCTATAACGTTGTGCACGATGTTCCTACAACACGACGTTACACTAAAAATGCGGCGTCAAAGAGGGTTTTTGACTTCGATTAATTTTTGCAAGTTTTGTTCATATGTTGTTGGTTGATTCTGGTTCTGTTCTTTTAGTGATGTCATTTTATCATAAATTACCTCAAGTTGTGGAAATCGATTTAATAATGTTTACCCTTTAAGTTGTTTCATCTAAAAATGCTGTATATATACTGTAGCAAGTAATGTAGGAAGGGACATTGGGACTGAAGTACATGCATGTATACGGTTTTCCGTTAAAAAAAAAATTATATAAACTTTTATTATAGGATGTTTAACTTTCATGGTACATATCATCTGTCATTGTAAAGTTTCTTTATCTTAATTCAACCCCAATACATATATCTGACACTCTGCAAGTAAATCGAAACATTTTTATCCTTGGTTAATTTGAATAGAATTGTATATTCCCTGGCACATAATTTGTCGAAATACACCCCTTCAATTACTTGAACCTTGGTTTGAGAATTATTTCTCAAGTCATCTAAAGTTGCTTGCTTAAATTGTTTAACTTCTGATATACATTTTAAAATATAGTAATCTACTCCTGGATCGTCCGTAAAAACGGCTAATATAATCCCGGGTTTTACTAATTCAATGAAACGGTTTTCGTCGCTGTCTGGGATTAGTCTTTCAATTACCTCCATTTCATGCACAAGTTTATATTGACAAAAAGTTTCGGCTTCGCTTGTACAGGAATTACTTTCATCACGACAGTTATAACATGAATAGCAGGACAAATCGCGAAGTGAAACATTCTGTGGACTTCTAATATTGGTGAATGCATCTTACTGAAGTGACGACTTTAAATGATCTATTTCGGAGTACATCCGCAACAAAAATCAAAATTTGCATTTTTCATTTAGAAGACTGTCTTGGTGTCTCCAATTTGTCTTTCAAAAAATGAACGAAGTTCATGTAAAGAGATTTTTTTCCCATTTCACCTTTCTTTTAAATAAATCGTTAAAAGCTATATAAACTATTATTAAATTTTTAATATAAATCTTGACACTGCTGATAAACTACCATTTGAAAAGGTTCAGAATATGATTATGAAAAATGTTCTTGGTGTTCATGGTAAGGCTTCCAATTTAGCTTTACGTACAGAACTTGAGCTATATCCAGTGTGTTTTATATCATATAAACTAATGTTTAAATACTAATATGCTAGATTAACTGACATTGAAGTTGGAAACAACCCAAAATTTGATCTATTAAAATCTGCATTCATTGAAGATAAAAAATTGTATACACTAAAGAGCGCTTGCTGGGTACAGTCCTTACATAAACTAAAAAAGTTAATCAACTTTGATTCACTTCAAATATCACATAATATGTTTGAGGACTCACTGAAAAACTTTTATAAATGCAAGATTTTGGGTCAACTTGAGAATATTAAATCTAATAACACAGGTAAACTAAGATTTTATAGTAAAATGTGCTCATCATTTGACTTGAAAGCTTACTTAAGATTTGATATTAAAAAATATGATAGGTTACTGCTTACAAAAATTAGAATAAGTGCACATTCACTTGCAATTGAAACTGGGAGGTATAGCAAACCAAAAATTTTAGCAAGTGAAAGATACTGCAAACTTTGTAAAGATAAAGTGGAAGATGAAGTTCATTTTCTTTTACATTGTCCTCTATATAAAGACCTTCGAGAGAAGTTTGATATTTTCAAAAACCTTAATAATGATGATGATATTCAATCAACAATCTATTTACTTAATCCAGTAAATCTAGTTAACACCAGACAAATATGTAGTTATTTAAGTCAAGCTTTTGAAGCTCGTAATAATAATCTAATGTCAGTTGGTCTACCATAAGTATAATACTATGTAATACTGTGATATTATATATATAATTGGTACTTCAAATGTTTTCTTTATGTTGTATTTGCATAAATTGTCATGTTTAATTTGTGTTTATATCTTGGAATACGCATTGTATCATATGTGCTTTGTCCAATAAAATATTTGAATTTGAATAAACGATTAATAAACATTGCAAAATTTAACCTGTGTCGAATCTATGTTTCCGGCCAGAGTCTAAAAGCAACATGCACTATTTTTTTTTTTCGGCAGCCATCAACATCTTTTTCTAAATTTAACCACACGATTTGTTTTAATTATCATATACATTTCCTTGAAATTTTAGCACATGTAACGTCGGAAATTAGCGTTTTTCGGATTTTTAGACGTTTTTAAACGTTTGGAAAAATTGGTTACCGTTTTGTAATGTGTGGAAGCATTTTATTCCTATAAGACCCAAATATGTAGTTAATAAGAAAAGAATCTTGGCATTTTGTACTCTTTGTGTATCTAACTATTGTGTTGATCAATTATAAATAACTTATTGAAATATCAGTTAAAAAATACGCGTTAACTGCTTTGAAAAATGAAATATCAACTTGGACAAAATGGCTATCGCTTGAAAAACGACTCTGTAGATAATATTTTATAGAATCTGCAATATTTGAACTCACGAACAATGAGGCAAATATTTGTACTTTTGGTAGATGTTATTATTGTCTTGCTCTTTTTATTCATTTCCCGCTATATCTAATTATAAAATTCACTTTCAGTCGTCTAGTTAACGAAAACGTCGTTGGACATTTTTCTTATTCCAGCTTTATATGCAGCCAATTACGGGGCGCCGAATGGGACTCTTGTGGTTTTGTACTCAAAATTCAATTTTGTACGGACAAAAGTGACTTTTGTTCAACCAAAAATGAGTTCAGTTTAACAAAATTTTGTATCATACTACAAATTTAAAATTTTGTCATACAAAATTATCTATCAGCGGACAAAAGTCACTTTTGTCATGACAAAATTCATTTTTGTTACACAGAATTGACTTTTGTTACCTAATTTGAAAATTGGGCGACAAAAGTCAATTTTGTATTGAAATTAGTTTAGTTTGGTTTCTGTGAACTCATTTGCATACAAAATCGACAAAATTGACTTTTGTCTCAACAAGATTAACAAAATTGACTTTTGTCTCAACAAAATTGACAAAATTGATTTTTGTCTCAACAAAATTGACAAAATTGACTTTTGTCTCAACAAAATTAACAAAATTGACTTTTGTCTCATTAAAATTGACAAAATTGATTTTTGTCTCAACAAAATTGACAAAATTGACTTTTGTCTCAACAAAATTAACAAAATTGACTTTTGTCTCAACAAAATTGACAAAATTGAATTTTGTCTCACAAAAGTCAATTTTGTCTCACAAAAGTTAATTTTGTCTCACAAAAGTCAATTTTGTCTGACAAAATAGAATCTTACCTCACACAATTGACTTTTGTGATTTAATTTCCATATCAGGTAACAAAAGTCAATTTTGTATGCAAATAGTTTATATTTGCATACCTTTTAGACAAAATTGACTTTTGTCATGACAAATATGAATTTTGTCTACAAAAATGAATTTTGCCATGACAAAAATGAATTTTGTCTATACGCAAATAAATGTTGTCATCACAAAATTGAAGTTCTCACAAAACAAGTCTGTAGCACATAGTTTTGTAGGACAAAAATGATTTTGTTATGACAGAATTGAATTTTGTACAAAACCACAAGAGTCCCATTCAGCGCCCCGTACCAATCGAGTCAAATGAAATTTGGCAAACAAAAGAAAAAAACACCCGGGTTTACCGCCACAAATAACCTACACATTTCGTTGTTTCTGTCATGATTCGGGAAGATCAGAGAATAAGAAATAGGATCACTATACATAAGAGTTAAAACAGTTTTTCATTAATGAAACGTTGGACATCCGTTTTTTTCACATAGATTTGTTCTTTTAATCCTCAAATATACTAGATATTACTAAGTATATGATCAAGAGCCATAAAACATAATTTAAAACCAATATTAAATTTGTTTTAATATTGGTTCGTGTTTGCTAACATTTTTATTTTGTTTTGCGGAGGAAATTTTGAAGATTCGTTCTAAATCCTCGGGAACTTTTCTATATCTCTCTCCCTTCCTGAAGACTGAGCTAACATTGGCATTCCTCCAGTCAGATGGTATATCCCCTGTTTCGATTGATGTTTGGAAGATCAGTGTGAACAAAAGGGCTATTTATATCAATTCAAAATTTTAAAAACTTTTGAAATTTTTAATTTTTGGAATTTTGAACAAAGTTTTAAAATAACAAAATTTCAAATTTTTTAAAAGTTTTGAAATTTTCCCCAAAAAATTAAAATTTTAAAATGCTAAATCTTGTTTTCATATAATTTGATAGTTGAGATATTTGATCAAACTTTAAAAGTATCAAACTTAACGTGCAGTTTTGATTATTTTGCTTTTTGAAAATTTGCTTTTTTAAATTTTTGAATAAGATATCAAAAATAGAAAGTGGGCGAAAAGAGGGATACCCATAAAGTGCGAAACGGAATAAAAACAGGACTAAACGAAACGAAATAATTTAAAAATGAATAGAAACTGTTTAAAATTTAACCCGAGGCAGACAGTTGTAAGAGGTGAAAAATTTGATAACAAATAAAAAGCAGAGAAATCATTTTAAAATTTTGAATTGATAAGTGTTACACGGACCAGAGACATATAATAAATGTATTATATGTCTCTGCACGGACCAAGGTGACACTTACTACCACGAGTAACGTAATATTTTTTTTACATTTACTTGTTGACAGTTCATGCATGTTTCCTTACATTTTTTTTTTGTAAAGCCGTCGCTAAATATTATAAAACGATTGTCCGCCCACATTATGTTTATTATTTACAGATAGATATATCTATCTTCAATTTCAGTGATCATAATTCAATTAATATATTACTGATCGACATGCTAAATACAAGAGATGAACAGATTAAATTAATTAGCATGATTTTTTTAAATAGTTAAAATCTGAGACTACTATAACTGTTATAGTAGTCTCAGTTAAAATATAAAGTTTTTATTTCAATTACAATTGAACTTTTTATATTAATTTGAGAATTAAGTTATGTTGATAACTTATATGCATTTGTATTTAATAAACTTGACCAACTTCTTAATATTAGTCAGACCGTACGTGTACGGTCCGCCCGTATGAGTATTTTGAAAAGTACGCATACGGTCCAAATACTCATACGGTCTAGAACATATATATTATTTGAAGTGAAAATATATTTGTGGAGCAATTCATTGGCTGTAGTGTTGTTCGGATTCCTTTTGATTTTTACTTCAAAAACGCAGATGTGTCTACAAATGTATATTGGCAGATTGAGAAAATCATTCCATACAGCCGGAATACAGATCAATACAGAATGGCAATGCAACTCTTAGTCAGCCGAATTGTTTCCCCTTCTGCTTAATCGAATATTATTTCTTTATAGTTGGGATTACAATATAATCTAGCAAATTAAGATCCTTGTCCAAACCAACCCTTTTCCCAGTGCCCCCCTCCCCCTTGGACTTGGATCCGCCTTAGGCCCTATGTTTACAGAGTAAATGGCAGTTTTCAAAAACCCGGATAATTCCGTATCCAGTCCGAACTTGAACTGATATTTCTCCCGCCAAAATTTTGACCGTGTCTATATATATGTTGTTCACAAATATTACAGTCTAGTAATTCGCAGTTTGCTGTTTACCCACACAAGGATATCCAAAATAGTAAGATTTGAAAAAGGTGGAAGTTTTGCAACAGGGGGCACAGGGGGCACAGGGGGCACGTGCCCCCCCCCCCCCCCCACCCAGTTCAGGTCATCGTTAATTAATACCGGTGTCCACATGCGTGATTTATGACATTGAACCTATAGAGGGGTGTGTAAATATAGACACCTGTGTGTTTTTTTACTGTCTCTTTGCAAAAGCTTAATTTATGTAAAATACATTTACTTGTTGATTGGAATAGTGCGAATTTTTAATGGTTTATAATACAATACAGATTAGGATGTTTTTAAAGAATAGGTACACATATCATGAATATATATATGTTTAATGCCAATCATTTTGGTATACATCTATATTTGGGATATCTCTTCATTCATTCTAGAATACAGTACTCACAATAACATTTCTTGTGAATGTATTTGCTTTTCTTCTTCAAAATTGTCTTTTTCTGAATTTATTCAGCAACAAATTAAACTATTCATTTTTTAACTCCATACAACATGTACAAGATTTTTTTTAAGCGGAATGACGTATTTCTTTCCCCTCTTACGGTATTTTCAAGGGAAATCAACAATTTGTTTTCCCCCTTTTTTCCTGGCCAGGAAACATGAATAAATTAATAATCATTAATAAAATGCTATTTTATTTTCATAAGATCTACTTTGTAACAGAATCTGGGACTTATACATTTCTCTCAAAGCACAGGCATACAGTTATATTTGTTTATTTTTCGGCTTTTACAATTACGATGTACATACATGTCAGGGGTTAAGAAATTTTGTATTAGCTCACTAGCCCACGGCTAATTGGTAGCATGATTTTACTAGCCCTGTTGGAAGAACTACTAGCCCAGCAAAACTGACCCGCTAGCCCTAGTTTGCTTCACACATTTGAACGAGTTTGCTGCTAAAACAATGAATTATATAAAGTTAACAATTTTTATCCATTTTACAGTAGATTTGTGCAAATTGGATACTCAAAACTATCCAATTACTAGCATTAGCATATATATATATAAAGTAATTGATAATTGAATATTCACAGTATATTCTTTAATAATGAGTTGCCCAAATCCCGACATGAAACAAGTCTTCAAGTACTGGAGGGTTCTTACCAGATACATTTTCGCGTTTGTTTAAAAGAATTATCAGCTGATTAATTATGTAATGCTCATAATTGTTATCAGTTAATAAAATTATAACCATTAATATTTGTGAAGAAATATCACCATCAATAGCTTTTGTCTTTTATAATTGTTTTATAAACGAATTACATTAATGTCCATATTTACATTTTTTACAGGTAAGTTAATTGTGACCTTAAATAGATATAACCTAAGCACGGCCTTTTAACTGAACTGAAATTGTATTTGTAAAAAAAAATATTTCTTTAAAAATCGATTGATTGATTGTTGGTTGCTTAACGTCCAGTGTCAAATATTTCATGCATAATCAGGACGAGAACAAGTTCATAATAAATACAATAGGTAGGTTGTTACAATAGAGGCTATCTGGAAGTATGGTCGGGAACACTTGGACTGCCACTGGAAAATGAGGGTATATTGGATAGGAACAGAAATTTTGCCTTGCAACAGGTCACCTACGGACTCCTCAAAGAATTGTTACAAGGGTTCTTAACGTTCAAAGAGCGTGGCACACGAGACATCGGATTTAACCCCCCTTCTGACCGGACGTGACTGCGAACTTGATACATCCCGCACAGCCAAACGGACGCCCTACTTCGGCAAGCGTTTTACTGCCGGTCGGGAGAAGACCAAGTGACCGTATTTCTATACCCCAGTCATCCTTGGGGACTTTAAAAATCGAATGCATTTGAATATCAATGAAGATTATCATGATTGATGAAGATTTATTGCAACAAGTTAAACCTGATGCTTTTTGTTATCTATTAATCATGTGTTTCTTTGTCTAATATAATATCCTATTTATTTGTATTGTAGTCCTGTTATATTATGTTGTCAATTCAATGTTATATTTAACATTGCCATTAAAGTGTAAGGCTTGGCATGCCTCTAAACCAGGTTCAAACCACCATTTTTCCCTTTAAAATGTCCTGTACCAAGTCAGGAAGATGGCCATTGTTATATTATTGTTCGTTTTAGTGTGTGTTACATTTTAACGTTGCGTCGTTTGTTTTCTTTTTTTAAATTTTTTGTGTAAATTCACATTGCGATAAGACGTGTCACGGTACTTGTCTATCCCAAATTCATGTTTTTGGTTTTGATGTTATATTTGTTATTCTCGTGGGATTTTGTCTGATGATTAGTCCGTTTCTGTGTGTGTTACATTTCATTGTTATGTAGTTGTTCTCCTCTTATATTTAATGCGTTTCCCTCGGTTTTAGTTTTTTACCCCGATTTTGTTTTTTGTCCATGGATTTATGAATTTTGAACAGCGGTATACTACAGTTGTCTTTATTTAAGTTTTCCGAGACTGTTAATGATTAGATCATGGTTCTGGAGGCTTCTTTACAGTATGTAAACAATAACAAAATGGCGTCCATAACATGTTTCAAAAGTAATATCTGACAAAAGTCAGGTTTCTGCTGTCAAAAAGGATTCACATTTATATTACAATAAATTATTCAGAAGGATGTGCAATCAGGTTGCATATTAAGCCTGTACTAATACATCGATATTGAAAGCAGAGTTATTTGTTCTATTTTAAAACTTGTACAAAATAAGTTAACATTCTGATGACGTAGTCGAATCTGATTGGCTTAGATAGAAAAGTGATGAGGGGAGTTTCCCCGTTCTATTTTAGAAACGCCAAGAATTTTTTGTCACTAGTCCGTCGGGCATATTGGGTTACAAATTTGGTTGCCCGAGCCCTAAATGATGTAGTCCCGGGCGTCGGGCTAGTGGATTTTTTAACCCCTGCATGTACAAATGTATGATCATGAGGTTATGAATAGGTCATGATTTATAAGTATATGAAGGTTTTTTACAGTTATTAGAAAAATGTGTGAAAAAGTAGGTTTGGAAGTGAGGCCAAAACAGTATAGATAAAAGAATATACCGGTGATGAAATTTAAAGAAAATATTGTTTGACTGTGGGTTGTTTAACGTCCAGTGGCAAATATTTGATATATGTCTAGGACAAATATTATAAGATCAATTGGTAGGAAAATAATGTATCAAGTGAAATAGTTTAAAAAATAAAAGATATATATGGACCATAATTTGCTATTGGGCTCCGTTTCCTATAACTATAGAAAAGTGATAAAATGTGAATTACTGTAAGAAAAGTTGTAACTACATCTAAAGATGCCATTATTTTTATCAACATACAAGTGTATGCTACTCTTCCCTAGAAAAAAAATTGAAATATACGAATTTCAAAGATTCTACAACCGTATTTTTGTGTCATTTCTCGCGTTACTTTTTGGTTCCGAAGAGCATAACGCTGACTGATTTATAGATAATCGTCACCGGCAAATTCGTATTTTTTGCTTTCAAATAACAAAGAACATCGACCAATAAGAATAGTGAGAAGAAAATGCCGAGAACTATAAGTATATTTATGTAGCAGATGTAAGAACAGTGGCGTGATTTTTGTGTCCGATTTCGTAACACAATTTTTAGATGATGTAATCTGCTTTGTTGTAATAGAATTCTTAAAAACAATATGCAAATATGAACTCTCGCGAGATGTTCAAACAGGTAAATTCTTCTTGTTTTGATCTTCGTAATAATTAAGTAAGAAAATGACGTTGTCGTTATGCGTTACATTTCACACGAAACAGAAGTCCAGTTATTTATTAAAATTGTTTTTGTCTTTAAGTTCTTATCATTTCCGGTCATACGTGAAACATGTGACTAACATGTGATAACGCCATTAGGGCCGGATGTATGATATACTAGGTCTAAACATTGTTTGTTTCCAACGGGATGTTAGCAAACATAATCTGTAGACTTGTTTCGTCTTGTTTAAAAGAGGAAAATACAATTGTCAAAGAGATTGCGCCGGTGGTCTGTTATTTTTCCTATGTGCATAATGTTACATACGATCCTGTGTGAAAATAAATGCCCAATGACTTGACAAAATCGATTTCATATTTGACAGACGTTAGAACACACTTCGTTTCCCGATAATGACGTGAAGAGTCCTTGGAAAAATCAATCGAAATAAGTCTCTTATCATTGTACCAATGCTCGTTGGATTGATTTAACTTCAGCAGTAAATATTACTGGATATTTAAGGTGAATAAATATAATTTAATAAAAAATACATGTTAATATACCGTTACACTTGGAATGTACAAAGTTGTCATCTTTGTCACAGTTTTTAATTAATATTTTTTTATTCATGTCTGATCTGCAAACACTTATCAGAAACGCAATAAACTTGTCAAAGGAGAAGTAAAATTTTACCATGCATGACTTGAAAGGAAGTACTTTATTGATTTTAGCCCACTTATGTAGGTTAAAAGGTGGAAACCATGTAGATGGTGTACAGGTCACAAGTATCACATTGTGCCTATTTTAAAGATTTTAATTCCATGTTAAAAGTTTTTTTCTTTACTGGATTTAAAGAATGTTACATTGCCAATGATTTGGAATAAATTGTATATAACTGGAATATCAAAACCAAATATAAATACATTTATTTGGCTTAAACATCAAGATACAACGATTATGGTATCCTGTATCAATGAAGAAAATATGGAAAATTCTGAATAAATTGTACTAATTGTTTTCAAAACAAGCACATATTTAGGAGTTTTATAATACTGTTACATTTAAGATGGATTTTAAGAAAAAGTATACTGTTCAGATTATTTTAAGCAGATTTTGCAATAAAATAAAACTAAAAAAATGCTTTCGGTTTCTTATGGTTTCCTGTTAGGTTTAAAAAAAACTTTAATATAACATTGAAAATAGATTTTAAATATTAACATGAAGCAAGTAACACTAGTAATGGTGTTTATTTATGCCTTTTGAATTATATTGTGCAAAATAAAGAAAATAAAGATTGGTTTCCTGTTTGGTTTCATGTCACGTAAACGGTGAATCAAAATGTATTAATTTTTTCTCGAAAAAGTCAATTGTTCCATTCATACTATTCTAACACCAACACAACCTACAAAATAAAAGTTAAAATTTTAGAACTTATAAAAAAGGATACAAAAAGACACCAAAGGCCGAATGTCAAATTATGGTCCATATATGAATATAGAAACCCCCCCCTTCTTCCCAAAAAAAACCCCACACTCACACTCCCATATATACATATCTAAAAAAAATATAAAATGTTGGTTTCATGGTGCCCCCCGGACATCGAGGTTCTGGATCCGCCCCTGCCTTTTTCACAGACTCAAGGACACTCATGACTTCCATTTTTGTTTATTATATTTTAAACTATTTAGATTTTGAATCAGACTGGGAGTCAGATTTCCTTTTTAGAGGAATTCAACTGAAAAAACTTGCCAGGGTTGATTGTTGTGCCATGATGGCAGCAACTAGACTTGACCACTGAGATACTATGAGGCATATATATATGAGCCGAGAAACTGACAACAACTGACAAATTTGTTAAAGTTGAATTTCATTTTCTCTTTCAAGCTTTTTGGTTTTTTCCATCTTAGGGAAATACACATCTGATGTCAAATTCTAAAGTTAGAACAACGAAAATAGACCTCCGCTTTCCATTGGTCGATGGGAATAACACTTGCGTCAGACACGCCTGAGTGGTGTCCCTACTGATAACGATAATGAAGAAGCAATGCAACGACACCTGATTTGCCAATATTTTTAAACGTGATCTATTTTTAGTAAGATGGGGAGTTCAGTGTGAACAAATGACGAAATATACACATTCATAACTTGAAGGGGGGTTAAGACGACTTTACTCGACCATGTTGTGTTATCACTGAATCTATGGACAAAAAAACAGCGGACACTATTGATTTTGTGAAATTTTAATCATATAACACTTTTTTTTCTTCACCTACCCGATCGGACAACCAAGATGATGTTTTAACTTGTCCGAATACAGCTTTAACTTGCCCCTGGCAATTGGACACTGGTAAGGATCAGACCCTGATTTTGTCTAATGAAATAATAGCTCAAACCAACAACCATTTAGTTTACATTACATCATACATGTAGAAATTTGTAGTGGTAAAGAAGGTTTGCTAATCTGCGATACTCTGACGTCTAACGGCTGTTTTGCTAGACAAACTGGTGGCGTGGAATTTGCTGTGCTTTCTTTCAAGGTCTTCAGACAGCATATGATACTGACATTACCAAGAACAAATAAATTCAACTAGATATCATTGAGATGGGAGCCATCTCTGTGGGCCCCGCTGTCAATAAAGTGTGGTAAATAAGTTGTATGGATAATCTGATATGTAGCATTATTTGAAGTTATTACATAGTCTCATGTGTGATTTTATTCTAAGATTTTAAGTTAAAACTGATAAATATTCACTACTTACTTTCATAGTATAATAGTGATATGACTGCATGATGTGAACTCATTGTTGACTACTCTAAGGTGACTTCTGGATATATGGATTGATGTTTGAACAATATGTTTAAAGGTGCTGCCCAATTGATATTTGTCACATATTTTTAGAATTATGCCTTCAATATATTATGACCCACCAAAAAAGAATGCCAATAAAATGTTAAAAAATGGAAAATTGCTGAAACTTTTCGAAAAATATGGATTTTACTTAAAGAAAAATATAACACAAATAAGCATTTTATTTCTATCAGGAAAATTTTGTAATAAAATTTATACAAAATACCGGTAGTTTACAACTGTAAATCAGCAAAAATTTGGAAATGATCACTGTAAGGAGATCTTGCAAGCATCTGTTGAGAAACAGTCACACCAGAATTGATCCACAAATGGTCAAGCAGGCCTCCTAATTGATGGGTTGCTGTATTGATCACCTGTTTAAAGTGAATATGGTTCATGAATACATGCAATCCTCTATAGGCAGCTGATGTTTCAAGTAGGTTAATATTAAAATCACCTGCTATTAAAGTAGGTATATCTCTGTTAATGCTTGTAAGTATTTTTGTTAGCCATCTCATGAACTTCTCAAATGTGCAAGATGGAGGCCTGTAAACAGCAATGATGTTTATTTTAGCACTATCTCTTTTGTATTGAAGAACAATTGCATCACATACATCTGAAGATACTTGCATTTGTATAGGAATCATTGGTGTCTGCGAAAGAACTGACACCCCACCACCTCTGTTTTCTGTCCTGACGCTATGATATTGGTAGTGAAATTGTGGAACATTTATATCTGTTTTGTTCTTCTTCCAAGTTTCTGTTAGAATCATTATGTCTACACTACCCAGATAAGGATCTGAATTAATGTGGTTCTCTTTGTTTTGGACTGATCTTATGTTGAACAGGAGAACACGAAGGCAAGTTGGATCCTTCTCTAGTTGATCATAAAAAGTTTGAAGTTTCATTTCTGTACGTAAACGTGTCATTTCCTCCTTTGTGGATGCTGAAGCTTTGATTGACTCAGGTTTAAAATCAAGTAAATGAAGTCCAGAAAGTGTGGTCACTCGACTGCAAGCAACATACATCATTCCAGGTTGTCGTATATTTGAACATGACATGACAACATTCTTCAAAGTGGCACCTTGTATTTTATGAATTGTACAAGCAAAACAAAGCACAAGTGGCAGTTGTATCCTTGTAATTTGTGGTGAAGTCTCACTTCTTCCAACATGTTCTTGAACTTCGATAGGGTAAATTGGTGTACCTTGTGGATAATTGTTTAGTGAAATTGTTGAGGCTTGCTGTGTCAACAATCCACTGGATGGGTCATCAAATCTAACTATCACACATTTTGGCAAAGATGGAGGCTTAGCATTCTGGTTATAAATTAAATCTAACAGTAATCCTGTTGCTCCATTTACAAGTCCATCATTGACATCAAGGTTTTTTATTAACATGACACGAGCATGTGGTGCAAGTTCAAGAGTGTGTGGCAAATCTGCAACTTTAGAATTGACATCAAATGAAGTGACTGAAGGCGGTATATGGGTAAATGACTTTACAGTTCTGTGAGTTTGATGGTCTAAATTATGCAACATTTGTTCGTTATGATCATCCACATTTCTTCTTATAGAAAATATATGCAGAGCTTCTGAAGGGTAATCACTACCTTTGACTACTCTAGCTTTCAATGTTTCAATGTCCTCAGCTGTGTGTTCTGCTAGTCGTAATCTATTTAATGTTGCTGCAAATGGTAAATCATCTTTTTGACGCATAATAATCTTAAGTTCATGGAACTGGAAATTATTTGTCCATAAGTTAGAGAGTAAGACTCCCATTTCATCTAGATTGTGACTAGGAGAGGTGTCATATATTCGACATTCTCGTACTGGTGGAATTTGGAACATATCACCAACGGCAAGTACACAAACACCTCCAAATATCTTATCAGTTCCTTCAACATTCTTTATTTCCTGAAGACGTTTGTGAACATGGGCAAATGCTTTTCGGCCTAGCATAGAAACTTCATCTATTACAAGAATGAGCAAGTTCTCATACTTTGATTGAAATGTTGCAAGCATTGATGGATTTCCTCGCAAACTATAATAACCTCCTTTTACTGGTAGCTTTAATGCACTATGTATTGTTGATCCACCAATATTGAAAGCGGCACATCCAGTTGGAGCAGTAAGCTTAATACAAGGATGATCAGGATCTTGACCAGATGTCTGCAATGTTCTTGATACTTGGTGATAGATGGCCTTAATGAGTCTACTCTTTCCTGTCCCTGCTCCCCCTGACAAGAATATATGAAAAGGATTTGGTGACAATCCCATCTTGTATTGTAGACACCAGTCATATATATGTCTAAATAATTGCATCTGTTCATGGTTCAAACTACATATAATTTCTTGGAGCTCATTGTCTGATATTTCATGCTTTCTAACCGAACTTGTAATTGATGATCTATGTAATTGTGGCCTAACAGATTGTTCCTCATCGTTGTCATCATTGCTGTTTTGCCTATTTTCTGAATCCTGCATATTTTGTAAATTACCCTCTGGGTCTAGCATATCCCATGCATGTTGGGGAGGTCCATTCTCCTGGAATTCCTCTACAGCTTGAGAAACAAGACTTGCGTATTCAGCTATATGGTTCTTATTTTCATTCAGGATAGTCAACATATCATTATATGACTCCTCATAAAATGTATTCTCTTTCAACAGGTCTTCTTCTTCTCTCCTCCATGGCACAAAAAGTAACAGTTGTTGGTGATAATATTTTTCTGGATCCTTATTTTCAGATACAACATGCCACCTTGGTACTGCTGGGTTTGTTCTTTTCTTCATAATGACATCTGTATCTTGAAGAGTTATTATTTTTGGAAGCTCTTGATGGACGTCAGTTTCAGGCAGTGATGGGTCTTGCTCATTCTCTGACTCATCATTTGTGAATGATTTTGATTGGCTAGTAGCACGATCATACATTGAAGCAAACTGTGCAAGACATGTGTTGCTGAAAATAGGAATGAAAGGTCTGATGGCATATTTGTCAACAATACTTTTGCAATAGACATCTGTTGAATCATCTTCCAAGTCATCTAGAAGATTTTGTGATTTAAGAATACTTATTCTGTTTTCTTTAAAGTCAGTAGGAATCCAGACTACTTTGGTATTACATCTCTTGAGAGGTATGCCTAGAAGACGGTATGCAGCTTCTTGTGCACTTATTTCACGGTTACCTAAAAAGACATAACCAATATGTTTCAATCTGGTCTTAACATCAGCGTTTCTCATTTCACTAGCTGCAAGTTTCAGCATCTGGGACATCTCTTTCTCATCTTTAGTGACATAAGCCACTATATACGATATACATGCATACGCATCACAAACAAATTGTAAGTCCATATTTGCTTCCCATAACTGCAGTATATCTGGATTGTAGTAATTGATATTCCTTTCAGCTGGAGTTCTTTTTAATACAACTGTTTTGCATTTAGACAATGACAAACACTGATGATAGATGTCTGAAGTTATTCCTGCATGTTGCAAAAGCTCATCAACACTATATTTGTCTGGATCTTCTATTTTTTCTAAAGTATTAAGAACTGAGGCTAACAACGTTGTGGCATCCTGAATTTTTATGTTTCCCACAGTAGCATTCGATTCTGGTTTAGCAGATGCAATAATTGTCCTGTTACTTGGTGGTTTAGGATAATGAAAGCGACAGCTGTTTGACTTCTTTTTACAAGCTACAGAATGTGAATGTCTTTGTTTCTCATTGACATGCTCATATAATGGATCATCAGGATTGGGAAGACTACAAGTAATGTATTTATCAATGAATGATACAATCTCTTCATTTGGTGCAGTCTCTAATCTAGGTGCATTTTCAACCCAAAGAGCAATATGAGCATGAGGTGAACCTCTTAACTGAAATTCTGTTCGTTGAAAATAGCAAGTGACTTTGCCAAGAGGTTCCATTTTGCTGAGAATGACATTTTTGAAAAATGATTGTAATCTATGATCGAATTGTCGTGCTGCTGTGATAGGATTTTTTCGTAACCACTGATGGACTTCACCAGAAGACATGTTTTTTACTTCTTCATCTGATATTATCCTTCCTTTTTGAGCTGCTATTGATTGTACTGTTTCAGGCCATTTAGTATCAGCACATGATAAGGTCAGAAACCAAGTAAAGGGTCCTTTGCTCCTTACTAAGGCTAGAAGTTCAAACTGAGCATGCTGCCAATAAGACGGTGAGCCCCTTACTTGCTGGAGAAATTGAAATGCTTGATCTTTTACAATAATTTCTTTCAAGCGACCAGGATCTTTTAACTGTCCTGCTGTTATATCCTGTTTACGAGCTTTTCTTACTGCTATTGATATTGCATCATCTACTTGTTTTTTCTCAGTGGCATACAGTGCATAAAAAATGTAGGACATGTTTGTGGCAAATCTTGTATCAACATTTGTTAGCCTATTCACAAAATATTTTTTCAGAGACAATTTTCCATTGCCATTGGAATGTTGAATATCTGAAAAAGTTCCTTTTCCATAAGGGAAACATGTTGGAAATGCTAAAGCTTCACATTGCTTGTCCATAAAAAGTGGTTTAGGAATTTCATTCTCTCCTGGAGCTATACTATATGATTCAACTCCTGTATGCATAATATTAGAAGGATGCAGGCAGGTGTCATACTGAATGCCTTGAACTTTATTCTGTACGTTCTCCTCATCACTATTAGTATGTTGTATTTCATTTTCATTCATCTCCTGATCCTGGTTATTAGTATTTAGATCAGTTTCATTGACACTGTTTTCAACTTGGGTATCATCATGATCATTGTCAAAGTTTTCAACATGAGTATTATCATGATCATTGTCACTATTTGTTTCTTGTAATGTCTCCCATAACTCTTCTTCTTCATCTCTTGATCTTTGTTCCCATGTTTCGTCAATTTGTACATTAGTGTAATACTTGTTGTGTCTTTTTAGCCAAGACAAGCCGTGTCTAATTGTTTGCGGCTTGATAGTTTGATGAAGGTGATGGCCTTTATATTGTAGTTTTCTTTTTAATTTTACGGGAATAATTCCTGCTTCTGTTGGTGTTCTTGGTAAAGTGGAAGTCACTTTGCTAAGGTTTACTGGCACATTCACTAAGTTACCCTTGAATCCTTTTTGACCACCACGTGGAAGGTTTAACAACTTGTAAAAAAGTATCCGTTGAGACAGCAACACTGATTCTAACTCAGAAAGATTTTGTAATTCTTCTGGAATCGAATCCAACTGAAGTCCATTATTGACAGCATAAATAGGAAGTTTGTTTGATTTAACTGTGGAAGAGCAAGACTTGCATATATATTCTAATCCATCAAATGATTTATAGTTAGTAAATGATTTACTTATAATGTCGGTCTTTGTTTTATTAAAGTTTTTCTTCACTGCTTGTATCACAGATGATCTAAACCAAGTGCGATGACAACAAGTACAAATATATGAGGCAAATTCCTTTTTTGATCTTTTAAAGTCTGATATATGTCTTTTTTCTCTTGAAGCTTGTTTTCTTGTCTTATCTCTCACTTTATCAGTAATAGTAGTTTGTAAATCTCTACTCTTTCTATTTGCAAATTTTCTTCCTTTATCCTTACTTTTATCAGAGTTGATAGTATTTTCATCTCTATTTTCTCGCTCTGTTGTCTTCCTTCCTTTATCCTTACTTTTATCAGAGTCAATAGTATTGTCATCTCTATTTTCACGCTCTGTTGTCTTCCTTCCTTTATCCTTCCTTTTATCAGAGTCAATAGTTATTTCATCTCTTTTTTCTCGCTGTGTTGTTTTCAATTTTTTATCTTTGCTTTTATCAGAGTCAATAGTATTGTCATCTCTATTTTTTCGCTCTGTTCTCTTCCTTCCTTTATCCTTACTTTTATCAGAGTCAATAGTTTTTTCATCTCTATGTTCTCTCTCTGTTTTCTTTTTAACTTTATCCTTGCTTCTATGTGAGGCGATAGTTATTTCATCTCTTTTTTCTCGCTGTGTTGTTTTCCTTTTTTTATCCTTGCTTTTATCAGAGTCAATAGTTTTTTCATCTCTATGTTCTCTCTCTGTTTTCTTTTTAACTTTATCCTTGCTTCTATGTGAGGCGATAGTTATTTCATCTCTTTTTTCTCGCTGTGTTGTTTTCCTTCTTTTATCCTTGCTTTCATCACAGTCAATAGTATTTTCATCTCTTTTTTCTCGCTGAGTTGTTTTCCTTTTTTTATCCTTGCTTTTATCAGAGTCAATAGTCATTTCATCTCTATGTTCTCTCTCTGTTTTCTTTTTAACTTTATCCTTGCTTCTATGTGAGGCGATAGTTATTTCATCTCTTTTTTCTCGCTGTGTTGTTTTCCTTCTTTTATCCTTGCTTTTATCACAGTCAATAGTATTTTCATCTCTTTTTTCTCGCTGAGCTGTTTTCCTTTTTTTATCCTTGCTTTTATCAGAGTCAATAGTTTTTTCATCTCTATGTTCTCTCTCTGTTTTCTTTTTAACTTTATCCTTGCTTCTATGTGAGGCGATAGTTATTTCATCTCTTTTTTCTCGCTGTGTTGTTTTCCTTCTTTTATCCTTGCTTTTATCACAGTCAATAGTATTTTCATCTCTTTTTTCTCGCTGAGTTGTTTTCCTTTTTTTATCCTTACTTTTATCAGAGTCAATAGTTTTTTCATCTCTATGGTCTCTCTCTGTTTTCTTTTTAACTTTATCCTTGCTTCTATGTGAGGCGATAGTTATTTCATCTCTTTTTTCTCGCTGTGTTGTTTTTCTTCTTTTATCCTTGTTTTTATCAAAGTCAATAGTATTTTCATCTCTTTTTTCTCTCTGTGTTGTCTTTCTACTCATATCCTTAATTCTATCAGATTCAATAGTTATTCTTTTTCTGTTATTTCTTTTTGTTTGCTTTCTAGCTTTATCTTTCAGCCTTTGATTCAAAACTTTCTGCAAATCTCGCTTTTCACGGTGAAGCTTCACTCTATGTCTTGTAAAAAGCTTTTTCTTCATATGAACTTCAACTGGATTCTCAGTGTTTGAGTGAATTTTTGGATGTATATTTTTACTAAGTGTTTTTTTTCTTTGTTTTGAATCAATTTGATCAGAAGCATCACATGTTTCTAGTTTTCTTTTCCAACATTTCTTATGTTCAGTATCTAAATGTGACATATTCACTGTTTTGGAATGCGATACAACTAAAAGTTTTGTTTCTATAGAATCAATTTTGTGACTGTCAACTTGTATATTGCTATTACATTTATTCATCTTCTTCTTTTTTTCCTCTGATAAATCTGCTTGATTTTTCAGGTATTTTGTAATCCAAGAAGTGACTTCAATATCATCAGGCGGCTGAAATAGAAAGTAAAACTATTTTAGAACTTGACTGAAACAAATTATTTATTACAGGATAATGACAATATGTTACTGATTAAAAATTTACATAAAATGTCAAGATGAAGAATAGGAATGAAAGCCTGTTCATAGATAATTTGTATTTTTTCTATGTATTATGTGTAATTTTGTCCATGTACATTTCTCATGTTTAATATTGAGAACTTGCCATTAACATTCCTCATTGTAGAAACATCTTTTTAACGTACCCTATTCATTTTTCCAGTTCTTGTAATTTGTTTCCTTTGCCTTTCTTTCTCTTTCCTTCTTCTATTCATACTTCAATCTAAAAAAAAAAAAAATTTTATTAATCATTATAAAAAGTTAGTACACAAATAATAAGGTTAATACACAAATTATAAGGTAAACTCACAAATTATAAGGTTAAAACACAATTTTTAAGGTTAACACCCACATTATATAAAGTAACATACACATTATGAGGTTACAGGATAGAGTCTGGGTAATGACTAAATGACATATGTATTATTAATAAAAGCATAAGCACATATTTACTATGACCTAAAAGATTATTGTGAAAAATAAAAGATTTTAAATGATTCTGTAATTGGCATTCTCAGTGATTATAGAACGTATATAATAATGTTATCCAGTCTAAAAAATATCTTGTCAGAATTATTGTTCATTTTGTAATCAAGTCTAGCCTATCTGGCACAATACACAAAAAAAATCATGATAATGTTTCAGAAATATTGTTCATTTTGTAATCAAGTCTCGCCTATCTGGCACAATACACAAAAATCATGATAATGTTTCAGAATTATTGTTCATTTTGTAATCAACTCTAGCCTATCTGGCACAATACACAAAAATCATGATAATGTTTCAGAATTATTGTTCATTTTGTAATCAACTCTAGCCTATCTGGCACAATACACAAAAATCATGATAATGTTTCAGAATTATTGTTCATTTTATATACAGTAGTATGTCCTTTCACTCAGTTTTTAGTGTGGCAGTAGGCAAGTTCTTAGTAGTCTTAGGCTCAATTTCTGAATTTTGTTCTTGTGAAGTAGAAGGCGGCTCTTGTGAAGTAGAAGGCAGCTCTTGTGAAGTAGAAGGCATCTCTTGTGAAGAAGAAGGTGGCTCTTGTGTTGAGGTCATGGATACATCTAGGTCATCAAACTCCAACTCAGCAGTGTAATCCTGAAGTTGTTTTGACAAGGTTTTAATCTTGTCTTGAAGAGCAGTTTTCTCTTTCATCAGTGTTTTCTCTCTAAATACCAATGATTTGTTCTTCTGTGTAGATGAATCTAAATCCTTCTTAGCTACATCCATAGCCACATTGCATTTCCCTTTCATTACTTTCATCAGCCTGCGAACTCTCTCTATGGTTTTGAGTGCGTTGTCCTGTTCTCCCTTCGTAATGTCATAACAAGCGGCTTTTAACTGTACATCAATATCATTAATGGAGTCAGTCAATAGTGCATCTAAGTCTGGTTTCATTTGTTTAGCAGGAGAGGCCATTGCTATCTGAAATTTAATCTATATTAGACAAAGTTTGTAAGGCAAGTTTAATATGTTTCTAAGATTTAAGGAAACAATATATAATCCCTTGGACTGATTTTCTTCTTGTTGCAACCTAAAATATATAATATGTATTAATAATTCTAATATTTACCTCCAAGACCTCATGCCCTATAAAAATGGTAAAGCCATTATAATGTTGAACTAATTGTTGAAGGCTGCACAATGTACTTCAGTTTCTAATAGGTACATCATTTGATTTATGCTGGTTCTCTTGATTTGGAGCGGACACAATTTGTTACAGACAGATGGACAGACAGACTGATTTATGCTGGTTCTCTTGATATAGAGTGGACACAATTTGTTACAGACAGATGGACAGACAGATGGTATGATGAACAAACAGACAAACCCATGGAAAGACAGACAAACGGATGGAAAGACAGACAGACGGATGGAAAGACAGACAGATGGATAGACAGGAAAGACAGACAGACGGATGGAAAGACAGACAGATGGATAGACAGACAGACAGACAGATGGATAGACAGACGGACAGACAGACTGACTGACAGTGTTAGTTAGTATACATGTCAAATCTGGAAAAGATCTCTTCCTTGGTCAATTGTGCAGAGCTGAAAAAAGCAATTCAAAAATTAATTAAGACTTTTGCCTTTTGTCAATACTATGCTCTGTACTGAAATTGTCATCATCTATAAAAAAAAATATTCAGTAGAAGTGCTCTTGTTACTAAATTTGATGATAATCTCTAGACAAAATTATGAAATAAAAAACATTAATAAAATGTAAAAATCATGACCTTTTAGCCAGCCCATTGTAGTAAATATTTTTTTTCTCTCAAATAATTGACATTAGTAATGTGAATGATAAGTTTATATATATAATGAACCCAAAATATGTGCAATATGAAAAGCTACACAAGCAATAATTGACATTAGTAATGTTAATGATAGTTTATATATATAATGAACCCAAAATGAACCCACAAAATATGTGCAATATGAAAAGCTACACAAGCAATAGGCTGTTACCAGTGCAACCTCTAGGAGGATCTACATTATACAAACGTAGCATTTGTAATGAATAATGCAGACAGGTCATGCATAATCAGACTTTAATCCACTTTCATCTTCCATTACCATAATTGCAAAAAAGTAACAATTGTCATATATATATAACTGTAAAACTTGTAAAAAATAATAACTGAAGCTAAAGGTAAAAGTGGGTAAAATGTGATTATAGATAAAGCAAATAAGCTGTGAACATATTCTTTTTATCAGTACAAAACAAGAGATTAGAAAAATATATGTTCTCCAACAAGTCTGCTTTGCACCATAAAAACATGCAGAATAAGGCTGTGATAAAAGGTGATATAAAAAAGTAAGAAAGTATAGAAAATGCAAGCAAGCAATTCAAATAAGCAGCAAGATTATAAGACAGGTTCATTTAGAAAACAGCACAACAGAAATATCATATACATTTAGAGAACAGCATGACAGAAATATTTTAAATGCATTTACATGAGGAAGTTGAAATACATACAAACGTAGCATTTGTAATGAATAATGCAGACAGGTCATGCATAATCAGACTTTAATCCACTTTCATCTTCCATTACCATAATTGCAAAAAAGTAACAATTGTCATATATATATATAACTGTAAAACTTGTAAAAAATAATAACTGAAGCTAAAGGTAAAAGTGGGTAAAATGTGATTATAGATAAAGCAAATAAGCTGTGAACATATTCTTTTTATCAGTACAAAACAAGAGATTAGAAAAATATATGTTCTCCAACAAGTCTGCTTTGCACCATAAAAACATACAGAATAAGGCTGTGATAAAAGGTGATATAAAAAAGTAAGAAAGTATAGAAAATGCAAGCAAGCAATTCAAATAAGCAGCAAGATTATAAGACAGGTTCATTTAGAAAACAGCACAACAGAAATATCATATACATTTAGAGAACAGCATGACAGAAATATTTTAAATGCATTTACATGAGGAAGTTGAAATACAGTACTTACTTTAATTTCATTCAATTTGATTGTTGAATGATACTCCACATCTATTTTTGGAGGGTATCATGACACATCGACACACAATCTGGAAACACACACTCTGGTGTCATGTACAATCCGACAGACAGACGGTCAAGTATAAGTATGAAATATTAACGGTTCTCGAGAGGTAGAGCGGACACAATTTGTCAAAAACAACGAACCGATGGACAGACCGACTGACTGACCTTTGACCTAGGATGCATACATTATGACACATTCTCTGGTGTTGGTTAATATATATGTTAAGTTGAAAATGTTTGTCAGGTATAAAGTATGAAATAATAACAGCTGTCCTCTCAAAATATAGTGTGGATCAAATTTGTTAGCGATGGACAGACCAACAGACAGACAGACCTTTGACCTAGGAAGTTGTACATACATCATGACACACCCTCTGGTAGTGGTTAAAATGGATGTCAAGTATAACCTTTGAAATCATAACGGTTCTCAAGATATAGAGCGGACACGATCTTCACCACAGGACACAGGGTTGTCAACTGAAATTAAAGTTTTTGACCTTGACCTTTGACCTAGGAAGTTTTACATACATCATGACACACCCTCTGGTGTTGGTTAAAATGGATGTCAAGTATAACCTTTCAATTCATAACGGTTCTCAAGATATAGAGCGGACACGATCTTCACCACAGGACACAGGGTTGTCAACTGAAATCAAAGTTTTTGACCTTGACCTTTGACCTAGGAAGTTTTACATACATCATGACACACCCTCTGGTGTTGGTTAAAATGGATGTCAAGTATAAACTTTGAAATCATAATGGTTCTCAAGATATAGAGCGGACACAAAGTAAAGTGTTACGGACGGACGGACAGACGGACGGACAGACGGACGGACAGACGGACGGACAGACGGACAGACGGACAGACGGACGGACGGACGGACAGACTGATCACTATAGGGCGACCCGCCTTAGTCGGCGGGGCCCTAATTAATGACAGGTGTCAGAAATTTAGTAATGACTAGAGGTTATGGCAAGCTATGTCAGTGACATAGCTTGCAAGTACATGTATGAGCAGATGCTTAAACTCACAAGGGTCCGGAAACGGTCATATATGCCAGTCTTGACCTAAACTGAAAGTATTTTGTTCTAAATGAGTAATTGGGATTTAGGACAAATTTTATTTTTTTACAGAAATATTTCGGTCATTTAGTTGAGATCGAGTTTCTAACATTGTTTAAATCACCATTTTGAACTTATTTTTTGTTTGTTATCCTTTTCCTGTAATAAAACTGCCACTCCAGTATTTTTAAGCTATTCATTACTGGTGTTACTTAACTGGTAACTCTGAAAATCTAAAACAAGACCATGATCATAATTCTGCTTTCTGTTGTTACCCCAAACTTTACAGTGCTAACAACGAAACAAAATAATGGACTGGTTTGTTAAAACCTTTCATACATTTTGTACCACAAAACCACTATATTTTTGACATAGTTTATATTAATTTTATGTGTAAAACAATACATTTCCTCTTTTTGCATGAAAAGATGTCATAACCTCCAATATATTGATCAATCCTAAATTATATAACAAAGGTGCATGTACATGTAGCACAAATTTCTGCATAATTTCAATAACTGTTATATATCATATTTTTTTCCTGTAAAAAAACTTAAAATTTAAGCTAAATGTTTTGTCTACATTATAATGGTATACTGGTATATCTATTTTGCAATGTATCATTACATAAAACTCTAAATAGAGTAGCATAAAATGAAAGAACAACAGGCATGACAGGTGCAACAGCATGATGCTTCCAAAATGTTTTTTTTTTTTTTTATTGTTATTCAATTTTTTTTCATAGATTCAGCTACTATAGTGATATAATAAACCATTGAAAGGCATACGTTTACTATGGTCACATCCTTATTTGTCCTAAATTGAAAAAATTGTAACCTTGAATACATTTTGCATATTTTAAATCTCACCTTGACCGTAGGGCATTTAAAATCTATAAGAGTTATTGCCCTTGAAAGATGATTTTTCCAAATTTTGTATCTTTTTTTTCATAAACTGTGATAGGAGAATTTTTAAAGGTGTACATATATCAAACACATATTGATATACATAAAACAACAAAATAATCATTGATGCAAGATCTACAAAAACTAATCCTGGATGTTAAAGTGATTCAATCTTTGATTGAGGGGCCACGAAGGGGACATTTGATAACTTTTCCTTCTTCTTCAACTCATATAGAAATGTATACAATAATCATACTCAAGCAATATTATATATTTCAACTTTGATCTGAAATAAGATATTTATAAATTAGCTAATTTCCCTTGAGATTGGAATCCCTGTGTTGAACCCCTGTGTTGACAATTAAACATCTGTTGCAAAATACTATGGATAATGCATCATATATATTGATATGGATATATTGATTTAAACTTTAAAACATTTACAATAAATCTTTACTGTTGTGGAAAAGACAGGTGAGTAATGTATATATTTTTGTCACCAAAGTTTACAAATGGACACATCTAAAAGCTTGGAGAATTCATTTTCAGTTTTTATAGATTTTAAGTTTGTCTTGGTTTGACAATGAATATAAAAACGAAATATCTGGAGCATTTAGATTATTATTTAGTGTGTTTACCTTGTGTTTGTTATTGTTGCTATTTAAATAGTGGGGAAGTAATCATTTTTTTTCTAATATCTGTAAAACACTTTTAACACCATTTAAACACCAAACTTTAAACATTGTAAATAAAATAGTCATACATGTAAATAATTCATAAAAAGAAATGCTTGGGTATTTAAATTTTGTTTCAATGTTGAAACTAAATCCAAATTGTTATAGTAAACGTTTTACCATACAGGAAGTTATTCAACCATAAAATTGTAAAAAAAAACATTTGCTGATAAGCAATTTATATGGCTATCTTTTCCTTTTGTGGTAAGATATTTATTTGCAACATAGGTTCATAGCTGACTATGGTGTATTGGTTCACTCAATGTTGAAGGCCCTATGATGATCTTTAGTGGTTAATTTCTGTGTCATTTGGTCTCTTGTGAAGAGTTGTCTCATTGGCAATTACATACCACATCTTCTTTTATTTATACAGGGTACAATATGCAGGAATATATCTATTATAATTCATTGTTCAAAAATTTGTTACTTTTTTCCACCTTATTTTGAGAATTCATTTTTATGGTGCCAACCTCCAGCCATTAAATTTATTGTAGAAAAAGTAATGAACAGTGCATGTACATGGTGTTTGTAAACATGATATTAGGCAACTCTGGGATGATGCCACTGTTAATATTTTTAGATAATTGTCATAAATTTTTCCACATTATGCGAAAAAATCAAGATTTTATGGAACGTCACTTATATTTCTGACATCACAAATACACAGCTACTTTTGCACAGGTACTATTTCTGTACCAAAAATATAATATTCAGTACTATTTTGTTACTTTAAAATTATTGTAATATTTAGGTACCTGTATTTTACAGTACTTGATTTGTACTTGAAATTTAAGTACTACAGATTTTTTGTTGCATGGTTACATTTTCAGCATTTTGAAAGTTTGTCTTCTTTAATTCTCATAAAGTTATGATGTTCAAACATGGAATACTGTGATCATTTTTGGTATTATTTTTGTACCAATATTTTAAGTACAAATCAAGTACTGGAAAATACAAGTACCTAAATATAACAATACCGGTAATTCTTAAGTAAAGAAATAGAACTAAATATTAAAAGTAAATTTCCAGTACTACAGATTTTAAGTACAGAAATAGTACAGAAATAGTACCTATGCAAAAGTAGCTGTTGTACATGATAGTTGTGATGACACAATTGAAAAAAAAACCTTTTATCATCATCAGCCATGACCATGATGACATATAATCATTATGTTTGCAAGATAAGTATCCAAATAGTTCTTGTTTATTTAAATCAACAAACTATTGTATTGTTTGTAATTGTATTAGTAAACAATTTATGATTATGAAACTATTTTTATAGCATGGATCCAGACTTGGGGTAATTGTAATTGTAATCGTTAATCAGCTGTAATTGATTACAATTTTAAAAGAAATCATTGTAATCATTAATCAGCCAAAAATCTGATTACATGTAATTTAATTTAATCCATTACTTTTCAAAATACCCTGTAATCCTGATTACTTTCTTATTACATTCTGATTACAATGAAAAAAATGTAAAACTGTGTTTATGGTCATTAAATGAACCACTTTGTTATTCATATTTAATAAATATTTAACATGTTAAAATGGTTTGGTTTACTTTGAACATGTAATTAATTTGTCTACCTCATAAAAAATAAACTATTACAGTATTGAAAAGTCATCATTGGCCTCAGCAGAAACATATACTACAACTACATGAACTATGTATATACCTCTTGCCTTAGTAAAAGATACTGTGCATATATTCATAATTTACAATGATTAAACGATGTACATATTAATATTTGATAATAACTGTTATACATTCAAGTAAAACTTTTCTTTAATCCTGAATTATATTCTTTTGTTAATTTTGTGATTTTTGTCAACTTTGAATTGACAGGCTGATTGATTAAGGCTTGTTTTTATTGCAATTACCAATTGAGTATAGCTGTAGGGAAATATATATGATAAAAGATTAATCAGACATGAAATTTTCGGTGTTTTGCATTTGCGCTGATCTGCATTTCATTTGCGCCGATTTTTTGTCGAGCCTGCAACTTTTGTTGCAGAAAGCTCGACATAGGGATAGTGAGCCGGGGGTGGCAGCTACGGCGGGGGCGTTAGCTAACTTCTTAAAAGCTTTATATTTTAGAAGGTGGAAGACCTGGATGCTTCATACTTTGTATATAGATGCCTCATGTTACGAAGTTTCCGTCAGTCACATGTCCAATGTCCTTGACCTCATTTTCATGGTTCAGTGACCACTTGAAAAAAAAGTTCAGATTTTTTGTAATGTTGAATTCTCTCTTATTATAAGTAATAGGATAACTATATTTGATATGTGCGTACCTTGCAAGGTCCTCATGTCTGTCAGACAGTTTTCACTTGACCTCGACCTCATTTCATGGATCAGTGAACAAGGTTAAGTTTTGGTGGTCAAGTCCATATCTCAGATACTATAAGCAATAGGGCTAGTATATTCGGTGTATGTAAGGACTGTAAGGTGTACATGTCCAACTGGCAGGTGTCATCTGACCTTGATCTCATTTTCATGGTTCAGTGGTTATAGTTATATTAGTTTTTGTGTTTTGGTGTGTTTTTCTCATACTAAATGCAACAGGTCTACTATATTTGTTGTATTGAATGATTGTAAGGTGTACATGTCTAGCGGGCAGATGTCATGTGACCTTGACCTCATTTTCATGGTTGAGTGGTCAAAGTTAAGTTTTTGAGTTTTGGTCTTTTTATCTTATACTATATATGCCATAGGTCAACTATATTTGGTGTATGGAAATATTTTATGATCTTTATGTCAGTCGCGCAGGTTTTATTTGACCGTGACCTCATTTTCACGGTTCATTGCACAGTGTTAAGTTTTTGTGTTTTTATTTTTCTTCAACTTTAAGTAATAGGTCAACTATATATGTTGTATAAAAGCCTTGTTAGCTGTACATGTCTGCCTAGCATGGTTCATCTGACCTTGACCTCATTTTCAAGGTTCATTGGTCTTTGTTTAGTGATCTTAATTAATGTTAAGGTTATGTGACAGTTGTAAGAAAGCTGTATACTTAGGACTATCAACATAATATCAATGATTAGTACAGAAGGCGAGACATTTCAGCGTGTGCACTCTTGTCTTTTCATTTGCGCCAATTTTTTTACAGGTAAATGCTATTTTGCATTTATCCTTATTGACCTAGCTCTTCCGTTAGCCATTTATACAAATGATATGAATTGTCAATCATAACATGTGCATGACTTGTCTCTGCTCACCACAGGGAGGTTGAAGAAGGATCCTGAGCAGGATAAGTCAATTTAAACGCACAATGTTCACATACTTTCAAATCAAATACCTAAGATAAAAGAACTCTGTTTATACTAAAATGACAAATTAAAAATCTATAAAAACAGAATACATTTAAATCATAAATCTGTTCTTGCCGAGTATTTTTTGTGATTTAGTCTCTTCTTTATTTGCTGTAATATCAATTATAACAAAGTCAATCTTTTCTATATCTGGTTTACGCACTGATGTGGGCATTTCAAGAGTTCCCATTTTAACATACGTAACGGCCTGGATTTTCTTAACTTAAAAATAAGTGAACAACTTTTATGACTAAATTTTACCAATATACTTTCAAGGTATAGTACATGAACAAGTATTTACTCACCTGTGATAAGCTGTAAATGCAAGTAGGAGCAAACATAAAATCGGTGCAAATGACAAAATGAAATCAGCGCACATGAAAGAATGCCAATTTTAAAAATCTGCGCTAAGTCTTACACCCGAAAATTTCTCTAATTAGCACAAGCCAAATTAAAAGTTGGACAAATGTGTTGTTTTAAAAAAAATGTATTTGGACTGGACATGTAAAATGCAATGATTTTTAGTACTTTTATATTATTTACAATTTGATTAAACATTTCTATTAAAATTGAACATAGTTTTTTTTAACTCTAAACTTTATGTCATACATATTTTAACTTCCATAAACTGCACCTTGAAATACGATGTGTTGACCCATTGGTGGACTTTGGCAGTTTTTTGGTTTTTGTTCGGGTTGTTGTCTCTATGGCACATTCCCCATTTCCATTCGCCATTTTATTTCTTTTCCACTATAGATTGTCTTGTGATTGTCCTTTGTTTATTTTATGTAAAAAATGCATTGCACTTTTTTGCTGTTAGAAAAACAGGTCATTATATAATTTACTTAGCTATGATCCAGTGAGGTATACATTGAAGGCCGTACATTGACCTATAATGGTTTACTTTTATAAATTGTTATTTGGATCAAGAGTTGTATCATTGGCCACTCATACCACATCTTCCTATATCTATAGCAAGGTCAAAACTAATCAGTTATATATTCACGTTTTCAGATGGTTACAAGTTTGGTGGTAGATCTATAACAGTTAAAGCAAGTTAAGCCCTAGTTGCAGTTAGTGCCCACTACCTCCCCCTTATGAAAATTTCTGGATTCACTACTGTATTACAAGGTTAATCTTATAAATTTATGTCTCTTTGTATTTTCAGATGGTTACAAGTTTTGTGGCAGATCTATAACAGTTAAAGATGTGTAAGAAAAAAACAAGATGAAAATGAAAACACGAAAGAAAGGTGTTCCTAAAACTAAGGAGGAACGACCACTTAACAGATCATTTAACAGTCAGCTTGCCAGAGACCAGGGGTACTCAGATTTACGTAACACTGATTCTGACACGGATGGTGAGCTGTCGTGGGAGGAAGATGGTGAATATTCATGTAGGTCAAAGTTCAATCCCCTGCTGTAGTCACATGTAAGATAAAAGTACATATATGCATTATTTTTTTTTGGGTGGGGTTACCGGGGTATCTTGAATGACCTTGATAGTGAAAAAGTGAAATAATAATATATGAGAATTTGAGTTAAATAGGTGAACATGAATTTAACAGCTAGTGCCTAATAAAGTAATAAACATATATTTGCATTTATAATTTCAGTAGTAATTTTCCTTGCCATTTTTGCAAGATCATAATACAATTAATAGAGTACTGCATATTGCCAGTGGTCAAGGATTAACCATTATTTAAGTCAGTTTTCATATTTCAACTTTTTTCAGAACGACTTCAAAAACAGAGATAAATACATTTTAATGTATTGCATCATGTTTATAAATATTTTGTTCTTTTGCTGAAGCTGGACTGAAATTTGTTTGTTTGCCCCTTAAATGATTTGTAGATGCTTTACTCAAAATGCATTGTACTGGTATTACATGTGAACACAGCATTACTTGTATGTTACTGATTTTGTGTTGCAGTCTTCCAATAGCATTCTTAGTCTCTATTCTTTTTTTTTCATTAGCAACATTGAACACATGTTCATTTCTGTTATCCTTCAATTGACCTTTCTACTATACTAATACAGCTGTACAGATAACACACAGTGAACAATAGAGAGAGCCATGGTGTAGTGGTTAGCCCAACAGACTACTAACTCAAAGGTTCATGGTTTGATCCCCGTTAATGGGAGAAAATTACAGGGACTGAATTTTTGGCTCTTCCTTGACACCATTTGCAAGTATGGTCTCGATAAATGATGATAGTGCATCAGAAGGGGACAATAAATGGCTGACCCGTGTTAAGAGAGAGCAGATCTCTTTTGCACATTAACGACACCCTTTTAGGTTTTCGAAAAGTGCAAGCTAATGTCGCTCCAAGACAGCACTTGCATCCACAAAGTGGAAAGAGATTTATATAAGTTGTTATAACTTGTTTCCTAATCCACTATAAAAAGATATGTTTTAACTAACACGAAGCGACATACGTATACAATTGTGAGCTCATTTGCAGATAAATTTTGGCTGTAGAACCATGTGGCTGATTATAAATAAAAATGAATTTAATAAATAGCATTTTGACTGCAGAAAGAATTATATGGATTGATATATATATATATGTACACAATTTAATAATGTAAATAGAGAAATTATTGTGAGGTTGTATAAATGTGAATACTGCATCTGAATGGGAGGTCACAAAAAGAACTCTCATATAAAATTGAGAATGGAAATGGGGAATGTGTCAAAGAGACAACAACCCGACCAAATAAAAAAACAACAGCAGAAGGTCACCAACAGGTCTTATATCATGTATATCTGTATGTAGATTTTTCTGAAGAAGTATTTATTATTTTTCATTTTTGTCCATTTAAAAAAAAATCCCAATAACAAATGCACGCAATAATAATGAATTATCAGTAAAGTAGTAGTTTTCAGATTTTTTTTATTTAATCTGCTAAGGTTGTCTCCCCTTGATTGGAAAAAATTGAAAACGATTCAGTTCTACCACAAACTGATAAATGATTGTAAATTTTTGATTATATTTTTACTGACAACATACACCTTCATTTGGACTTATAACAATGAAATTTTTTAATCTGGAATAATTTTGAATTTTTCAAAGTTGTTGAGAATGTTACTGATGAAAACTTAGGCCCAACTAGATTAGGTTTATAGCCATACTAAAGGTTAATTTCATTTTCACTGATATTTCACTATGAACCAACTAACCCCACTAAGACAAAGCCATGCGCACATGGATTACCTAAAAATCTCTTTATTTATCCTCATTTTTTTTCCAAATGAGTCTGCGTAGTAACAATGGACTGTAGTTGTCTCCCTTTTACCAAATGAAATTATACAGTTTTTGGATTTATTGCTTGATAGTTGACCTAGTTTCTTTTATATTTTACCATTTATACAATCCTTTAATATTTTATGAAATTTAAGGCTTTGTATATATTTCTATTCTGTAATAGATAAACTCAGTGCACTGTTCTAAGCCACTATTCCGAAACCTCAGACTAGTATAAACAAATTTCAATCTAGTAAGTTTTGACAAAACATAAGAAAAAATTCTTAATATTGGATTACAGACTAAAACTAGGAAATTTTTTTGGTGCTGACTGTAAACTGTTGTAAAAAGTTGTACTACATATATAAACTACTGTTGATAAAAGTCCTGATGTAATGACCTTTTAACTTTGAGGGGTGTTATGGTTGGGTTTTTTTTGTCATACAATGAAAAAAATTGTACCAGTCAAGCATCATATTATTCATCTTTTGTCGATTTAACTTAAACTAACTATATTAAAGACTGAACATTAAATTTAATTAAAAAAAATCTTTTTCCTTCTGCTTATGAAGAATATTTATTTATCTTCAAAGTTTGTAGGGGGCCTTGGTGGCCGAGTCCGGTCTAAGTAGTTACTAATGTAATCACTAGCCAGTCAACACTAAGGTCAAACGCTGGTGCGGGTGCACTTGACTCCAATCTTAATTTACTAGGATTGTCAGATTTCCTATCAAAGATCATGGTTTTCTTCGGCACTCCGCCTTAATCCATCAATAAAATTTGGCCGCCACCAAATAGCCCAAAAGCAGTGCTTTAATGTGGCATTAAAACACAAAAATAAAAATAAAGATTTGGAATCAAGAATATATAGTTTAGAAAAAACACAATTCGCTGAACTTGTGAATGAGTGAAAATAACACCGAAATTCCTTTCCACCCTTTCACCAACACTTTCTTAAAGTCACAACAAAATGAAACGAATGCTTTTTTAGAAAGTTTAAATTACTCTACTATTTGCTGATGCATATAATAAAGGGTAAATATGTATGTTTGAAATGAATAAATAATTAATTTTCAGAGGAAACTTATTTTTCAATTTCAAAAATAGCTTCATTTTAATTAAGTGTGATATTTATAAATTGTATACATAAATACGGGTCACATGACATACTTGTTTAATAACAATTTACTCAAGGTTAAACTAATTTTTTTTGCATCAATGAATTATTTCATGGTTCAGAAATTTATAACCCTTATTTTACCTCTAATTGGCAATAGAAACACATTTACACATGTATGACTATTTACCTATTTGGTAAATATTGCATGGATGAGTGAACACAAATTTAAATACACACCATTCAACTTTTGTTTGAGGTTAAAATATATATTGTCAACTTTTTGTGGAGAGTGCACCATGTTTGGGATTTAATCAATTTTGGTAATGTGTTACTTAAAGATTTATAAAGTTGCTTTTGTAATATTGTTGTTTTTAAATTTTTGAAATGTTTTGAAACTTTTTAAAGTTTAATAAAAAGTTCAAAGATGAACTAAGAATTTTTTTAGACGTGTCATAAGGAAAAACATTTAATTATGGTTACACAAATGAAATATTATGAATGTTTTTATATTTACAAAATTTTTAGGAGAAAGAAGATAAGTTTAGATATTAATTTTGACATTTGAAGTTATTATTTTATATTGCTATAAATATATATGTAGAAAAATACCCAATTTAGTTTCACCACTGAAATGATGCCACATTACTTCACTCCATTTATAACTGTTAAAGCGAACTGTAGATTCATTGATACTATGTGTGGTATACCAATTTCGATGGTAAAAATTAAATATGAATTTAAATGTTCAAAGAAGTACAAATGTCTTATTAGTTTGCATGTAGATCATGTAGATATTTGCATTTTGCATAATCACTTTATCCAGGAAAATATTATTTTTCCACATTCAGCTAAAAAATTTATCCACAAATTAAAATCCCCATTTTCTTCCAAAAATAGGAAAAGGGGGTAAATGTAATGAGATCTTTGTTCCCCTATTGTGTCAGATTAAAATTTTGGTTTAACATGACCTAATATACCATCATGTTACGGTCAATTTGAATTGAAACTTAAAATGTATTTTAAAAGACCTCAAAAGTCTGTATTTTTGATACCATAGGTGTTTTTGCCACATTGTATGTTTTAGCATCAAACCAAGAGAAAAAAAATTCTCTTTACGTAATTTCAATTGCAGGGGTAGAATTTTAGCTTTTTTTGTGTCCTGACCAGCCGGACCAGTGAACTGAAAATCTACTGGTCCTGTAAAAATGACATTTGTTTACTTTTATTTTCATGCTTCATTTTACATATGTTCCTGTATATTTTTGGGCTGTTCTGACCGTTCATGAGCAAGAACAGAATCTAAGTTAAAATTTTAAGAACTGTTACAAAAATGCATTTCAAACATCTAGGTTTGTCACTGCAAATTGTTCACATGCTATACAATTCATTACATTGTGATCGACTATATAATTTAACCATCAGCAAGGATTTTTGATATTTACGTTTCCTTTTGTCAATTTCCGACCTTCCTTTTGATTGTCATATATTTTTTTGTCCCGGGTTTAACTCCTTCGAAATTTTTTCACATTTTGTGTTGTGAAGGACGATCATGCGAGAAATTGTTTTACTTAGTACCCCCAGTACCGTGTAATTGATTTTGCAGGGATTGTTTTTGTAAACAAAACAAGATTGCAATGCAATCAATGATTTTTATCAACAAATTTCTACTGGTCCGAAGACCCACCAGCTGATAAATTCTACTGGTCTGACGCAAATTCTACTGGTCTCTGACCACCTGACCAGCGCCAATTTCGACCCCTGTTCCCATGATAAGATTTACCATCGTCATGGTAACTGAGGTTCCCCATTCCCACTTAGAGAGTATGAAAATGTACAAAAATATGCTTGCACATGAAATTTAGTTTTTTCAGTATGCCTTATACTTATATGGATTCATTTATTTGCAGAGGCACCAAACTTTGTTGAGTAAGAAAAACTTATAATTTTGTGGATATTTTATTTCATGGTCTGAAAACAAACCTATACCAATATATTATACTTTGTTGAGCATTTGAATTCATGGTTCACTTGAACCCACAACTACTCTTCCAATATTGATATCCCACGAATATTGTTTAAACCACAATATTAAAATTATTAATTTGTAACCTTTTAACATGTTGAACATATGTTTGCTATTAATATTATGAATCCTGTAATAACAATTTTATAAATTATTTTCTCAGTATCATTGTAAAACTATATTGTAATTGGCCTAGTTTGGATGGGATTGTAATTGTCAATACATGTACATGTCTGACATTTTGAAACAATAATTCCTAAATATAGGCAATTACTATAGATAACATAATGCAGAACCCATGATGAAAGCAATATTACATTCGATCATGAATTATATCTTCCACGTTTATGATTTTAGAGGTTGGATGAAGGTCGGAATAAGAACCAAATTTGCCCAAATTCTTATACTCATTTGCTATTTTGAATTTTATTTTTAACTTACTAAAAAAGAATTATTATGAATTAATTTGTAAAAAAAACTTAAAAACCCCCCAAATAACTCACACCTTTAACCTTAGGAAGAGAATTACCTATTTCTTTTAAGTTTTCTTTACCCTATTGATATAATAATGTGTGTCTGACAATTGTATAGATTTATTTTTCATTAAAGATATAAAAAAATTCAAATCTTATTCAAACATTTGCCTTTAATGCTGCTAAATGGTTTTTTTTAATGTTTTTTTTTTTTTTTTTATCATTTATGAAATAGAAATTTAAAAGGGGAACTTCTACTTTTTAAAGTTTAATTTTACAATAGATTTGTAAATTTTTGTGTTGTCCTTGTACAATTATTTGTCATTAATTACATATTTGATATAGGTATAGATGTTATCATCAGGTAATTCTAGGAACTGTAGAATTGTAATATCCTTGTTCTAAACAGCTGTCGTCACTACATACATTTGTACAGTGTAAGTCATTTTTAATATTCAATAATTAATCATTTTAATTGTTGTATTTTAAAGTGAAAGTATTTGGAAGGGGGTGAGGGACTGAGGGTTGTTAAAATCATAATTCAACACAAGATCAATATGTTAATGGAGAGGTGGATTTAGATGGGTTATCAAAGGACTTTTATGTGGGAAAATTTGGTTGGATTATATATGGAACCACTGAAGCATGACTGAAGTGGGCCCCCTTTTATGCAGGCAGTCCCTTATAAAAGTTTCTGGATCCGCCACTGTAATTGTTAAAAGATTTTTTATGGCCCCGCAACAATGTTGTCGGTGCCATATAGTTTAACCCTTGTCCAATTCCGAAAATTCCATAATTCCATCATTCCGCCATTCCGCAACAAACCATTATACAGATTTTTTTTCTATTCACCTTCAGATATTGGGCTGATTTTTGGTATGTGAGTTAACAATGATGAGTTACAGATCAAGTTTAAGTTTTGTTTTGTTCCACTAATTTTCAACGAAATTATGGCCTTTCGACTTTGAGAAATTGTTGAAAATCACAGTTATACACCCAGCAAAGTAAGATTTACAATTAAGTCAACAGGACCAAAATGGTCAGTTGACCCCTTTAGGAGTTATTGCCCTTTATAGGAAATTTTTACCATTTGACTTTTACAAAAATCTTTTCTCATCACTTGGCGTCTGTCTTTCGTCGTCGTCCTTCGTTAGCTTTTACAAAAATCTTCTCCTCTGAAACTACTGGGCTAAATTTAACTAAACATAGCCAAAATCATTATTTGGGTATCTAGTTTAAAAATTGTGTGCCGGTGTCTCGGCCAACCAAACAAGATTGCCGCCATGGCTAAAAATAAAACATAAGGGTAAAATGCAGTTTTTGGCTTATAATTCAAAAACCAAAGCATTTAGAGCAAATCTGACATGGTTTAAAATTGTTTATCAGGTCAAGATCTATCTGCCCTGAAATTTTTAGATATATCAGACAACTCGTTGTTAGGTTGCTGCCTCTAAATTGATAATTTTTAGGAAATTTTGCCGTTTTTAGCTCACCTGGCCCAAAGCTTTTCTCATCACTTGGCGTCTGTCTTTCGTCGTCATCCTTCGTTAGCTTTTACAAAAATCTTCTTCTCTGAAACTACTGGGCTAAATTAAACCAAACATGGCCACAATCATTATTTGGGTATCTAGTTTAAAAATTGTGTGCTGGTGTCTCGGCCAACCAAACAAGATTGCCGCCATGGCTAAAAATAGAACATAGGAGTAAAATGCAGTTTTTGGCTTATTACTCAAAACCAAAGCATTAGAGCAAATTGATAAGTAGTAAAATTGTTCATCAGGTCAAGATCTATCTGCCCTGAAATTTTCAGATGTTTCGGACAACGCATTGTTGGGTTGCTGCCCCTGATTTGGTAATTTTCAGGAAATTTTGCTGTTTTTGGTTATTATCTTGAATATCATAAAAGATAGAGATAAACTGTAAACAGCAATAATGTTCAGCAAAGTAAGATTTACAAATAAGTCAACATCACCAAAATGGTCACTTGACCCCTTTAGGAGTTATTGCCCTTTATAGTCAATTTTTAACCATTTTCCGTAAATCTTTTTAATCTTTTACAAAAATCTTCTCCTCTGAAACTACTGGTCCAAAATAAACTAAACTTGGCCACAATCATCTTTGGGGAATGTAGTTTGAAAAATGTGTCCGATGACCAGGCAATCCAACCAAGATGGCCGCCACGACAAAAATAGAACAAAGGTGTAAAATGCAGTTTTTGGCTTATAACTCAAAAACCAAAGCATTTAGAGCAAATCTGGTTTACAAAAATTGTTTATCAGGTGAAGATCTATCTGCTGAGAAACTTTCAGACGGATCGAACATTCTGTTGTTAGGTTGCTGCCCCTGAATTTAACAATTTTCACAAAATTTGTAGATTTTCACTAACATTTTCCACAGAAACTACTGTTATAGATAGAGATAATTGTAAGCAGCAAAAATGTACAGTAAAGTGAGATGAACAAACACATTACCTTCACCAAAACACAAAGTTGTCATGAATCCATCTGTGTCCTTTGTTTAATATTTAATAGTCAAACTTTTAACAATTTTCATAAAATTTGTAAATTTTTACCAACATTTTCCACTAAAACTACTGGGCCAAGTTCATTATATATAGAGATAATTGTTAGCAGCAAGAATGTACAGTAAAGTAAAATGAACAAACACATTACCATCACCAAAACACAAAGTTGTCATGAATCCATCTGAGTCCTTTGTTTAATATTCACATAGACCACGGTGAGCAACACAGGCTCTTTAGAGCCTCTAGTTTGATATTATCTTGTATATTATTATAGATAGAGAAAAACTGTAAACAGCAATAATGTACAGCAATTTAAGACCTAAAAATAAGTCAACTTGACCAAAATGGTCGATTGACCCCCTAAGGAGTTATTGTCCTTTATAATCAATTTTTAACAATTTTTATAAAATTGTTAATTTTTAAATAACATTTTCAACTGAAACTGCTGGGCCAAGTTCATTATAGATAGAGATAATTGTAAGCAGCAAGAATGTTCAGTAAAATAAGATGTACAAACACATCACCATCACCAAACACAATTTTGTCATGAATCCGTCTGCTTCCTTTGTTTAATATTCACATAAGCCAAGGTGAGCGACACAGACTCTTTAGAGCCTCTAGTTTTCTACTAAACGCGTTCATATATTGGGCTGATTTTTGGATACTTTAGTTAACCATGATGAGTTACGTCAGGTTAAGTTTAAGTTTCATTCCGCTCTGCTAATTTTTGGCTGAAATTACGGGCTTTGGACTTTGATAAATTACTGAAAATCACAGTTATACAGATTGTTTTTCTATACACCTCCAGATTTTGAGCTGATTTTGGATATATATGTGAGACTACCATCATGTTTGTGTCCGCATGTCTTCATATTGAAATTGCGGATTTTTCAACTTTTTTGGATGGGGCCATTCATGTTGCTTTGACACATCTAGTTTTTAATGTGGTAATATTTATAACTTTAATTATTTAACAATGTAAGTCATTTATGATATTCAATTTTTTCAAAGTCAAATTTTTTGTATCCTCAAGTATTTGGAGGGGGATTTTAAGAGTGGTATAAAAATCAATCATTATAAATTACATGCAGGATGGCAAGATAACTCAAAAGAAAGGAAAAAGTACTGAGAGATATATAACAACTTTTAACGATACTGGTTTTATAACTACGGCAGATTTTTTAGGTTTAATTATTTGATACGGGCCTAGGTTCACTTAAAAAGATTAATAATACATTTCTCTTGAAAAATTGTATTTGAATTTTTTGTATCATAAAATATAATCTTTGAACAATTTAACAACTGAAGAATCAAAAATAGATTTATACACTAGTGGTGAAGGTGGGTCTGAACTCCGAAGTTACCAAAAAAAAAAAACCTTTAAAAGTTAGGAAATAATCTAATAATTTCCTGTATCATAAAATTAAATCAGGTAACAACATCAGAGATGTGGAAAATATTCACTTTTTATTACATGTTTTGCCTTAAGGTCTGAATCCTGTTGTAAAGATTTTTATCATCATGTTATACATATATGTAATATAAATAATTTTATACCTATACTTTATACCTATACTTTACATATAGACATGTTTGTTTGTTTACGGCTTTTAATTGAATATAAAAATAAGATGATGTGGTATTATGGCCAATAGGACAACTTCCACTCCATCAAAGTCCAATAACATAGTAAACAAATCTCAGAAATAACAAAACAATTAAAAATTATAAAAAGAGAAAACTAACAGCCTGTTATAATCAATGCCCAATTGTACTGTATTTATACAAATACTCATGAAAGCAAGAGGAATTGTAATATAGTACCTCAATTCTTTTAAAATATGGTGTAAGGACTTACATTATCTTGAGTCATCTCCCCTTATTATTAAACTATGTCTTTAAATTTTGAATCTGTTAACAAATGTTACTATATATATTAGCTACCATAAGATAAAATCAATCAATTTGTAAAAATATTAGGGATGGCTTCTTATTTAAGTGCATTGTATTTCTGCATAGAAATTTGAGTCCACTATATCTGTGGATATTTTTGTACAAAATTTGCAAAGGTCTCCTACACTATAGCAAGAAATACTTGATAATTATTCTGTATTAAAGGGAAACAATTCAGATCTGTTAGAATTAAAATGAGACCTATTTATAACTCCACAAAAAGGTCCTGAAAGAAATGTAAAAAGATGATGAGGGATGTTTTAAAACAACCTTAAGTACCATTTTAGTCCTGTATGGTCGGTAAACTAAAGCATCTGATGCCTAGAACCCAACCTGGGCCGTTGGGCCGTCTGGGTAAAAATCATAAATAGTTTTGTTGAACTGAATATTTTTATTGTTGGTAGCCATGGGAATGACTTGACAGATAGAAAATTAACATGACCAGTAATGGAAAAGGGGAGGCAACCTATTTAGTTAACGAAGACGAACTTGCCAAAAGTAATGTAGAGGAGAAACTAAGAAATCGTACAATTTCGGAGGGATACAAATATAGGTCCCTTGATGAAAGTGTGTCATCTAGTGAAGGATCAGCAGAAGGTGGTAAGCAGACAGGGAACTTTGTGATGTTTCAAATGCAACATTCATTTTGATTGGATAATGTCACCAATTATTGAATATTCTAATACAACATTGTTTGTAACATTAATTTTGATTGGATAATGTCACCAATTATTGAATATTCTAATATAACATTGTTTGTAACATCAATTTTGATTGGATAACGTCACCAATTTTCATGGCATCAAATTTTTCACAAATGATGCTATGAAAATGTACATGCAAGTGCAGAAGAAGTATTACAGGTTTTAAATGTGTGATTCTGTGTTGTTTTCTGTCAGTTTCACAAGAATGGAGATATTATATTTTATAAGCTTTGACCTTATAAATGGGTGATTTGATGATAAATACCTGTTCACTGATCACCAAATAACAAAATGATGCCATTTGTCTACAGTTATCTACTATTAATGTAAAGCAATAATAATTTTCAGTCATGGGTCATCTGTCTATGTATATTAAATGTTATTATTTAGGGAAACCATCTGACATCTCCATGTAAATTTAAGGAATAGCTAAAAATCACATATATTCTATTTTGTACCATATTTTGACACTTTTTGGTGTACAGTACTGTATTTTGAATTAAGAAGGAATTTATGCACATAGACATCCTACATAGGGATGTATAGGGGGGTAACTATTACTGACTTTGAGTCAATTAACATATATTTGGAAAAAAGTTATTGACTGGTCCATTTTGTAGACCCTACAGAGCTGACAAATTTAGCTAATTTTGTTTTGGACATACAAAATCTAACAAACGAGTGAAGATTTTTCATTCAAATACTTTTACAAAATATTCTGTTGGATTTTTAGAGGACTAAAGTGAGCACTGGCAGGAGAGTTGCATATTGTGTCATTCTTAAAAAAATGATGACCCTCTTATCTTATATTTTAGGAGAAGAAAGAATAAGAATTAAAAAGGAAAGTGGCTATTTTGCCAGCTCTTATTCTAATATCTGATTTTTAGCTGGCAAAATAGCTTTGTTGTATAACACTACACTGAATTTGGTTTTTTTGCCAGTGCTGGTAAAATAGCCATTGCCATTAAAAAAAGTTAGGTTCATGACTTTTAATATTTTCTGTTAACTTTTGACTTATGCTCGTCTCGTATATTCTTATTACTTCACAAATTTATGATTTCTATTTTTAGATACAGTAAAACGTAAACCAGATGTATTATGGTCTCAGCGCTACAACAGATTGGCATGTCTGCTGGCCATTGCTGTGTTTGTTATTGCCTTCTTGGTTGGCATAGTAATATATCAACATGTGACAAAAGATGACACAGATGTAAGAATTATCTCCCTTTAAAAGGAGTATTTTTCCTAAAAATAATTTCATGTTCAGATCATGTGGTTAGTTTTGGTACCCCTATGACTTCAAAAACATTCAACAGTGCCTAATTTAGGATTATTCATGCATGCCTGATATTTATATAAAACTTAATTTTGTGTTATCTTGTCTTTGGGAATAAACATTAAATCAGAAGAATATCTTGACAATGAAAATTATTGCACAAAAAATAAAAAAAAAGCTTTTCTTTTGGTAGAGTGAGAACCCCTCCCCATAAAAACATAAAACAAAAAATAAAGGCTAATCAACATGAGTAAGATATAAGATGCTTATTTCCTTGATTTATTTGATTTCATGGTTTTGCTATAAAAAGTCTGCAGAATAGAAAATTTGAACATGTTGAACATTTAAATTAGTGGTTTATAAGTAACCTATACTTTAGAAATCAATTAAAATTAACATATAAACAATAGAAATTATAAATACACAGTATGTTAAACACTCCTATTTTCTTATTTTTGTAGAATGTACAAAACCGGAGTGTACATTTTATTAGCTCACCTGGCCTAAAAGGCCATGTGAGCTTTTCTCATCACTTGGCGTCCGTCGTCGTCGTTAACAATTTTTCAAACATCTTCTCCTCTGAAACTACTGAATTGATTTGAATGAAACTTAACATGATTGTTCCTTAGTATATCTTGCACAAAATATGCGCTTCGATTTTTGATCTGTCAAAAAACATGGCCGCCGTTACTTAAAATAGAACATAGGGGTCAAATGCAGTTTTTGGCTTATATCTAAAAATCGAAAGCATTTAGAGCAACTCTGACATGGGGTAAAATTGTTCATTAGGTCAAGATCTATCAGCCCTGAAATTCTCAGATGAATCAAACAAACCATTGTTGGGTTGCTGCCACTTAATTGGTAATTTTAAGGAAATTTTGCAGTTTTTGGTCATTATCTTGAATATTATTATAGGTAAAGATAAACTGTAAACAGCAAAAAAGATCAGCAAAGTAAGATCTATAAATAAGTTAATATGACCAAAATTGTCAATTGACCCCTTAAGGGGTTATTGTCCTTTAATGACAATTTTTCACAATTTGTTCATCATATTTGCTACCTTTAAAAAATCTTCTTCTCTGAAACTAATCAATGGATTTGGTTAAAACTTAGCATGATTGTTCCTTAGATTATCCTGCACAAAGTGTGTGCTTTGATTTTTGATCCGTCAAAAACCATGGCCGCCGTTACTTAAAATAGAACATAGGGGTCAAATGCAGTTTTTGTCTTATATCTCAAAAACGAAAGCATTTAGAGCAAATCTGACATGGGGTAAAAATGTTCATTAGGTCAAGATCTATCAGCCCTGAAATTTTCAGATGAATCAAACAAACCATTGTTGGGTTGCTGCCACTTAAGGGGGCTCGCGGGTCTATATCAAATTTTTTATTTAATATAAGATTTCTCTATATTTTTCTATAAATTAACTGTATCTTATACCTAATGGAAAAATGAAATAAAAAAAATGGGGTCACCGTGCATTTACGCTCACAAACTGCCTTCGAAAAAAGCATACATTTTTGTTAATGTCCTTTTTTTTCTGATGAACTAATAGGAGAACTATTGGTAATATCGAAATTAAAAAACAACTAAATTACAGAAATTGGTTAAATTTTACAATTATTCAGTTTATGTACAACCTTTTCAAAAACAACAATAAAAAATATAGGTCACCGATGAGTTAAAAAAGATATTTAATTTCTTAGCCAAAAAAATGGCATTTTTGCACCAAAGGGAGATAATTTAGAGCTTTTTCAATGATATCTAAATTTTAAAAGTCACCTGGTACCAACATGTATTGATTTTTTTTTTAAATTCTTGTACCATAAGATAAAGTAACAACTACTAAAGGTAATTAATAAAATTTGTAAAGAAAAATGAATGTTTGATTTTTTTCTGAAAATTTTATACCTGCGAGCCTCCTTAATTGTTAATTTTAAGGAAATTTTGCAGTTTTTGGTCATTATCTTGAATATTATTATAGATAAAGATAAACTGTAAACAGCAAAAAAGATCAGCAAAGTAAGATCTACAAATAAGTTAATATGACCAAAATTGTCAATTGACCCCTTAAGGGGTTATTGTCCTTTAATGACAATTTTTCACAATTTGTTCATCATATTTGCTAACTTTAAAAAATCTTCTTCTCTGAAACTACTGAATGGATTTGGTTAAAACTGAGCATGATTGTTCCTTAGATTATCCTGCACAAATCGTGTGCTTTGATTTTTGATCCGTCAAAAAACATGGCCACCGTTACTTAAAATAGAACATAGGGGTCAAATGCAGTTTTGTCTTATATCTCAAAAACGAAAGCATTTAGAGCAAATCTGACATGGAGTAAAAATGTTCATTAGGTCAAGATCTATCAGCCCTGAAATTTTCAGATGAATCAAACAAACCATTGTTGGGTTGCTGCCACTTAAGGGGGCTCGCGGGTCTATATCAAATTTTTTATTTAATATAGGATTTCTCTATATTTTTCTATAAATTAACTGTATCTTATACCTAATGGAAAAATGAAATAAAAAAAATGGGGTCACCGTGCATTTACGCTCACAAACTGCCTTCGAAAAAAGCATACATTTTTGTTAATGTCCTTTTTTTTCTGATGAACTAATAGGAGAACTATTGGTAATATCGAAATTAAAAAACAACTAAATTACAGAAATTGGTTAAATTTTACAATTATTCAGTTTATGTACAACCTTTTCAAAAACAACAATAAAAAATATAGGTCACCGATGAGTTAAAAAAGATATTTAATTTCTTAGCCAAAAAAATGGCATTTTTGCACCAAAGGGAGATAATTTAGAGCTTTTTCAATGATATCTAAATTTTAAAAGTCACCTGGTACCAACATGTATTGATTTTTTTTTTAAATTCTTGTACCATAAGATAAAGTAACAACTACTAAAGGTAATTAATAAAATTTGTAAAGAAAAATGAATGTTTGATTTTTTTCTGAAAATTTTATACCTGCGAGCCTCCTTAATTGTTAATTTTAAGGAAATTTTGCAGTTTTTGGTCATTATCTTGAATATTATTATAGATAAAGATAAACTGTAAACAGCAAAAAAGATCAGCAAAGTAAGATCTACAAATAAGTTAATATGACCAAAATTGTCAATTGACCCCTTAAGGGGTTATTGTCCTTTAATGACAATTTTTCACAATTTGTTCATCATATTTGCTAACTTTAAAAAATCTTCTTCTCTGAAACTACTGAATGGATTTGGTTAAAACTGAGCATGATTGTTCCTTAGATTATCCTGCACAAATCGTGTGCTTTGATTTTTGATCCGTCAAAAAACATGGCCACCGTTACTTAAAATAGAACATAGGGGTCAAATGCAGTTTTGTCTTATATCTCAAAAACGAAAGCATTTAGAGCAAATCTGACATGGAGTAAAAATGTTCATTAGGTCAAGATCTATCAGCCCTGAAATTTTCAGATGAATCAAACAAACCATTGTTGGGTTGCTGCCACTTAATTGTTAATTTTAAGGAAATTTTGCAGTTTTTGGTCATTATCTTGAATATTATTATAGATAAAGATAAACTGTAAACAGCAAAAAAGATCAGCAAAGTAAGATCTACAAATAAGTTAATATGACCAAAATTGTCAATTGACCCCTTAAGGGGTTATTGTCCTTTAATGACAATTTTTCACAATTTGTTCATCATATTTGCTAACTTTAAAAAATCTTCTTCTCTGAAACTACTGAATGGATTTGGTTAAAACTGAGCATGATTGTTCCTTAGATTATCCTGCACAAATCGTGTGCTTTGATTTTTGATCCGTCAAAAAACATGGCCACCGTTACTTAAAATAGAACATAGGGGTCAAATGCAGTTTTGTCTTATATCTCAAAAACGAAAGCATTTAGAGCAAATCTGACATGGAGTAAAAATGTTCATTAGGTCAAGATCTATCAGCCCTGAAATTTTCAGATGAATCAAACAAACCATTGTTGGGTTGCTGCCACTTAAGGGGGCTCGCGGGTCTATATCAAATTTTTTATTTAATATAGGATTTCTCTATATTTTTCTATAAATTAACTGTATCTTATACCTAATGGAAAAATGAAATAAAAAAAATGGGGTCACCGTGCATTTACGCTCACAAACTGCCTTCGAAAAAAGCATACATTTTTGTTAATGTCCTTTTTTTTCTGATGAACTAATAGGAGAACTATTGGTAATATCGAAATTAAAAAACAACTAAATTACAGAAATTGGTTAAATTTTACAATTATTCAGTTTATGTACAACCTTTTCAAAAACAACAATAAAAAATATAGGTCACCGATGAGTTAAAAAAGATATTTAATTTCTTAGCCAAAAAAATGGCATTTTTGCACCAAAGGGAGATAATTTAGAGCTTTTTCAATGATATCTAAATTTTAAAAGTCACCTGGTACCAACATGTATTGATTTTTTTTTTAAATTCTTGTACCATAAGATAAAGTAACAACTACTAAAGGTAATTAATAAAATTTGTAAAGAAAAATGAATGTTTGATTTTTTTCTGAAAATTTTATACCTGCGAGCCTCCTTAATTGTTAATTTTAAGGAAATTTTGCAGTTTTTGGTCATTATCTTGAATATTATTATAGATAAAGATAAACTGTAAACAGCAAAAAAGATCAGCAAAGTAAGATCTACAAATAAGTTAATATGACCAAAATTGTCAATTGACCCCTTAAGGGGTTATTGTCCTTTAATGACAATTTTTCACAATTTGTTCATCATATTTGCTAACTTTAAAAAATCTTCTTCTCTGAAACTACTGAATGGATTTGGTTAAAACTGAGCATGATTGTTCCTTAGATTATCCTGCACAAATCGTGTGCTTTGATTTTTGATCCGTCAAAAAACATGGCCACCGTTACTTAAAATAGAACATAGGGGTCAAATGCAGTTTTGTCTTATATCTCAAAAACGAAAGCATTTAGAGCAAATCTGACATGGAGTAAAAATGTTCATTAGGTCAAGATCTATCAGCCCTGAAATTTTCAGATGAATCAAACAAACCATTGTTGGGTTGCTGCCACTTAATTGTTAATTTTAAGGAAATTTTGCAGTTTTTGGTCATTATCTTGAATATTATTATAGATAAAGATAAACTGTAAACAGCAAAAAAGATCAGCAAAGTAAGATCTACAAATAAGTTAATATGACCAAAATTGTCAATTGACCCCTCAAGGGGTTATTGTCCTTTAATGACAATTTTTCACAATTTGTTCATCATATTTGCTAACTTTAAAAAATCTTCTCCTCTGAAACTACTTAATGGATTTGGTTAAAACTTAGCATGATTGTTCCTTAGATTATCCTGCACAAAGTGTGTGCTTTGATTTTTGATCCTTCAAAAAACATGGCCACCGTAACTTAAAATAGAACATAGGGGTCAAATGCAGTTTTTGGCTTATATCTCAAAAACGAAAGCATTAAGAGCAAATCTGACATGGAGTAAAAATGTTCATTAGGTCAATATTTATCAGCCCTGAAATTTTCAGATGAATCAAACATCCAATTGTTGGGTTGCTGCCACTTAATTGGTAATTTTAAGGAAATTTTGCAGTTTTTGGTCATTATCTTGAATATTATTATAGATAAAGATAAACTGTAAACAGCAAAAATGATCAGCAAAGTAAGATCTACAAATAAGTCAATTTGACAAAAATTGTCAATTGACCTCTTTAGGAGTTATTGCCCTTTAAAGACTTTTTTCACAATTTGTTCATCATGTTGACTTACTTTAAAAAATCTTCTCTTTTGAAACTGCTGTATCAATTTCAGCCAAACTTAGGCTAAATGAGTTTCAGAGTTTCAGAGTATCTAGTATAAATTTTATATTTCATTTCCTTGCATGTCAAGAAACATAGCTCCTATGGCTAAAATAGAACATAGGAGAAAATGATTTTTTTTTGCTTTTGAAGAAAATAGGACGATTCAAAGAACATTTAAATAAATTGAAAAGCAAAAATAATCATTGATGAGAGATTAAACCAAAAAAATTCAGGTGAGCGATTCAGGCTCTTGAGAGCCTCTTGTTTATAATATCAGATATATGTGAAAAACACTTATTTTTCTTGTTTTTGTAGGTTCTTGTTTTTGTAGATTTGTACCAAGCCTGAGTGTGTACATTCTAGCTCCTACATCATATCTCTTTCTTTATTTTTGTAGATTTGTACCAAGCCTGAGTGTTTACATTCTAGCTCCCACATCACATCTCTTTCTTTATTTTTGTAGATTTGTACGAAGCCTGAGTGTGTACATTCTAGCTCCTATATCACAGCTCAGATGAATCTGTCTGCAGACCCCTGTCAGGACTTCTACCAGTTTATCTGTGGTAATTGGGAGAACACAGTCACCATTCCAGATAGTCGACCAAAATACAACATATTTTCTGTAGTTTCTGATCAAAATAAAGTGTACATCAGAAAGGTAAATGTCTATAAAATGGCTGATAAGGGAGATAACTTCTCAGTAAAAAACAAAAAATTGGAAATTCTCCATTACAATTTCTTTATGTATAATTGCCAATGAGACAACACTCCACAAGAGACCAAATGACATTGATGTTAACAACTTAAGTATGGCTTTCAATATTTAGCAAAACCTTTACCCCAAAATAAGTTTAACAGATTTTGCCAAGTGCATGAATACTAGTTACTGTAAATTCATAAACTATTGTGTGATTTTTATCGTTTTCAGAATAAGTATGACTGTGAATCGCAATAATTAGAATTGGCAATCAGATAAGTGATCCATTCATCATGTTTATCAGCACACAGATTTTCATGAAATCCCAATAATAAATAAGTCTCCTATTATTGTACACTTCAATTTATAATCTCAATGATAAATGTACTCCATAATGTCTGAATTTACAGCAAATGAAATGACTGGTAAATTATGGTAACTTTTCTCTGATGATAAGTTAGTCCAAGTTTCAATTTCTTATATTTAAAACCATAGGATTTTCCATTTTAGAATCTGAAGCAATCTGGGTAGTATTCCAGACACTGTGTGAAAGGTGATTGGATAAAAGCATCCTAAGCAATAAAGATTTAACCAATAATGTGATGTTATAGTTTTGGGGTAGCTTAAGGCATATAGAATTAACCATAGATCTTTGGACATACAACAATTATATATATCATTCATCCTATACTCTACATTTTCAGATCTTACAATCCAATTCTACAACCATTAAAGGGCAGCACTCTGAAACTGTACAGAAAATGAAGACTTATTATAAAATGTGTTTAGATACATCAAAGATTAATGAATTGGGGTCAGAACCCCTCACTCAGGTAAGTAGTAACCCCTGAAATGTCTAGAGAATATTTATCATAAAATCTATATTTTATGACAAATTTTAGTTGTATGTAAATGTTATATAATGAAAGAGTTTTCATTCTTGACATTATCGCTATTTTACGAAATTTTCCTTTGAACTTGCTGACTGATAATTCCCTTTCTTAGTGGAGTCATGATATGAAAAATTATCTCCAGAAACTTAAGAAGCATGTGTCTGTTGTCAATGAAATTAACAACATCGCCATAGATGAAATAGCGATAAAGAGATTATCATTGGTCATCTCCACTTGATTGCTTTTGTCATTTCCACCATACCAAAGATAATCTATTATTACAGCATAGAAATTTCTTTTTGGTAATACATATATGCACTGAACCAAATGACAGCCAAATAAAAAGACATTTTGTATATTCAAAATCAAACATATATTTTTTATTAAAATTCTAAAACTCTGTATTACAGTTATCCACAAGATTTAAAATGTGTTCTGATGTGTTACATTATAGTTTTTCAAAACAAAAGTCCTTTTCTATTACTGACTCAGATGTTTTCTATTGTTATATTCCTATTTAGGGTCTTCTGGTTATCGGTACTGCCTCACACAATTTATACTATTATGTCAGAAAATGTGGAACATGTTTTAGCTATAATGATTACATTGAGTTGTCGTCTGCCAGTGCAGAAGCATGGAGATGAAACAAACAAAATTGATTTGAACAACGTACAGTTTATTCGTCTCTCGTTACTTGCGCTTACCATAGTCCCCCAGCCAAGTACACGATACTATATCAATTAATTTTTATATTTAGAATATTTTTTCCACAGTCCATCAAGAAGATCCACTCTTAGGTTATCACAGGGTTAGAGACAGTAACCTAACACTCAAATAGAAAACATCTAAAATAAACAAATATTTTACATGAAAATTAATAAATGCAGAAGTAATTGTGAGGCTTTTATTAATGCAAATAACACATCTTCTTGTGTTATGATATCAAATACATAAACCTGCATTTTCCTAAATTTTGTAACAGTTAATAATAATTCACATTTTTGTTAATTTTAAAAAATTCACATAAATAAATGCGTGCAAAAATTTGAATTTGCAGTAATCAATTATATGATATTTTTAATATTTTACAGTTCATCAAAGCAATAGGAGGTTGGACTGTCACTAATACAGGGTTTGATGAGAATAAATGGAAGCTGGAAGATGTCTTAGCTAAAATCAACATCTATAATTTTGCTCCTTTATTTGATATTGGTATTACTATTGATGATAAGAATAGCTCACAGTATGTTCTAAGTGTAAGTGTTATAGGTATTTCATTGTATATGACATTGTAAATTATTTGAGGCCATAGTTATTGTATTTTTAGTTTTACGAAAATTTTTGACAAAACCAATGGATAGGAGGACGAAAAAAAAAAAGAAAAAAAATGCTGCTGCTGATTTTTTTTTTTTAATACCAACCGTCAATATTAAAATATTTTTTTTTATTTCACCAGGAGATTTTCTACTAGTGTAACAACTATTTTTTTTTCTTGACAAGGTTTGAATTGAAAATCAATGTGCAACAACTTACTTAATCACCGAGAGCATAAATTTAGATTCTTTCATGCAGTTATGAACTAAAAAAAAATTTTTTTGCATGAAAAACACTGGGTCGGAGGTGAAAAAAAAAAAAAAATCAACATTTTTAATTTAATTTTTTTTCCTATTTGGCAAAAATTAGGGTAGGAGGGTTCGTAAAACTAAAAATAAAAAAACTATGGCCTGAGATTAAACAAAAAAATATTACACCAAATATTTGATTGAACAATTTAACTAATTGTGATCTTAAAATGATATATTTGCTTTAATCTTAATAACAATCATTGATCATAAATTTATACAACCAAAGCAAGTTACAAGTATTAGGAAATTACCTCTAATATTCTGAGCACTTTTTATCTACTGTGGATTCATTTATTTTTGTGGGTATCAATTTTCGTGGATTAAGGAAAACTTGCATTTTCATGGGTATATGATTTCATGGTTTTGTCAATGTTTGCTCACAAAACATTAGAATATTTGTATTTGTGGTTCACCTGCACAATAGAAACACAAGAAAATTGTTATCCAACAAATAATAATGAATCCACACTATTTTTAATGGATTTTTAGGAAATTTATTTATAATATGTTTGAATTATTTCAGTTTTCTCAGCCTGGTCTCACATTAAAGACTGAGGAAGAATATAACACCACTTACTCCAGTTATACAGAGCTCCGTAACGCTATGCTGGACTTTGGTGCTACGCTTGGTCAATATCTTGGTGGCGATTACAACGAAACACAACAAAAGATGGAGGACATTTATAACTTTGAGAAACAGTTATCTGAAGTATGTTGACGTTTGTGAGGAAAGATTGCGTAGTAATTTTTTGCCTACACCTATTGATAATCACAATTATAGAAACCTAGAATTTGAATGTAGAAAAATATTCAATGAGTGACTTTACAATATCTTAATATTCATCAATGGGCATAAATAAACTCATCATAGATACTAGGATTGATATTTTGTATTTGTGTCGTATGAACCTTTCGTCTGCAAAAGACTCATCAGTGACGGTCGAACCAAAAAGAGTTAAAAAGCCAAATAAAGTTTTGCCCAATACCTCAATTCCTGAGGTAGAAAAACCTTTGTATATCGATTTCTATTTTATAAGCAGATAATTTATAATTATAAAATATGATAACTCATTTCAACACAGAAGTGCTGACAACTGGTGATACCCTCTGGAAATAAAAAAAAAAATCCACCAGCAGTGGCATCGACCCAGTGGTAGTCATACCACATCTTCTTCTATCAATCATCTTAGATACCAGGATTTAAATTTTGTATTTGCTCCAAAAATTATCAATTAAGATTACACTGGATATTTGCCCAAACATAACTATCACCAGCTGTCCAAGGCAAAAAGTCATTAAAAATTATTAATGTTTGTTTGTTACAGCAGTTCTTTAAAAAGATGTTGATGATTTCAGATATTTGTGCCAAAAGAAATTTTAAGGCAGCCAGACTTGATTTACCACAAGATGACACTTAAAGAAGTGCAGGGAATTATGGGTAATTGGGTAAGTAAATTTTCTGTTTTGAAACACCAGACACAGTTGATTGAATATCTCAAGCAACAGTTACTATTAAGGCATTTCTGATTTCATTTAAAGATGCTTTGAATTTCTGCCTCAGTAATTAGAAATTATAATATGACATGCTTCTTTTGCTTTGTGAACAAACCAGTGCTCTATATCCAATAAAATTTGTTTGCACATGCGTATATTGACTTCTTCAGAATAATGAATTTTATCAAATATAATGCACTTAATATATTTCCTTACCTTTAAAACACTTTCAAACTTTTAAATGGTGCACATGATGTTACTAATTCATTTATTATGACTGTAATGTGTTGCTTTCCGAATTTGACATATTTGACCTAGATACGACAACTGTTCATGCTGGCTGTTCAAACTCCTCTCTCTGAAAAATCACAGTTCCAGCCGTTTGCTTCTTCACAAACAAAAAAGGGAGTTTCATGGAAGAGGCTTCACAAACGCTTTTACACCTATACTTATTGGACATAGAAATTACCTTAATTGTCCTATTCAGAATTGAAATAATTCACTATCCATTTGGCAAAATAATCACGAATATAATGCCTACTCATGTTAAAACTACAATAAAGTATAGCTCACATCTATTATTTCTTAAATAAATTTTTTAAATTAAAAAATATTTCTTCATATTATGTTATATTAAAGGAGAATTCTAGTATGCAAAAATTTCAGTGTATAAAAAACTTATTATGATTGGTATATTTCAGAAAAAATTTATTTAGTATACACTGATCATGATTTGAAATGAAATTCAGATTTACTTCAAGTCAATGCATCACTAAATTCTGATTGGTTTATTTCAGATTGACTTAATTAGGTCTGAAGATATAGAACATAATTCTGATTGGTCTATTTGAGATTGACTGAGGCCTATAGATACTTAAACTTATTTCTGATTGGTCTATTTCAGATAAACTTGAGTAAATATTTACAGAACTTTCTGGGATATAAATTAGCAGAGGATACAGATGTGATAGTGTACACTCCAGACTACCTCACCAAACTAGCACCAATAATGCTGAAAACATTGTCCAATAAAAAGTAAGTATTATTATCTTGTAGTATTTATTGAAGGCCCAAGCTTTTGTCATCAATTTGGCGACCATCGTCGTTAATTTTACAAAAATCTTCTCCTTCACATTATGAAATGTTTCTGATGATCTTGCCTGCCAAACAAGATGGTCCACATGGATAAAAATAGAACATAGGGGTAGAATACAAGTTTTGTTTATTATTTTTAAAACTGTCGTACATTACAGCTCAAGTGATTATTTATTGTGATGCCTATAAATTTTTGGTTACAGGCTCAGATCTTAAGAAAATAATTATTAAAGAGAAAGAAAATATTGAATTCTGAAAATTAGATTAATTTTTTCCAAGTGTGTGTCCTAAATACCAACATACAAATTAGTAAATTAATGAGGGGAGATAATTTCTCTAAGATTTCAACAGATCAACATGATAAAAACCAAATATTAGGCTACCTAAGCTTGAACAAAAAGAAAATTAAAAAAAGAATAGTTTATACATTTCTTTTTTTGTGGAAGAACATGTTTAAAAAAAATTGTTCATGTTTTTTTCAAAGTGACGAAAGAGCTGTAATTTATAATAAGGAAACCAGTGTTTGGGGAGACAACTCTAAAGAAGAAAGTTTCAGTCCTGTAGCTCTTTGCTATGCTTGTATGATTCTGTGGATTCATTGTTGTTCGTTGGATACCAATTTTCGTGGCTTTCATGGTTACCTGGAAGGATGAATTCAAATGTTCAACAAAATAAAATTTTATACAAAGGAATTTATGCAGACTTTAGCAAAACCTTGAAATCAAACACAGAGGAACATGCAAGATTTATTGTTCCCAAAAAAATAACTTTCAACAGTGATAAAATTTCACACATTTTTATTTTCAGACTATTAGCTAATTACATGGTATGGAGTGCTGTCCAGTATTTTATGGGATTTCTTCCCCTGAAGTTTTCCAAAGCAGCATTGATCTTAGATAAGGTTGAGAGTGGTGTGAAGGAGTTAGATCCCCTGACACAAAGATGTGTAGATAAAACAAATACTGTGTTTGGATTTGCCACTGGGGCTATGTACGTGGAACAACATTTCTCTGAGTCCAGCAGAAGTGAGGTCAGTATGATTGATTGCAATGAATTAGGGCCCCGCCTAACCCTATAGTGATCAGTCTGTCCGTTCGTAACACTTTCGTGTCCGCTCCATATCTAGAGAACCATTATGATTTCATACTTAATACTTTACATGTATATTAACCACCACCAGAGGGTGTGTCATGATGTATGTACAACTTCCTAGGTCAAAGGTCAAGGTAAAAAAACTTTGGTTTCAGTTGACAACCCTGTATCCTGTGGTGAAGATCGTGTCCGCTCTATATCTTGAAAACCATTAGGATTTCAAAGTTTATACTTGACATCCATTTTAACCAACGCCAGAGAGTGTGTCATGACGAATGTACAACTTCCTAGGTCAAAGGTGAAGGTCAAAAACTTTGGTTCAAGTTGACAACCCTGTGTTCTTTGGTGAAGATTGTGTCCGCTCCATATCTAGATGACCGTTCAGGGGTGTGGAAATGCTATGCCCGACTCGCCCGACTCGTACATTTGAACAACCGGACAAGTAATTATTTTTGTCTTGGTTGCCCGTGGACAAGTAAAAAAATACACAAGACAAAGTTCAAATCCAACAAAAACATAAAATTAATTTCAAAACGTATAGAGATGTTTAATTTATGTAAGAGAAACCAATGTTCAGCAAGTAAAAACATCAATGTTCATGACGATAAATATTACATGATACCGGAAATAGATCGATTACCAAAATAAATAAAATAAGTATGCGAACCCGAGTCGCGTAACATTGCATTGGCTTTGTCCATTGACCTGGGATCGTCTATTAGGTTTTGTCCGTCATTTGCCGGAAGTGTCATTTCTTTTAATTTTGTATCGAGATTCAGATTGATAAATACTAAATAAAAAGCTGGGCAAGCAAGACAAAAAGAGTGATGAGTCGAGTAGAAAACCTTAAATGCAATTTGAGGACACAGAGTATTTAAAAAATAAAAATGGAAGCGAGAATTTCAGACATCGTGGATATCAGATTGCCCCTTGCTATCTATGGAAATTCGGAAAATAAATTAAGTTTTTGTCTTATTTTATAAAAGTTTGAAAGGTCAACATTATTTGTTCTCAAAATGGTAAAAAGAATGGACACTTTAATTGCCCATCAAGACAATAATGAATAATCAAGAAAAAACAAGTGTGTCATTTGAGAGAAACACCACAAAATCAATAGTTTTATCTATTATTTACAGTTTACATTTCTTCAAATTATCAGTCACTCTCTTCAAATTTAGTATATGTACCTACTGGCTACAATTTTTATCAAAACTGCTGCAAAATTGACCTTTACATGTTATTTCATTGGTTGGTTTGCTGTTAGGTTTCTGTCCCATTGATGTTAACCCATTTCCTACTTTCCTATTTTTTTTACACATATAAACAAATGGATGATGCACAACAGTGCAAAGTAAGAATCATATATTAGCTAACAAGAAATACTTCAATATTTATTGAGATCATCAGGGCAAGTAAATATTTTTCCGGACAAGTAAAATGTTAGGTTTCACTTGCCCGGGGACAAGTGCTCACAACAAATATTTCCACACCCCTGCCGTTATGATTTTATACTTAATACTTAACATGATTATTAACCAACACCAGAGGGTGTGTCATGATGTATGTACAACTTCCTAGGTCAAAGTTCAAGGTCAAAAACTTTGGTTTCAGTTGACAACCCCGTGTCCTGTGGTGAAGATCGTGTCCGCGTCATATCTAGATAACCGTTATGATTTCAAAGTTTATACTTGACATCCATTTTAACCACCACCAGAGGGCGTATCATGATGTATGTATAACTTCCTAGGTCAAAGGTCAACGCCAAAAAAACTGGTTTCAGTTGACAACCCAGTGTCCAGTTGTGAAGATTGTGTCCGCTCTATATCTTGAGAACTGTTATGATTTCAAATATTATACTTGACATCCATTTTAACAAACACCAGAGGGTGTGTCATGATGTATGTACCACTTCCTAGGTCAAAGGTCTGTCTGTCTGTTTGTCTGTCCATCGCTAACAAATTTGATCCACACTATATTTTGAGAGGACAGCTGTTATTATTTCATACTTTATACCTGACAAACATTTTCAACTTAACATATATATTAACCAACACCAGAGAATGTGTCATAATGTATGCATCCTAGGTCAAAGGTCAGTCCGTCGGTCTGTCCATCCGTTCGTTGTTCTTAACAAATTGTGTCCGCTCTACCTCTCGAGAACTGTTAATATTTCATACTTTATACGTGGTGGGTCATAATATATTGAAGGCATAATTCTAAAAATATGTGACAAATATCAATTGGGCAGCACCTTTAAACATATTGTTCAAACATCAATCCATATATCCAGAAGTCACCTTAGAGTAGTCAACAATGAGTTCACATCATGCAGTCATATCACTATTATACTATGAAAGTAAGTTGAGAATATTTATCAGTTTTAACTTAAAATCTTAGAATAAAATCACACATGAGACTATGTAATAACTTCAAATAATGCTTCATATCAGATTATCCATACAACTTATTTACCCCACGTTTTTGACAGCGGGGCCCACAGAGATGGCTCCCATCTCAATGATATCTAGTTTGTTTTACATGTTCAGGATGAGTTTTTTTATTTATACCCCCGCTTTAAAAAAGGGGGGGTATACTGTTTTACCTCTGTCTGTCCATCAGTCCGTCAGTCCGTCCATCAGTCCGTGCATCAGTCCGTCTGTTCGTCAGTCAGTCCGTCCCATGAAACTTTCGTCACATTTTTCTCAGGAACTACAATACAAGGATTTCTGAAATTTGGTTTCAGGGTTTATGTAAGTCAGCTATACCGTGTGATGTGTTTTCAGATTGATCACTTAACAACTTCCTGTTTACCGAACACTTGTATGATTTTACACATGATAGCCAAGTTGAAAATTTTCGTCACATTTTTATCAGGAACTACAATACAAGGATTTCTGAAATTTGGTTTCAGGATTTATATTAGTCAGCTATACCGTGTGATGCGTTTTCAGATTGATCACTCGACAACTTCCTGTTTACCGAACACTTGTATGATTTTACACATGATAGCCAAGTTGAAAATTTTCGTCACATTTTTCTCAGGAACTACAATACAAGGATTTCTGAAATTTGGTTTTAGGATTTATATAAGTCAGCTTTACAGTGTGATGCACTTTCAGATTCATCACTGGACAACTTCCTGTTTTCCGAACACTTGTATGATTTTACACATGATAGCCAAGTTGAAAGTTTTCGTCACATTTTTCTCAGGAACTACAATACAAGGATTTCTGAAATTTGGTTTCAGGATTTATATAAGTCAGCTATACCGTGTGATGTGTTTCCAAATTCATCACTCAACAAATTCCTGTTTACCGAACACTTGTATGATTTTACACATGATAGCCAAGTTGAAAATTTTCGTCACATTTTTCTCAGGAACTACAGTACAAGGATTTCTGAAATTTGGTATCAGGATTTATATAAGTCAGCTATACCGTGTGATGCGTTTTCACATTCATCACTTGACAACTTCCTGTTTACCGAACACTTGCATATTTTTTACACTATTAATATTATCCACTTGCGGCGGGGGTATCATCAGTGAGCAGTAGCTCGCAGTTTCACTTGTTTGTTTGGGTACTCCAAACCAACTTATTTTCACCAGCAATTTGTTTCATGACTTTTGCAAGTAGACAAATAATGGGAATATAAATTATTGCAAATATGTAAAACTTGGATCATTCCTTGATAGACTTATGTATGCATACAATTAAACCATTCGAAATTTTGAAAATTTGTTTATTTATACCAATATAATCCACTAAAACTGGTTTTCAACAATATTGTAACCAGCATTTGAAAAATCAAAAATCTAACTGATATTTTTTGTACATTCATGTTTATAGAAATAGATAAATTAACACAAATTGGGCTATTTTTAGCCTGGGGTTACTTCAGTGACATATTTATGGTTTATATGTATTATTGGTGTATAATAGGTCCAGGATATACTAGATAGAGTTCTTGCAGCATTTTATGACAATATGCCTGGAGTTGATTGGATGGACAAAGAGACGAGAGAGAAGGCTCAAGCTAAGTTAAAATACATTACCCCCATGATTGGATACCCCGACTGGATCCTTAACGTCACAGAGCTAGACAAGTATTATGAAAATGTAAGTTAAATTAGTGAGAAAAAAAATTATGAAAAAGAAAGGGCCGATTTTGGCCTCAAACTGATTAAGTAATAAAAAACGCTCTGATTCAAGCTTAAATACCGGTATGAAAAATCTATCAAATATGTCAGAAAATGTCTTTTTTTAGATGTTTTTTTGTAAAAATGAAAGTGGTCGCGTCCGTGTTCATCCTCAACCTTTCTACGTACATTTCAATATAAAGAATGAACACAAATGCGGCCACTTTCATTTAAGACGGAAACCATCTAAAATTTAACTAAAAAGCTAAAATTGTGAAGATTTCAGTAATTAAGCAAGACTAATGATGCTAGTACCCAATATATGTGCATTGTTTAGTCAAAAACAGCCCATATTTATGTAGCAGAAGCATTCTACTTTCCAAAAAATAACTAAAAGTTTACATTTTAACATTTTTGTAAATTTGCTATATTTTGGGGCTTAAAAGGGGTCTTACTGTACCTACTCCTTTGGCAAAAAATCAAAAACTGTTTTCATTTACAGGTGACAATTAGTACGGACAGATTTTTTGACTCATATTTGTCACATAGAAAAGTTGAGGTAGACAGGGTGCTGAGAAAACTAAACACCGTCCCAGATAGATCAGAGTAAGTCTGTAGAAGTTAAGACATGTAAGGGAAATAACTCTTGCAATGTGGAATTTAATCTGTTAGCTATAATTAGTTGCCAACATTTTCAAAGATGGTGTCTCTTGCTTTGGCTTGGGCTGTATACCAATCTTAAGTTTGTCATTGAAGAAAACCATTTTTTTTCCATAATTGTTTACCTTCTCTTAACTAATTTTTGTCAGAGAAAAACAGTGGGCACAAGAAGGAGGTCAGTCAGATTTAAACACAAGCACTAAATTTAAGTTGAGCTTAATTTAAATAAAAGTTGCAAAAAGATATATTTTGTTGATAGCTGTACATACTGAATATAAAATCTGAGCCGTGTCCTGTACAAGTCAACCTTATGCAAGTACAAGTATAAGACTTCAATTGATTTTAGAACATGATTTAAACATATTTTTTGGTCTGATTTGTAGGGTTCTAATTATCAACTCAATTTTTACTGTTACTGATTATGCATATAGGGATATTTTTTAACCTGAAATAGTTTAACATCATTTACATAAGGTCAATTTCTATCTGACGCAGATCAACTCACTTTTTATGTATATGTTGTTTTCAAAGAAAATTTCGAAACTGTACACGATTAATCATATGCTCAAAGGGGACATCACTCACATGACTTTTTATATTTTGTATTTTAGAGGGGACATGATGCCATATGCTGTCAATGCCTATTTTAATAAAATTTGCAAAAGGATATATATTTTGTTGAAAGCTTGAGTATAATAAATTATTCCTTTTACATAAAATGATTTTATATATGATTTTATGAAGAAAAAAATCCGAAATTGTACACGATTAATCATATGCTCAAAGGGGACATCACTAACATGACTTTTTATATTTTGTATTTTAGATGGGACATGATGCCATATGCTGTCAATGCCTACTACACGCCACAACTGAATAAAATTGTGTTTCCTGCTGGTATTCTACAGAGACCATTCTATGATCCAGAATTTCCATTGTAAGTATTATGTCTCATAGAAAGGTGCTTTCTTTCTCATAGAAAGGTGCTTTCGTAAATAAAAGGCAAAAGATGTCAAAGGGACATTCAAAGTTGAAAAGTAAAGTGACAACACCATGGTTCAAAAAGAAAAAGACAATCAGAAAAACAACAGTAAACAAAACACACCATAGAAAGGAAGCAACATAAACCCCCCCAAAAAAACTTTGGAAGGGATCTCAGGTGCTGAGTTAGTGTTAAATTCAAGGAGGTTGTGGGTTTGATGAAAGATTGAATATACAAGACTTTACTTACAGAGGTCCTATATATTGATGGTTTCTCCTTGTAAGGGACACGTGGCCTTTGTTGCCATCTGACAGAGTGGCACCTAGTCTTACAACTGTATCAATCGCCAGCCAACATCAACGCTGTGAGTTTGAATCTCACTTTAATTAACAAGGATGATCCGTTTTTCTACCAAAGGTCATAGTTCTCTCCACAAAATAGCTCAATTGCGTTGAAAGTGGCATAAATTTAACACTAATCAATCAATCCTGAAAAGGAAAAATTATCAAACAGATGTTAAGTTACATTATTAGTATGAAAACCTACATAGATGACTAAACATGACTGTAAATTCAGAAATTATGCATGCATTTATTATTGCGCTTTTGTCATTTTAGACAAAAATGCAATTATAATTTTTGCGATATTCAGAAAAATCCTAATTGATTCATATATATAAAAAAAAATCGTTTTAATTATTGCGATGATAACCCTGTCACATTTTTCGCAATAATAAAAACATCGCAATAATTTCTGAATTTACAGTATTCAAATGTTTTAAATATTATTTGCAGATCTTATTCCTTCGGATCTATTGGAGCTGTCATGGGACATGAAATGACACATGGATTTGATGATCAAGGTAATTCTATTGGTTAATTGTTGATTTTGGGAGGGGCCACATATTGATGATCAAGGTTATTCTATTGGTTGATTGTTAGTTTTGGGAGGGGCCTGGAATTGATGATCAAGGTTATTCTATTTAGTTTAGGAGCCATGGGCGACTTTAAGTTTTGTCCCTGGCATGGAATTGATGATTAAGGTAATTCTATTGGTTGATTATTAATAAGGGGAGGACATGGAATTGATGATTAGGTAATTCTATTGGTTGGTTGTTGATTTGTGGAGGGGCCACATATTGATGATCAAGTTGAAAATTATTGATTTGGGCATATTTTCTTGTGAAATTGCATTTCTGTTCAAAACACATAAAATTGAGAATTAAATTGGATAATGTGTCAAAGAGACAACAACCAGACTAAAGATTAGAAAACATGCATTTAATTGGTAAAAAAATAGTTAAACAGGAAAATGAGAGAAACATATATATATGTTAAATTAAATTAAAAAATTGCCAGCTTGTAAGACCAAATCTTTAATTTAATATTCAACACTAAGTCTGACTGAGGTAGTTTTAAAATCTCTTTTGCCATGAGATTTTTAAAATGTCTGATCTTATGTAATGGCAGATGATTAAGTGTTCTGAGCTTAATTGTTTACAACTTTTTATAACAATATTTTTACAAAGATTTCTCTGAGCGAAAGTTGATTATAAGATAAGTACATGTAATGGTATTAAGATTTAAGAATAATTAAATTGTATCATTTCAGGAAGACATTTTGACAAATATGGCAATTTAGAGAATTGGTGGACCAACGGATCTAGTCAAGGATTTATACAAAAGTCACAGTGTATGATTGATCAGTACTCAGAGTTTAAATACCAAGGCTATAATGTAAGTTGTATTCCCATGTTCAAATACCAAGGCTATAATGTAAGTTGTATTCCCATGTTTAAATACAAAGGGTATAATGTAAGTTGTATTCCCATGTTTAAATACCAAGGGTATAATGTAAGTTGTATTCCCATGTTTAAATACCAAGGGTATAATCTAAGTTGTATTCCCATGTTTAAATACCAAGGCTATAATGTAAGTTGTATTCCCATGTTTAAATACCAAGGGTATAATGTAAGTTGTATTCCCATGTTTAAATACCAAGGCCATAATGTAAGTTGTATTCCCATGTTCAAATACCAAGGCTATAATGTAAGTTGTATTCCCATGTTTAAATACCAAGGCTATAATGTAAGTTGTATTCCCATGTTTAAATACCAAGGCTATAATGTAAGTTGTATTCCCATGTTTAAATACCAAGGGTATAATGTAAGTTGTATTCCCATGTTTAAAAATGCCAAGGGTATAATGTAAGTTGTATTCCCATGTTTAAATACCAAGGGTATAATGTAAGTTGTATTCCCATGTTTAAATACCAAGGCTATAATGTAAGTTGTATTCCCATGTTTAAATACCAAGGGTATAATGTAAATTGTATTCCCATGTTTAAAAATGCCAAGGGTATAATGTAAGTTGTATTCCCATGTTTAAATACCAAGGCTATAATGTAAGTTGTATTCCCATGTTTAAATACCAAGGGTATAATGTAAGTTGTATTCCCATGTTTAAATACCAAGGCTATAATGTAAGTTGTATTCCCATCTTTAAATACCAAGGGTATAATGTAAGTTGTATTCCCATGTTTAAATACCAAGGGTATAATGTAAGTTGTATTCCCATGTTTAAATACCAAGGGTATAATGTAAGTTGTATTCCCATGTTTAAATACCAAGGGTATAATGTAAGTTGTATTCCCATGTTTACATACCAAGGGTATAATGTAAGTTGTATTCCAATATTTCCTTGCAATGTTGTTTTGTCCAAGTTCTTTTGACCATAAATTTGTTTGTAGTTTTAAATGCCCTTTTGGTTGGTTTGCACTTTTTATCTTGATATGATTAAAAGGAATTGTGGGACTTCATCAATGAGATAATTTAACAGCCTAAAAACAAAAAGACATCTAAATTCTAGAGGCAAACATATAGTCTATGAAATAGACAGCTGTCTGACAATGCATGTATAATGTCAAGCTTTTTAAATACTCAAGAGTCTCTGATAGTATTGTCAAAACAAAAACAGTAGAATATCTACAATTAAAAGTTCTGACAGATACTGAATGATTTTTGTTGAGCCTGCAACTTTTTTGTTATTGCAGAAAGCTTGACGTAGGGATAGTGATCTGGTGGCGGCAGCTGTGTTAGCTAACTTCTTAAATGCTTTTTATTTTATAAGGTGGAAAACCTTGAAAGCTGTGTAATGTTGAATTCTCTCTTATTATAGTAATAGGATAACTATATTTAGTATGTGCATACCTTGCAAGGTCAGACAGTTTTCACTTGACCTCGACCTCATTTTACGGATCAGTGAACAAGGTTAAGTTTTGGTTGTCAAATCCATATCTCACATACTATAAGCAATAGGTCTAGTATATTTGGTATATGGAAGGACTGTGAGGTGTACATGTCCAAGTGGCAGGTATCATCTGACCTTGATCTCATTTTTATGGTCCAGTGGTTATAGTTAAGTTTGTGTTTGGTCTGTTTTTCTCATTCTATATGCAATAGGTTAACTATATTTGGTGTATGGAAATATTTTATGATCTATATGACAGTTGCGCATGTTTTATTTGACCTTGACCTCATTTTCGCAGTCCATTGCTAAGTGTTAAGTATTTGTGTTTTGGTCTGTTTTTCTTCATTTATAAGCAAAAGGTCAACTATGTTTGTTGTATAGAAGAATTGTTAGCTGTACATGTCTGCCTGGCATGGTTAATCTGACCTTGACCTCATTTTTATGGTTCATTGATCAATCTTTAGTTTTATTGGTTTATGTTGAGTTTATGTGACAGTTGTAATAAAGCTTTATATTTAGGACAATCAACATCATATCAGTGATTGATAAAGAAGGTGAGACATTTCAGCTTGTGCACTCTTGTTTTAAAACAAAAAACAATATTTTTTTATTTTCAAGTTTTCATTTTCATTTTCAACTTTTGCTTTAAGTCTCGCACTTTTCTTTTATTCCCAAAATTTCTTGTATTTTCAAGAATTGCTTTTATTTTCAAGTTCCATTATCTGAAGTTTTGCTTTTATTCTTGATTTTGTCTTTTATTCTCAGATAAAGGGTGATAGGACGATAGGAGAGAATATAGCAGACAACGGTGGAGTCAAGTCAGGGTATACAGCTTTTAGTAGATGGAAACCAGAGGACATCAAGACATTCCCTGGGTTAAACCTAACACCAGAACAACTCTACTTTATAGGATTTGGACAGGTTTGTATTTTACTGCAGATTCATTTTTTTAGGGGTACCAATTTTCGTGGATAGAGGAAGACTTGCTTTTTCATGGACATTAATTTCAAGGTTTTCTAAAAGTATGCATTTAGTGATACAGCAAATTAGTAATTCATTGAACATTTGAATTTGTGGTTTCCCTATACCTACTAAATCCACGAAAAATTGATATCCAATGAATAATAATGAATCCACAAAAGATGTGGTATGAGCTTGCAAATGTGACAACTATCCACCAGAGTTTAAATAAGTAGTTTATAACGGGAGTTGAAATAAGTTGTTAACTATTTACAGAATCAGTAAGGGTAATATATGATATGCAAAGAAGTTAGTTAGATATGGGCAGAGAGGAGGGGGGGGGGTGTTTATTAGATTGATAAAAATTTGAAAACTTTGCAAGAATGTAGATTATTTTATGATGTATTCAACAAATATTTAAAAGAACTATTGGATTGAGATTCAAGTCATGGGTTAGAAAAATTGTCATATTTTGTAAAGAAAATACGTGAAAAAAACTCTTATGAGTGAAAAGACAAGTAAACTAAATGTTAGAATCATATTTTATCAGGGATAACCTATGATAGCTCTAAAGCTTGTTTCCAATGGGAAATTTCAAAATTTATAACATGTTTAAGTATGAAAAAGAGAGCTGTAAAAAAAAAATGTACAAAAAAGCGTGCAAATTTTACATAGATATAGGAAGATGTGGTGTGAGTTTTGATGTTTGTTTTGTCTTGTTTTTAGATCTGGTGTTCATACTACACTCCAGCACATGCCAGGACGTCAATATTAACAGATGTACATTCCCCTGCTCCTATTAGGTAGATATTGAGGATATATATGAGCTGCCGTCGGATAGAAATTGACCTTTTGCAAAGATTGACCTTTTGCAAATGAATATCAATACATCTATTAACAGGTTGAAAAAAAACCCTCTATACCCAGTCATTGACATTATGTTACTATTTGAAATATGAGTGTACTTCATGACCCTACTAAATAGACCAACATTCATCATTTATTTCACTGTCGGGTCTAAAAATGTTCATAAGTGGGGGCCCACTGACTGCCCTGCTCCAGTCACGCTTCAGTGATTCCCTATATAAGTAACTGATTTTTTTCCCAAAAAGGGGGGGGCTGGGCCCCCCCTTCAAATCCGCCTCTGTATTTCGTATTTTAATGCTACACAATCAATTAAAGTCTTTTCCATGTACATGTATATGTTTACTTGAATAAGGTCGATTTCTATCTGATCCAGCTCATATCATTTAGATATTAAATTCACTTTCTATATATCTGATTAAAATATTTATGGTGTGATTTTTAAAAAATATAAATACTTTTATTAATAACCAAAACAAAAGAAATGTCTGTTTCTAAATACACAGAAAGCAAATTGTCAAGTGAAATATGAATATAATGTGAAACATATTAAACTGAAACAAAAGTTAAATAAACGGAACAAATATATTGAATCTATATCTGATGACAAAAATGTCTATTACATTTGATTTATCACTTTAAACATGTGATATATTTTATTTTCAGGCCCAATGGTATAGCAGTCAACTCTCCAGCATTTTCTAAAGCCTTCAATTGTCCCAAAGGTTCTCCAATGAACCCTGCTCACAGATGTGAAATATGGTAACCATAGCAACAGTGACTTGAAACCTTGACCTCTCAATTGGTGCTACCATCATGTCTTCCTTACTTTTTAAACTAAGAATTTGTATCTGTTACTTCATACGTTATGTGTTTGATTTTCATATTTTCTGAACTGTTACATAAATGCTGTACTTTTTAAGCGTTATGGGTTTCTTTTTGAAAAATTTGAGCTATTTTTTTCTTTAAAGGCCAGATGTTATAAAAATCCAACCAGTTGTACCTATGTAAACCAATATGCCAAAAGAGAAATGCCAAAATTATTTGAGAAAACCAAATTATATTTGAAAATATACATGTCTGCTTGTACTTGTCAGCTGTTTTAATTGCATTCTTAGATTTTGTAAGATATTTCATAAATTATTTGTTGTAGTTTCAAAGCATACATGTCATTTGGTCAGCCATACCACATCTCCTTATTTTTGTTGAGCCTGCATATTTTGTCGCAGAAAGCTCGACTTAGGGATAGTGATCCGGCGGCGGTGTTAGCTCACTTCTTAAAAGCTTTATATTTTAGAAGGTGGGAGACCTGGATGCTTCATACTTTGTATATGGATGCCTCATGTTACGAAGTTTCCATCAGTCACAGGTCAAATGTCCTTGACCTCATTTTCATGGTTCAGTGACTACTTGAAAAAAAAGTTAAGATTTTTTGTTATGTTAAATTCTCTCTTATTACATGTATAAGTAATAGGATGACTATATTTGGTATGTGCGTACCTTGCAAGGTCCTCTTGCCCGTCAGACAGTTTTCACTTGACCTCGACCTCATTTCTTGGATCAGTGAACAAGGTTAAGTTTTGGTGGTCAAGTCCATATCTCAGATACTATAAGCAATAGGTCTAGTATATTCGGTGTATGGAAGCACTGTAAGGTGTACATGTCCAACTGGCAGGTGTCGTCTGACCTTGACATCATTTTCATGGTTCAGTGGTTATGGTTTTTGTGTTTTGGTCTGTTTTTCTTATACTGTTTGCAATAGGTCTTCTATATTTTGTGTATGGAATGGTTGTAAGGTGTACAGGTCTACCTGGCATGTGTCATATGACCTTGACCTCATTTTCATGGTTGAGTGGTCAAAGTTAAGTTTTTGATTTTTGAACTTTTTTCTAATACTATATGCAATAGGTCAACTACATTCGGTGTATGGAAATGTTTCATGATCTACATGTCATTCATGTAGGTTTCATTTGACCTTGCCCTTATTTTTTACGGTTCATTGCTCAGTGTTAAGCTTTTGTGTTTTGGTCTGTTTTTCTTAAACTATAAGCAATAGGTCAATTATATTTGTTGATACGAAGAATTGAAAGCGGTACATGCCTACCTGGCAATGTTCATCTGACCTTGACCTCATTTTCATGGTTCAAAGGTCAATGTTTAGTTTTCTTGGTTTATGTTAAGTTTATGTGACAGTTGTAATAAAGCTTTATTATAAGGACTATCAACATGATATCAATGATTAGTAAAGAAGGCGAGACATATCAGTGTGTGCACTCTTGTTATATTTTCCTTGAAAGATGGAGGGATATAATTTAAATAATGAGGGCAAATTATCAATTAGGTGATCCATTTTACAAGATGTATGAAATAATTTTTTTTAACCATTAAACTAGCAACAATCAATATGTGTACACGTTTCGATCTGACAGAAGTAACATTCATTTTATAGCTCACTTGATGGAAAAAGAATTTATCATCATTTTTTTTTTTCAAATTTTTTATCAATAGAGAAAAGTAAAAAGAAGATAGAATTCTTGAAAGTTATAGGTATGAAATTTCTGACCATCTTTTGTATTTTTATAATGAAGGTTTAACTTTGTAGATTAGGCAGAATATTTTCATTTCTGAAATTCTTAATGTAACATTCAATTGTTTTTGTTGAAGTTTGTGTCAATTAAGAATATAAAGTACTATTTTTGAGACATTCCTTATATATTACGCATAATTTTGTTATTTTGTAAGAATTGTCTTTTTTTATTTAAATTATCTTTGTAAATTGATTTTTGAATTTTGCAGGGTAACCATGGTGATTTCAATGCATAAGCCAATGTGTTTTATTCATGAGTTGAAAAATGATCATCACATTCTTGCAGGGTATATTTTTGTGCAATTCACTTAACGTTTTATGCATTCATTTGTACCGACTGTGCAAGGGCTGTATAGCCAGTCAATGTTGTTAAAAAACTTCCATTTCTTGTGTTATTTTTCACAATAAGTGTTTGAATTAAAAAAAATACCTAAATTTTATTGTAATATTGATTCTATATACAGTTTAATTTGAGATTATTTTTCATTTAAGTTTATTGCCATGAGAACACGGATTTGCATTTTAAATCAATTTAAGATTGTTTTAAAGGTAGATATGAATTTGAGATTATTTTTTTATTTAAGTTTGTAGCCATGGAAACAAAGATTTGCATTGTGGAAAGTGTATATTATTTAAGGTTGTGACTGAGATTATCATGTGACTTGGTTAATTGTTATTATTATGACAATGTGATGTTGTTCATATTATGCATTGTTCTGTTTTTATTTTTTGGTTTATGGAGAGAAATCCTTTTTAGTGCCTTTCTTTTTTTTAATAAAAGAAACCACCTTTATTTAGTTTTTTGTATCGCACAATAATTTAAGATAAAGGACAGTAAAAAAAGAAGATGTGGCATAATTGCCAATGAGACAACCCTCCAAGACCAAAATGACACAGAAATTAACAACTGTAGGTGACTGTACAGCCTACAACAATGAGCAAAGCTCATACCCAATAGTCAGCTATAAAAGATACCTGAAATGACAATGCACCATTGTTCAAACGAGAAAGCTAATAGCATTATTTGTGTACAAAAAAATGAATGAAAAACAAATATGTAACACATAAACAAACAACAACCAATGAATTACAGGCTCCAGAGTCCCCATAGAGGCCTCTCATAGACTAATTACACTTACAAGATTTAGTGGTAATATACATTTTTCTATCTCGGAACACAGTAGCTCAGAAGGAATAATTCTATCCAAGGAATATTCAAGACTGACCGGAATGCCTTTACCACTAATACTGCCATGGTTTTTAGAATGAAAATGAAGAATATCAGTCAAAGAAAAAACAAACAAAGAGCAGACAATAAGAGTCTTTTATCTGATTAATATGAATAAGTTTCTTTTGTCTCACATTTTGATACATTTTTGTTTGCCCAAAAGTGACAGAATAATCAGAAATAATGTTGAAGACCAAACATCAGAAACAAGATGTTTTGCTATTTAAAACCAGCCTTTTCTACATAAGAGAATGCCTGTATCAAGTCAGGAATATGACAGTTATTATCCATTTGTTTGAGCTTTTGAGTTTGCCATTGGTATTGATGTGATTCTACTCTTGGCAATCAAATTCAATTAATAAAAATCAAATTTAAAATTTGTACATTTTCTACCTTCAGAAAATTTGGATTTAGTCATGCTGTCAATTCAGAAATTATTTATTCTTGCAATTTTGTCTTTCTCAACTCAATGCGATTTTTTAATTTTTCCAACATTGAGAAAAATCCTGTTTTCTTCTTCATACAAAAATTTAAATATGAGTTCAAATTATTGCCATTATATCCCCGTCTCATTTTTCACAATAAAATTAACATTGCAATAATCTTTTGAATTTTTGTAACTCCAAATTTGACTGCCTTCTATGTTAAAATTTTACACCATCAATTATAATAATAGCAACCCTTCAGTTTCTGAAAAAGGAATTATTATGACAATGATGGTTGTTCTAGTGTGGAAGAGGATAAACAAGTGAAACTGCGAGCTACTGCTCAATGATGATACCCCCGCCGCAAGTGGATAATATTAATAGTGTAAAAATATGCAAGTGTTCGGTAAACAGGAAATTGTCGAGTGATGAATCTGAAAACGCATCACATGGTATAGCTGACTTAAATAAATCCTGAAACCAAATTTCAGAAATCCTTGTATTGTAGTTCCTGAGAAAAATGTGACGAAAATTTTCAACTTGGCTATCATGTGTAAAATCATACAAGTGTTTGGTAAACAGGAAGTTGTCAAGTGATAAATCTGAAAACGCATCACATGGTATAGCTGACTTAGATAAACCCTGAAACCAAATTTCAGAAATCCTTGTATTGTAGTTCCTGAGAAAAATGCAGCGAAAATATTCATAGGACGGACAGACTGACGGAAGGACAGACAGAGGTAAAACAGTATACCCCCCCCCTTTTTTAAAGCGGGGGTATAATTAAGACATACCAGTACCATTATATATGAAGAGGAGCATAAGGGAGAGTATAAATGAAATTGCATTTTCCTGATGAAAGAATAATTAAAAATGTATTGCACATTGATCTTTTTACCTATTTCACAAAAAACGGTGAATAATGAAGCTTTTTCATGGCTGCACGTGAAATAAAAATGACAAAACAAGTTGCACGAAAATAACCCTCCAAGATTGAAACAAAAAACATTTAAGTTGAATAGATAAAAGATGTGGTAAGAGTGCCAAAATTTATAAAAGTAAACCATTATAGGTCAAAGTAATGTCTTTAACACAGAGCCTTGGCTCACATTGAAAAGCAAGCTATGAAAGGTCCCAAAAATTACAAGTGTAAAACAAATCAAACAGTATGCAATAGGTCTACTTTAATTTAAGATTGTTAGGTGAACATGTATAGCGCAGTTGTCATCTGACCATGACCTCACTTTCATGGTTCAATGGTCATAGTTTCTGAGATTTGGTCTTTTTTCTTACACTATATGCAATAGGTCAATTATATGTTGTGTGTAAAAATATTTTATGATGTACATGCCTGTAGTCTTGCAAGTTTTATTTGACTAAATTATAAGGTGTATAAGTCTATCGGTCTGGGTATCATCTGACCTTGACCTCATTTTCATGGTCAATGTTAAGTTTTCATGGTTAAGTTTGTTTCTTGGATACTTAAGCAATAGTTCAACTATATTCAATGCATATATTGATTGTTAGGTGTACATGTCTGTCTGGCATGGTTCATCTGACCTTGATTTTTATAGTTCATCTGGGATGTTACCATGTGAACTAGCAGTTACAAGAATGTGTCCATAGTACAAGGATTCCCAACTTGAACTATCATTTTCTATGTTTAGTGGCCTGCTGATTCATCAAAAACTACCCTGACAAAAAACTTTACATCAGGCATACGGTTAACAGACGGACGAAGGGATGACAAACACAGACCAAAAAACATAATGCCCATTAATGTAGCATAATATTTTAGCTTAGTGTGTAGGTGTGGTATAATTCAATATTTGTAGGTATCAAATTTTCATTGATTAAAGAAAACTTGCATGTTCCTGGATATCTAATTTTGTTGTTTTGGCAAAATCTGCAAAGAAGCCTAAAGGAAATGTGTCAATCATTGAACATTTAATTTCGAGGTTCACCTTTACCCACTAATTCCACAAACCAGGTGCTTTGCAGGGTGCAGCTTTATACGACCGCAGAGGTAGAACCCTGAACAGTTGGAGTTAGTATGGACCCAACATTCAAGCTTGATTCAGCTCTGAATTTGGATTGTGATCAAATTTTTGACATAATATGGGTTACTGACGCAAAACAAATGTTAAGATCTAACAAATCTATTGTCATTCCTTTATATATAATACTAGAACACACCCGCGAAATCGCGGGCATTCAGAGTGTATTTGAAAGGATGTAAAGTGTTGTAAGAAGAATTTTGTAAAAGATTTAATGACTTGAGAATTTCAGGAAAAGTATCAAAAGTCATAGGTACTTGGGGACAGGAAAATGTTTTTTTTTAACCCTTCTTTATTTCCTAAATTCCCATGTTTTGTTTTCTATTTATTTCATTATGAACATACATTTCGTGTACATGCATTATGAACATTCCATTTAGGAGCCTGTAATTCAGTGGTTCAGTGATATTTGTTTTTCGTTCATTTTTTGTAGATAAATAAGGCTGTTAGTTTTCTCATTTGAATTGTTTTACATTGCCATTTCGGGGCCTTTTATATTAGACTATGCATTATCGGCTCTTGCTTATTGCTGAAGAATGTAAGGTTACCTTAAATGTTAATTTCGGTGTCATTTTGGTCTCTTGTGGAGAGCTGTCTCATTGGCATTCATACCACAACTTCTTTTTTTTGTAAAACATTTAGTGACTTGAGAATTTCAGAAAAGGTATCCAAAGTCATAGGTAATTTTGGACAGGATAATTGTTTTTCTAGCCCGCCTCCTCCTTTTTCCACAAAAAAATCCTCTTTTTTTGTTTGTTCTCTATTAATTTTTAATTTTAACGCTTATCTGTATATTATGAACATTTATTAAAGGGGGTCGGGGCAGCCCCCCCCCCCTTTTCTGGGAAATAATTGGTTGCTTATATAGGGAATCACTGTAGCATGACCAGAGCGGGCCCCTCTTAGGCAGTCAACGGGCCCCTGCGTATGCAAATTTCTGGATCCGCCATGCACTGCGGAGGGTCCCTGATCCCAATATCCCGGGCTTAAAAACATGAAATCCCGAGGTTCTGAATTTATTAAACAAATTTAATATCTCGACATCCCCAAATTCGAAAAAAGAAATCCCGGATCCCGAAATGGTCAATCCTGAAATTACGATCCTAAAAAACACCCGTTCCAGACGTCCCGAAAGTGTATTTTCTTTTCACAGTCAATTCTCAGTTTAATAATTGATCCACAGCGGTCATTGATATATTTTTCAGACCCTCTCTATTAAATAAACCCTGTGACTGACCATGTGCCGTGGATAGTTAACTTGAAAATGATATCAGATCATTCGTAGTATATGTATTTGTGTCAAAGTAAAAAAGAAAAACGCAAACCGGAGGTATAATCTGACTTAAAATTTCGCCCAATAACGGAAACTTTTATCTTGTTTTTCACCCAAAATAACTCAATCTGAATTATCATATGAATGGATGACAAATGCGATTATGCACTGTACCCATAGGACACAGAGGCATGATGATTAATTTATTGTGGAAATAAGAGAAGTGACACACAAAATGAGGTCTTCTCGTTTAATAGTATAGATACAAGTAGTGTAAGGGAGGTAATTCCAAACATTCCCAACATTGTATATTAAATGTTTTTGAATTACCTCTCTTTCACTGCTTTTAAATTGTCTTACAGTAATTGTCCATTGACCAGAAAAAAATAGTTTTTTCCTTTTTTGCCCAAAATTTCAAAACATTTTGAGCCAAAAAACCCCAAAGTTAATACTTACCATCCCTTCATTGTATGGAAACTTGTGGTATACTTTCAGAGAGATTCATAAACTAAAACACAAGTTATTGTTTGAAAACTACAAAAATGCTTATTTTTGGCCCCTAATTCCTAAACTATTAGGACCATAACCCAACCTTCTGTTAGTGATATTGAACCTTTTCGTAAAAATTTATAGAGATCCATTCACTTAAACTAAAGTTATTGTCCAGACACTAAATGCTTCTTCGTAAGACTAAGCAAATTATTTTTTTGTGATCTTTTAAAAATTGGTATTCAATGAAAAATACTGAATCCACAGTTAACTATTTTATATAAGGCATTACATGAAACAACTTTATATAAAATACAGACAACACATTTTATTATATACAGGTGAAGTAACAAATAATAGTACAACTTCTTAAAGGTTAAAATAACATTGTAAACATGATTTTTATCTTATTAAATAATCTCTATTGGTCAACTTATCATAATGTTATGGTAAAACAAGAATATAAATGTGTGGTTTCAGTAACCTGACCAACCCTAGCATAAACCCATTGACCCTAGAACTTTTTTTTTTTTATTTTTGAAAAAAATAATTTTAAACAAACGATCAAATTTGAAGGATTGTGAATTCAATTGACAATCCCAATTAAAAAATTCGAAAAAAATAAAATCAAATTGCCAACCTACTAACCCTATCTTATAAAATGATGTAACTAGAACCACATATATATTTTTATTTGGCCTTATGGTAAAAAAAATCTATTCCTGTTTTTTAAAGGAGGGGACAAAATCTGAACATATTTTCTTGGAAATTTCAACATATAAGACGTAAATAAAAAAAACCATTGAGGATATATAAATAAGACACAGCCAAACACAAAACAAGTGAATTATATTCACCAGGATAAATAATAGAGAAAACATAACAAAAATTCAAAAACTTTAAAGAGTAGCCTCCCTTAGAAACCTATTGCAGTGTTGGTAACTTTTACAAAGGAACACAACTGAAAATAATATTTAGAGCATAATTTGTTAATAATAAAATCTCAGAAAACATTATGAAGGTAAAAGTATATCCAATCTAATCCAACTTTATTATTAGAAGAGAACTTGAATTTTGATTGCAAAAAAGAGGATGAAAAATTCTTGAAATTTTGACAATTATAGATATGGTTATTAAAGAAAATACACAATTTCTACAAGAAGGAAAATATGATTCCTAAGTCTTAATGACAATCACAAATTTGTTCTTTTTATCAATAATTCGTTAACATTTTTATGATCTATATTACTTATATCATTCGTTACAAAAACATAATACTGTTTGGAACTTGTGACACAGCACACCGGTAAAGGGTAAAATAAAAACTTGAATTTTGTATAAACTAAATACAAGTTAAAGAAGGTATCATGGATTTCATAATTTCTTTGACTTGTTAATACATGTACTACAAACAATTTTAAAACTTTGTTTTATAGGTTGTTAAATTTTATTGTTTTCAGTATAATTAATGTAATTTAATTTTGGCACCAATATGAGACTATGATTGTCCTGTTCACTTCATAAAATAATTATTTTAAAAATTTCTAACACTAACAAATGTGAAAAAGTGCATCAAAATTTATATATTTACAATAATCAGAATTCTAACTATTTAAAAGTAGTGCATATGATTAGAGCATATATAGTTGTGTGTTAAATGGTTATTTGGCATTTTTTTCTTCCAACCTATACTAAACTAACTTTGACCCTACGCCTAAGCCTAATACTATACCTGTTGAATTCTTACACAAGCCCTAACCTTTAACCTTAAACAACCCCTTACTTATTGCTTAGCATTAATTGAACCATAATCAGACATCATAGATTCCATTTTAAAGTTTGGATTTAGCAAAAATCTATAGGACATATTTGTCAATTGAAACATCTGTTTAACAGTACATATTTTTCTAAACACACATTTAACAGTACATATTTTTCTAAACACATGTTTAACAGTACATATATTCTATTAGTTTATACACATACAAAATGCTTTCAGCACTTGCTTTCATATATATTAGATACAACTATCACCATGGAAACTTGGTCATTAGTCACAAGGTTATAACAGTCAAGGACAAGTCTAATTTTGTTAGGATATATCACAATAGTAAGTGTTTCTGTACATATGTTGTATTTCTTCCACCAATAAATACATTGCTAAAAGACCATCCCTGCCACAATTTCACTTCACTTATTTCACTTTAGCAGTTGTGAATCAAGAAGGACAATTTCTCTTTTCTTTTTTTTTACAATTTACTATTCTTACAGTTTTTGTGTTCTTGCTCTTTAATATTGCATTAATTCTTTTTTTAACATTCAACAAAATAGAAAATAAACAAATTTTGATGAGAAACTTAGGTAACTAGCCTATGTGCAATTCTGAATATAAAATTGATTATATTTAAACTGCGAAGTATTTTAATTTTTGTCCCAGAGCTGTTCATCTATATGATTATTATTTTTTTCTAGGAAATAACTGAATACTGACATTATAGGGTAAAATGTCTATAAAGATTTTAAAAAAAAAAGTTTAATGAATGTAAAAAGTTTTATAAATTCACTGATTAGAATAAAGAATGAAGCACACAATAGTTTCAATAAGGCAGGGACTTCAGAAAGAAACAAATTTCAAAATAGGGTATTATTATTAAAATTAGCACACTATAAAATAAAAATAAAAATCAATAATAAAACAACACACTCTATAAAATATTTACACTAACTAAAACAACACACTCTATAAAATATTTACACTAACTAAAACACAAATAAAATCTAAGATACTAATTAAAAATTAAAAAAAACCAACATGTTATTGTTTGCATTGTCCCCGTAAAAAATAAATGTAGAAAAAAACAACTTGTTTAATTCGTTCACTGAGACAAAACGCATTTGATCTATCGGACCTTCACACTATTGTTTATAAAGTACTGTAAGGATTTTGAGACAACCCTGAAAATCTCTGACATTTTCATTGTAAAAAAAACCTTGGTTTATCAACATTATAAATACACATAATTTTGCACCAAATAATGTCATTGCTAACAAATTACAACATTGAGCTATGATACTGCATTGAAATGAATACAGCATTTTTTACTTTGTTTTCCGTAAAGAGAAAAAAAAAATCGGGAAATTTTTTAGCAACATAAGAGAAAATATTTGAAGTCGCAGACCAAGAGTGTTTATTTGATTAGGCCAACTGGCACAAACTTGTGGTCAGTAGTATTTAAATTTTCCTGAACTTAAAGTTCATGCACAGGTCCAGTAATTATTAGGTGTTACAAGTTGGCACGTGTACTTCAAACTGGAACAGACTCTATGTATTGAATTTGATCACATGATCTCTAAAAACCAATTAAAAAGTGGAATAGACTCTTTTATGTATCAATGTAGATCACATGATTCAAACAACCAATTATGAAACTGGAATGGACTCTTATGTATTAAATCTGACCAAGATTCTTACAACCAATTAAAAAAAAACAATATAAAAATTGTCATTATAAAAAAATTATTGTGTGTATTATAATTTTATATGATAATGAACATGCCTATCAAAACAGTTAAAAATCGAAATATAACCCTTCTGTTAATATAGAAAAATATCATCATTTTATTTATTTATATTCTAAAATATTTCATTTTATATAGTTATTTCACTTTTAAAAACATGGGTTACATGGGACTTTTGAAATAAAATTAAAACTTTGTAATGATTTTAGACCCAAATTGTCAAAGTCATGAGTAAATGTTTTAAAAACCAGAAATAAAATTAAAAAAAAAGTTGCAAAATTTTGAAAAGATTTCTTACATCTGTATGGAGCCGTTTGTTTCCGTAATAAAAGTAATGTTTTATCAATTATTAAAAAAAATTAATACAAGTAAAAAATGAAAAAATCAAATAAAAAAACCAACTATCTGCTAAAATTGTTTTATTTCTTTTGTCAATGTTTTTGAAAAATATCAAATTTTAAAATATGATTCAATAAATTGAAGGGGAAAAAATGGGACACCCATGTGAAATAACACTTCTTTTGATTATTTTTTTTAATTCTAATTTGTGATCAACCACAATTCTGCACTGAGAAAAATCTACTTTATGAAGAAAAAAAAATCATTTTATTCAATTATAAAATTTTGCCAATTTCTTAATATTAAGTAATGTAAGTTGCATATTAAAAACTGCTTCTGTATGACTATTTATCGGTCGTCCCTCTGTCTATATCACTCTGTTCAGCTCTTAATATTATTCCGTATCATGTCTTTGTGACGTCAAATACGTTGACCCGGCCTTAATAACTTTGACCCAGACATATCAGCGACGTCATAATGTTTGAACCGACGTTAATAACTTTGACCCGAACTTATCAAGTCATCTTTTGTGTGCTGTGAAACAAAGAAAACACTTCTGAAACACGCAAATATAGCCCGATAAATCGATTATCAGATTATCTGCATATTGATATTGTAAAATATCAGCTGCTTGACATTATATGAAGGCTTTTTGATCTCGTTCACTACGCTCACTCGACAAAAAGCTTCATATTATGTCTCGCAGCTGATATTTTACGATATCAACATGCAGATAACCTGATAATCGGTACATATTCAACTCTCACAGTATATGTTCATTCAGGGAATGTTTATGGATTTTATTCAAACTGCACACATACATAATATCTAAATTTATAATTATCATTAAGATAAGTACTTGAGATTCTATTCAAAATTTGCTATTGATCTTGCTTTTGAAAACCTGAGTTTTGCCAAAACGTTTTATAAGTCTGAAAAACTTAACATGGAACTGTTGTCTGCAAAATTACAAAGATAACATACAGTATGTAAAATTAAATATCAACATATAATAAGCTAAATTGCTTTCACTGGGCGTTTAATCCATCTTTTAGTGTACATACATACATGTTTGATTTACAGCTATTTTCATAAAGCATGTAGGACATAGACTTTAGTTAGCTTGCTTGTTTTGTTTTTATATTGTACAATCATTAGGATAACAACCAATTAAATTCAAATATTATATATACAGGTTAAACTATGCCTATATTTATTGTTTGAAGATGTCAATCTTATTTACAAAGCTTGTATAAACAATTATACAAACAAAGCAAGCAAACCAAACCAAAGGTTTGCTTTACATGCATTAGGAAATTAGCTGTAAGGGCTGTTCCATTAAAACATCAGCAGGACCCAGGGAAGGCACTTTGTCATCTCAACAAGTTGTGATCGTCAAATACTTTTTTGTAAATTGAAAATGTAAGTGATATTCTAAAATTGCTTCTATAGGGGGTTACCCTATAAATAAAAAATAAAAGTGCCTTCCATGGGACGATGAATGTTTTTTTTATGGAACCCTAAAAAAATATTTCAAAAATTTTTAACAAGTAATTTAAAAGTAAAAAGACATATATACAGATTTGCTCTATTATTTTTAAGACTTAATATTTTATTAATCAACAATTAAAATGTGTGTATGACATTGCCTGAAAAAAAATTAAAAAGTTTTATTTCAAAAATCCAAAATAGAAACAAAAATGAAACAATAAATGTTAGCATCATGTATCTTTAAAAATAAAATAAAATGGGAAAATCAAGCTTTAAAACATTTTGCACGAATGAAATAAAAAAAACACATCATAATATTAGAAAATAATCACACAAGGATAAAATTTTATTTACAATATATTTTCATCTTATAGATTAACAATTTCTCTCACCTGCATCAAACGTTTGGTTCACATAAAACATAAACTATAAAATTATCACTCAATGAATGGCTTAAAGCCTGTCTCCATCTAACTTCTTATTGCATTACAATTCATAAACATGGGTTAAAATGACCCCAAATAATAGTAAAATTATCATAAAATCTTCAGTTTCTTCTAAAGGAATAACAATCAATAAAACATGGAAAAAACAAATGAATCCCAAATAAAATCATCATAAAATTGTCATAAAACCAATGGTTCCAGACCTTCTTTGACCTGATTATTTCTGAGATTCCAGTAATTCCTTCATTTCTTTGAAAGTATCGAATAACTGATCCATAAACAGACTGGAATTTGTTCCTTTTGTTGATGTCTTGGACGAGACGTGGAAGAATAACTTCCTGTCCCCTGGAATCATGTACGACACACCATAGCCATCATCTGACACGGGACCAAAACCACCTCCAGGGCACAGCTGCAATACGAAAATGTAGTGTCAAAATATAAATTAAATTAGAAACCTATCAACAAATGCATACTCAAACTTTTCCACTTGTATAGATATTATAACTCACAGTCAGCCCAACCAGAGAAATAATTTGAGATACCAGAAGTACTTATGGGGGCTTTTATTGACCTTGACTGGCTATAAAGCCCTACCACGGTTGCTCCAGAGGTTGACAAACCAAGGGACACAACTTTTGCTTAGCTTAGTAAGACTTAAATAAAGCTGTTTATTCTTGTATACAAGATTTCGACTCATCAATATATAAATGTATATGGAAAAAGGTTTAGGACCACAGTAAAATTTGGATTCATCCCAAGTTTTTAGTCAACTAAGTTAGTGAAAACAACAGTCAACTGTAGTCTTGCGATACATAATGTATGGCATTCACAATCACAGGGGAACTTAGTAAGAATGATTTGAGATGGATAAATACACTCATCTTTGATACCAGGCCTAAAATTTTGTACACCATGTAAATTTTCATAACTAATTTACTTACAACATCTTGAAATTCTATATTATTACAGTCAGGACTGGTGGCTATCTGTTGTTGTGGCTGTTGGCTGGTAGACAGAGTCCATGGTATGGTCAGGGCATGCTTCAGAAAATCACATTCCTGTCACGAAAAGTTTTTTTTATCATTTATAAAGTAAACTAAAAAAAAACTGATGTCAGGGAGGGTCTCACTTGCACAATTTTGTGTGAGCCCCATATACAAAAGATCAATTCTGATACAAATACATTTAAAAGGGTTTCAAGTTTTTTTTTACACCAGGAAAAAATTCAAAGTATGTGATTGTCCTTTACTGTTTTCAATTTATAATTTTGGTTGTGACCTTATATCTATTCCCTTAATTCCCCTAATAAAAAATATTTCTGATATCTCACTGAAAAGATGATTTATTTTGACATTTTTTGCTGTTTTACTCATTTTAAACCAGATATGTGTGAAGGATGAACTAGGTATTGTATACTATACATTGTCATTAGGATTTTATAATTGAAAAAAATATTCTTAAAAATCTACACTAAAACTTACATATCCCATTCCTTTACTGACAACATATAAGGCAAAGAGATGGCGATCGATAGCTTTTCCATTCATAGCATCACGGTACTGAGTCTGATGGATCTCACAGGCACGTTTCAATAGAGTTATCTTCTCCTGAGAGGATTTCTCTTTGTCAAAGTATGCCCTGAAAAAAAAGGGTAAAATTACTTCTCTGCAAAATAAGACTGAAATGGGACAAGTAACTTTGAATTTTACTATATTTTCAACATCAATATAATTATACACATTAGACTTGTGATACTTTTTTATTGTTTAATTTTCTTCTCACAAATAAATTTCTGTTTTATCAAAATTATATTGGAATATGCTGATATCGTAATGAACATTTTGATTGGATAACAACACAATTTTCATGGCATCAATTCCATTCACAGACATCATATGATTTCTTTTAAATTGTATATTGTCTTGTTCCATTGGTTTAATTTTATAGTGATGTGTTTCCCTCGATTTTGGTTTATGACCCCGGATTTGTTTTTAACTTAATCAATTTATGACTAATGAACAGAGGTATATTACTGTTGCCTTTATTTCACCAGTTGTATTTTACAGATTAGGGTCTATAACAAATCTTCATTTTTTAAATCAATTCAGATGACTCCAGGAATTTAAAGATACAGTTCAAAGTGAGCTACTGTGGATTCATTAATCTTCGTTGGATACCAATCTTCACTGAAGGGCAAACATTTAAGTGTTCAAAGAAATACAGATTTTCTTAAGGAATGTATGAAGAATTTGCCTAAACAACGAATTAAAATATCCACGAATATGCAAGTTTTAATCAATCCACAAAAATTGGTACCCACAAAAATAAATGAATCCACAGTATATCTGTTTTTTTTGCGATCAGTATGAGTGTTGTAAAACAGTTTTGCTCCCAATGGATTTTAAAACTAGAGGTTCCTAGTCACTCTCCTGATATCTTTATTTACAATTGACGCATAAATTAATGCAACCATTATAATTTTGCTTTAGTTAAAAAGATATAAGCCAAAAACTTCTATATTTCATTTATAGCCTTGTTGGCCATCTTGGTTGGCAGGTAGGATCACCAGACATATTCTTTAAGGTAGATACACTAGTGATGATTGTGGCCAAGTTTGGTTAAATTTGGCACAGTAGTTTTAGAGGAGAAGTTTTTTTTTGTAGGAGTTAACAATACAGGACAAGGGATGTCAAGTGATGAGAAAAGCTCACTTTGCTCTTTGGGCCAGGCGAGCTAAAAATAAATTCATTAGTTTAACATACCTGACAAATTCAGTAGATTCTGATGTGACAGATCTAACTGTGTCAGTCCTCCCCAGTAAGTACAATCTAGTCATGGATGATTCATATGTCAGAGCAAATTTCCCAGCATTCCTATAATAGGTCAATTGAAGAGCCATCTGTATGTAGGCATCAGGACTGATCTGAAAAAGAGGTTATATCTCTCAAATCAAGACCATGTGGTATGATTGCCAATGAAACTACTTTCCTCCTGATGTAACAGCTAACCACTATAATTCTCAGCCTTCGACAATGAACAAAACCATACATCATTCCCAGCTATAAAAGACCTCTTAATGATAAATGTAAAACAAAGAAAAAAAGAAAAAAAAGAACTAACCCAGTTTATGAACATAACAATAAACAAAATGAAAATCCAATATACTTTGGATCTGCAATAGGTACGTGACTTTCCTGACTTTGGACAGGCACAATGGTTAACTTTTAAAAGTTGTGACTTGGATGTAGAGTTGTCTTATTGGCACTCATACCACATCTTCGTATATCTACATAATATATAAATTAACAATTTTTCAGTTCAAATACAAACCACCCATACATCAATTTTATTCCTTAGGGCTATTCCAGGAAAAAATGTATTGGGGGGAAATTCACAATTAAGTTTAAAAACACTTACCTTGCATGATTTCATAAATCCTTTGCCATAAAGGTTGAATTCCTTAACAATGAGATCTATATCATTTATATTCTGAAAAAAAAATAATCTTGTGTCAGGATAAATCTTGAAAACCTTTTACCATAGATGTTTTAAGTTCTTTATCATTTAAAAAAAAAGTCTTATAAAAAATAACAGTAATAAATATATCCTCCACTCCCCAAAGTTCGTCCACCTAACGAATATCGCGGTGCATTTTCAGATACGTTTCCCGTATATTCCCGATAATTTGCAGTAATAAAGATTCAATAAAATTCTAATCTTTGGCATGAAAAAGAATCAACAGAAGACCGTAGTATAACGGAAATGGAAAAGTGAACACTTACTTGAAATCAATGCCTGTTCTACTTTCGCCCCTCAAGTTCGTCCACCGGATGTACAACCTTGTTACGTCACACAGGTTAGGCCAAACACATTGCATTTTCGCATTTTTTGTTCAAAGTTAATTTAAAAGGGTAAGTATTGAAAAAAATCAACAAAAAATAAATAATTAACAATAAAATTTTCAACAAGTAACAATAACAAGAAAATTTGGCAAAATTGTCTATTCCATGTCCTTGCAATGCATGCAGTAAAACTTGGTATTTCTCCTCACAGCCCTCAATTCTGTACAATATTTCAGATGTGTCCAGTGCTTGCACCTATAATTGTCACACTGCACCCATTTGGTAAGTTCAACACCAACCCCAAGTCTAATTTGATTGGGGGTAAACTGTTTACACACACAGCATAATTCGACTTCTGGAATGTCTTCATCGTCTGTATCGCTGAAGTCCATGGAATCATCAATGTATATGTGACTAGGTCCTGGTTTTGGAGACTTGTGACTAGGTCCTGGTTTATTAATTATGTTGCTAGGTCCAAGTTTAGTGTGGCTAGGTCCTGATCTAAGTGATGAAGCAGAAGTGGATGTATTCTTTTTATTTTGTTTTCCAGTTTTCTTACAACTCTGGTTGCTTGGTTTATTTTTTCCTTGGTTTTCAACGTGCTGTTTAACCTTTTCTGCTACCTCACTTTCAGTTATTGGCATACCAGAGACAATCTTTCCAAGTGTTTTTCTTTCTTTCTTGTCATTTTCGGACTTCATTTTTTTTAGTTTGTTTATTCATTCCGCAAAGAAGTGTGGTACATCAGTATCATGGTCTTGCATATCTTCAACAACATCAGTCACAGTCACAGTCACAGCACTTTCAACAGCTTCTGTTACTTCTCTATTCATATCAACTTCGACTAATTCGACTTCTTGCATTTGGATCTCATCTGTTTTTGGTTCATCTGTAGTTTCTGTAGTTTCTTTACATTCCTCATTTCTTGTAAATACCTCTGATGGTTTCAGTTGATCTTGGTTGATGACAGTCTTATCCAAGGGGTATATTCCAGTCTTTCTAAATGCTGACTGAAGGTTTTCTGGGCACAGTGCTTTCTGGTATGCTTTGCAGGCTAGTTCACATATATTATATTTAGTTATTACTGAGGAGTTTTTACGTATGGTTTTGTGACATTCATTATCGTAAATACGCTGCAACGGCCCATAACATCCAACATCCAAAGGTTGTAAAATATGTGAGGTATGAGCTGGTAAGACGTGAATGATGATGTGATGTTCCTGTGCCCATTCAATTATATCAACTGCTACATGTGATTTATGTCCGTCGAGGAGAAGAAGTACGTTGTCATTGTTTCTACCAGGTATGTATTTAAGAAAATGATCTGTTAAATATTGTCTGAATATGTTGGTATTGGACCATCCTGAGTCTGATACTGCACCAACAGCACCAGGTGTTGCACCTTTCATTAATTCATTATTCAATCTTTTCCCTTCAAATACAAAATATGGAGGAACAGCAAATCCTGAGGCACTGCCACATCCAAGTATGGTGGTAGTACTACCCCTTCCAGATGTTACTGATGATGTGGTACATTCAATTCCAGATACAACATTAGGTGGTTTGTGATTCAGTGTTATACCCTTCTCATCAACATTAAATATGAGATGTGGTTTATCTTGAAGATTGTATTTTAGGACGACTTCCGTTAAGCTTGCAAAGTATTTTTCAACATTAGCAACAGAACCACATTTTGCACGAAGAATCTCCAAACTTCTAGGTTTAACAACTCTAAGTTCTGGCCATCTTTTTATGAAACCCTCAAACCATCTCAAGGTAAATTCTTCACTCCTTGGTTTTATTTTGATTGTGTGGGCAAAATCAGTAGCTAGATCTGTAACTTCTTGTCTAGTGTACCCATATCCATACGAAGCCATAGACTTTACATGTTCCACAATGCGTGCCTCCTCTTCAAGCGAAAAGACAGGTGCCCTTCCAGTGGTGACACAATCTGGACTTATTTTGCCAGTGATTCTATCACGAAGAGTTTGCCTTGGGACATTAAATTGAAGAGCTGCTTTTCTTTGTGACATTTCATTATTCTTTACTGATATGTATGCATTTGTCAAAGCCGTGGGACTGTACAACCTGTACTTTTTATCATGTCTGAGGAAGGTAGGTTTAGCCTGAAATGTAATGAGATGTCTTTTGTTTATTGCTGTATTTTTTGTTTTAACATTGTGTATGTGTGTATATCTATTTCTTTGTATGTAAAGTGTAAATTCTCAGCTAGATTTTGAGCCCTCTATTGTAAATATTGGTCTGGAATTAACAAAGCCTTAGCTTTTTTAGCAACCATGATGCTGTGGGAAAAATCACATTCGGCAATAGAAGCCATTTTATAGCGATAATTCATCATTTTTCCCGAATTTTTCATAATCTGTGCAAAAAAATTCATTAAAATTTCCATATTTGTAAGATACGATTTTTACGTATGCTTGGCCTGACATACTTTTATAGGTCACCAGTCTTGATCACTGGAATGTAAACAAATCGGCAACTCAGTTTAGAAGGGATTTCCCCTGTGTTTTACTATTAAAAAATCCATTTAAAGATAGATAGAAAAGGGAATTAGTAAAAATGGCGGTTTTGACAAAGATTTTTTTATTTTTATAATTATTTACCTGTTTCAATCTCATGTTTTGGTTTCACTTTTCCACGTTGTTCTTTACTATATATAGAACGCTGATCAGCTGGTAAGTGACGTCACGGGTCTTCCGCATGCGCGATAAATGAAAACAATGATGGTGGACGAACTTGCGGGTGGGACGAACTTGCGGGGTTGAAGGATATCATTCTAATATGACATGTATGATGACCTTCCTTTGCAAACAAATTAAAACAAATTAGAAGGCATAAAAATCATAGATTACTGTCCAAACTATGATAACGATGCATATATAACCTGAATTATTCAGACATAAAAAAATACTCTATAAAGTTCTGAAAACTTTGGAAATATCATTAAACTAGATTTTCTTCAGAATATATGTTCTTAAAATGTTTTATGTGAATTATGTAAAATAAAAATTGATACCAATTATGATATGATTTGTTTTCTTAATAACAAAGTTTGTGGATTGAGAACAAATGCAATTTTATGTGTATTGGAAAAGTAAAAACACAAAAATACTAAACTCTGAGGAAAATTCAAAAAGGAAAATCAAAAATCAAAAGGCAAAATCAAAAGTCCAAACACATCAAACGAATGGATAACAACTGTCATATTCCTGACTTGGTTTTGACAAGTTCTGCATAGAAGTTTTAAAGATTTTTTTTCTTCTTTAACACATAAATTTGGGGTTTAGCATTACCTATGAAAATTTGATGAACAATAAAGCAACAGGAGTGGGTAAAGCACTTGTGTATCTCCAACTGAACTATTTAGGACCTGAAATAACTGCCAGTTTTTATGGTGGGGTTCTTGTTGCTTAATCTTTATTTTCAATGTTGTGTTTCGTGTACTTTTTTAAAAATTTAGCCATGGGGTTGTTAGTTAATTAATTAGTTTCAATGTCCCACTGGTATCTTTTCCTCCTCTTCTATAAACAGTAAGGTGATCATACCTGAGTAACAGTTAACTGAGCAGATTTTATGGCAGTAGCCAAGTCATTGGTCATCTCCCAGACAAGTTTCTGTGGCTTAACAAACGATTGCTGTGAATCACTCTCTACAAAATGTCCCTTCTCATCGAAACCACAAAGATGCAGTGACCTAAAAAGTACAAGATTAAAGTTATTATTAGATTAAATTAATACCAAAATCAAAATGCTACTTTAAAAAATTAAAATATATTAAAATATTATTTAAAAGATGCTATGGATTCATTAATATTCGTTGGATACTAATTTTTGCCGATTTCATGGATAACAGGTTAGCTACAAAGGAGTAATTAAGGCCTAATTTTGGCCCAGAAAATTAAATGTTTGATAACTATTTCAAATTGGCACATTATGTTCAGAAATGCATAGGGTCAATAAATATCAATAAAAAAGCATCAAGATTTTTATCTGATGACGTCACAATTACGTCATAAGGTGTACTTTTTTCACAAAAATGATGAAAAATACAGAATTTATGCAGTTTTCTATCCTTATTTCCATTGTGGAAACATCCTGCCCAGACAAAAAACAACAAAATAAATTAACAGAAGCTTTATTATTACTATTGGCATAATCTCACCAAGTATAAAGTTGTTTCTTGGGTGCGCACATAATTTTTCAATCTAAAATATACTTCAAATTGGATGGAAAAACAAGGAAATTACGAAATTTAACAAAATATGCAAATTAAGTCATGATTTGTTGCCATGGTTACTCAAATTTGTTTTGTTGTTTCTTAGTCCCTTATACCTTAGTCAAGTTTTCAGTAATATAAGAGTATGTATGATAACTTTTAAATTTGCAGTAATTTTTGGCCCAAATAAGGGTCTCAATGCCCCTACTCCTTTAAATATTCAAAAAATTACAAATTTTCTAAAGGGATGTATGCAGACATTGCCAAAATAAAATTAAATATTTAAGATTTCCTCAATACACGAAAATTGGGTACTCACAAAAATAAAATAATCCACAGTACTATCAAGTGAAATTACAGAAGCACCTCATACTTAAATTATTTGTTATATCTTCAATTTTTCACTTATTCTTACAACATTTGTATAAACTTCAAGATTATAAAAAAACGTTTTTTTTTCTAAAGTGAACATTGATTGGTTAAATATTTCTCAGTGTGTTTGAATTTGTGTGATAGCCTTTTGGTCATGACTGTTTGTCTCTTATATTTAATTAACTGTGCATTTGTATTCAGATATCGCAGATCAAATTTATTCGTTCTTTGTGTAATCATACGTTTTTTGATTGAGTTAAGTCTGCTAATTGATATTTTATCGTATGTTTTTATATGTTGTGATGTTATGCTATTGTTTCAGAAAAAGGGAGAAGGTTTGGGCCCATTAAAACGTTTAATCCCGCTGCAAATGTTTGCACCTGTCCTAAGTCAGGAATCTGATGTACAGTAGTTGTCGTTTGTTTATGTAATATATACGTGTTTCTCGTTTCTCGTTTTGTTTATATAGATTAGACCGTTGGTTTTCCCGTTTGAATGGTTTTACACTAGTAATTTTGGGGCCCTTTATAGCTTGTTGTTCGGTGTGAGCCAAGGCTCTGTGTTGAAGGCCGTACTTTAACCTATAATGGTTTACTTTTTAAATTGTTATTTGGATGGAGAGTTGTCTCATTGGCACTCACACCACATCTTCCTATATCTATTAAAATGTGATAAACTTTTTTACCACTCTGTAAAATGACCCTTATATACCACACCCATGGAATTACAAGTTATATCAAGATGTTCCTTTATTTTCCTATACTTTGTTTTGACATTGTAATGATAAGCATATGCAGTCATGAATGTTGTATTTTATTGAGAAATACAAATTTGATTTTAAATGCCTCACAATTGTAGGTTTGTTCCGAGGTTGTCATTTGTTGATGTGGTTCATGAGAGTTTGTCGTTTCTCTTTTCTTTTATATAGATCCGACTGTTGGTTTTCTTGTTTGAATTTTTTTACACTAGTCATTTTGGGGCTCTCCATAGCTTCCTGTTTGGTGTGAGCCAAAACCCTGAGTTGAAGACAAATTTTGTATCTTTCCATTTAATACTACACCAAGAACATTAGAAAATCACAAAATTAAATAACCGCAAAGTGGACTAGAAAGAGTAAAACGTGAAAAAAGTCAGTTTACAGAATTTAATTATCTCCCCTTGAAGATGTCTATCTGGAACTATTATACTTCACCGTATGTGGTGTTATACACTTCTTAAAAGTTTCAGTTAAATCTATTGAAATTTAATTGAAGTTGCACTTACAAGATTGTTGAAACTCATCTTAGTTTTGGGTGGGGAGGGGTGTTGTGAAAACAGATGTAAAGAACCTACTCCTCCGTCATATTGTACTCAGGGCTATTCCAGAAAAAAATGTATGGAGGAGTTGGAAGGCACATTGTATTAATAATACATGGGTGATGAGTATCAGAGCAACTTTTCACACTATAATGCACTATAATTCTCAATTACAATTGTCTGGGTGCTGCTGACAAAAACTGCCTTCCAACCCCCCAATACAATTTTTTCTGGAAAAGCCCTCAGCTACCAATAAAGAGGTGTAGAGAGATTTTAGTTACTTACTTTTCAGTCATGTTGTACTCAGCTACAGATAGAGAGTGGGGAGGGGTGTAGAGAGATTTTAGTTACTTACTCTTCAGTCATGTTGTACTCAGCTACAGATAGAGGGTGGGGGAGGGGTGTAGAGAGATTTTAGTTACTTACTCTTCAGTCATGTTGTACTTAGCTACAGATAGAGAGTGGGGAGGGGTGTAGAGAGATTTTAGTTACTTACTCTTCAGTCATGTTGTACTCAGCTACTGATAGAGGGTGGGGGAGGGGTGTAGAGAGATTTTAGTTACTTACTCTTCAGTCATGTTGTACTCAGCTTAGTACTGATAGAGAGTGAGGAGGGGTGTAGAGAGATTTAATTTACTTACCGGTACTCTTCAGTCATGTTGTACTTAGCTACAGATAGAGGGTGGGGAGGGGTGTAGAGAGATTTTAGTTACTTACTCTTCAGTCATGTTGTACTCAGCTACAGATAGAGAGTGGGGAGGGGTGTAGAGAGATTTTAGTTACTTACTCTTCAGTCATGTTGTACTCAGCTACAGATAGAGGGTGTGGAGGGGTGTAAAGAGATTTTAGTTACTTACTCTTCAGTCATGTTGTACTCAGCTACAGATAGAGGGTGGGGGAGGGGTGTAGATAGATTTTAGTTACTTACTCTTCAGTCATGTTATACTCAGCTACAGATAGAGAGTGGGGAGGGGTGTAGAGAGATTTTAGTTACTTACTCTTCAGTCATGTTGTACTCAGCTAGATGTGCCAGCACTGGAGCATCAGCATAGGAATGTTCACAATTGAGTCCCATTCTACCGTTAGGGAAGGTGATCAGGTTCAGAGACTTGTCAAACCAGATAGACTTTCCGTCACCACACATTAAAAACTTGGCACGGCTAGAAAAATCATCTCTGTTTTCATGGTGAAGAGTTATCTAAAATGATAAACAAAATTATTTGTTAACAGAATGCCTATGAGTGGTGCATTCCTTTTCTGAAAGAAAAAAAAAAATAAAATAAATAATTTGGTGACACAGAGATATGCCTTGCCTGTTAGTAATTTTCTAATATAATGCAAATCTTTTTAACAAGTAAACTATGAAAAAGTTCAAAAGTTTAAGGAGCATGACCAAACAGACAATACCAAATAATCTCCATTGAAATGACAGATCCCAATCTAATTTACTTGTCCTGTTTATCCTGTCAATGCTTCCTAAACTATCAGATGATAACAGATATGTCTCTAACTATAATCCCTTTCCCCTTTCCAGAATGTGACCTATCGAATTAGACTTATTACCAGGTTTGAACTAACACAAGCAACAGGACGGATACCACATGTAGAGCAGGACCTACTTACCCTTCCGGAGCACCTGACAACTAGATTTTGTAGGGGTTCTAGTTACTCAGTCTTCAGTTTTCTATGTTGTGTTTTGTGTACTACTGTTTATCTGTTTCTGTTTTAGCTACATGGTGTTGTCAGTTTAATTTCAATTTTTCAATTTTTCTCTGGTATCTTTCACCTCTCTTTAAATAACCAAAAGTAAAATAATTATTTTTATTATTTAGCGGGTCATTGTTGCAACCTGTAATAATTCATCAACCCTGCTATGATCTTCATTTTGTCTATTCCTTTCATTGCAATTCTTAATATCAAAGTCCCTAAATTTTGTTTATACTTACACAGAATATAGCTGACTCAACAATATCTAATGAGTCTTTATTTACACCTGTGGAGAACTGGTCAGCCCTGACTTTCGCCCATGTTGGACGTTCTATTCCTGTTAAGGCTGGTATAGATTTCTCAGAGTCTGATATACTATCTAAACAAAATAAGGACAAAACATAATTAATTCAAGTAAAGTTGACATTTGATGGTTTGGAGGTTCTTTTTAAGTACATTTTGTATTTCATGTATGTGTCATATAGCTACTGATTTATTTAGCATTTCAACTTTTGGAGTTTTTAGTGTGCCTGATGAAGGAAATTTCTGGGTTTGAGCATTTCTGAAGGTAAATCAACAACCACTTAAGACTTATCAAATTTATAAAGTGTAATGTTCATTGGGTATATCATGTGTAAAAACTCATTAAAGACTTATTATCTATAATTCAATACCCAAGACCTGTGTGTTTTGTCTTCAAAAATAAATAAAACTTAGAAGTGGTGCTTGATTAAAAGCAGATAGATGAAAAAATATTTTGCAATCCAAAAAGTTTAACTATTGCCATTGCAGGAAAAGCTGTGATTCTCTCCCAGTCACAATATTTACATTAACAAAAACCTCCCATTAACTTCTATATACTGTAAATTCAGAAATTATTGCGTGCATTTATTATTGCGATATTGTCATTTTAGACTTAAATGCGATTTTAATTTTTAGGATTTTCAGAAAAATCCTGTTAAATTCATATAAAATATTTCAAAATGCGAGTTTAAATTATTGCGTTTACAACTCAGTCGCATTTTTCGCAATAATAAAAACCTCGCATTAATTTCTGAATTTACAGTACATGTATACAGCAATTTACAATTAACATTCAATTTAAACTAACCTAATTGTGAATCAGCATCATCTATAATCCATTGTAGAAGTTTTTCTATATTTGCAGCTTCTAATATTTTCCCTTGACTGTCATATACATCTATTTTATACATGTGTCCTTTCCTATAAACTACTAAATGCTGAAAAATAAGTAAATGTGAATAACAAATATCAATATCAATACTTTATTAAACAAATTATTGGCCCATAAAAGGCATCCTACAAAATGGTCACAAATAGAACAAGAGGCTCTCAAGAGCCTGAATCACTCACCTTAATTCTTTTGGTTAAATCTCTCATCAATGATTATTTTGGCTTTTCAATTTATTTAAATGTTTTTGGATCAACCTATTTTCTTCAAAAGCAAAAAAAAAATCATTTTCTCCAATGTTCTATTTTAGCCATAAAAGCTATGTTTCTTGACATACAAGGAAATAAAATATAAAATTTATACTAGATACTATTAAACTCATTTAGCCTAAGTTTGGCTGAAATTGATACAGCAGTTTCAAAGGAGAAGATTTTTAAAAGTAAGTCAACATGATGAACAAATTGTTAAAAAAGTCTTTAAAGGGCAATAACTCCTTAAGGGGTCAATTGACAACTTTGGTCAGATAGACTTATTTGTAGATCTTACTTTGCTGAACATTATTGCTCACTTTACAGTTTATCTCTATCTATAATAATATTCAAGATAATAACCAAAAACAGCAAAATTTCCTTAAGATTATCAATTCAGGGGCAGTAACCCAACAACAGGTTGTCTGATTCATCTGAAAATTTCAGGGCAGATAAATCTTGACCTGATAAACAATTTCACCCCATGTCAGATTTGCTCTAAATGCTTTGGTTTTTGAGTTATAAGCCAAAAACTGCATTTGATCCCTATGTTCTATTTTTAGCAATGGCGGCCATGTTTGTACATAGATCAAAACTTCGGATACAATTTATAAACTAAATACCCTAAGGAACATTCAGTTAAAGTTTGGAAGTATTTGGCCCAGTAGTTTCAAAGGAGAAGATTTTTGTAAAAGATTACTAAGATTTACGAAAAATGGTAAAAAATTGACTATAAAGGTCAATAACTCCTAAAGGGGTCAACTGACCATTTCAGTCATGTTGACTTATTTGTAAATCTTACTTTGCTGAACATTATTGCTGTTTACAGTTTATCTCTATCTATAATAATATTCAAGATAATAACCAAAAACAGCAAAATTTCCTTAAAATTAGCGATTCAGGGGCAGCAACCCAACAACGGGTTGTCTGATTCATCTGAAAATTTCAGGGCTGATAGTTCTTGACTTGATAAACAATATTACCTTGTCAGATTTGCTCTAAATGCTTTGGTTTTTGAGTTATAAGCCAAAAACTGCATTTGACCCCTATGTTCTATTTTTAGCAATGGCGACCATGTTTGTTGATAAATCAAAACCTCGGATACAATTTATAAACTAGATACCCTAAGGAACATTCAGTTAAAGTTTGGAAGTATTTGGCCCAGTAGTTTCAGAGGAGAAGATTTTTGAAATAGTTTATGACGACAGACGACGACGACAGACGACGACGGACGCCAAGTGATTGCATAAGCTCACTTTGCCCTTCGGGCCAGGTGAGCTAAAAAAGTAAAAAAAATAGTAATAATGTGTTTGATATGGATTTAAGCAGTTGTTTTCTTATTGTAAACATTTATATCAAATTAAATTCACTTTTTATAGGTTGTTGACGCTAGTGTACTTGGAGGAAACTATCAGCCTTCGGCAGAAAAACTGACCGTCCTATTCATGTTGGATCAGAGTAAAACAAACCTTGTTAAAAATTAGTTTAAAACTCATAACCTTGGTGTTTGCAGGTCTTGATCACTACTTTAAGATTATGTTTAACATCTTTTATATATATAGCAAAAAAACCAACATTTCCTATGAAAAGATTTTGACTTACTTTAGATAAAGCTGAATCTACATGGTATAAAGTGTCATTGTCTTCACCTGGTATTCTAAAATCAAATACAAAAAAAAGTTATTTTGAATTCAGTATAAATCAGCAGATATATGCCGGAGGTGAGCTGAGCAAAAATGTGTTGACAATTTGATCATAAAGAAAGATCAGAATAAGGTTCCAGAAAACCACATACAGGTTTGGCAAAAAAGATCATGAGGACATCCTTAAAAAATTCTTTGTCTGATGTTGTCTACTCATCCACAGGGAAGAAGACTTTTATCTTTTGTTTTGGCCAAAAAAAGAATTAACATTTTTTTGACAAGTGTCATAATATTTCAGGTAGGCTGCTTTTTTAGGCAGATTTATACATGTTATAGGCAACAGTAAACAATATTTATTTTAATCTTATCTTCAGCCTGAAATCAAAATATGTGGAATAGCTCATGTTACAATACCTTGTTGTAGAGAAAACTCTCTCGTACTGGGCCATGCAGACTGGGATGGTCCTTCGTATCAGCAGAGGTTCTAACTTCTCTCTGTCTATAAGCTGTTTAAACTTCAGATACTGATGGGCAGCATTGGCTGTTCTGTAATACAAGCAAAAGACAATGTAAGAAAGACCTTGGCAATCTTTTCTTTCTTAATTCCCTCCTATCTAGGAGTACTAGCAAGAGACGTGTATACATCATATTCAAGTATCTGTACATATTTTGACAATACCAAAATTTAGCCTTAAAACAAATTAAGTCTCCTTCCGATGTCTCAAATCAAAATTATGAAACGGTTTTGGAAATAACCTCATTCAATTTTTTCAAATCTTTTTTTCCCCCTAATAAGTTTTAAAGAATAAATACTTATTCTTCAAAAAAAATCCTTTTCTTCAGATATTGTTATAAATATTTAGATTAAAAAAACCTTTCTTTTTTCTCTCTATTTTTCAATTCAAGATGCTAAATAAGGCCCAGGCAGTTACTTTTCTGTTTTGAGTTGTATTACATTTTTCACTTCATTTCATGGCCTTTTTTAGCTTACAAAATGTGGTATGGGTTAGGTCATTGTTGAAGGACGTACAATGACCTATAACTGATAATTCATAAGTCATTTGGTCTCTTGTTGAGAATTGTCTCATTGGCAATCACAAACATCTTCTTTTTTATAATACTTAGCAATGTAAAAAATAAGCTTTAAGTTTGTTTCCTATCGATGTCCCGAAAGAAAAATACCAAACCGTTTTGAAATAACCTCATTCAAATTTTTCAAATCATTTTTTTTGTTAGTTATTCTTCCAAAATAGCCTCATCTTGAGATATCATATTGTTATAATTTAGATTAAAATGCTGTAAACCAACTTATTTTCACTGATACTTTATTTTGAGTTTAACCATTTCAAGTCCGTACGACTATTTACTTACGAGATTGTCTAATTTACTTGTCAGATGTAGTTTAGTAATGTTTTATATATTTCTTTCCCTTTTGAGAGGTCAGATATTTTTTTTTTGTTATTTGAGATTCCTTGAAAATAAATTTGGTTTTTGATTTTTTGGGTGTTTTAACACCCCTTTTTAGCACTGCATTGAGGCTATTTCATGGCGGCCATTTTAATTAATTAGTGGAGGAAGCCAGAGTGCCTGCTCAGAGAAAATCACGACCTTTGTTAAAAAAAATGAAATCCTAGTCAATTGAGATTCGAGTCAAAAGCACCTGTCAGTGTTGACAGGGCAGTGATTACAGTATATACTACTAAGACCACTCAGCCCCCCTTAAAAATAAAGTAAATGGAGGTAAAGTAATAACAAAATGAATAATGGCAACAACCGCTATTCAATAGTCATAAATTAATTGAACCAAAATATAATCCATCTTACCTTGCAGTTTGGAATGTAGTAGGCATAAAATAGCTCTGGTCCATTATATAGTAATTACTGTTAATTGGCAGTGCACTTCTTCCCATTAAATAAACATACTTTTCCCTGTAAATAAAATGGATATACTTTATAACAATTTCCAATTCATATCTATATCGTTATTGTCATTTTTGGGTTTGTTTTTCAATTGAACCATGCTTTTTTCAGAACTTGGAACAAATAATGGTGTCTCCACCAAGTCTAATACACAATGCACCAGTCAGTGGGTTGTGCTCATTGTTGAAGAACGTATTAAGGTACCCTTTATTTGTTTAAATACATTTGTCTCTTGTCTTATTACCCAGCTTATATCTATTTAATTCTATATTTCAAAATTGTATGTCTCTGTTCATATTATTTTGCAGCTTTTCAGGAAAAGAAGTAATTAATTTTAAGAGATTTACATATTGTGCAAATGTATTGGACACTTTTCTATTGTTCACTTCTAAACTTCTTTTGTTTTTTGTCATTGGGTTGTTAACCCTTTGACATATATATGCCTATTAAACATTTCCTTTCCTTTCTTGTTTTTATTTTTAAATTAGCCTTAATATCTTACCACCAGTCTGTGACATAGTTTTGTGACCACCATGACTTAAGCATCAAAACTCTCTGTAATTTATGTGCCAGACTCTTCTCAAACTCTTCAGCATTTTTACATATACTCTTCCATTCTTTGGAATCTTCGTCATACAATGGGCGGAGAGATTTTAGCAGTCTACTAAGTGTTTCCTGAACTGTTGGGACTGGCATCCTGGGTAGACTTCGTTGGCAGCTGTATAAGCTGGGACTATAACCACTAACGACTTTAACCATAACTCCCCATAGTATAGTACTGTATGATTGGGTCTTAGGTTGTTCATCTGAAGAAAATATCAGTAAAATTCATAAAATGGAGAGTTTGCTTGTAGAGTTTCTCCCCTTGTATCATGATCTGCATTTACATTGATATCACATTCAAGTTTTAATTCTGTTTCAGTTTTATTTTGTAGGTACTCATTTTCATGGTTTGAGGTAATCTTGCATATTTGTCTTTATTCAACTTTGTGGTTTTGGCAAAGTTTGCATTCATTCCATTAAAAAAATTGTAATTTGTTGAACATATAAATTTGTGGTTCCTCTGTACCCACCATGTCCCTGAATACTAATGAATTCATAGTAATAAATTCAGCAAGATCGTGTGGTACATGTACTCTAAAAGCATTCAACTTATAGAATCTTATATGAATCATACGTTTTTTGATTGAGTTAAGTCTGCCAATATATTTTATCGTATGTTTTTCTATGTTGTGATGTTATGCTATTATTGTTTCAGATTGTTTCAGAAAAAGGGAGAAGGCTTTGATTAATGAAATATTATTTTTTTTTTTTTTTTTTTTTTTCCCCCTTAATAAATAAATGTATATATTTTTAATTTTTGTCAAATTATGTTAAGCGCAGTTGCCACCTAAAAGTATATATTTTAAAGTACAAGTGAGTTGTTTACCAGAGTGAAATATATACACGCAAGATTTCAAAAATTACAAGGGAGACAATCCAGTGTCAACAGCGACACCTACAGAATACAGAATTGGATCCATTAAAACGTTTAATCCTGCTGCAAATGTTTGCACCTGTCCTAAGTCAGGAATCTGATGTACAGTAGTTGTCGTTTGTTTATGTAATATATACGTGTTTCTCGTTTCTCGTTTGTTTATATAGATTAGACCGTTGGTGTTCCCGTTTGAATGGTTTTACACTAGTAATTTTGGGGCCCTTTATAGCTTGTTGTTCGGTGTGAGCCAAGGCTCCGTGTTGAAGGCCGTACTTTAACCTATAATGGTTTACTTTTTAAATTGTTATTTGGATGGAGAGTTGTCTCATTGGCACTCACACCACATTTTCCTATATCTATATATGTGAATAAAAATAGTCTTTTTTCAATAGTATTAAATCCCCTTATAATGAATGATTTTAATTGTTAATTGCTCAAAGTTCAGTAGCAGTTATCTCTTGCATATTGTGGATGCACGTTGTAATGAAAGTGTTGTATTAACATTGCTAGATTATTGATTTTTTCAATTATATTCAGTCTCAAAGATTGAGTCTAATAATAAAGTAATAAATAAAACAATATATAAAGGTAGTACCTAACACTAAAGGGAGATAACTCTGTTAAATCAGCAAAACATTTTAATAACATTGTGTTGTTAAGGGAATATTAAGTTTCTCAATGATAAAAATTAGTGTTTGTCAAACTGTTATATATCCAGTGTAATTTTTCTGATGAATTGGTTGGTTCAATTTTTCATATTTTGTCAAAGGGTAAAAGTACATGTATACTTTTTCAATTTATTTTTTTTAAATTAAACCAGCCAAATTAATCTTAGTGAAGGTGTTGGGTACCACTTTTAAGTTTAGGTTTGGTTTAGACAATTATCTGCCCTTGGTAATATACAGGAAACAGGCTAGGTAAATATCATGTAGTACTCACACATCCAGCCTCTGTAGGCGAGTAGTCCTCTTAACATGAACCGCCTCACATACAGGAGGACAAGGAAAAACACAAAACCAACAACTGCAGAAACTATGATGGATTTCAGAATAAATGGACATCCTGTAAAAAGATTGAAACATAGCTCCTCATTTAAAATACAGCTATGAAGACAGTGACAATATAGTTTGAATTGCATTTCATGTATGTTTATATAATATTATATAATATAATACCAAAAATAATCTATTTTTAAACAGTAAAACATTCATTAATTTACTTCTGTAGTGATGTTCCAATTATTGAAATTTTCAATTAATTGTTTATAATTTAATTTAGGATGTAATGCGTCTTCTCATTGGCTGACGTTGTTTTGTTTATCACTAATAGACATAATTACTGGGTTTCCCCTGGGTGAATTATATTTTTCGCCACCTCTTTCACCAAAACAATATATTTTTCGTTTAAAATTTACCCTTTTTTCTACCTCCCCCCCCTTCCTTAAATAAGGTGATTTTGCCCCATTGTGTCTATGAAAAATATTCATTGTATTTTAAACAACTTTTTTAAATGAGGGGGCCACTATTCTGTTAATATTAAAGAAGATATAAGTCCTGGAATATAACAAAATTAATGAATGTTTTTATCATAATACCAGTATAGTTCGTAGGGAAAGTTTCTTTACAAGAAAAATACTGATGTGCCCTTTTGTACTGTGAAGTGGTTTTTACCACAAAACAAAAGCTTTTATCACATGAAATTGATCCCTCATTTCATGAGTAGTCACTACATTGAAGGGTTACTCTCATTCGAGGGGTTGTTCCCAACCTTTTGAATAGATTTCTTCATAACAACAGTTTTCTTTTTTTTTACCATTGTAAATGAAAAAGTTGAAACGTAATACTATGCATGAAACATGTGTGTGACTCCAAAGACTGTAAAGTAGTCCCCCTAATCAATTACCTATATTACAATGTATTAATGTCAAAGGATAAAGAAAGTTTTAATTCAGAGACTTTTCTTGCTTTTGAATATTTTTCGTCACAACAACAGGTTTCTTTTCTAAACTATCTCTAAAAGGAGAGGAGACATCAAAAGTTTGCTTCAAACACATGTGTTGCAAAGTGGTAAATAAATTCTGTATGTGACATTTAGGGACAACATCAAAAGATTGATGTAGGATAAAAATCAAATAGTTTGGAGGTGGGGGTCAACATTGCTGCAAGTTTTGTTAATCCAAAATCGATTTTACCAAGGATTTGTATAGTTAGATCCTTGATTTTACATATATCCCTATTGGTCAATCAATTTTTCACAAATAAAGTTAAGAGGGGGGTGTGGGGGTCAGTGAAAAAACTATGTGAATTAAGTTTTTTATTCTTCATTGAACTTTTGATGTCGTCCCTTAGCGGAAGCCATTTAACAATATCATTTTATCTAACAATTCAATCAACACCTTTATTAATTAGTCCTTTGTTGTCGATAGCTATAAAATGTAATCAGCTGATTATTGATTTTCTGTCCAAATCATAATGAAGTCAAGGTGAATTCCAATGTATTGTCTGATTGGGTAAAGTACAAGAAACTCGAAAAAAAGTAAATAAACAAGATGGAGGAAAATAAATCGTTTTATATAATTTTCTTTTGCCAAATACTTTCGCAAATGCCACAATTGTTATTTTTATGCAAATTTAGAAAAATGGCGACCGATCAGAAACCCTGTAATTAAGTCATGTGACGGTTATGTATTCAGTGTGCACCACATTTTTGATGTTATTTCTTCATACAATTTACAGTCATTCCTAAAATAATTTTCAATAATTATCTAATTTGTGATAAAAGTAAAAACTATATATATATAATCCATAAAATATTATTTTGTTTAGTCAAACAGTGAAACCCTTTAATGTAACTGGAAAGATGTCTTAAACCATACATAAACTATACATTGTAATACAATGATTGACATCATTGTATACAAGTATTCCATAAAACTACTTAAATAATATCTAATATATGCACAAGGATTTCATAAAGAAAAGTGTCACTAAATTTTAAAAATTATTTGCATATAAATTTTAATCGATTAGGCCAAATAAAATAATATGTGTGTTTCCTGTTTCATCTTTGAAAAAAATAGGGTAGGTAGGTAGGGATTTTTTTTTATTTTACCATTTTTTTTTACATTGAGTCTATGGGAGAGAAATCCTGACTTTAACAGTGCTTATTGAAAAATGACCAAAAAAAACTTTAGGGTAGGCTATTTCTAAGCTTAAAATATAGGGTAGGTAGGGAAACAGGAAACACACATGCTTTTTTATTTGGCCTTATTATCAAACTACTACTAATAATAATTGATTCATCAGAATAATATTTAAAGATATCAAGCAAGAAAAAAAGGGAGAAAATTAATAACATCTAAGTGTTACACATGTTCCTTGTGCATGGGATTATTGTAGGAGATACATAATTAAAAAACATGTACCTTGGGGAATAAATAAATAAGCAGGTAGTATAAGTAGCCTAGCATTGATAGGTCTGACTAATTCCCAGTCACCAAGCATGCACACAGACAGACAAAGTACCATGAAACCAAGATTCCATATAGAGGCTGGCCAAGTTCCATTCTTGAGAAGATTTCTGAAATAGATAAAATATCATCATTTCAGTTTTCACTGTAATCCATCTATTAATATGGTACAGGACAAATCTGAATCAATATTTATAATACAATGTCTGTTTGTCTTTTTATTTTTAGCCATGGTGTTGTCAGTTTATTTTCAATCTATGAGTTTTACAGTCCCTCTGGTATTTTTCATCCCTCTTTTATGAATTCAGTGTTAAATGTTATGTTTAGAGATTTAAAAGTAGATGCTTACTTACATGACTTAAATGTAACTAGGAGATTAGGGGAAAGATCAAGAAGATGGGTTTCTTCTATCACTTTGCTCATATCCTGAGTGAGAAAACAAAACTTGAAAAAGAGATATTTGTTGCCCTGTGTTCAAACTGTCCAGGATGTTTTTATCAGTAATTTTAATTTTCATCAACTTGCAACAATTTTTTTTTTAAAAGTAAAGAAATTTTTAGACAAACAATGACATCACATGGACATAGACAACTTTATTCTTAAACAAAAATAGAAAGCATATATACATTTGACATTTTAAATTGTAGACAAAAAAAATATTTTGATGAAACAAACATTTCATCCAATTATTTCCTGGTGATGATGATGGCCATATTTGACAAAATATTCAGACATAAAACAACCTTGAATAGCTGTATGTGATTTTATTATACTCATCGTGTAAACATAAACTACAACAAATGTAAGCCAACAAAGTGTGTTCTCATTGTGATAAGATATTTTTTTGGTTGAATCAGGTCATGACCTGCATTTTGACATTTAGGGGTTGAAAATAGTGACAGCCCTATATTTTGACCTTTTAATAAAACATTGATTGAAGATCATATTTCATAAAACTCAGCTATAAGCTTAAGAGTGGTGCTTATTCAAATGGAAATTGTAAAGTCTTTTTTCCACAAGTGAAACCTCTAACAATTTGTTGCTAAGATACTTAACAAAGTAATTGGATATCTTTAGCCTGGTTGGATACATAATATCCCCATTTGCATTTCCATTCTCAAATTGAAATATTTGGAGTTTTGGTATATGTAAAAAAAACTTCCTATTCGTTAATAACAAAATAAATGACAACTCAGACGACTTGCGATCAAAGTCCAAAACAATATTTATGTAGCCTCGGGGTTTTCTAGGAAAATAGACCTTGTCCTATAAAATCTCCGAACAATTGATCTTCGCCATTCTCTAAATATGTCTTCTTGGTATTCCTCTCCTGACTGAAGTTGATGGACCCTTGGTTCTTTCGCTGCAGAACACGCTTCTGCCATTTAGCTGTTAGTAGACCAGTGTTCAAACCGCAATTAGTTTTTGTTGTCTGCTAGCTCAGTGCTTGTTTAATAGATTTACACATAAAACGAAATATTAAAAACTAAAAACATTGTACTCTTTGTTGTCTTTAAAATTATTAAAATACATATTTTCTATTTCAGTTTTCTATGTTTCGAATATTTTTTTATAATAAATTAGGATAAATCAATCAATGATCTATGCAGTGGATGATAATTCCCTTCATTCGTTTTTACATTTCTGTCAATCTAGAAAATGTAAAACTGAACATAAATTGTTACAACCCGATGAAAAGAGCGTTTGAATAATCCATATTGAAACCTTCAAGATCAAGCTTTTAAAAGAGAAATTTATTCATAGAAATATACTCTCGACACCAAATGAAATCGTTGTAAAAGACATTTTGAATTCTATCTTTCTGCATCCTATTGAAATCAAAACATAGAACAAAATTTAAAAATCAAGATTAATATCACGTTTTGAAGCAGTTTATTGCCAGAAAGCTAGACCATAACAGACGGAGATTTTACATAATCACGTGACCACACCAAAACAAGGAGCTGGTAATCGGGGAACATCCGATTACACTGTGATTCCCTGTTCACAGACAAGAGCAAGGGAAAGATCACTGATCACATTATAAAATCGAAGTATTAAACAAGCTTGAGCAACACTCTCAAAGCGTGTTGTTTGTTATATAGCACTAGGTAATTGATTTTGCAGTATTCAAATGCGGTTCACCTTAAAAAGCCGCCATTATGGTGATTGATTACTTCATGTACACCATGTGTAATCTTTAATATTTTTTATGTTGCATGAATGTCCTTCATTTTTTCATTTTTTATTTTTATTTTAAGCATTTAGAAAAATTTAGAAAACATACTTTTTTAGTAACAAAATAATTGAAAATATTTAACACTTGAGAACATCATCATATAGAAGATGCAACTCAAATTATTCACAGGAGGATGAAAACTAGTGTTATAACATGACTATCACAATAGAGCCTCTCACAAATAGAGAGGAAATCTTCAAGAGCATGAAGAGAAGCTCTATTTGGATAGTCATGTTTCACTCATTTTAAGACTCATAACAATTGATTTTTGTTTTTGACTTGAAGTCAAATCATGTATTTATTATAAAAATGTGTTTTCAATTTTAGACTTATCTAAGTCAGAAAATGACAGACGTCACTTGTTTAGGTCTATTTATGTTGATGAAAATTTTAGACTCATTCATATTTTTCTTTAAGAAGACAAAGAATTGTTTTTCAATGTCAATGAATATTGTCATTATTTGATTTAGATGTATGCATGGGTCTTGAAGTTAACCAATTTTGATAACTTATCGACTTGTAGGAGTCAATATTTGCAACTTTTAGATTCTGGTCAATTATTTCTTGCTTAACAATATTTGACTTGCATTAAAGGGAGACAAATTCTAAAGCTAACAAATTTAGACCTCTATGAGTAAAAAAGCAGATTCAGACTTATTTATGTCTGAGCTCAGACTGCATTTATACACCTCTAAGTAAGATTTCTTACCCATGTGCTCAATTTTGATAAAAATCCTGTGAAAATACTTCAATAACAGCATGCTTCAAACATTGTTAAAATATGTATTTAAAAACATCACCTGATCAATATGCATATATACTATTTCAATCCCAGGGCAGAGGGTCAATCAGAATAAGACAGCTTCAATTGTACAGCATTGGTGCCAATCAGTTTTATTGATAGACTATTTAGCTACATTTATAATAGTGCAAATTCATTGTACAAATTAACTGACACAACAAATGACAGTGATAAACAATGGTTTTATGTGCTGTTGCTGGATGCAAAAGTAAACATTCAAGGAATGGTGAATTAAGTTTTTACAGATTTCCAAATGACCTGCAGACCAGGAAGACATGGATAGATTTTTGTAATAAAATTGATTTCATACCCAACGTGAATCAAAGACTTTGTTCTGCACACTTTTCTAATTCATGTTATGACCGTGACCCAATTGTGATTAGGAATCTAGGTAGCCTTTTTGAGAGGCCAAAACTCCGGCAAGATGCGGTGCCAGATATTCCATTTACATGTATCCAACAGACAAAACCTAAGCAAAGACTACTACTTCCAAAGAAAGGAGCTTACGAGCAGCAGATAGAAGCCGAGGTAATAGAAAAATTCATCTTGGCATACATTAAGTTTCATCTCTGAAGCTTATTATAATTCTTTTATATTTGCTCAATTTGTATTGCCAAACATTTCTAAAATTTGGGACTTATCTAGAAAACTACCAACTGGCAACAACACTGTTGATTGTTTAAGTATGCCGGAAAGAACTCAACATCGTCCAATTTGAGACATTTTCCCGGCTTGGAACCAATGACTTTATTACAATTGCTTCACTGTTAAACAGGTATAAGCTGTCAAATTCATGATCTCCGGTGTTAATCAAATTCTCATATTTGATTTATTACAATGTAAAACATTTATCCAAACTATTAATTTGAGTCGAAAATAAACAATTAACACTGAGGGCACTGGCATCATTATTTTAATAACCTTTACTAATTTCAAAACCCCCAACAGTGAAATTTTTATTGCGAACAGTAGAATTTTACAAAATGTATTACATAATCTGAAAGATGAAACCTTGAACTTCACAGGAAAAATACTCCTACTGCTGGGAAAAATCTGTTAAGAAAGTATCAGTTCATTATGTAAAGCCAATATTGGAGCATTTTTTCAGCTAAAATGGAATTTGTAGCTAAATGATAGCATTAACAATGATTAAAGGCATAAACCCTGTTTTTTTTCCAATTTTATCAATGAAAAGATATTATTTAAACCTACAATGTATATGTTAAAAATTTAGGTAAAACTACAAAATCGCAATTTGTGACAATTTTCGAATTTGCTACTTAAAAAAGTGATTTAAAAATCACTTATTTAAGTAAGTCCCCTGGCTGAGCTGTAAAGATGATTTTTTGTGCATTGAATCAGGCAATCAAATGATATTTAACCTTTTTTTCACTTTCAATGTTGACATTCTTTACCTTTTATTAAATATCTTTACACATACATTTTGTACATTTCATGTGTTATTCATCTCAAGCCAGGGGTTCAAATAAGCGGTGGTCCAAGGTCCACGACCTTCCAATTTTGCAAGTGGACTATCATTTTGGTAACTAGCTACGCCTGACGTACCTTTGATTTGAAAGAAAATTAAAAAAAAAATTTGCCAACTATTTTTTGTCACATAAACGATCTCAAAATTCATTTTCATCTTTATTATTCAAGACAGGAATGTTCATTTTGTTCAACAGCTAGCTTTATACAGCCAAAAACAGCTGACAAGTAATGTGTAAATCCGAGTAAAATTGCATCTGACTGACATCGAAAAACAATGCATGCCAAAACTGGAAATGAAGACAATTTCTATATCGGATCAAATCGGGGGCGGACAAGGGTAATTCTGGGTTTGCTGATCAAATACAATAATATAAAAAATAATTAATATTCCAGGCAGGTGACAAAATACATCTAATAATTATAAATACTAGAATTTAAAACCAATATATGGAAAAGAAAGAAAAAGCTGGAAATATTTTATACAGAAACTCAAAATTCATTACAATGTGATAGTAATTTTCTTTATCATTATTTAATAAATGATGATATTACATTCATGACATGTAGATGTTTTAAAGTGTAAACATATTACTTCAATTCCAAGGGGTTTCTTCTCAATTTTGAAGGTCCAGTTGAAAGCTGAAAGTTTCTTACTAAATTTCACAAATAGCATAAATAGTGCAGCTAGATATGATACACTTTAACACCTTTGAAATTGAACTGTTACTTTAATTGTACACTCAGGTATGAATCTAACAATATTAAAAACAAGAGATACATATATATAACCCTTTATATTATAGAAATAAAAACATTGTAGCAAATAATGGTATAATTAGTAATTAATCACCAATTGTTGAGCTTTCTATGTAACATGTGTTAAAATCATTGTATAGTCATAGTATAATGGCCTAAATTTGAAAATTGTGTTTTGGATGAGAGATTAGTCTCATTGCAATTGGCACTCATACCATGCATACCACATCTTCCAATATCTATGGTCATCCATGGCCAATTGATGGCGTTTTGCCCTGGAAAAAACACACAATGCAAATAACTTTACAACACAATCACCTATGATAGTTTTTCCCTGAAAAGACTTAAGTTCTATTATAAAAATAAATATGTATTACTTCCATACCTGTCCACCTCTCAAAATTAAACATGATTGCATTGAGGTTAAGGAAGAAAAAGTCTGATCATAGCACTTACCAATTTTTTCAGCTGAGTTTAAGCATATAGAATAGAATATATATCATAGAGCTTTATATTCCCTAAAATATATATGTAATTTCCTACAAATATTCACAATTTTGAAGCATTTGCGATTGCTGTATACATCATGTACATGTACATGGCTTAAAATTGTTAAAAATTACAAGTTATGAGTTTAGATCTTTCATGTCATCATTGTCTTTGTACATTGTATCTCTTAAATGTTAATTAATCAAATGTTAAGCAACACCCTCTATCATGTCTATTATATAAATTAATTCATTCCCACCATTTTTCTATCATGTCTATTTAAAATCATGTTAATTAATTAATTTAATTGTATTAACCCCGAATGATAATAAACATTGTTGAAGGTCGTACAGTTACTTATAGAAGTTAATTTCTGTGTCATTTTGTCTCATGTGAAGAGTTGTTACAGACACAAGAAACGATTAAACGTGTTGTTCTTAATATTTAATAGTGTCTTAGCATGTCACATGATGTGTATAGTATTTGTCTCAATTGTCAAAGTATGTAGGACATAAGGATTACTATTCAGGGACATTGCAGTAACTATTTATAAAATAAAAGTTTATATTTTAGAAGGTAGAGGACATGTAAATATGTATGCTTCTTGTTTCATGATTTAGCAACTGCTTGAAAAATATTATATTTTTTTCTCTGTCATGTGAAATTCTCACTTACTTTCAGTAGTAGGACAACTATATTTGGTACATGTACCTGACCTGGACCTTTTGGATCAGTAATCAAGGTTAAATTTACATTATTAAGACACTTTTCATAGATACAATAAGCAATAGGTCTACTATATATGGTATATGGAATGATAGTCTATATCTGGCAGCGCATGTTTCATCTGACATTAACATGTTATTAATGTACTTCTTCATGTTTCATTTTGACAATCATTTCAATGAAAAAATTTATAAACAGGATTTTCCATCATATAATTTGGTTTCTATCTTCTTTAAGACAATATAAGCAAAATTCTAATCAGTTTTACAAGATGAGAAAAATATGAAAAGGAAAGTAAAAATTGTTTGACGAGCTGGCAGAGGAAATTGTGATTTTTAACTGCTGCTAAACATTAACTACTTTTCCTGTTGTTGTTTTCCTATTGGGCTATTTTCCTTGAGGTATAATTATATTCTAGCACAAAAAGAAGAATAATTTATTTTCAATTATGGGTTCCAAAAGGCATAAACATTACAACATCAATAATTTTCAAAATACAATTTAAGTTCTTAGAGTAATATATGGACAAAGAATGTATTGTAATGAATGATTGATTGATTGTTTGTTGCTTAATGTCCAGTGACAAATATTTCATGCATGTTCAGAGCGCAATTAGTTTAGATAAACATGCACAATTATTAATCTCACATTTTAGTCCATTCTTCCAAAATCCATATTAAACTCTGACACAAACAATAATTCCTGAATTTACAGTAAATTTTTATTAGTTGTCAATTATCTCCCTTTTATCAATTACTCTTAAATCTCTGATTTCAGACTAAGAAGACAACCATGCCAGTGAAGAGAAATGCCACCAGGAGTCGTAGGACGATGGGCATTGAGCTCTTTATGGAATGTACTGAAGAGGCTTTGTCCCCCAGTCAGATCACTGCCCAGCAAGTGGCCAGATACCAATATGACCAAGCCATCGCCCAAGTTAGAGATGCTCAGGCCAAGGCAAGGATAGGCAGAGCTACAATCATAAACAAAGTTGACAATGTTGGCAAAGTATCGCCTCAAGTTACTCAAAAGGCAACTCCTGCATTGAAAACTCAATCACCAATTGCAAAAGAACCAGGTATGAATTAACACATTGCTTTTTATGTTGATATCAGAATAGTAGCCCCTACACATACATGACATATCTATCTGGATTTATTATTTTACTAAACTAAGCGTTGTATTCTTTCATTTGGTCAAACTTCCAATATATTCATTTGTGTGGAACCAAAGGTATCTCAAAGTATTTCTGTGTACTTTGAGTTAACAAGAGTGGACAGCATTTGAAAAATTATTTTGATTTCAATATCTTTAAATAAATTTATGGTTTTAATTGTTAATTTTGATTTGGAATAAGCCTACGGTGTACAAGTGAACATGACAAATCAAAATCAACATATTTGGAAGTGTAGTTTACGATGACTCAACGCTCATCTTTTTATTTATTTTTTCTTTATTAACATATTTTCAGAACGTTCTTCTAGTCCCGATATTATATTTGTTGGAGAAACACCAGCGTCCAAGCCCCGACAACCAGTACAACAGCCACCGCCATTAACACAACCACAACAACAACAGGTGTTCAAGCTAGTCAATGTCAGCCAGACAAACCAAGGTCAACTGGGACCATGGATGATGAAACCGGTGGCTAATGTTATGGTGAGGAAAAATTAGCTTGATATCAAATAGATTGAAGGAACGATTAAAAAAGAACCATTTAAAGTTAACCAAAACAGCAAAATCAAAAGATAAAACACAATGAATGGACAATGACTGTCATATTCCTTATTTGGTACAGGCATTTTATTAAGTAGAAAATAGTGAATCGAACCTGGTTTTATAGCGCTAAACCTATCACTTGTATGACAGTGGAAAGTACTGTCTATGTATTTATTTTTTTGGGTATCAATTTTCATGGATTGAAGAAAACTTCCATTTTTGTGGAGATTTGATTTTGTGTTTTTTTTTAATATTTGCACACAAAGCCTGTAGAAAAATTTTAGTTAGTTGAACATTTGAATTAGTGGTTTTCCTTATCACACCAAACCAACAAAAATTAGTATCAAACGGAAAATATTGAAACCACAGTATGTTTTATGATTGCCCATGTAAAAACTTTCCTCAAATATCAAAAGCAGAGATGTGTACATTAACTTGAAGCTGCATTAAAATTTTCTTGTTAGTTCTTTAAAGTATTATGATTTATTTCAGTTATTTATAAAGGTGATGAAAGTTTCATATACATAACATTTTGTTCTATTTTTAGCCTCAACAGCAGCAGACATTGAATAGACCATTGCAACAAGGTATGGTTATATATGTCTTTATAACATCAGTCTGTAAAAACCTGAAGTTAAGGATGCTTGCTACTCTGTTTAAAAATAACAAGCTTTTTATAAGACTGTTATTAATTGATAGTATATAAATTAAAAACTAAAAAAGCAGGAAAAAATGGAGGGTTCTGTGCTTGTTTTCGAGATACAAGCCATTGAAAATTTGGCGGAAAATAGTTCTTTCTAGATTTTTCATTTAACATTGGCTCCTTTTTTGTGTCAAAAACTATGAAATAATTACAAGGATTTTATAAGATTTTGAAAAATGGCTTTTTAAACTATATGTTATAAAATTATGAAAAGAAAAGTAGGGGTTTGTGGGCAATTTTTTTTAATGGCAATACATGGGTAAAACAAGAGGATTCCAAAAATCTGACAAAAATTAAAAAAATAGAGGAGCAAACTTCCTTAAACCAAAAAACCCGAAAATTACATATGACAAATATATGAAGCATATTTTTGAATGCGATAAACATGATAAAAAGATAGCATGTCATGCTTGAGGTAACCGACATACATTACAAGATATTAGCAACATTAGGCCTTCAACAATAAGTAAAACCTAAACCCTGCAGTAGGGTTCAAAAGGGTCAAAACAGGTTGAATGTAAAACAATACAAATTTTAACATGGCTAAAAATCAATAAAAAGATATAAGAAAATGGCTACCTGTTGCTGGAGATACAAACAAAAGATAAAAGAATTACATACATGATAAAAGAGTTTAAATCATGCATACAGTTGGTATTTCTTCTTAGATAAGGAATGAACAATGACTAAACTAAATGCCATTTTAGATTTCATAAACATATATCAGATATAAAAGAATTACACTTTATAAATAGGTGTAAAAACATGATAAAGCACTTTTTGTCTTTACCTTCTCAAGGAACACGAAAAACTAAAATTGTAAAAACCATGAACTTGTTAATATACAATCTATACTTTAACAGTGCAACAGGTTGGTCAGCCGGTCAGTGGAACCATGGGAATGGGATATAAACGGCCAGCAAACTTCCAACAAGATCAACTGGCCAAGAAAAAACCAAGGCGACCAGGCGAGGTGGATGAATTTGGTAGAAAAAGACCTTTTGAAAGTGATGAAAGTGGTAGGTGCATGATGGGTACATTGTTACCATGGCAACACATCATTTGAAATTATGACTTAATATTTAGGAAACGAATGCTTTAGTTGTCTCATCTTGTGTGCTTTGCTTGTAGTATATGAATATGAAGATTTTTTGTAGTTATTGCAAGTTTAACATTATTTTAAAAGCTTGAAATATTTTTGATATTTTTTAATAGTGAATGCAATGCTATTATGTACATTGCATTTGCATTTTAAATTCAACATGACTTGGCATAGCTCCAGTAAAACACTTAAAGGGGGCTTCTGGGTATAAATCAATTTTATTTTGATAAATATAGGATTCTGCTATTTTTTTCTATAAATAAACTTTATCTTATATTTAATAGAAAAATTAAATAAAAATATGGGGTCACCCTTTATTTAAGCTCACAATCTGCCATCGAAAGAAGCAGGCATTTTTGTTAAGGTACTTTTTTCTGTTGAACTAATAGGAGAAAAAAAGGTATTATGAAGATAAAAAAAGAACTAAATTACAGAAATTGCCTAAATTTTACAATAGTTTAGTTAAAGTTCAGCTTATTTGAAAGAAATTTGATGAGTTAATAAATTCAATTAATTCAATTCAATTCAAATCTTAATTGCCATAAAACTACACATTTATAGTATGTGACACAACATAACAAAATGAAAATAAAAACAAGATGATTAATATACACCATAAAGATATGACAATTTTCATCAAAGGGAGATAATTTAGAGCTTTTTCAATGATATAACATTTAAAAAGACATTTGGGGCCAAGACAAATTGATTTTTGTCCCATATTATAACGTAAATTGCATAAGAAAATCTTATTATATCAAATCAGTCATCAAAAAACTAATACAAGTAATGTTAAAACATTGATCAAACACATTTTTATCATAAATCAATGTGACCATAAAACCTAAGAAAAAAACCTAAAGAAAGTACTGAACACGGGAGTAAAATTGTGAGACAGTTCTAAGTTCTAGACACTATACCAAGGTTAAGTTATGAGTTTGGCCATATTAGTTGATATTCTGAAAATATAACATTGGGGCACAAAGGAAAGATCTATTTTTTCAAAAATTGGCGCAAATGCAATGACTTTCTTAACCAAAACTTGGAGAGAATCTCATTAATAATCAAAAGACAGAATCAAGAGCAAATTATATAAAAACAATATACTGTCATGTTTTAGTGATTACCTCTATATTTAACCAATTTTTTTTCCTGGGCCCTTCTCTAAATCTGCCTAAGATAATGTTCTGTACAACACTATGACTTAAAATTTAAGAAATTTTAAATTCTGCCACTGTGTATGTCAGCATGTGCTTGCATGCATTTTCTCATCATTTGCCATCATTGAATTTTTAGATAAAAGTCCAGATATATGTGTCAATGGTAAGTTCCTGCATCCTAATGTCTTTCACTATGTTCACTGTGGGACGTTCCTCTATCATTTTACAGCTGATTTACTTGAGTTTGTACAAAAAAAAAGCCAATGAAGTGAAGTTATGTGAACCATCCATTTAAAAAGTTATATTTGTTATTACTAGCCAATTAAATCATAGGACTGGTTACATACACCTGTTTAATAGCTGGTTGTTATGTTAACAATTCTTTTTTTTGTTGGCTAATAAACAATATATGTTTGTTTTATTTAAACAGGCGAAATATAGATTTCATGCACTAAGAACATGCTCAAATAGTTCAGCTGTAATGAAAAACTCCTTTCTTTGTTAATTATAAAGATTAAAATTCCATATCCTGATTCATTTGGTTACAGATTTGATTTGATTTGTGGGATTTGGTGAACCATTTATTTATGTGTTCTATTTGATTGTACATTTCCTATAGACTTATATGGAGAAAAAACCTACAAATTCCTTTTTGATGGGTACCCAAAGATCTACAGTTATCAAACTATGATGAAATTTCATATATAATTGCAAACATTTCTTAAATTTAGTGAAATATTTCTAAGGGCTATCTGATAAAAATTCCACCCCTAACATATTTCAGGAAAATTTCCTTGTTTTAATGACAAAGCAGCTGTGTTTCTGCATGAACAGTTGTTGTATGATGTTTAGTTTGCATGACTACTGGAATTTTCATTATAACATTGTGCACTGAAACATTTGATAGCCAGAAAGACTAGAATGTTCTTCATGGTACCGTACAGCGGGTTATTGTCGCTGGGTGTAAATTTTCGCTCATTTTCTCGGATAGAAGAAAATCGCGAAAATAAATTCCGCCAATTTAAAAGTGCACATGCAAAGGTATTGATAAAAGTTTTGAACCGCTAAAATATTTCGTATACCTTATTCAATGAAAATCGTGAAATTTTACACCCGCGAAAATAACCCCCTATACTCTAGGAGGGGGTATGGCTTTTATTGCAAATCTGTTGTCTGTCTCTGTCTAAAATTGAAATTTAAACTGTATGTCTGACAGATATTTTTGTCACTGAAATGAACAGAGTTATTAGGTTAGCAAATTAATAGTTTATTTATGTGAGTACATCTCTTTTTGATGTCTGGGTATACTTAAGTAAAACAACCTTTGATAAATGCCAATCAAATCACGCTCAGCTAATTTAATATGAAATTAGAAGATGTTGCATCATTGCAAATGTGACAACTATTATTTTTTTTTTTGTGATTAATGGTTATATATATATATACCAATCATAATTGAGAAACTTTTTGGTGATAAGTCACCAAAGAAGAAAGCTGCAGCTAAACCAAAGAAAGTAGCTACTCATCCAAAATACAGCAAGATGGTTGGAAAGGCTATATCTCCTTTGAAAGAGCGTGGAGGCTCCAGATATATCATGTATTTCATGCAAAACAAACAAATATTATATATATTTTTTTATCTGAAGCTCAAGTTTTGTAAGAGATTGGTAGAGTTTAAAAGTCTTCCTAACTTTCCAAGGTTTGTCCATTCAATTTAGTAGCTTTTATTTTCTACATAAAAAATTGCAGTTTTACATGTTACCCATTAGTTTGATGTGTTTGAGCTTTTGATTTTGCTGTTTGATATGGGACTTACTGTTTTGAATATTCCCAGGCTTTTTGTATTTTTGTGATAATTTACTTTTTATTTACCTGTAAATGATTATCTAATTACAGGTAATTGGGTTCCATTAGATGAATATTACTACGGCAAGATGGAGGGAGACCCCACATATGAAGAGGAGAAAGGAGAATTCAGGTTCAAGGTTTGTAGCCATGGTTACAGGGGTAGATTTAATGCTGATTTTAGAAATCCCCAATACAAGATTGAAAAAAAAAATTATAGCTATAAAAGAGGGGTGGATACCAGAGGGACAGTCAAACTCATGGATAAAAAAATAAACTGACAACGCCATGGCTAAAAAATGAAAAGACAGACAAATACCGTATAGCGGGTTATTTTCGCGGGTGTAAAATTTATACGATTTTCATTTAAGGTATACGAAATATTTTGGCGGTTATTATTTTGGCGGATTCAACATTTTTTACATTACCTTTGCATGCACACTATTAAATTGGTGGAATTTATTTTGGCGATTTTGTTCTATCCGCGAAAATAAGCGAAAATTCACACCCCACGAAAATAACCCGCTATACGGTACTAGTACACAATACACAACAAAGAAAACTAAATCATTCTCAAAGATATAGTTTACAATTTTATTATGTATTCTGTTTTGAATGTATTTCTATTTCTTTCTATTTTCAGTGCTGGTATTGTAACAAGATGTTGTACAACAATGTCAAGGCCATGATGCACATTCAAGGTCACATTGACAGTAGTAAACAACAGAATATTGACCTCAGTGACCTGACACAATGTAAACACTGCTACAAACAATTCGATACACCATTTGAAATGCAGACCCATGTGGATAAGGTTTGTAATTATTTATACTTTGACAATTTTTACCAAAGTTCAAATGAGAGGTTGTAAGCAATTACACAGCCTTCAAGAATGAGAAAAATCGATGCAGCCTGTTGAAGAATTTTAACATAAAATCTCTAATGTCATTCTTTAAAATTAATAATTGAACTACAGTGAATAAATTCTATTCGAGGGTACCAATTTTCTTGGTATTGTATGGATGGCTTTATCCATGAATTTAAGATTACAAATCAATATATGGAAAGATCCAGAAGAAAGTTTGATTCCATGAAAACAAAAAGAACTGATAACAATTTACATTCAGTTTTAATGAAAAATTAGATTTGATTGACGAAAGTCTGTCTTCTGGTAAGGATATGATGAGCCTTTTCTTGAAAACTACTAAACAGCAAATATTAAATAGTTTGCATTTTTTTTATCTTTCAGACACCTAAATCCTGTTTTTTGAAACTTAATTAAAAGTCATGATTCTTCCAAAAGAAATATATTAACATTTTATTTTAAATTTTCCAGGTACATATGAGCAACACAAATGTCTTGTTATGTCGTATATGTGAACGTGACCATGAGTCTCGCCAGGCTCTCACCAACCACATGAGACAGAACCACAATGCTTGTGAGATGCCATATACATGTCAGCTATGTAAATTTAGATCTTCTATGTACAGTGATGTTGTCGACCATTTTAAAAAGGTAATAAAAACTTAAATAATTGGATACAAATTGAGTACATCACAATAAATGTCAGATATCTAAGGTTTTAGTTTGTCCAAGTGAAAGATAATTTCCAAAAGAAGGAAGCTAGCTTCATGTGCACATGCTGTTCCTTTTGATGCATTCTACAACTATTGTTTATCAACAACCAAACTGATTTTTTGAAACATGAATATTTAGTCAGTATATACATTCAAAATTTGCACAAGCCACAATTAAATTTTCAGTCAGTTATGGTTTTAAAACCATCCTTTATAACATGTTTAAAGAATACATGTAGTATTTATAATTTGACAATTCACTTCACACCTTTGATTGAATAGGGAATATTAATTCCTCTACTGCAAAATGTCAATAAAATCAGTACAAGGGAAAAGAAAAGAAAAAGAACCCTAGGCCTATGGGAACTTACTTTAAAGTGGATGGAGAGTTGGGAGGCAATGGAAATTATGTTTGATGCTTATCTTATTTGTCACCTCGATTACCCTGGTGCTGCCTAAAAATAAAACGCTGTAAATAAACACAATAAAAGGAGATGTAGATTCACAAATTTTGTGTTCAACAACCTTCAAACTTTATAACATGCAGATTTCAACAATACCATGAACTTAAGTATCCATATTAATACAATTTAATCAATTTACAATAATATATTCCTGTGAAAATAAAGTAATCATTTATATTTGTTTTCCTATATATATATTCAATATTTTATATTTCAGAAACACGACAGTTCCCAGCATTTACTATGTTTATACTGCCTTCGTGCTTTTCTTGTCAAATTTGTCTCCCAAGGTTGGGGCACCACACAGACATATTATGGACATTTGTTAAAACATCAGTCTAAGGCTCAAACTAAAAAATGTGGTCTGTGTAGACTGACATTCTTCAACTCTTCTGAAGTCAAGGCCCATAAACTGAAACATCATGGACCCAATCAGAAGGCAGTGCTAGGTATGGTTAGACAAAATATTGAGGATAAGTTAATAAAAGAAGTCGGTTATAGTATTTTAGATTTTGAAAATAGATATAGGGCTGTGAGGCACATTCTTAATATTGAGAATATGCTGCACAGCCCTATATTTTGATATTTGAAAACAAAATAGAAGTGCATATGAATAAATTTACATTCTACATGATTTCTAAACTTCCTGGGACTAGTATACTAATAGTTTCAGAAACTTGTAAGCAAAAGCATTTAAACAAAAGCAATACAAACAAAAATGACATCATGCAGGTTTTGTATCTATAAAATAAAATATTATACCTACCTGCTTACCCATGACAAAAAATGTACCGAGCTAAGTTATATTTGGTGAAAAGAAAAAGAAAATATTAGACCTAACTACCTACCCTGTTTCAAACCATAGGGTCGAAAAAGGGCAAACAAACAATATTTTAATTTAGACCTCAACTAAACACAAATGTGAACTAATTCAAAGAAAATGGATGTGGCACTTAACTTCAAACCTTTATTTTTGCAAGTTTTGAACAATATCATGATTACTCAAAAGTGTGCAGTAAATATCCAAGAAATGCTGTCAAGACAAATTATGTTAACATTAATTTTAAGTCTTGAGTTTAATCTTTGCAACACTTATCCAATGGCAATTTTCACAATAATATAACCATTGCAAAATTTTTTAATTTACAGTAAAAAAGTCTGTTTATTTGTAGGAACCTCAGCACACAGCAGCAAACAAGACCAAGTATTAATAAAAGTGCCATCATCATCACACAATCAGCATGGAGTCAAATCTTTGAACGCACCATCTGTCAGTAAAGTCTTGGACTTTGGAGGGACAACGTTTCCAGGAGAGGTCCATTATTTTAACTGCTTTGAATGTAAAATGTCCATGGGAACACATGATCATTATAGGTATGTTTTTAGTAAACTCTTGGACTTTGGAGGGACAAGATTTTCTCTCTAATAGGAAGGCACTTTGTATACCCCTGTGGAGGCAGAGAAGCATTAAGTTGCACACACCCTCTTCCATCTGTATGTCCCAAAATTGTAATGCATTCCCTAACTTATGTTTGCCTCAACTGAATGTTATGAAACTAATACACAATGCTTATTACCATCAAACACAAATCTAAATTGAACTTGGGTGGCATCATTTTCACCATTCCAGATACCGAGTTAATGTCCCTAAAAAATGGAAAATACGGTAAATTTGCAGTTTCCACACTCTAACCAAATGTTATAAAACTTATACACAATGCTGATTACCACCAAACACAGATCAAGATTGAATAAGTCACTTTTGCTGTACTTGAGTAATGTACCTTTTGTCAAATGAAAAATTGCTGAATTTGCCATAAATTTACAAAGTAATATTTTTTTGATTAATTTAAATTTTACAGAAAGTATGTGGAGTGTTCAATGTGTCGATTTGCTACTATCTGCAGTATAGCTTACGCTAATCATATGATGGGATTCCACTCAGGTCAAATGTCAAGTCTTAACCTCAACATTCCGTGGGAACGAAGGATGCCCAAACCTATGTACTGTTTATGTGGCTTCAGTAGTCGCTATGGCAACAAGATTGGTAAGATTGAAATTAAGGTCAAAGGTAACGTCTCAATCTGAAATTTGATCAGAAAGAAAAATGCAAGTCCTTTTTAACAGCAAATTGAGTAATTTTGTCCTTGCTACTCCAGCTAATTAACAAATATTTGTTCTAATTCAAGTTCTGTTCAAGCAAACCAACCACTCTATGGCTTTAAGGAATTTTTGGTCCTCAATGTTTTCTCAACTACACACTTTATATGGCCTTTTTGACTTCTTTGATTCGAGCATCACTGATGAATCTTTTGTAGAAAAAATGTGTGTCTTGTGCAAAAACCAAATTATAATCCTGGTATCTATGATGAGTCTATTTATTAGAGTTATTCATTATATTTTATCCCTTCTGTTACAGCTTAACAAAACCATTGTATTTCCTAATGACCTAATCCTTTGGTCCTAATTTAAGTTATCTCCCCTTTTCTGTTACTTAATGTATTTTCTAAATGTTGCTATTTTCTGTCCTAACCTAAGTTATCTTCCCCCTTTTCTGTTACTTAATGTATGTTCTAAACGTAGCTATTTTCTGTCATAACCTAAGTTATCTCCCCTTTTCTGTTACTTAATTTATGTTCTAATCCTAGCTATTTTCTGTCCTAACCTAAGTTATCTCCCCTTTTCTGTTACTTAATGTATGTTCTTATTCTAGCTATTTTCTGTCCTAACCTAAGTTATCTCCCCTTTTCTGTTACTTAATGTATGTTCTAAACCTAGCTATTTTCTGTCCTAACCTAAGTTATCTCCCCTTTTCTGTTTCTTAATGTATGTTCTAAACGTAGCTATTTTCTGTCCTAACCTAAGTTATCTCCCCTTTTCTGTTACTTAATGTATGTTCTAAACGTAGCTATTTTCTGTCCTAACCTAAGTTATCTCCCCTTTTCTGTTACTTAATGTATGTTCTTAACGTAGCTATTTTCTGTCATAACCTACGTTATCTCCCCCCTTTTCTGTTACTTAATGTATGTTCTAATTCTAGCTATTGTCTGTCCTAACTTAAGTTATCTCCCCCTTTCTGTTACAGCTAACCACCTTGTGTTCTGTATGAAGAGTTCATGTTATGAGAATCGACCAGAGCCTGGAACAGAGTGCTACAGAGAAGAGGGTAATTCTGATATTAACTTATACAAATCAATTAAAAAAAAAAGATGATTTTGTTTTAATTTTTAATCAAGCAATTATATGGACTAAGGATTATTGAAAAGATTGAGCAAAATAAACTACAACAAAATGGCTATGGATAACATGTTGATTTGCATTTCACACTACACTAATGATATAAAGGAAGCAATCACATGTTGGCTGGAATTGAACAGCAAGTTATAAAGGGTCCAAAATGACAAGCCTTTAACAATTCAAACAGGAAAACCAACTGTTGAGTCTGAATAAAAAAAGAGAAACAAGGTTACTTATGAACCACGTCAACAAATGACAACCACCTGATTCAGGACAGGGGCAGCTTACATTGCAAAACAAGAGGGGACTTTTACTTAATTAAATTATTCATTTGAAACTGATAAATGTTGATATTTATTTATCTTTATAGAAGAAGAGGACCCTCGACATAAACCAGGAGCCTCATTACTGGATGCATTAGGTCTGGTCAAGAGGAGGACTATCACTCCTAGTAAGTTTTACAATCAGTATAGAGTATTAGATTTAAGAAAATTGAGGGCTGTTCCATTAAAACATGGCACCATGGAAGGCACTTTAAAAATGGTGTAACAACCCATAGTGGCAAATTTAAATTCACTCATATTTTCTCTATGCAAAAACACAGTAGAGATTTAGAAGTGTTTTTTAAGGTTCCTATGAATGTTTTTGGAACTGCCTTAATTCAGATAATGACATTTAAGTTCAATTTTCCTACCAATTGAATTTATGTATTTTATAGTCTGTAAAAGAGATGTTCCATACCATCAAATGAGCTTTAATTTAAGAATCTTTTCTTTTATATAAAGATATATTTATATATATCATAGAAATAAAACTTTTTTAACACTATTTTTTCTTCATTTTTTTAGACTGAAATACTAGGGTAGATGACTCAAAAGAATTAAATTTTGCAATGAATGACATTGTAAAGTTTTAAAGAAGCAATAACATAAAGCACATTCATCCAATTTTTCTTTATTTTGATTTTTTGAAAATATTTAAAGAAAGGTAGCTATCTTTTGAAAATTTATGAATATCAATAATGTTGTCATTTTTATAAATTTCTTGTTTACAAAAAACTAAGGATTTTCTTATCCAAGGCATAGAGTACCTTAGCTGTATTTGGCACAACTTTTTGGAATTTTAGATCCTCAATGCTCCTCAACTTTGTACTTGTTTGGCTTTATAAATATTTTGATATGAGCGTCACTGATGAGTCCTATGTAGACGAAATGCGTGTCTGGCGTACTTAATTATAATTCTGCTACCTTTGATAACTAGCCTGCAATTTCTAAGATACAGCATAATGGTTTGGACCCTGATTTCACACTTCACACAACTTATGCTTCAATTATTTTTGAAAAAAAGCAGGATATATATGAAATTTTAGAATGAAATAAGATATGAGGCATATGGCATTGAAATATTGATGCATCAATCTTTTTAACCCAAATAGACATCTACAAGTAATGTTCTGAACTGCTACCCTGTTCTGTTTTCTACTTTTTATTATTAACCCTGTTAACTGTATTTGTCTGTAGGATCTGGGGAAGGAGGTAAGATCAGCAGCTTCTGTGTGTTTGTGTGAATGTGTTTTTATTAATAAATCATAGATGTATAGCGCATTGGTCATCTAAAACTTCAGTTTGGACCAGCTCTGATCACCTAACCACTTCTTTCAAGTTGAAGTGTGAAAGAGCTGTGCTTGATGCTACACAAAATACAACACTTGGAATTGTATCAAATTTTAATTTTAATATTTGACAGCAGAATTTATGCATTATTCTGGACAAACTATTAACAGTTATAAATAGTGAGATGGCCCCTAAAGCTTCGCTTTTGCTTATATCATGTATATGATACTATACAAGTATGCAAAACTTTTAATATTGTAATGTGTAGCCAGCATGCTGAATGCATTTACTTTTGTTGTATTTCTTAGCTGTTTACACAACTCTTTAGCACATGCTGATGATTCAAATAAGAATTCTTCCAGGATATGTATGAAATATTTGCCACTGGATGTTAAGCAAAACAATCACATATCATTTAAAAAAAAGAAGGGATAAGTGAGTGATATACTCATCAAGACAAAATGAAAATACCAGCAAATGTGTTCCAGATTTTTATCACAATAATGTCTTTGGCACTGCCTATACTTATCATTAATATCAACATTTCCTAAATAATCATGACCTCTGGTTTGAAGATAAACTGTTAAAAAAATTTCTGAGCAAGATTTTTTACCTGTTTGGCTAATTTTTATTTTTGATGGTCAATATATAAACTTTTTAATTTTCCATTAATTGAACTTTGCATAGCATGCTCAATATTTATGAGCTAAGAGTATTTCATTTTTATAGCTCACCTGGCCCGAAGGGCCAAGTGAGCTTTTCTCATCACTTGGCCTCCGTCGTCCGTCGTCGTTAACTTTTACAAAAATCTTCTCCTCTGAAACTACTGGGCCAAATCAAACCAAACTTGGCCACAATCATCATTGGGGTATTTAGTTTAAAAAATGTGTGGCGTGACCCGGTCAACCAACCAAGATGGCCGCCACGGCTAAAAATACAACATAGGGGTAAAATGCAGTTTTTGGCTTATAACTCAAAAACCAAAGCATTTTGAGGAAATCTGACAAGGAGTAAAAATGTTTATCAGGTCAAGATCTATCTGCCCTGAAATTTTCAGATGAATCTGTCAATCGGTTGTTGGGTTGCTGCCCCTGAATTGGTAATTTTGAAGAAATTTTGCTGTTTTTGGTTATTATCTTGAATATTATTATAGTTAGAGATAAACTGTAAACAGCAATAATGTTCAGCAAAGTAAGATCTACAAATAAGTCAACATGACCAAAATGGTCAGTTGACCCGTTTAGGAGTTATTGCCCTTTATAGTCAATTTTTAACCATTTTTCGTTAATTAAAGTAATCTTTTACAAAAATCTTCTCCTCTGAAACTACTTGGCCAAATTAATCCAAACTTGGCCACAATCATCTTTGGGGTATCTAGTTTAAAAAATGTGTGGCGTGACCTGGTCAACCAACCAAGATGGCCGCCACGGCTAAAAATAGAACAAAGGGGTAAAATGCAGTTTTTGGCTTATAACTCAAAAACCAAAGCATTTTGAGGAAATCTGGCGGGATAAAAATGTTTATCAGGTCAAGATCTATCTGCCCTAAAATTTTCAGATGAATCGGTCAATCGGTTGTTTGGTTGCTGCCCCTGAATTGGTAATTTTGAGGAAATTTTGCTGTTTTTGGTTATTATCGTGAATATTATTATAGATAGAGATAAACTGTAAACAGCAATAATGTTCAGCAAAGTAAGATCTACAAATAAGTCAACATGACCAAAATGGTCAGTTGACCCGTTTAGGAGTTATTGCCCTTTATAGTCAATTTTTAACCATTTTTCGTAAATTAAAGTAATCTTTTACAAAAATCTTCTCGTCTGAAACTACTTGGCCAAATTAATACAAACTTGGCCACAATCATCTTTGGGGTATCTAGTTTAAAAAATGTGTGGCGTGACCTGGTCAACCAACCAAGATGGCCGCCACCGCTAAAAATAGAACATAGGGGTAAAATGCAGTTTTTGGCTTATAACTCAAAAACCAAAGCATTTTGAGGAAATCTGACATGGGATAAAAATGTTTATCAGGTCAAGATCTATCTGCCCTAAAATTTTCAGATGAATCGGTCAATCGGTTGTTTGGTTGCTGCCCCTGAATTGGTAATTTTGAGGAAATTTTGCTGTTTTTGGTTATTATCGTGAATATTATTATAGATAGAGATAAACTGTAAACAGCAATAATGTTCAGCAAAGTAAGATCTACAAATAAGTCAACATGACCAAAATGGTCAGTTGACCCGTTTAGGAGTTATTGCCCTTTATAGTCAATTTTTAACCATTTTTCGTAAATTAAAGTAATCTTTTACAAAAATCTTCTCGTCTGAAACTACTTGGCCAAATTAATACAAACTTGGCCACAATCATCTTTGGGGTATCTAGTTTAAAAAATGTGTGGCGTGACCTGGTCAACCAACCAAGATGGCCGCCACCGCTAAAAATAGAACATAGGGGTAAAATGCAGTTTTTGGCTTATAACTCAAAAACCAAAGCATTTTGAGGAAATCTGACATGGGATAAAAATGTTTATCAGGTCAAGAACTATCTGCCCTGAAATTTTCAGATGAATCGGTCAATCGGTTGTTGGGTTGCTGCCCCTGAATTGGTAATTTTGAGGAAATTTTGCTGTTTTTGGCTATTATCTTGAATATTATTATAGATAGAGATAAATTGTAAACAGCAATAATGTTCAGCAAAGTAAGATCTACAAATAAGTCAACATGACCAAAATGGTCAGTTGACCCCTTTAGGAGTTATTGCCCTTTATAGTCAATCTTTAACCATTTTTCATAAATCTAAGTAATCTTTTACAAAATCTCCACTGAAACTACTAGGCCACAATCATCTTTGGGGTATCTAGTTTGAAAAATGTGTCCGATGACCTGGCCATTCAACCAAGATGGCCGCCACGGCTAAAAATAGAACATAGGGGTAAAATGCAGTTTTTTGCTTATAACTATGAAACCAAAGCATCTAGAGCAAATCTGACAAGAAGTTAAATTGTAAATCAAGTCAATATCTATCTGCCCTGAATTTTTCAGATGAATTGGACAACTGGTTGTTGGGTTGCTGCCCTCCAATTGGTAATTTTTAAAGAAATTTTGCCGTTTTTGGTTATCTTGAATACTATTATAGATAGCGATAAACTGTAAACAGCAATAATGTTCAGCAAAGTAAGATCTACAAATAAGTCAACATGACCTAAATGGTCAATTGACCCCTTAAGGAGTTATTGCCCTTTATAGTCAATTTTTAACAATTTTCATTAATTTGGTAAATTTATGTAAATTTTTACCAAATATAGTTCTCTGTTACTAATGGGCAAAGTTCATGATAGATATAATTGTAAGAAGCAAAATCGTTCAGTAAAGTAAGAACTTCAAACACATCACCATCACCAAAATACAATTTTGTCATGAATCCATTTGTGTCCTTTGTTTAATATGTACATAGACCAAGGTGAGCGACACAGGCTCTTTAGAGCCTCTAGTTTTATTTTCAATAGCTTGAGCTTGTTGTCTTTTCCTTAATAAAAATTGATTGAATTAAGCATGATTATTATGAGCTGAGCGTTTGGTTTGCTTATTTTAAAAAGCTTTAGCTTTTATCAATATTACTAAAGTGCAAGTTTAAGAACAAACTGGAAGTTCCTGCATCTGTACCATGTGTACCATTGTAAATTGTGTTACCTTATTTACTAAGGTACTAGGTTTAGCTTTAAGTATGTTGATTTATCATTCTGATAATGATTCTGGCAGTCAAGTATTTACTATGTATTGACAGTACTATTGTGGATAAATGTACTGTTCTTAAGTATTAAAACTGATACAAAAAACTTTATCCTACCAATCGAATAGTTTCTGTAGTTCTCCCTCTGAATTTTGCCCATGTGTTTATTGTTTGCAAAGCATTGAATAGTATTAAAACATTGTAAAGGGTTTTATCAAATAATTATTAAAGTAGTCATTGATTTAAGAATATTTGTATCTTATAAACAGACAATACTAATAGTTTCCTTGTAACATATGTACACGAAACTTGGGGATCTGGTCAATTCTACCAGCCAATTGTGGGAGTGGGCACAAGTGGACCAAAAACTATATAGCAATCTTTAAAAAAAAAGTGCCAATTCTGTTCATTTAAAATTTACCATATATATATATATGTTAAAGCCAAGGCTCAGTGTTGAAGGCCAACCCTTGAACTATAATGGTTTACTTTTATGAATTGTAACTTGGATGGAGAGTTGTCTGATTGGTACTTATACCACATCTTCCTATATCTAAGCACAGGTTGAGCTTTTTCAATTCAATATTTTTTTTCAAAATCTGAAATTTAATATCCATTAGGCCAGTCAACAGTGGGTAGTTCCCTGAGCTGTAGTGTACTGGTACCTTTGGATATTAAATGTAAGCATGTATTTTGCAGTGTACCCTAAATCAGCAGAGACTTCCCCAGTAGATGACAACAAACCAAGTCCATGGGATCCAGCATATGTACCTCCAGAGCTCCAGGGCTCACAGAATAGGAAGACTGTCAAGTTAAAGGACACTATTACACCTTCTAAACATTCTATCTATAGAGGGGTAAGCAAAAAGTAAAATAACAAAAATACTGATCTTAAGGAAAATTCAAAACAGAAAGTCCCTAATCAAATGACAAAACACATCAACCGAAAGGACAGCAACTGTCATATTTTTTACTATGACAGACATTGTACATATGTAAACAAAAAAATGGTGGATTGAACACAGTTTCTAAATTACCTTTATATTTATAACGATGTGTGAAAAAAACAGACTAAAATTGTCAAAATAGGGATACATCACCGTGTCACAATCTTATTCCTTCTTTTTTTTTACATCAAATTTAGGTAGAGATTCAAACTCATAAACTTGTCGAAAAAAAACTGATCATGCTATGGCTAGAACTAAATACAAGTTGTAGACAAACTGATCATGCTATGGCTAAAAACTAAATAAAAAGTTGTAGACAAACTGAACATGCTATGGCTAAAAACTAAATAAAAAGTTGTAGACAAACTGATCATGCTATGGCTAAAAACTAAATACAAGTTGTAGACAAACTGATCATGCTATGGCTAAAAACTAAATAAAAAGTTGTAGATAAACTGATCATGCTATGGCTAAAAACTAAATAAAAAGTTGTAGACAAACTGATCATGCTATGGCTAAAAACTAAATACAAGTTGTAGACAAACAAAACATAGAATACTTAAGACCGACCAACTCAAACCGTTCAAAATTGTTTTGTGAAACATGTTTGAGAAGAGTGAGTAGATCCTGCTCCAAATGTTAATGTCATCATGGTTTTCATGCAATTACAAATTCTGTGGCAAGTATTATTTGGTAAAAATGTACAGTAAATCAAACTAAATAAGGCTGTTTTGTGTTTGTGCAACACTCCTTCACTAAACTGCACTACTTAGATTATTCTTTGTTGAGTTTTTTAAGTGTGTTTTACTCTGACAAAAAACATCCACAAATAATTGGTATCCAATAAACATGATGAATAAAGATCAACCAACAGGTGGCTAGAACCTCAAATTTTAAAGACTGACAAATGACAAGCCAGAATAAAAACATAAAAATGTGTATTTAAATGTTCTAAACTGACAGTAGTATTAATTTCCACATTTATTAGTTGTTCAACAACTTCAACAATTCCCTTGTTGTAAATGCAACCATGTTCTTTAAATATGCAAAAGAATCTATACAATTTTTTTTTTATCATTTACAATTTTCAAAACATTTTATAAAACATCTGCACTTTCTTAGACAATGTCTCACAGATTTTAAATGTAAGATTTGATGTTTTTTGTCAGTTTCATGAAATTGGAGAAAACAGTATTGTATTTTGAGCTCTGACGGCATCTATTCATGATTTGATACACACAAATACCCGTTTACTTGCTCCGCTATCACTTCGCCAGTAAACTTAATTTGTGACCATCAAATCACCAATTGATGTAATTGGAGCTTAAATTTCAGTTTATCTCGAAAATAACATCCATTTTCTCAAATTGATATTATATAAATTTCATGACAAATTTGTAATAATTCTTTTCAGAAACCAAAGTCAAAATGTAAGAAAACCTTGGAAATAGATACCAACAATTCAGAGGAAGCCAGTACTTCTTACAAGAGAGATAATTTAGAGCAAGCTGGAACTTCTCACAAGGGAGATAATTCTGATGAAACTGAAGAGAAGCTTTTAGCTGATGAAGGAAGGGACAGTGGTGGAGATAAAGATGAAAAGGTTGAAAATCAAAGAACTGAAAGTACTAAAGACAAAGCTGAAGCAGAAAGAAAAGAAAATGAACTGCTTGATTTTGACAATGAAAATGACGGTGCTGAAAGTGGAGATGAAAATAAAATCAATGAAATTATAGATGCTTTAGATGAAGATGAACTATTACTAGAGGAAAATGAACAAGTTAGTGACAAAAATGTGACATTAGCAAAGGAAAGTAATTCTGAAAAAATAGATGAAGATAATCTTAAAGAAAGTTCTAATGAAAAGGATGAAAAAATTCAAACTTTAAGTAAAAAAGATGAAAATTTAGCAGATAATTCTTGTGATGTGAAAAGTCCCAATGATAATATAGAATCAAGTTCTGATGGTGTCAAAAGTCCTACAAACAATTCAGATGACAAAGACAAAAGTGACAATTTGAAAGGAGATGAGAAAGACGATGAACATATTGATTCTGAGAAACAAGCTGCAACAGATGAGAAAAGTGAAGTTGCAGAAGAATCTTCATCAAAAGATAAAATAGATGAAACTGAATCTAATGAAAAAGATGACAATTCAAAAATTGAAGATGATTCAGAAAAACAATTAAAAGATGAATCCACTCTGGAAAAAGATGAAATTGTTGATGAATTGTCAGCAGAATGCAAATTAGATGCAATTAATGAAGATAAAAATGTAGACAATACTGAATCAGAAAAAGATGTCAGTGAAAAAGTGAATATTGAAGAATCTACCAGTCCAGACAGTGAAATAAAAGAGGAATCACAGAATAAAATAGATGAAAATGAATCAGAGAGTAAAGAAGTGGTTCAAAGTGAATCAGAAAGTAAAGAAGTGGTTCAAAGTGAATCAGAAAATAAAGAAGTGATTCATAGTGAATTAGAAGAAAAAGAAGTGGTTCATAGTGAATTAGAAGAAAAAGAAATGGTTCAAAGTGAATTAGAAGAAAAAGAATTGGTTCATAATGAATTAGAGCAAACAGAGGAATCAGGACAGGAAACAGCAGATGAAACAAAAAAAACTGAAAAGGAAAGCCAAGAACCTCATTCAAGTCATAAATTGTCTGAAACAGGAAGTGAAAATAAGGGAGATTATGCTAGTACACAAGAAATTAAAAGTTCTCCAAAGGTTGAAGATTCAAAGGTAAGAGTAAAGTCTCTTTAAATATCTGAGATACATTATGCATACTTGTTTTATTATTTTAACTTTTCTATGTATAGTGCTTAGGTCCTTTCCCATTATTTGTATTGGAATTATATTATATCACAGGAAAATGACCAAATCCCCATGTAAGTACATGAAATAACTGCCACTTGATGTTAAAGAAGCAACAATCAATCAATCTAAAACACATAAATCCTTGAATTCCTCAGAAATAAGGTATGGCTATATATATGCTCTGATAGGCAACTTGTCTAGTCACTTGGCAAAAAAATGGTGGATAGGTTGGGATTTCTTTCTTCCAATTCACAATCTGTTTATTAATTTACCACCAGTTTTAATGACATGCTATTTACCTTTCAGACATCACACCATCAATCTGATGATAAAAGATACCATGGCAGCAGGTCACATGACCATAGATCAGATAGTCACAGATCACATGATAACAGACGGTCACATGATGATAGGAAGTCACATGATGACAGGAGGTCTTATGATGACAGACGGTCACATGATAGACAATACCATGACGATAGGTCATACCACCACCAGGGGGGAAGATACGATGATAGGAGTAGACACAGACATCAAGATGACAGGTACGATCTTTAAGTACAGAATCAAATAAGTCAATCCTGCAACTGTTGGCCCTTGGTCATGTTGGTGGTTTACTCAGGGATAAATAGTCCTATCTGTGCAGGGTTTTTTGGTGCACCAGCGACATCTTTTTCCTGCACACTAAAAAATAACATTGATTTTTTTTTCTAAAAATCTAGTACTACAACTTCGCCCTCTCTTCCAGTCTGATAGGAATTCATACTTATTAGAAGGATACTAAAAAGTACACAGATTAATATAATAGTACATATTTTAGTACATCCACAAAAATTGGTACCCATGAATCTACAATATAGGGTAGATTCTCTGCAACCCATGCTGAATCATTTTCATGAAACAATATGAATTAAGCTTCTGAATACAATATGTATTTTTTCAATCTAAAGAAAGTTCGTAGCAGTTGGCTAGATGGATAAAAATTTCATAATAACTAGATAGTCAGCTGTATTTCTTTGTATAACAATGTAATTACCTGATTTTTTCCCCTTCATTTCATCAATTTTCATATATTTACAGAAAGTTATGTTTATTTTTTCTAGGAGTAACGATCGTGGATATCATGACAACAGAGGTTACAATGATCAACGTGACAACAGAGATCATTATAGAGATGACAGAAGACACCACAACAGAGGTCATAATCAAGGTCGTGGTGGATATGGAGGTGGGGGTTACCATGGTTACAGATGATCTGTGTTTTAAACATCTGGTTGAGCTTAAAGATCAGTATCAAAGTTATGGTGCTTTTAGTTACCATGGCAGCTAACATAAAACAGATTTATAGAATTTACATTTTGAAATATGTAAAATATGCAGATCGTTGTATGGCTGTAAATGGCTGCTTTCTATGATTTCATGTAACACTGCTGTTTCTAGATAAAAAGAAGTGGAGACAATTTTACCCATAATGCAGTTTAATTTGTATACTTTTGTGAAGTCTATGCATGATAATTCTGAACAAAATGATACAAATATGGTTTGTGAGTCTATTAGAGTGACTCAATGACAGTTGAGTGATGTTTAATTATATCAGTCAAGAGGGCAAACACAGGAGTAATCTTTTGGTGTATATATTATCCCACATCTCAGTTTTTTCTTACCTGTACAAGATTTCAGGTTGTGCATAAGTACACAAATATTCACTCTGGTTAAAGTTTTTGAAATTTTAATAACTTTCTTAAACTATATATATATACTGGATTTCTACCAAACTTGGACAGAAGCTTGTTTATGATCATAAGATAGTATCCAGAAGTAAATTTTGTAAAAATAAAATTCCATTTTTTCCATATTTTACTTTTAAATGGACTTAGATTTTACTGCAGGGAAACATTACATTCACTCTGTGGTTAAAGTTTTTACAATTTTAATAACTTTCTTAAACTATCCTTGGTTTGTACCAAACTTAGACAGAAGCTTGTTTATGATCATAAGATAGTATCCAGAAGTAAATTTTGTAAAAAAATAAATCCATGTTTTCCGTATTTTACTTTTAAATGGACTTAGTTTTTCTGCGGGGAATCATAACATTCACTCTGTGGTTAAAGTTTTTAAATTTTAATAACTTTCTTAAACTATTCTGGGTTTGTACCAAACTTGGATAGAAGTTTATTTATGATCATAAGGTAGTATCCAGAAGTAAATTTTGTAAAAAGATAACTCCATTTTTTCAGCATTTTACTTTATAATGGACTTAGATTTTCTTCCAGTTAACATTACATACAGGCTGTTAAAGTTATCAAAAAATTTATTAGGTTCATTAACTATCCTAGATTTTTACCAAACTTGGACAGAAGCTTCTTACAATCATCAGATAGTATCCAGAGGAATATTTTTATTGATTTTTTTCCTCATTTCTGTTGAGCCTGCGATTTACAGCAAAAGTAGGCGAGACACTGGGTTCCGCGGAACCCTTACAATTTTTTTTAAGACAAATGCCAAAAAAGGAATGAACCCATTTTTTGTGGTTCACTAAACATATGAATGAATGCAGGGTAAGTGTCCATATTCTTGTTTCATTTATGTTTATATAAATTAGGGAAAGCAATGCATGAATAAGGTTGTCGAAAGTTGTACTAAGAGACAGGAATTTTAAATTTTACTCCTTAAAATAATATCATTTTCTGCTCCATTAACAATGTTTATAACCAGATATGTTAAATGCTCTTTACACATGATATTGGAGGTTGTTAGATTTTAAATAACATAGCCTAAACTAGTCAAGGGCTTTCAAGGAATTAAACAGTTGCAGTCTCTTTGAAGGATCTTTAAATTCTGTTCATATTTCCAATTTCTATTTAATAATTACGTTCAGAAATTTCAGGAGTTATATATTAAACCAAATATGTGTCACTTTCTTTAAGATTATGAATATGATTCAATTTAAATAAAAACAATACATTTGTAAACATCAAAACCATGCAAATTTTTGAGCCATTAAGTATTTAACTAAGTTGTTGATGTTTAGTAACAGTGGCTGTTTTTTTATAATATTGTTAGGAGATATTTTCATTAATCATTTGTCATCCATTATCTGTTTTGTGCATATCTTTTTTATTATGTAAATTGTATAAGAAAATTAAAGATACAAATGAATATTTGTGTGTTTTTTTTTTTTTTTTTTATCTCACCTGTAACTGAAACAAGGATGCTAATATGATCTTTCCTTGGACAGGAACAAGACAAATCAATACTATATAAGCTTCACATTTTGATTTTTATATCAACTAACACAAAAACAGTAATCAGATCCAACCTCATCCCAATAACCTGGATTAGCCTGACCTCGAACAGGATTCAACCCTTCTGCATAACACAATGGGGTAATAGAAGTGAATATCTATGAGCTATATATGTAATTTCTAGGTCTGCATCCTTTCTACCAAGAAATATTTATGTCACATTTTATAGTCCTATTTGTTTACCAGTTGTACAGTGATAAGCTGTACTGTTTGATTGATTTCAAGTGTGCAGACGAATAGTACAATATAAGAGTGAATTAAGGGTGTGTTTTGTCACTGATAAGTCTTTTGTAGACGAAACACGCATCTGGCGTATATACAAAGTTAAGTCCTGGTATCTATGTTGAGTTTATTGTAAATAACCACATGAGAGTGAATCAAGTGGGCACAGCTGTATATAACCATAAGAAAGTGAAACAAGGTTTCTTTACCTTTGGTTATATGCCACAGACGGCTTCTCTTACCTCTTGTTATGACACACAATGCTTTCCATACCTTGGCCAAATGACAAATGCAATTCCCCTTACCTTATGCCATCTGAAAAACGGCTTTGGTAACTTGACAGTCACACAGACAGCCTCCCTAACTTGAAGCCATACAACACAGTGGCTTAGAATGTCCTCACGTTCAGCCATATGGCACATACTGCTTTCCCTACATTTGGTCGTATGACACACAACTTCTCTTATCATTGGCTCTATCACATAGACAGATTTTCTTACATTAACCAGATAATTACAATCTCATACCTTAACGGCTTACCTCACCTTTGCTTATATAATGTCTAGATAATTTTTTGGGCAATGCTGAAGTTTGTTAGCTTGTAAAACCGAAACCTTAACTTCTGCCGGGCTGTTTTAAATGGGTTCCTTTTAAACAGGTTAAACAAGTTTTAAGAAAATGATTCTTTATCTACCTGTTTGCATACAAATAAGCATATTCGTTGCCAATTTAGATTATTTATATGAGCCCTTTTGAAACAGACATTACTGATGAATTGAGGACCATTTACTGTTTTTTATTCACAATCATACTTTCAGCAGAGGTGGCAGACCCAATTTTTTTTAGTATATCAATCGCATTTTGTCGAGAGAAAAATTTCCAAATCTCTTTTTGAAAAACTTAGATTTGCAAGTAGTGAGAAGTGTTTTATAATGTACGCAAGCTGAAATTTAATTTCGAGCAACAAGCGTCACTAGCGTCTCTAGACTATTTTTACTAAATCACCTCTGTTTTTTATTATCAGGTTTGGTTGAGAATTTAGCTCAGTGACACATAAATAGTCCGAGAACTGGTTCGTTTAATTTTTTGTATACATGGTGAAACCAAGGCTGGTAATATATAAACGCTTATCAGTAGTTAAAAGAGTGCATGTTGTATTTTAACAGTGGCTTGCTGTCGTTAGTTATACACATGAATTTTTGCAACTTTATGTCACTGTACTGCCTTCAACAATGAATGAAATGCAGGTTCTGAAAAAAAGATATACGAGTCTCTTTTTTTATATACATCCCCTTTGAATGGTTTTACACTATTAATTTTGGGGCCCTTTGTAGCTTGTTGTTCGGTGTGAGCCAAGGCTCTGTGTTGAAAGCCGTACATTGACCTATAATGGTTTACTTTTTTTAATTGTTATTTGGATGGAGAGTTGTCTCATTGGCACTCACATCACATCTTATATCTATCATATGAAACTCATAATGTCTTAGGTGACTTTGTATCACAAAAATCTTCAGTTTACACTTTTTCTCTTACGAATAGGCACTCCTGCTGCTTAAGTGTTACTTTGATTGTCATTTATAAAATAAGGGAATGTGGTATGATTGAACATAAAACCATTATCTACCATAGACAAAATTACGTCGATCATACTGCCTTTAACATTGAGAAAAACCAATACAACATAAAAAGCTATACAAGGCCTTGACATAAAAATCATAAAACAATTCATAACATAAAATAAACGGTCTGATTTATTCAAAAAAAAGAAAAGATAAACACATATGATATAAAAGTAGACCGTATGTTTACTTCCATTTCATTTGGTCTCTGGTGAATAATTGTCTCTTCGGAAATCGTAATACATCTCCTTGCTTCATAGGTGCATCAGTGGCCGAATGGTCTAAATATTTTTAATATACAGTGATCACTAGGCTGTCAACCATGACGTTTTGTTTTTTAAATTTAGTTAAAATCAGGCTCGTGAACAATTACATTTACCTCCTATCTTTAATTAAAAGGATAACTAGTTTCAGGCCCAAAGTTCGGTAGAATGGTTCCCGACCGCAATATTCAGTATGTACACATATACCATTATAACGTTTTCATCTACAATCAATTCTAATAAAATCCACTAAATAACAGAAACTGATTATATCAGATGTAAATTAAGGTGATCGGTTGTTATTAATGGCTTTATCCGCCAAACCATTATGGAATACAATAAACATTATCGTGAACATCAAGTTGAACTATAAGTTTAAGTTATCCAAAAATTGATACAGAACAAATAAAAGATATTCTTCATTTACTAATAGGTTTTAATTATAAACTAAATTATTTCTGCAATAACAACTTTCCCGGATGTGACTGACGTAACTAAAAATATATTGGTGTTTTGTTTGAACCTTATAACCCATGGGTCCATTGTACCAATGTCTGCTCATGGAATCGTTCTTATCAGTTCGCCTGATTGTGAAATTTGGTGTATATTGTTTGATCCTCGTGAACACACGAAAATACTTCCCAGGAAATTAAAATCAATTCCTTTCGTTTGTGACAGTTCTTGATTTTGAAAAGTAAATTCAATTGAACCATCTGTTGAAGAAGACACATCTTTCAATCGTCGGCATAAACATAACTGGTGCTATCATGTGCACAAATATAAAAAGTGTTACCATTTGTTTTGGATTGCTTGAACTTGCTTGAAATGACACAAATGTTCGACAAATAGGACATTTGAAACCATTACAAATGTTTTCTTTTGTAACAGATGACTGAATATACGTATGAATACATAACTTACAGAAAGTATGTAGACATGGTAAATACTTCGGAGTTTTATAAGTTTCCAGACATTAAACTACATGTATATAGATAAAGGATATTTGCGTCTATAATATGTATAGGGGACTATAGAAATGTTTGTTTGTACATACAGTATACATATCCAATTGAATGTCCATCGTCAGATTAGAGATACAGTTGCATAATATTACAGTATTAATCCCTTCCTACGATACCGTTTCTGTTTATTCGCAGTTTTTTTCAACAGGTTTATGCGGTTCGTAGTAACTAACAAGTTATCGTCTACATGTTAATCAAACTCTAGATGTAGTTTGGTAAGTTTTATCATTAGGTTAAAGTCTCATTGACGGATACATCGTCACATTCTATGTAAAAGGGAAAGGAGATATAATCTAGCACTCAATTATTGACGTAGATGACGAATTTGAAGATAACAATGATAATGGTGTCGAGCGTCAAGTGGCAATATTACATGCATATTAGAACACGAACATGTTAAGAGATATTAATATGATCAGAGTTTTACAAATCTATATGAACGTATTGGATATTTAATATTAAAGAAGTAAAAACCATATCAGATCTTTTCTGTTGATAAATATGTTGTATTTTGAAAGAAACTATCTAGACATTTTAATAGATTACTAGTAATCAAATAGTTTTATATTATTTCAGTATCTTTAGATAAATAAAAAAATCAGAATTGTCCTTCAAATTATTTTAAATAGATCGTTGTTAAGTTTTTCTGCACCAGCTTTCCCGGATAAGATCGAAGTTACCAATGATTTATTACGGTAAATTATTTTGTCTAAAGCTGATTACCGCTGGGTCTAATTTTCCTATGTCGGCGCAAATGGAATTATTCTTTTTAGTTCTCCTGATGGTTTAATGAAATGTATATTGTTCGATTAAGGAAAATAACCGTAAAAGATTTCATGGATATTCACATCATTTCTGCTCGGACTGGACAATTTTCTGAGACACATTTTTAAGACACATTAAGAAGTCGGTTAAGACAGAAATAAATTTTGTGATTTTTAAAGAAAAAAATCAAAACTCATCTTCAATCTTTTTAATGTATATTCAACAAATTTCTGCAACAACAACTTTCCCAGAGACTGACGTAACATAGGCCGGTGACCAAAGTCGGATTTATAAAATTTTAATCGTCAAAAATGGTACACGGCTATTTCATATATCATTGGATTCGGAAAAATGTGTACTTTGAGATTCTTCTGGTCGTCAAATGAAAATATGGTGCAGTTTTTCAGAAATCTTGATCAAAGGTAAAATGTCGTTTTCAAGGAAAATTAAAATTGAATATCTAACTCCAATTTAAATACCCTTTTTACAGTAGAATGATTGAAAACTTAAATCTATTTTCTTCCTTATTCAATTTTTCATACAAAAAGTGGAAATCCATCATTATATGAGATTTCCGAACTCACTTATGCGACTGTACAAAAAGGGGGGTAGTTTTCAGTTTAACATGATGTATTTTTTTCAAATAATAAGAACAACGTCTGTCAAAACTTAACAAAATTTATAGAAATTATGAACAAATATATATTTATTCATATAACCATCTAGTTAACATCAATGAAAGTGAAAACTTAAGTTTTTGCCATATATGTTGAACTCGGTTCATGCAAAACAGACAACACAAATTATTTCAAAACATACTTATAGCTGAGTTTTGACAATGTCATGACGATTTCTATGGAATAAATTTGTATGAATTGGAAAATAAATCATTTTAAGAAAAACTTACAACTTTAAAAGGTATATTTTATGAAAGAATAGCCTTTTATTCTATTGAAAACGAAGAAAGTTTCGGTTATTCAATCCCAAACTAAGTGACGCAAGATCATATTTTTTTTATGCGGGATATATTGACATAGCACTAAATATACCTAACTTTAATCAGTAATTCAGACCTCAAATGACTTTTGTAATGTTGGGACGTTATTAAGACGTTCTGATCTTTGGCCGGAATACGTATGTTCGCAAGTGGAAGTTTTAGAAAATCTCGAATGTCAGTGTGTAAAGAACACGACAAAATTGTTAAGCCACGAATCCTATAATGATATTGCGAATATCAATGTTAAACTTCGGACATTTAACGTGTTGTGCCTTGCAATAGAGTGGTGGTCAAATGTTTGTGTACCACATATAGCGAGCTTTTATCCATCACCATTGGACATCATCGTCATTGCTGAATACACTTTTGCCATGTCAATGTATTTTATAGGGTACATAAAACAACTGAAACATCAATGCACCTCTAGGACAAATTTCACAAGAACCCTGTATTGAAAGAAAAGTCTAGTCCTGCTGCATGAAACTAAACATATCTCTCAACAAAAGCCAGGAAAACAATGTGATCCGCATCGACACTATACACTAGACATGATCACATGACTGTAGTCTGTGCAATGTTTCCGATTGTCGTGGCCGTTATGCCCTACTTTCTGGTCTGTATAAGAGATTTCATATCTGAACTAGGGATAGCATTTATATCACACTGCTGATGATAAAAAACTTTCTACTGTGAATGATCTTGTAATTAAGAATACAACAGTTTGACTCCCAGTAAAGGTTCATAGTGGCTATATGACAAATAAGCATTAAACAGCCTTTACTTAAATGTTCTGTTTTAGAGAATGAAATTCCTCGTCTTGGTTGTAGTTGTAGTTTTCTTTACAAAAGATGCAAACATATGAAAGAGAGTCAAAAGATACCAAAGGGACATTAAAATCATAAGTCGAAATAAACTGACAACGTCATGGCTAAAAATGAAAAAAAAAACCAGACAAACAATAGTACACATAGCACAACCTTTGATAGCCGGGACTTCGGTTTCTTGACTTGAGCCAGCTGCCATTTTGTCTGTATGTCTTAAAGAAACACAGGCAAAAGTACGTAAGTTACCGATGGTTATGTTTAAAACAAAGCTAGGGGAGTTCCAGGAAAAACAAAAAATAGTTCAGTTTGGTTGTGTCAACAAGATGTTAGCCGTGTCATGCGAATCAAAACTATCATTATATTACAAACAGGAATGGAACCACAAATTAATTGCAAATTTTCAGATTCAGTCATCTGACACTTAGTATCTAAAATTTGTAAACCGCAAAAAGACTTGCTAGTGAGTTGGGCCACGACAGAGCTTAAATGTATCATTATTCGTGATACGGTAAAATAAAAACCTATTCTGTGTCTATTTCAGTCGCAAGTTCTTCATAATTAAGTATATGACACCAAAATTAAATTTCCACGTTTGATAGTCAGGTGTTACAATTGAAACAGAATCTTCTAAACTTTCCGGGGGCACACGAGATAACCTTGTTTTCAGTATGTTTCGTGTTATATCTTTGGTGGTCTATGTAGAGTTTTGCAGAATTTTGTTTGTCATTTACATCGTTCTCCTAATTTTACCATGCCGTTTTTATATCATCGTCGTTATTATGTTTGAATATCCCTTAAAATTCTGCGGCCTGTTTTAAGTAGTCAGGGGTACACCCCTATCCAAGAAGACTGTATTGACTCAACAAGCACCAGCATAGGGTATAATTTGAGATATGTGCTCTTATACGATGGCGCAGAGGAGTGTAGTACATTGAGACCTAGCTGGGTAATTGACATTTGGAAAATTAAAATCGCCCTCCAAAGTTTGTCATAGATATTTTGTTTGTAGTCTTTTATTCGTCTCAATATCAAAGAAAAAGGCCAAGATATGTAGTATCCTTTATTACAAGCTAACTGGGATATTTAAGTTCTGACTGACTAAAATAAAGGTAAAAAGGAGAAAGGTAATCTTCAATATATCGGAATTTTGAAATCATAGAACTAAGCAAAAAGGTTTAATACTTTAGGTCTTTAAAAGGTTCCGCATTTCAAATTGCAGTGCGAACTGTAGATATCACTATGTCATGTAGACTTATGCATCATTCGTATCCATTTTTATTATAAACAATTTTCAAGCGAATAGAATGAACCCGATGATAAATGTACATCTATGAATTAAAGTCACAATTATATGCGCAATCTTGTGTATATTTCATCATTACATCAATCAACTGTGTCAAAATACCTCAATTTACTGTATGTTTGTAAAAATAAATCCATTATTCTACTTCTCCATTTAATAAAAATAACACTATTTAAGGTATTAAAATGAATGTTTGCTTCTTTGAAATGAAAACGCAAAGTTTCAACGGACTTTCTAGTTTTGTTACTTTTTGGGGATTTTGTCGGATCCCTATTTCTTAAATAAACCATTGAAAAACTTATTTTGCCTTTTACATAAATAAAATCAAAATAACACAACCTTAAAAAAGAATTACGGACACCAAAATAATTCAACGAAACCATAAAACATCAACAAAAACAAGTAATATCAAGTCCAAATATTACAGAAAAACTATGTCCGAGCCCAATCATGGACGGGACACAACTATCCGGAATATTTTTAAGTTAATGATTGATGAGAAGAGATTTTTAAAATTAAAAAAAAATATCGTTTTAAACAATATGACCTCATAAAAACATGTGTACATGAAAAGAAAAATTGTAGCTTTATTACTTTATAGTAGATACGATATAATCCATTCATCAGCGCTTTGTTGTAGGATGTTGGAATCGGGTAAAACACAAAATTTCGCCGTTAACAGTAGGTTTTACCTTCATAATTTGTCATCAAAAGGCTTTGGTGAATACCCTTTTTGCCTAACGCATAGAACATTATGTTTCACGTTTAAATAAAACAGAAAAGAAAGATATGCGATGGCAGCTTTTGAATAAAAAGCCAAACTGCATGCCACGTATAATCTGCATTTGATGTCAAATTTGCTGACTAAAAGCTGAAATAAAAAAAACTGCACCATACGACTTTTTGACGACCAATCTTAAATTCAAGTAAAATCATTTTTCTAGGACTGTGCCAACTTTTAGCCGTGTACCATAAAGTGAAATTAAACTCCTTTAATAATCGAATTTTTCCTATTCTGTCACTGCACTAACAAGGAATGTATTACTGTTTTTTGTTTGAATCTAATAACCCATGGGTCCGATGTCTCAATGTCGTCACACGAAATAGTTCTTATCAGTTCTCCTGATGGTGAAATTTGATGTATACTGTTTGTACTTAGTGAACAAACGTAGAGATTTCCATGGAAATCTGCATCAATTCCCCTCGGTCTGTCCAACAATTGATGTGTGAAGGTGAACTGTTTTTAACCATCAGCGGAGCAAGACACACTTTTCCATCTGTCAGCATACACATAACGTTTGCCTCCATTAGCACAAAGTAACCACGTTTCACCTCTTGTTTTTGTTTCTACAATTGCTTTACCGTTGTTTGCATTTAACAAAACTATGCTTCCGCCACATGCAAATACGAATTGGTTACTATCAACCATATATCGCAAACTATATACTAGAACAGGAACTTTGATTGTCCTTGCAATGCTCATTGTATGGAGATTTATAAACTTAATTTCTTTTACAGATTGAAATGGCACTGCCAACTGATTTTCTGGAAGGTTTTCAATATCATAAGGTCCAGTTGGAAACTGAATCTCGGATTGAAATACGCCATTCATACTTAGCTTCAAAAGTTTCCTCATTTTGAAAGTACTTATGAAAATAAAATTTTCAGTAAATATTCCACTCACTTCACTCAAACTAGTATCTCCTGTGTTGAGGGTAAACAGTGTTTTCAACTTACCAGTACGGAAATTTGAAACTTTCTGCTTTTGAAACGAATTGATTGAAGAGGCACATATCGACTGCAACTTATAACTTGGTTTTGGATTTACAATATCAACTTCACTTATTTCTTCATTTCGTTCAAAACCAAATAAACCTTCACCCATGGTAGAAACGAAATTAGTCGCACGTATTGCCTCCGACTGTGGTCTTTGTTTTGCATTAACAATGCTAATTTGACCAAGAGAGGTAACGTTTTCTTTAAACGTTTCTACTACATGGTTCCTTTGAAACCGAAAAGACTTTTTATCAGTGTCGGATGTAGCAATTTGTACTTCTGATTCGATTTTTTTTCATTGAAACTAGTTTGTTTATTTCAACTAAACAGTCGATATCTGATCCTTCTGTTATGCAAATATTTAAAGTCCTATTCCACTTATCAACGGTCGATTGTAATCTGGACATTTCTGTCAATTTTTCTGTAAGTTTTGCTACTATCTCATTTTTAGTGACGGCAACCTCGTATTTTGCAGCTTTTTTAAGTGTGTGTAGGTGTTCGATTATATCATGCGTCATCTTTTCAATATCTGAAATAATATTGATTTCCATAATTTCGACCGTAGACACATTTTCCTCTGTGTTTTGAATTGATTTTTCGATAATTTTTTACCACTGTATCATCAGCTCAGGAAATCCAGCCATCTGCTTTGATTCTTTGATACCGAATGCAGCATCTTCTATTTCAACAAACTGTTTGCAATCTCGATGTTTGATATTTGCGCAAACACTGCAACAAGGTTTTCTATGATCTTTACAATACGACTTGACAAACTGATTTGCATGGTCATTGCATGGAATTTTACCGGTCAAAGCTGTTGTTTTTCATTTGTTTGTACCTCTCGAAATGCTAAAAGTTCATGACAAGATGTCAATTTAAACTTACGATGGCAGTTTTCGCATGCCGAACACATTGCTTCCTTGCAGACGGTACACCATGACACGGCCCTTTGATTTATATTGCTCTGTTGGCATATGTTGCACTGATTTTTAAATTGATAGTTCGAAAGTTTGTCTGACCAACATTCAGGACTTGTGGAATTTTCTTCAAAAGATAAAAATGATTGACATACGGGGCATGTAAATCCATTACATGTGTTGGCATTAGCGACGAAAGACTGAATGTATGAGCTAATACATAACTTACAAAACGTATGCAGGCAAGGCAAATATTTCGGAGTGTTAAACATCTCAAGACATATACTGCAAACAAAGTTTTCGTCTTCTTGATTGCCAGTTTTGAATATCCGTGTCGCCATTTGTGTCATATTTCTCTTATACACCCTGGAATGAGACGTTTTTGAATTAAAGATTTGTCTTGTCTTCTATTTAGAAAAAAATATTATATACCGATAGTTAATTTGGAAAGAATAAATGTGAAGACTTTCTCCTTTATAAATGTATTGTCAATTTTTTTAAAAAGCTTGAAATAAGCGTTTACTAAAAATTTCTATAAGTTAATTAAGTTTTGCCAATACAGACAGAACAGACGAAAAACACGCACTATAGTAAAAGAGACTGACTTGTTACAATACAGAAGTGTCCCCTTCACGTTATCAAATATTATGATCCATTCTAAAAGTGTTGTTGTCTGTATGGACGTTACTGCAATATAGTAGTCCCCCATCATTAAGTAATTACTGTGGATTCATTTATTTTCGTGGGTACCAATTTTCGTGTATTTAGGAAAACTTACATTTTCGTGATTATTTGATTTCGGTGTTTTCCAAAAGTCTGCATTTAATCATACAGACAATTTGCAGTTTGTTGAACATTTAAATTCGTGGTTTCCCTGTACCCACGAAGACCACGAAAATTGGTATTCAACGAAATATAATGGATTCACAGTAGATCAATATAAAAGAAAGTTTTACCTGGATTTACGTCAAGTTTAACAGTACGTTTGAATTTTCATGGAAAATATTCCATGAAAATTTATCTTTCTACAGAAAAGACTTGAAAGACTAGAAGAGAGTTGTTTAATTGCTAACGGGGAATTTTGTTCTTCTTGAAAATGTGTCAATGGACAGATGAAAATCCTCAGATTTAAACAAAGCAGATTACGGTACAAATTTTCACAAGTATAAATCGACCTAGAGTCAGCTTATATAACTTTATGAGTATTATATCCTTTGAAGACACATTTAACTTACTTTGATAAATCTTTTGAAATGTGTCCAGAAATATACTGGAAATCCAGTTGTCGCCTTTTTCTTTTTCGAAATCTAATGTCTATGTCGCCATCTTGTCAACTTCAACTTTCGTTTTCACTTCTCGCATAAACGATAAGGTATATTTATACGGTATCTTTCTACTGTTTCTTTATTATTTATTTTCAACTTTTCAATTGATGTTGATATATTTTAGCCAGATATTACTTAAAACATCAGAATAGTAGTCGAAATAAAGCGATAAAATTCCTACTGATTAAAATGAATATGAAGCAAATATCACGTATTTATAAATAGTTCTTTGTACAAAAATATGCATCTAATTTTATTTACGCCATTGCTGATTTTGTTATTCCGACACATCTATTATAATAGGGATCTCAGATTAAGCAATATTTTTTGATGGTCTTTGGTGCAGAAAATCCCTTTTATACCACAAAAAAAAAACATGTTAACCGTCCCATAATACGTCTGGCGTTGTAAATTTCAATGTTGAGGTTTTTTTTTATAATTTTTTTTAGTAAAAACGTTAGGAGGAGAGGATCGGTTCGTTCGAAACCAGAGTAAAGACACAAACATTGCACCGATGGAAAAGCCAATTTAAAAAAAAAACCATCCGTACCGACAGAAAACAAAATGATTAAGATATTGGAACTAAAATACGACAATGAAGTATGGCAGATGAGAAGCAGGCGAAATGTGTAAAATTCAAATCTAAAACATGTACAGCTTCGCTTTTGTATGAATAAAGGAAAAAGAACTACACCGATGTTCAAAGGTCATAAATCGATTTAGAGAAAAAACAAATCCAGGTTACAAATTAAAGCTGACGGAAACATATTAACAATAAGCGGAAAACAACCGTACTACAGAAACGCTGAAGTGAAACTGTGTGTACACATATTTTTTTACATTGGAATTATTTTTGTTTAATTTCTTTTTTTTTCTCATGGAGGGGAAGCTCTGATCCTGATGTATAACCTATTGGATCAGCGATACTTATATTACGAACTTCCATCATTGAGGTCAACGTGGAAACGACAATTCACGACAATTCACAGATAATTTTTACCGATAGACACACAATTTATATTCACAAAATTACAATGTTAATTTGTAGCTTTTACCTAAGTGATTGCTACGAGTCTTATTCCTTATGTAGATATTCATTTAGTTCCAAATATATTGTATAACTACACGAATATTGCATAAATTGGTCAATCGAAGTCCATTTCTATACCGAGACAATTTTTCCAGTCACAACCATTTGACATTTCCTACATTGTATGATATGTATGATATGTAAGTTAAATGAAGTTATCGGCTACAGTGCAGGCGATTTGGTGTCACGATATATCAGAAGCATGGGTCAGAATCCCGGCGAGGGAAGAAAAAAAAATTGCGATGTTTAGACGAGTTGTATATATATATATACATAAGGAATAATTATTTTCTGTGACTGTATCTTACATTAATTTGTAGGATCCTTTACTATAGATAATTTAGCTGATCTGTAACAATAACATCTTCATGCCTTATATATCATGTACTGCAGTACGCCGCTAGATTAAAACTGACGAGGAAAGGTAACATACGGCCAGCGAAAGTTCTATTTTTGTAGAGCCCAGGTGGTCGTGTGGTCTTGCGGGACGGCTGCAGTGCAGGCAATTTGGTGTCACGATATCACAGTAGCATGGGTTCGAAGCGAGGGAAGAACCAAAAATTTGCGAAAGCAAATCTACAGACTTAACATTGTTGGGTTGATGTTCAGACGAGTTGTATATATATATATATACAGTTTCACTTCAGCGTTTCTGTAGTACGGTTGTTTTCCGCTTATTGTTAATATATTGCGAAAGCAAATTTACAGATCTAACATTGTTGGGTTGGTGTTTAGACGAGTTGTATATATATATATATATATATTGCAGGCGATTTGGTGTCACGATATCACAGAAGCATGGGTTCGAATCCCGACGAGGAAGAACCAAAAATTTGCGAAAGCAAATTTACAGATCTAACATTGTTGGGTTGATGTTTAGACGAGTTGTATATACACTGACTCAGACGTACTTATGAATATAATTATTTTCTGTGACTGTATCTTACATTAATTTGTAGGATCCTTTACCATAGATAATTTAGCTGATCTGTAACAATAACATCTTCATGCCTTATATATCATGTACTGTAGTACGCCGCTAGATTAAAACTGACGTGGAAAGGTAACATATGGCCACCGAAAGCTCTTTTTTGAGAGCCCAGGTGGTCGTGTGGTCTAGCGGGACGGCTGCAGTGCAGGCGATTTGGTGTCACGATATCACAGTAGCATGGGTTCGAATCCCGGCGAGGGAAGAACCAAAAATTTGCGAAAGCAAATTTACAGATCTAACATTGTTGGGTTGATGTTTAGACGAGTTGTATATATATATATATATATATATAACAAGTCAAAAAGGGTACAACATCACCATAAAATAACTATAAAATATACAAATATTAGATATTTCGGATAACAGATATCCTTCTTCAATAATAGCACGATGTCAAATGAATCATGTCAATTCAAATTGAGACTCTATCAAAATCTTGATTTATACAATTTAAGCGAACGCTGGAACAATTTTAAACTTTCCAAACACACCGCAAAGACTACAGAAATATGCCAAAAATAAAAATAGTTATTTACAAATTAATGTGAAATGGCACAACTCTAGATTTCCAAAGGATGTGACAGTTGAGATGTAATAACTGCATTGAGGGCAGTCCTCAAACAAAAAAATAAAAAAAATCAAATATGTCCTAACCGATCCAGGATGGTATAAATTAGACAACGGCATGGCAATTACAACAGAACTTACATATTAAAGCCTGCCAAACGAATAGCAGTCTAATAGTGATTGAAAAAAAAAGTTTTGTATAATGAGGTAAAATAATTGAACGTGGCAACGTACTTATACATCATCCCGAATCAATGAAAACCTGTAATTTAAACTGTTATTTTAAAAAATAATTTGGAACTGTAAAGCCAGTACTAAATCCGGCGTTGTTTGAAACAGGTGGTCACAGGAAAATGAGGGACTCGTTCTATGTTTTTTCATTTATGCCCTCTGGGAAGACTGTCCGTAACTTTCTACCCGCAAGTCGTCTTTTGAGATCACCTGGACACACACAAGCTGATCTCAAAAACCTTACCATCACGATCATAAACCACAACGAGTGTTGGTCGAAGGTCGACAGAGTCGCTCGGGAAAGATTTTGGATAAGAAAGTTACGGACAGTCTCCCCAGAGGGCAGAAATGAAAAAACATAGAACGAGTCCCTCATTTTCCTGTGACCACCTGTTTAAAACAACGCCGGATTTAGTACTGGCTTTACAGTTCCAAATTATTTTTTAAAATAACAGTTTAAATTACAGGTTTTCATTGATTCGGGATGATGTATAAGTACGTTGCCACGTTCAATTATTTTACCTCATTATACAAAACTTTTTTTCAATCACTATTAGACTGCTATTCGTTTGGAAGGTATTAATATGTAAGTTCTGTTGTAATTGCCCTGCCGTTGTCTAATTTATACCATCCTGGATCGATTAGGACATATTTGAATTTTTTTTATTTTTTTGTTTGAGGACTGCCCTCAATGCAGTTATTACATCTCAACTGTCACATCCTTTGGAAATCTAGAGTTGTGCCATTTCACATTGTAAATAAATATTTTTATTTTTGGCATATTTCTGTAGTCTTTGCGGTGTGTTTGGAAATTTTTAAAATTGTTCTAGCGTTCGCTTAAATTGTATAAATCAAGATTTTGATAGAGTCTCAATTTGAATTGAAATGATTCATTTGACATCGTGCTATTATTGAAGAAGGATATCTGTTATCCGAAATATCTAATATTTGTATATTTTATAGTTATTTTATGGTGATGTTGTACCCTTTTTGACTTGTTATTTATATAGATAAACGAGTCTAAATATATATATATATATATACAACTCGTCTAAACATCGCAAATATATATAAGTACGTCTGAGGCAGTGAGAACTCTACATATATACATATACACCAGTATGACCAGTGTATATAAACATATTACAATGATAATGGCGTGTGCTATTTCACCAAGTACATCTTTTATAGATATATACATATCTAATCAGTTTTGTCCATATATTGGTTCAACTATAAATGAAATTCTTTCAGGTTGCAGTGGTTCTATGGAAGTTAATATGGAAATCTAAAGTCTAAGAATACACTGTAATTATACTCACCATCACCCCTTTAAAATGTGTAAGCTCGATTGATACCAGCATAGTCCTAGTTAATAATAAATACCACTGCTTCAACTAACGAATCAAATAAGGAAGACTTTTGTCTTTCATCCATGATAGAGAAATTCCTACATTAGTTTCACACATACACACTCTTCTGAGCAGCAACCTAAATCAAGAAAATCTTGATTGGAAATACACGCCCTGAAACATTTATCAACTGGCAAATATATATTTCTGACTTGGTCCAGGCATTTTCCTATGTAGATAAAAGTAGATTAGACCTGATTGTATAGCTAGCTAACCTCTCACTTTTATGACAGTCGTATCAAATTCAATTATATTGACAACGATATGTGAAAAAAACAACCCAGAAATAATAGTTAAATATGTTAAAAATAGTGATCCAGCAGTCAACGTTGTGTTATTATTTTAATCACCATAAAAACAAACAGATAAATAATCAACTTTCAGCTCAGACACTGGTGACGTTGTATGAAGTATGAGTAGTTCATGCATGCTTTTGAATTCCGAACAAGTTGGTCAATGTATATCCCATGTGAAGGTAAAGTTGGTATATTGCTTCTTGTTGGGGGGCAATTTATAATCTAAAAATAAAAAAAAAACGTCTAGTTTCTTAAAGATGCTGGTACTGAGATGACCGTGCATGTCGAATTTGAGATGTAAGTCTTAGATGAGATAGAGAAAGCTGTGTCGGTAGTTTCTTTTATTTCTAGGTCTAGGTGATATATTAATGTAACCCAATCGGAAAGTTTGGATTGCTAATGATTAATTTATTATTCCTTTACTGAAATACAACGTCTTATATTAATAAATATAAATTTCAGTTAGAATAAAGCTAAACCAATACAAACTTAACACAATGAAAGCAGTGCTTTTGAGTCGATGACTCTTAAGCGTTATGGACATCGCTATCGTTGATTGAAATTTTGTTAGTACTGAAGATGTAAAGATTCAAAATCAAAATTCATAAGTCAAAGAAAGGCAGTCTTCAAAACGAGTTTATGGCTTTCAAATGAATAAATATGATAAGTTTATCCGCTTGTGTTAAATTTTATCGCCGTTTATTGCATATAACCAAGCTAAGGTTGGACCCTTAGTATCTTTTTATTCGGATACAGTTTGGTTCACGTAAACACTTATCTCTTTCTTATTTATACAATATGAGGTTAACCCTATAACACAATTATTATAATGAGATTGTCGAAAAGGACGAATGCTAGAGTGATGTTATAATTATACAATTTCAGCAACAACAACTTTCCCAGACGAAAGGGAAGTTACTAAAAATTTATTACTGTTTTCTTTGAATCTAACAAACCATGGCGCCACTGTCCCTATGTCTTTACATGGAATTATTCTTATCAATTCCCCTAAAGTTGAAATTTGATGTATATCGTTAGAATTATAAAAACAAACATAAAGGTTTCCATGGCAATCTATATCCATACCTCTCGGACTATACAGTGGTTGGCTTTGATAAGTATATCTAATTGAACCATTTTCTGAGCAAGACACGCTTTTCATTCCGTCGGCATACACATAACTGTTGTCTTTATATGTGCAAATGTAAAAAGTTTGACCACTTGTTTTTGTTTCTTTTATTTTCACACCGCTTGTTGCATTTAACCAAACAATACGTTTTTCACATGCAACAACGAATTGTTCATTTACATCTAAATATCGCAAACCACAAACAACATATGAAAACGTAATATTTCGTCTAATGTTCAATGTGTCTATATCTATCAAACTTATTTTCTTTGAATTTGGAAATGATACTGCTATCTGGTCTTCTCGAAATTTCGTGATCTCGTATGGTCCACTGTCCAACTGAACACCAGACAGATAGGTACCACTATGATTAAACTTCAGGACTTCATTCGTGTTACTATTAGTTAAGAGAACTAACTCTTTAATAAACAGACCACTCACTGCAAGACCTTCGTTATATCCTGCATCAAGAGTAAATAGTGATTTCACCTTCCCAGTACGGATAACTACTTCTGTTAGTTTCGGATCCGAGTTAATTAGAGAAGTACATTGCTCACTCGACTGTGTAGTCTGTTTTGGATTAGAATTGTTAATCTTACAGACAACGTCACGTTTACAATCAATTGAACTGCCACTTACGTCTTGAATTGCATCGATTACAGAATCATGCAGCGATGTACAACGGATACGTTCTTCCGAATTTACAATGATCACATCACCAAGAGTTGTAACGTGTTCTTCGATATTTTTTAAGACGCTGTTGTATTTAAAACTCAATAACATTTCATTAATATTTAAAGTATTATTTTTTATGTTAGATTCTATTTTTTCGGTCTTTGGAGCTATCTTGTTAAACTCAATAAAACATTGAATATCTGACCCTTCATTGACACATGTACTCAAAATATTGATCCAGTTATCAACGGTAAACTTTAAGTTGGACATTTCAGTTATTCTGTTAGTAAGTTCTGTCACTATTACCTTCTTTTTGATGACCAACTCTTCTTTTGTAGTTTTTTCTACTTTGTCAACGTGTTCGATTATATCTCTCTTTAAATTTTCTATTTCTGAAACTATTTTTTTCCCCATATTTTCAACGGTACATATATGTTTCTGTGTGTCTTGAATTGATTTGTTCAGCAAATTTAACCATTGCATTATCAGCTCTAGAAATTCATTAGTTTGCTTTGCTTCCTTAATACCGGCTGCTGCTTCTCCTAATTCAACCACATTTTTGCATTTTCTATGTTTGACGGATGCGCATACAGTGCAACAATGACTACCATGATCTACACAAAATATCTCGACAAAATTATTTGAATGGACATCACATGTGATCAGCCCAGAAAAGGATGCAGTAATGCCTCTTTGTACCTCTTGTACTGTAACAATTTTATGGTTTGCAGAAACTTTAAATATCCGATGACAGTTTTCACACACAGAACACAGTGCTTCCTGACACACTGTACACCATGATACGGCTTTTTGCTTAACATTGCTTAGTTCGCAAACGTTGCATACCTGTTCTTGTTTCTGTTTTTCTTGTTGGTCAATCATCGATGAAATCAAATGATTGGTTGGAAGCTCATTTGCCCAACATTCTAGATTTGAACGCTCTCCAACAGACACTAATGTTCGACAAACGGGACATTTAAAACTTATAATGTTTTCTTTATCAACGGATGACTGAATGTATGTTTGAATACATACCTTACAGAAAGTATGTAGACATGTTAAATACTTCGGAGTTTTATATGATTCTAGACATATGCTGCAAGTCAACAGGTTGTCTTCTTCTTTTATTACATTTAATGACCTAGTCGCCATTTTGTCACTTTTAAACTTCCTTGTGAATGATTCACCCTATTAAGTATATGACATATTGATATATCATATGCGAGTCAAATCATGTGCTATTTTTAACTTTTAAAATCTGATAACTTGGTCTTTTCTATTTTTTATTCTCATTGTTCCTTTTTTTTACTAAGTCTTACATTTATGTCGAGTCTGCGTCTTCTGATTAATTTCTATTTTTTTGTGCAGGGGTTAAGAAACACACAGAGTATTTTTTTCTCTATATCCATCCGATATCTTAAATATTCTATCCTATCAAATTTTGTGGGGAATATGGTCCTAAATTTTTATTGGTGTATTTTTACCGAACTTGCACAGAAGCTTCTTACAATCAAATGAAATTATCTCGAGGAAATGTTTAATATTTTCCACCATTTTTCTTTTCTTTGTACAAAAACTCACAACCCAGCAATGAATTTAGGCAAGATAAGGCATGACTCTGAGTATAAAGATTGAATATAAGAAATAATCGAATCAAACAGGTTTTAGTTATGTGGGTAGAAATGATGTATCCCTAGCCATATTCACTATTGAAAACAGACGCTAGGGTACAGGACTTGGATACTGTTTTGCCTTTTTTTCAATACTTTAATTGTTTAAGCCAGTTTTAATTTGATGTTTTCATTTTACAGAATTAAAATGAAACGTTCGTGTCAATGTTTTCGAGATATAAGAGCATCATATTTGGCGGAAAACAATTCTCCATAGAATTTCATATACAAATTTATAAAAATCGGAGTTTCAATGCATATGCAGATAATTTATTCTTAATTAAATTACAGAGATATTTTAGAGTGCATACAATCTAAGGCTATTTCATCATGGATTATTATTAAAACATTTGACTTTTCATACTTCACACACGTATTCCCCGTTCCAAACAAACAGACAAATTGAAGGAGTGGGTGGTTCTGCTTTGTTTCTTAAAAAAGATAGACCAACATAGATACAAGTATCCTGTTTTCGGCGGGATAAATGTTCCTTTGTAAACAAATTACACTGCCTCAAACAATAAATTCTTTGAAACTAACTTTATCTAAATGCCTGATTTCTTTATTAACAACATATTTAACGTTTGGGATATGTGTTTTTTAACAAGCAAACGGCAATCACATGAGCATCAACTGTGCCACTCTTCCAGAGGCTGATTCTTACTGAAACTTACGAAAGAAAGAAAGAAAGTACAGAAATAAGCAATATCATTTAACTTTACTTTCCGCTATATATATAATGTTCTCTTACTAAATAATTCAAAATTTGTTGATAAATTTGTTGAACGCATATATCCAATAGAACGTGTATGTTTCAATTGTCGTAACTACAATCCAACCCCCTTTTTCCAAGTATGAACTATTTTGTGTCTGCTGTTTACTTTTTTCTTTTTAGCAATTATGTTGTCAGTTTATTTTCGACTTGTGAGTATAAATGTCCCTTTGGTATCTTTCGCCTATCTTTTTTGACACATCTGCATGTAAAATATAATATTATCTTGCAACCAGACGTCGAGCAATTAGAATAAGATGAACATGTTCTTCTAAGAATCCCCTACAACAAATTTAGAATCGAAGATATATTTGATTGACCATTTAAACATTCTTTTATACTATGCATATACTAAATATTATGTTTAACTTGGTGATTGAATCTCGTATGAGGTCTGACGAGTTTTAAGAAATGACACCTGATCTTAGGCCGTGTTCACATTGACCTAAATTCGGCGTTGTGTTAGTGTAACTCACACGTAAATTAAACACAATTGCGTTCCCATTGATAAAACTCAATGTTTACATGTAGTTTAAATCATGTTTTACCTACACACAGTCGATAGTCAATGTAGGTCTTGTGTAGGTTAAGTGTACACAAAACTAGGCATTTAGGACATTAGTTTTATCGTGTTTATATTTAAGGAGGAAACTATTTTTGAGTAAAATTGATATTTTTGATAATTATTAGTTGTCTAAATTTTACAGATTGTTTTTTGTTAAAAAAAATTCACGTACTTTATTAACCCCTGATCAAGACTCAAAGCAGCATCATTGCCGAACCCATAAGGCAGCAACCAATTGATAATTGATTTTCGGGGGGGGGGGGGGCTATTATAGTTGAGTATAAAACATAAAGGCAAGGGGGTGGGGTGGTGAGCTATGGATTTTGTTTTGGAAACAAAAAATGTTTCTAGTTTTTGGCCCTGAAAAAAAATTGTTTGTTTCACCCTCAGCTGCCACTATATTATATATAATGCTAAAATTGATTTCGACTTGTCACCAAAATTTGTTCTGAAAAAATTCAATAGCTGACGCCCTCCTCCCCCTCCACAAAAAAATGAAGAAATTAGTTGCTGCCTAATTCATATGAAAAGGTCTTCCCGAATCGACTTGACGTACACAGAAATATTCGCCACTGGTCTTTACTCAAAAAACGATTCACGCATAAATGCATGACTAAAAAAAGTGTGAGGTAGTAAATGATATATTTGTCTAGTTTCTCAGATCCGTTAAATAACACGTAAAATAAATTAAAAAAAACGTTACCCTATTCCATAACCAAATACTCCTTGGAGAAGAAATACCATTTGTAACGAACAGAAAAGATATAAATGTAGTGATCCCTAATATCTCAATCCTTTTTTTCGGCTGTAAGCACGCTGTTGCAGCTAACGTTTTCTAATGCGTTATCGAGACATCTCTAGTATATTCAAACTACTGCACATTACAAAAATGGCTTTCATAAAGTAGCAACCACTTAACTTAAAAAAGGGGGAGGGTTATTTTTTTTTTATCTGAGTCAGATTTTTTTTCGCGCGAACGTTTTTATTCCTTTTTTTCGATGCTGATGATCAAATACTTTTTTTTCAATATTTAACACTATAATGTATTGGGAAACTCTTGATTCAGAATATTTTTTTATCATCTGTATGACCATTTTTTTTTTATATCAAATTGGGGATCGGAATATTTCCATTCCCACCCCCACCCCCTTTTGAAGTCAAATGGTTGTTCCCTTACCGCTAGAAAAAATTTCCAAAAATTTTGAATTCAGTTCTACGTAATGATCATTTAAATGACATATAGTTTACAAGTGGGAACAAATCTTATGTACAGGTAGCTAAACAAGGTGTATAGATGTGAACAAATGTAATGTGAAACCAGTGTACACTACACTAAATTAATTGTAAACATGTTTACTCTACACGGCGTTTGGTGTGAACACGGCCTTAGATGTAATTAATTGGCGATGTAAGATAAATAATGTAGAAATAAAACGATGGTAATTTAATTTCAGATACGGAAAAACACAGAACAAGAAATAAATTTGCTGTCCGGAAGTCGCGATTTTCGAAGCAAGATTTCAAACTGGCTAACAGAACGGTTTTGTTTTTGTGCTTTTTCTCATCATTTGTATACTCCTATATTTATAAAGTGTTTTGCACATCTTGAATGTATGTATAGCATCATAAATATGAGTAACTGTAACAAAAAACATGCAGTAGAATATAAAATATACGTGTGCATCACACCAACTTCATAGAAACAAGTGAAATCGATGGACAATTTTGCTCTCGTAGTACAAAGCAAATAATCTTTTATTGCAAATATTTGCATCAGTTTACAGTTAAATATATATACTGTTTCAATATTCTTACCGTATTTAAGTAGAATGATGGTATTTCAAATGAAAAATATGCTTTCCTTGAGGATCCCAAAATAAATTACTGTACGATCAGTCTAAAACTGACTGTATTCTAGAAGCGATTTCAGATTTTTTGTCTGTATGACCAGTCGTGATTTTGTAGAAAAAAACAACGGCAATTAGAAGGTATATACGTGTCTATTTGATACTATGATTGTGTCCATGGAACTATAACGTGTAATTTCTTTCATCAGACAATACAAATATATTTCTGATGATTTTTGTAGACGGCAAAATAATTATATTTTTGTTCCGTCAGTCTTATTTAAAATCAAATGCCTAAAAAGGCAATACATGATTCGCTTGTGGACTTTGTATTTGTGGTTTTGGAGGTCACGGTTGGAAATACCTGATGGGTGCCCCCATATAATGCAATGTTCAAGTCCGTATCTTATATAAAGAAACCCCATAAAAGATTTAAAAAAAAAAAATCGAAATACATTCCTTTTTTTATATAAATAAGGCCGTTAATTTTCTCGTTTGAATTGTTTTACATTGTCATTTCGGGGCCTTTTATGGCTGACTTTGTAGTATTGGCTTTGCTCATTGTTGAAGGTCGTACGGTGACCTATATTTGTTAATATCTGTGTCATTTTGGTCTCTTGTGGACGGTTGGTGGACGGTTTTCTCATTGGCAATCACACCGCATCTTCTTTTTAAATTATCATTTATGGTACCTAATCTGAGAAAAAATAATTAATAGTTATGCCAGTGACGGATTCAAGAAAATTGGGATCCGGCGGTTTGAAACTCTTTTTTAACTTTAAATGTATTTGTATGGGAACATATATTTGGAATCCTCTTTTCTCCTGGATTTGGCCCCCTCTTCATTTAAAAATGTCTGGAAACCCCAATGCATATTAAGTGGTTTATGAGGCGATGCGCTTACAAAACCGGCGAAACACACATTGTCCTGTGTATCTTGAATTGATTTGACAAGCAAAGTTTTCCACTGCATCATACTCCTCAAAACATCGGTCGTCTGCTTTGTCTCTTTAATACCGGCTGCTGCATCTTCTATACCAATCACCTTTTCGCATTCACGATGTTTAACGATTGCACATATAGTGCAACATGGTTGTTCATGATCTACGCAAAACATATCGACAAATTTATCCAAATGGTATTCACATGTGGGTAATCCAGAAACATATGAAATTCTGTCTCTTTGTAGCTCTTGCAACGTAACAATTTTATGGTTGGAGGATATTTTAAACTTCCGGTGACAGTTTTCACAGATAGTACACAGTGCTTCCTGACACACGCTACACCATGACACGGCCTTCTGATTGATATTGCTCAGTTCGCAAACATTGCATAGTTTGTCTTGCTTCTGTAAAGCCTTTCGATCAATCATCGATGTAATTAAATGATTGTTCGGGAGCTCCTCCGCCCAACATTCAGAATTACTAGAACGTTCCCCAACCGGCACGAATGCTCGACAAACCGGACATTTGAAACCTTTATTTATGATTTCCTGAGACACTGATGACTGAATATACGAATGAATACATAACTTACAAAAAGTATGTAGGCATGGTAAATACTTCGGATTTTTAAACATCTCACGACATATACTACAAGTTAACAGGTTGTCTTTTTCCTCTACGACTATTACTTGTCCAGTCGCCATTTTTGTCACATTTAAACTTCCTGGATGAATGATATATCTATTTATATGTTATATCAATATGAGTCAAATTATGTGTTTATTTTTCCGTTTTTGTCTATTCTAATTTTATTTGCCTTTTTGGTATTTTTTTTGGCTGATATTTTTTTTTCTTCAAAAACTCACAATGCCAATAAATATAAAAGAATAAACTCTGAATTTAAGGATTGAATATTAGATGGGAACAAATAGAGAGGTCTTTATAACATTAATTTATGTTTTAATTGGTATTATGTTGAATTTTAAACCGTTTTCATATTCAAACTATGCTTAAAAATATCGCTTAAAAATTATTGCAGTTCAATAATTTTACCTCATCCAGATCTGTATTCCTGCGACCTGTGGTTTAAGGATTTTGTACCCTTGCATGTGTTTATTCAATACTTAAAAGAATAACATTTTATAGAATATCAACAGCCTTTCCCCTTGTACTTTAATATGAGACAATTTGGTTCTTGATAGGTAGAGGATTATTGCATGCACTGCTAGCTATGATTTCCTTAAAATAAGTTTAAACATTCAGACATTGGTTAAAACAAATATAAACATGGACCAATTCATGTACACCTTTTAGGTGCGGTGCGCTCGACCTTAATCAATCAGCATGAATTATTTTGAAATATTAAAGTTTATTTAGAAAATTTTGTAAACAATAAATAATAGCACATCATGGACAAACAATTAAGTAATCTATATTTTAAATTTATGACGAAAATCTCTATATCAAAGTCTTTGGATTTTCTACAATATCATTATTTGCCACAAAATACCCAGTTTATATTAAATGCAATAAAACAAAAAATAACAAAGCTTTGCACGTAGTTGCTTCATGGTATATGTACAAAATGGCTCATTAACTTAACCGTATCTAAGATGGATTACACATGTGTTCAGCGTGTTTGAAATAAAATTATCTACGTTTAAAATGAAACAAGGAAGCCACTTTATACAAAATCAACCAGATGCAGGGAAATCGGCATGATATGTGTGCACGTGTTTTTAAATTTATATTCAGGATTGTATCAGGTCATTGGCAATCTTTAAAGGTCATCTCAATGGTTAACCAGATTGCATCTAGTCTAAAATACAGAGACAATGCTGATAACTTATGGCGAGTCAATGCATTGTTGTTTATTTCTTTTGTACTTTGAATGTACTTTTAGTATGTTATAAATCAAATAGGAAAACTTAAGTGAAATCGGTAGACATGAATTCGACAGCTAATGTCTTTTCAAAACTTGAAAATGTGGATTATCACATTTTAATACATGAGAGCGAACATTTACACTACCTACAAAACGAATCTAAAAACCTTTTTTTTAAATTTTAACCTACATGCATGTGAACGTGATGCTATACGAATCATTAAGTTAACATGATAATAATTTCCAACGAACATTGCTTTGTCATTTCAAGGCTAATGACCTCTCTAGTCACGTCCGCAAATATCTTGCATTTAGGGAAAACAAATAAAATTATTTCCTCTGAATGGAGTTTTATCTAAGTATGATCACTATATCCAACATAAATTACTTTAATATTCTGAGGTTGCTTAATAAGTTGATTTGACTCAAAGTATGTAGGCATTGTCACTATAACAAAAATCGCTTACTGAACTAACAGATGATTCCTTTACATGTAACTGAAAATAACTGTCTTAAATTGTCGTTTTTATTCCATGATTGTATAACAAGTTAAGCAACTTAACACATGTATGCGTATGCAATAACACGTGTTTCCTACTGGACGCTTTGCAGGCAAATGTCAACTGAATAAAAAGATAACAAAACTTTCCATTCTCGTAAAAACACTGTTACAATTCTTGTATATGATGACAAAGCGTTTAAGTTAAGTAGTTTTCTTAAACTTATGAACATATATACTAAATGTTCAAACAAATAGAATAAAATGTACTAAATTTAGCATCGTACTTTTAAGTTTGTTCTTGAAATATTTTGTTTGAATATATGTATGTTCCATAACCATAATAGAAAAAAAATATATCTAAAGTTATGCAGTCAGACAATGAGATGGCCATTTAGCAGGAATAAGGTAAAATACGTATACTATTGCAAAGAAGGATTTTTCAAATTTTATAGTTCTATCAAAAGGCGAAAGTGCATTAAGATGATCCGGACTCGATATTTTTCAGAATACAAACGAAGAATGATATTCAATATAATTACAATTTTAGGCTATCATAAACATTGATTATGCAGCATTCCTGTTGAAGGCCTGGTCTACTCTTTGGTGCATGCTTACCTTTATGATTTATTTTCTTCACATAAGTTTGGACCAATTAAAATCGACAAAATCAATGTATATGCTGTTACAATGACGTATGATTAAGTTATAGTCTATAATCAATTTCACACGGAAAACGTGAAGTCAGTCAAGGCCAATGACCTTTCAAGTCACGTTCGCAATTAATTTTGTATGAAAGAAAAGTGAAACTAATGAAAGCGTTTAAAAGTCAATATATAATTCAAATGAATTCATTGATTGACTTACCCATTTCCAATATAAATATTTCTAGTTAGCAATTATATTTTTTAGAACGTGGAAAAGTGCATACAATGTACGTGCCTCAATTTTATGGGATAATACAACATAGAGCTGCGCTTTCGATCTATCGCAAAGCATTTTTGTTTATTGTTTCGTTCAAAAATAAAGACGAAACACCATCTTAAAATGATGAACACAAAGTGATGTACTTTGCTGAAGTCTGATCCCTTTTACTAATTTTTTTAATTTAATATTGCTATATAAATCAAGGTTTACTGATTGTATGGTTGTATTTTAATTTTCTTGTTTTTCTTTCGCGGAGGAAAGGTATGTGTCTATGCACATGGTGTTAACCAGACATCTTTAAAACGTGTTGGAAATAAACAGGAGCCAATACAAAATCACAAGTCACAGAACGTAGACAACATTATTTCATTTGTAGATTCAGACGAAGTGCAAAATAATCATCAAAACATACGTATGTATTATAGGTTTTTATATACGAGGATGTTGTTGTATGATTGCCATTGAGACAACTCTCCTTCTGACACTACATGTTAACAACTATAGGTCGACATAGGAACTTTACCAATAAGCAATCACATACTGTTTATTCAGCTATCAAAAGGCCCGAAATGACAAATGTAACAAACGTCACTGAGAAAACTAACAGCATGATTTTTGTGCAATGCAATATACGAAAAGCAAATATTATTTATAGCAAAAAACGACAACCTCTCTATTACAGGCTCATGGTGCTGTTATTGAAATTATATGACTCTTGTTTGGTCATCATTTTATGAAAATAACTTATTCTGTTGTTTATGAAGTGAAAAATCATTCAAGGTTCTCAAGTTGACATATATTTCATTAACCAGTGTTTCGTTTAATAATTTTTAAGTTCTAAATTAAGTTGTCTACATGCTACTAGTTTCATTCAAATGTAAATTAAGCATGTTACGTTGCATTCTGTCTTCAAGTGTTCTACAGTTTATTGTTTGCCTATCATTACAGTTTATTATGTATGTAAGAGTGAATAAACTCTTCACAGAACAGGTGCTCTTAACTTTATAACTGTTGTTTTCATATAATCTGTAATAGGATTAAGGGCTTGCGGTAACATGAAACAAGCGGTAATCTTTAATAATCTAATTAAAAGTTAATCAAATCTTTACAGTAGATTTGTCACTTTGTAAGAGGATTAAATTTTAATCCGGTTTAAATTTTTATTTAAGAATAAGTCACGTCCACATAGCTGAACTTTGTAGGCCACGTTCAAGTGAAATATAAATTTTTCAAACCTATATAGTTTATTCTAGTCCTTTCCATGAATTGAACAATTACACAAACTATTTTCATATAATTAAGTAAGTAATTAACCACAAACGATATTTCAAACTATAGTAAAATACTCTAAATATTTTTGTTCGACTGTCTAAAATAGAGTCGAAAGTTTAGTCAAAACCAAACAGACACTGGCATGGTTAAAAAAAAAAGACAAACAGACAAACAATTTTACGCAACACACAACATAGAAAAATTAAATATTAAGCAACACGAACCCCACCAAAAACTAGGCGAAATCTCAGGTGCTCATGAAGGATAAGCAGATCCTCCTTTAAGGTGTACGAATGTCAGGGATTAACATAATTGTATACGTCAGAAAACCCTTAGGGTCTCACTCTGCAAGACATTAAAAGAAAAAGATTCAAACAGCTATTAAAGAATTTACTGAAAAAAAATGTACTGATTTTAATTTCAACACATAACAATATTTGCTCAAGTATTAAGCATTATCTTTTAGATAATTTTTACAACAAAGTATTAATATTGTGAAAACTTACGAAAACTAGAAATTTATGCTCTGATTTTAAACATTCAGCTCTATACGATAGATTGATTCATAGCTTACAATATAGTTATATCACAAAAGCAAATATTGCATAGTACTTAGGAAGAAACGTATTTAGTATGATAACATGTTTATGTGGTACATGTATGCAATAAAAATCTCTTTTTAGATGACTGGTACTCTTAAGGTAGTACTTCCCTTTACTTTACGGTATTTGTAAATGTTCTGAATGAACGTTTTGTTAACCTCCTGAACGAAATGAAAACTGGATGGACTGACATTTCAAGGAGTCATTTAGCATCATACTTCATATCCATATTTCATACATGTTAATACCACCATATTTTCATATGCGTCTCCCAAGTAAAAAGCCTCGCCAGTACTATTAGTTGTTGTATAAGGTAGATCTGTTAATATTACAGGCAACTTGCATCTTGTAGGAACGAGTTAGAGCTGACACATTGTGTGAACGTCTGTGTACTGTTGAAGAGTATGTGTTGCTCTCTCGACAACCAAAAAAGTACCAATAGTCATTTGAATTCTGAAACAGCAAATTGTAATACAATGGTGTTGATATGCTATTAGATGGAGCAACGTAAACCATATTTTAAACTTCGTATACTCGAAACATAAATATCGCAAAGTTTTTCAGGGAAGTGCCGGTTTTCTAGTTTCGTCCCATGACGAGTAAAGACAAAGTCAAAGGTCCAATATTGATGAATAGAGAAAGTTGTATTTGGCTTTCATCATTTAACTCACCAAAGGAAATTATTTTGCAAAACATAGCGTTAAAAAGAATCAAAGGTTATCTAAGCATAACTTTTACGTGCTGATGTGCATTATGAAACGACAATATTCAGATATTATTACTCAAGGTTTATTAACATAGCATTATTCTGTCAAATAAATATAAACTGGTAAATAATTCTTTATATCTGATGGCCCGATGACTTCCTATGATAAATTGCAGCATACATTATTATTTTGCTTTGATTTCAAATAACAAAATACAATTTTGATGACATGGGAAGCATGACTTTAATATCATAACACCATTAAGAGAAAGATAAAATCTATCTTATATAATAAAATTGATGGTATGCTATTTTGAGTAAGTCTCTTCAGTGATGACCGAGGTCAATATATTTGAATGATTGGAAAAAAAGTTGAGGTGTAATCTTTTGTCCACAAATGATATCAACAGGGCGTAGTGCAACGAACGCGAAATGCATCAGCACGTTATAGAATATTGACATGAAACTTGGAATATCAATTTTACTTTAGCTCTGATTCGTAAATCCTGACACATTTTTATGTACCCAACCATTATGTTAAAGAATGGAAAGAAAAAACACGAGCGAAAGATAGGAAAACGCATCATGTGTATAGTATACTCACAGGAAGCTCTTATTTTAAATTCTAAGAAAAATGCAACAAAAGTTTCATGGGACGAACGGACGGAGGGACGAACACAGTGTAGTCCTGTCATGTAATGTTGTCATTTTAATGTTATATTTAACATTGCTATAAAAGCGGGAGGTTTGGCATGCCACTAAACCAGGTTTAACCCACCATTTTTTTCTGAACTTGAAATGTCCTGTACCAAGTCAGGAAAATGGTCATAGTTATATTACAGTTCGTTTGTGTGTGTTACATTTAATGTTGTGTTTCTGTTGTGTCGTAGTTCTCCTCTTATATTAGATTGTTTCCCTCAGTTTAAGTTTGTAAATCAGATTTGTTTTTTTCTCTCAATTGATTTATGAATTTCGAACAGCTGTATACTACTGTTGTCTTTATTTACCTCAGACAGGGGACATAAATATGATAATGAGTACACTTGTGATACAAAGAGTTCCAGTGTGGTGGTAAAAACCTTGTGAACATGCTCCATTGCACGAATAAATGCTTCATGCGAACGTGACCATGTGCTCAAGATAATGGGTCGATAACTCTGTGATGACTTGCGATTTCATTCATAATAGAAACAAATTAAAATACGATATCCCACTGATAACAGGTATACATTTCTTTAAAATCTCTAAGTGCATCGAATATTTAATTTTATGTTTACATTTAAATAAATTTCTTGAATGAAATAGTAAATGGATCCTATTAACATTTTAAAAAATCAGCATTTTTGCACGGGTGAATTCTTTTTACATTCACTATTAAGATAAAAATTTGAATTTAATAATGAAATTAAAAATAGATAAATAATGATATAACTAAAAAATAAGACTCGTTTTACATATAACCGTGCAATTTGACTGCTTTTACTTGATCGATAAAAACACGAATTTAAAGTTTATTTTGAATGTCATTTAAAATAAAGGCACGTTGTGTCTAAACAAAATCCATCAGCAACACTTGATTCAAAAAATGTTTAGGGCCTTATCAATTTTGGTTTTGTAGAGCACTAAAAATAAAAAGTTCCAAAAAGTATTAAAAACTTGTTTAGTCGACCTTTTCTGGGAACAGAAAAATCTGATGAATGATGTTTCCATTTCATAACAGTAAAATATTTTCTTAACAAAATGGATACACTGTATTATTCAATAACATCATCTACACAAATGAAAGTAATGACGAACATTAAATTTTGCAAAAACAGTCCGGTGAAAAACAAATTATCAAATTCTTAATAATTTGCCACGTTTAGATATAAAACAATATTAATGATGTTGAAAGCTCATAACAATGCATAATACATATCAACATCCCATTTTGATATTATTAGCAGCAAAGCAATAGTTTAATATTTGAACTGCTACCCTTTTGACATACGTATATCCACGGGGATTGTAGCCTTTTACCTGTTTTCGCTCTTTTGTCAGGTTTATGTCTCATATCCGTTTTCGATTTTATCCAATTTACAGTGTGCATGAAATAAATTAATTGCGAAGTACTATCGTAGGCAATTTCTTGTATTGTAAAACAGTTTATTTTATAACAAAAATGTTTTAAATAAGGATCACTACGTTTCGCTTACAGATCATCTTTTTAGTTTTGAAGGGATCTCAAATCCTGGGGTTCTACTGCGATAATAATGTAATAATACTATGGAAATACTACAAACCTTCAAAATGTTGGAGTCATGAATTCCAAAGGTTTGTGCAAGATTTACAAGGACAAATAGTACATTAGAATGTTATCAGATTTTTGTGAAGCAATAACATCTTTATAGATTGCTGTTCGGTGAGAACGGAGAACTTCTTTGACCTATAATAGTTTACTTTTTCAAATTGTTGTGAATCAATAACGTCTTTATAGATTGCTGTTCGGTGAGAACGGAGAACTTCTTTGACCTATAATAGTTTACTTTTTCAAATTGTTGTGAAGCAATAACATCTTTATAGATTTCTGTTTGGTGAGAACCAAGAACGTTCTTTGGCCTCTAATGGTTTACTTTTACAAATTGTTGTGAATCAATAACATCAACATCTTTATAGATTGCTGTTAGGTGTGAGGCATATATTTTTGTCTTGCACATGTTTATACTTTCTGTGGGTAAATGCATCATCGTTTTCATCTACAATTTCGTGGCTCAGTCGAATGAAAATGACTATCCACTTTGTTTTTCTTCATATAGAAGTTGTACCACATCTTACCTCTATTTGAATTAATCTTTGTAAAACTTTGCAATAAGGATTTTTTTTAAACTTTACAATAAGGAAGCAATGAAAATAACTCCAGCGTTATTTTGTGAACAAAACAAACCCAGAAACATATTAAAAAAGTTGTGTTGAAGGTCACTCGGTTGCGGTACTTAAACTCTTTTGCTACAGTCGTCGTCTGAAAGACAAATATTTTCATTACATATACCCTGTTCAAAATCGTTTAATGAAAAACGATACTCAAATACATAATAATTATATGCGAAAAGCCAGTTAGTGCATTTTAACAAATGATTCATCGAATTTATTCAAAATATAAAAAGTGAAACTTGATATTAATGGACATTTAGTTTTAACAAGTATATAATGGATAACTTATTTATTATAAATGTTGTCTATATATGAGTAGTTTACTACAAAAATAGCAAGTCATTGTTCTCTCTCATGGTAATGTTTTTTAATGTGGGCCAATTGGTCACGTTCACACAGGACAATAAAGATCGTAAGTGACCTTGATTATTGATACAGTTAAACTTTTATGCATTCGTACAAAAATAATGGACGCGTTGAAGTGGTACAAATTAGGTTAAATTGATATACACTGGAATTAAACGATACTGTGTAATTATTTGGTCATATATACCAAAAACATTTCCAAATAGATTATCACTTAACAGTTAATCTTTTGTTTTTGAGTGTAAGTGGGATGCGGGGATGTTTTTTTTAAATTTTTTATTTCGGAACAGAATTAAAAAAAAAAGTATTAATTTATATGGTAAATAATTAAAAAAGCAGCACGTTTTCATATCTGTCGATAGAAAATATTTTTTTAATTTAAGTTTGTCCTATACAGATTTGAAAATAAACGGGTTGTCTTCATTTGTATTACACCGCCACCTAAAAATTGCATAAAAACAAGGCCGAAAACGAATCGACCTCACATGGTTGACTTCTTTCACACGACAGTAAACCTTGGTAAAGAATGATATATGTTCGGGCGAAATGCACAAATGACCAGCTAAAGAAGCTCGAACAGAGGACAATAAATGCGATGACCCGTGTAGTTTAAGTGTCAAACTTTCTTCGCGTTAAAGAACCATTCACAGCACTCTTCATGATTTGTTCGCCAATGAACGTTAATAAAGCAAGCAACCGTCATACATTCAATCAATTATTTATTTTCATGGTAGTTGTTCATAATCCAAATGTTTATAGAATTAAGTAAGTTCGCTACTCAGTTTCAAAATAACAAGCTTTTCATAACACTATAGGGTTATAATAAAGAAACCAAAAAGCAAAAAGAAAAACATATAAGTTAATGTGTTTGGAGATATTAGCCTTTGAAATTTTGGAAAGAAAATTGCCCTCTTGAATTTTCATAGCTTTATAATTGATAAGTTTAAAACATTAAGAGATAATAAAGATGTTTTAAGACGTTTACCTTGGCTGATAATTATACATATAAAAGATGTATAAAAAGAAAAATGGGAGTCAATGGACAAATTTGTTAAGGCATTCAAATGAATAGATAGTTATCAAAAGTACCAGGATTATAAAACCAGAGGATTCCTAAAATCTGACAAAAATCCTTCAACATGAGAAGCTAACATCCTGAACGTCTGAAGTACGACAATTAACCCAATTCAACTGATTGTTTTTTTCATCATTGTCATTCCTGGAGTAGTTTCTTTCTTTAATTTTGTACTGTTCCAGAATGATCAAAGTGTTACAGAAATTTACCATGTATCAATTAAAAAGTCGATTCATGAAAATTATTTGATTTATACAATTATTGTAATTTTCAAATTATTATGGTTAAATATAACTGATGGTTTATTATCTATTGTATATTTAAATTCAATCAATTTTCGTAAAGTGCAAGTCATGACCTTAATCATCACGTTCACACCATGTCATGTTTCTAGGTCGTGATTTATCAATTGATTGTAACTATAAGTCGATATAATTAAGGTAAAATAACCCCATTGATTTCACCCTATTAGTCTTTGTTAAATTTGCACTTTTCCAAAAAAAATTGCAGAATATAACTTGAAATAAAGAAATACTTGGCATGAGTACACCTTTGTCCTGCTCTGTGCTATAGAAAAAAAATCATATAAAATTTCATTGCATATAAGAAAATAACTATCACCGAAACCAATAAAGTGTCTTCCCTTATTTAACCTGTGACTACGCTTTATTAACCATGTAACCTCAAGTTTCCAAAATATTCTATAAAAACCCCAAATAAAAAAATAATGGTGCTTTGAAAACCCCATGATATATTTTTATGACCAAAAATTGTTTTACTGCAATAAAACGTAGGAATTTAATTACCTGCAACTGTCAAATTCAATGGACTATTTTTTTCGACCAATTTCCAGATGTGATTTGGTGGTATTGCACATTAACAATTAAACTACAAGGACTATTATACATAGCCATGTCCGGTCGAAACGAGGACGTTAAATCTGATGAGGTTAAAGACGAGAGCCTCGCTCTCTGCACATTTAAGCCTATAGCAAGTCAAAATTTCTGCCACAAATCAATTGCCCTATTTTTCTAAAAAGGTCTTCCGAATTTTAAACCTTTCATAGCGTTGAACACCTTTATAGAAGACATAATGCATTAAATGTTAATTTTGTTTTCTGTTATGCATAACGCAATGTATTTGCCACGGGTCATTAAACAAACAACAATCAATCATATTATAAAATGGGGGGAAATACCAACAACCATCAACAAAAAAGACAAAGAAATAAACAAAAATAAAAAAAATACGAAAAGACCAACATCAATCGCTTACTGCATGACATATTAGCCAATGGACACATCGAACACAAAGCATTCAATCAGATATTTATATTTAAAACACATAAGTGTAAGTGTAAGTGCTACAAAATATTAAGTAGGCATTCAAAAATATATTAGTCAAAGACAATGAATATATCAAAAGCTTGAAAAACAGGTTTTATTTTTCGTATTATCATTGTCATCGTCATCTCTTTACAATTTCTCTATGGAACAATAGTTGGCGAAGCGGTTGATTTGATATTGTTCCAGAAAGAAATTGTTAACAAATCTCAAGTGTGCCAAAGCACAAAGTAACACGGAAAGTCGTCATCTCTTTGTAATTGTGCAATCATTTTATATCACCCATATCAATATTGTCTTTTCTTACAGGAATGACTTTTTTATGACTTCAAACGTTTGCATTATTTACTATATTCTTATCTGTACATTTCAGATAATGTTTGATTATTTTAACATGTAAATATATATCACTAGACGTTAAACATTAAGTCTCTGACACGGGTGTTTTACAGAAAATATATATCAATAAAACACTCGAAAAGACCGCCTATCACGATAAATTGTACACACAAGAACAGTTTAGGAGGTGAACATATAGAATATTTTCATCACCTAAGTCAACAATTTTTTGCTCTTGTCTATTTTTTCCAAATAAACTCATCAGAGATACCAGTCTTGGAATTTTGTGCGCCAGACGCGCATTTCGCCTTCAGAAACGATTCAACTGATTCAAACTCTTCTGAAAATGTTTATGACAATACACAAAATGACAAAACAACATCCACACAAAAATAAAGATTATCATCATCAAAATATGTTTCCGGTTACGATATCGATTATACTGCACCAATGCATATTTCAACCCGTAACTATTTCTTTCTCTATCTTCTGACATGCTGTTGTCTTGTTCTCTACCGTAAATCGCAGCTGCATTCCACCAAAATACCTCTGGAATATCTTCTTGATTTGATCTTGAATTTGGTAGTGATCCATTGCCATCTTTATCCATTTGTGTGGAACTGATTCATATGCATTTGCAAGGTCTAATTATACTTCTTCTTTCAAGTGAGTCTTTGCTTCACTTATAAGTTGGTTAAGAACACTAGTATGTGCTACACATCCTGAAAAACCTTAATGCATAGACGTATTGATGTAGCTATTCTCTGTCATATATTGCGTCATCCTGTTCGCCAATACAAAGAAGTAGCCCCCCCTCTACGCTCAACAATGAAATTGTCCTAAACTGTGAAATATTTTTCCTTTTGGTACAAAACACCCTGCTGCATTCTGTCAGCTTTCGGGATAGTTCCTTTTCCCATGTTGTTCAGAATAGCTGCCATAGTTTGTCTTAGTGTGTTTCATGCATATACGTTTCTATTTCTTCCATACTACAATGCAGATGCCCTGTTCGTTCTCCAACCAACATTGTTTTGTGCAGTTGTATGGATTCTTGATATGAAGGTTACTCTATTTTTCGCTTTCTTCTTATAACAATTTTTGAGTTGTATATAAATATAAGAAGATGTGACATGAGTGCAAATGAGACAACGGAATCCAAGTTACAATTTGTAAAAGTAAACCATTATACTTAGAAGGTCAAGTGTATACTAGTGTTCTGTATTATATTTTGAAGTCAAATTTTATTATTTGTTATAACAGCCACTGTTCTACATCAATCTGTTATTGTCAATCAATGCTAAGAGTAATTTATGAACCTTACTTAACCGACCTTTTTATTCCGTATTACATAATCCGTAATATAAACCGGATACCAATTCACACACTACTGAAAATTAAATAAATTAATATTCGATTGTTGCGAAGTATCAACTTATTTAACCTTTAATTCCTACTTGTTAATGATATAAATCTTTATGTTCAACATGTGTTGACTGGTTTATGGATAAAAATCTTCACAATTTGAAATAAGAATCTTTTGACGAGTAAATATGCACGCTCCTATCCATTTAAATTAGAGTCTTTTGACAGGTAAATATGCACGCTCTTATCCATGTAAGACCATCATTCATAACGTAAATTAAAATCTGTAAGTATTTAATTTCAAAAGGGTGTAACAAGGTGCATCAAAGTATGTCTAGATATATAATATTAATTCTGAAACACTGGACTGTGCTGTCAAATTGATATATAATCGGTCTAATAAGAATGACTAGTCATTGTGCTTCTCACTTAACCTGCCAAGTTCTTAAACAGTAAAAATGGCATGGTACACTTGTTTCACGTATACAAAAAATAAAATTGTGTAAAACGTATGTTCCTTGTCATGGTTTTCGAATCTTAAAGTATTTGTCCAGAATAAAAATGTAATAAGTAAAACAGCTAAAATACCGAGCCCCAAGGAAAATTAAAAGCGGACATTTCTCTATCAAATGTCAAAATAAAACGTTGAAACAAAAAAAAACGATTAAAACAACTGTCAATTTCCTGACTAGGTAGGCATGCAAATGGTGGATTGAACCTTGTTTTATACGTAGTTAAATTTACCATTTGCATGACAGTCGCATATAATTCCATTATATTAAAAACAATGTGTGTAAAAAAAACCCAGAAATAATTGATAAAATTAACAAAAAAAATCATAATAAAAAAAAATATTAAATAAAAATTCTATTGTATATCCAAGAATTCTTTGTTACTTTTCTCAAACATCCGAAAGAACGAGCATGTGATTTACGTACATCTTCTAAGAAACATTGGGGAAAGTTCGCTTATATATTTCACTGTGTAGTGGTACGTATATGTGGTAATTATCTTAAGCCCAAAGCATAAAGCGATGAACAATTAAGGAATCCCTTACATGAACATATAGGTCAAAAGATATTTTTTAAAGTTTATGCTCTAGTTGATGTGAATTAAAATGTCCAAAAATGCCTGACCATTACCATTATTTTGTACTTTTGCTTTAACAAAACCTACTGTATATAAAGTTTAATTGGAAGAAAGGTCGATATTTCATGTGTTGAATTTTGTAAGTAATTAACTTAGTTTCAATGAGTAACCTCTGATCAAACTACTTATTTGACATGGCCAGTAATTTCAAAATTACGTTTCGTTTAAACATAAAATCAGAATAATAGGAGGACTATCTCTACAAAGAGAAAATCGATTTATAAACCTGTCATACATGTATGTACAAAAGATGGCTGATTGCAGGATAACACATATGAATGTATTTCAAATCGCTCAGTCCAAACAACAGCAACTATATGTGTTGGTTTCATTTGACTTCATAAATATGCTACATCATCTATATTTTATTCGACCGTCATAGAAGTGAGAAGTTATGCTAGTTATAAAACCATGTTTAATCTGTCATTCTATACATAAGAAAAAACCGATATCAAGTTAGGAAATGACACTTGTTATAGTATGGCTTTTGATTTTGCCATTTGATTAGAGACTTAACTTTAAGTGTTGCATTTTCCTCGGGGTTCTGTACTGTAATAGTATGCAAGCAATGTTTGATTTTTGATTGTGTTACGTTCTTAATTGGTATTCTTCATCATACTGATGAAAGATATCTGCAATCAGAAATAGTATTCATATTTGTTCTTGATAATTTTAGAGTTTCACACCTGGTAGGCGTATATTTGATTTAATTGTGCACGCTATCGTTTTCATAACGATCCGACGCACTCATAATTAAGATCGTTGACTAATATCTAGACGTTCAAACATGTATATATCAGTGTTTGTTATTCCTTATAGTGAAGTTAGAACTTTTGCTCCAGTTTAAAGACCTCAGTGTACTTTAAAATAAAGAACCGCAATACAAGCACCGTAAATTTGCTTCTATTTTTCCTGTTCATAATACGGGTATTTTGTCACATTTTGTGTTATAAAATTCCCTCTGTAATAAATCTTTAACTTAATATTCCAGTTCAAAGTCATGGAATAATGTATTTTCAATAAAAATAGTATTCTAAATATATGGATAAATAATGAAACTTTTCAAGTAAAATAGTAATTATCAATGTAGATTTTTTAATGTAGATTAATCTTCCTGGAAATGCATAAATATTTGCCAATGGAAGTTTAGCAAACATCAATAAATCTATATAAAACATGGACAAATATCAAGCCATTACGTACAAACATCAGTAGTAGATAGTTTATTATGAGAAACTCTTATCAACAGTCAATGACCTTGGCACATGATAAGATTACATGTCTTTTTATATTTCCTGATAATAAATGTGTCAACTCCCACAATTTTGATTGAACGGACAAGACGTAGTTTGTAAAGATGACTTGCAAGTTTTTTTTTACAAGGACGTATTGCTACGACATTTTTACTATTTGTTTTAGAGTATAAGAAGATTGTTATTATAATGAGAAACCGGAAATCCTGATACGTACGTACCACACCGAATAAGGTTTAGCTTAATTATTTAACACTTTTTTTTAACACTTTTGGGTGTAAAAAAAAAATAGCATGCTTAAAATATATACACATAGTTCTCTACTTGAATCGGATTCGGATTCTACTTGCGAATCTAACGAAACAAAATATAATGATTGCTCCTTGGAATTTGTTTATTTAGGTTTGACACATATGTTTCTGTCCAATCTTTTCGAAATACTATATTAAGATGCTTTCTTTTAATCATTAATGCATGTTAAAACAGACTTTTTTTGTTTATTAAACAGTAACTTGTTCAGGAGCAACAAAATGGCAACCAGGAGGGATACTCAAAAAAAAAGGAACGCTCGGTATTAAAAAAAGAATGTATGGAATACATAAATTTTATGCCAATAAAGTGTAAAATCACAAAAATACTGAACTCCAAGAAAGATTCACAACGGAAAGTCTCAAATCAAATGTCAAAATCAAAAGCTCAAACACATCAAACGAATTGATAACAACTGTCATATTTTCTAATGTAGAAAACGGTGGATTGAACCTGGTTTTATAGCTAGCTAATCCTCTCACTTGTATGATAGTTGCATCAACTTCTATTATATTGACAACGATGCGTGAACAAAACAAACTGACATAATAGGTAAAAATGTCAAAAATACAGCAGTCAACATTGCGTTAAAAAGGACCATACTATATATTTCGAACTCCCTCTTTGATACGCCCTTGATTAAAGTTTGGACATTAACGCATTATAACAGATATAACCTAAAATCTGTTAGATATGACAAAAATGAGAGCCAGGTTTCAATAAGGCTTAATAAATAAAATATCCATACAAAGAGGGTGTTGCGTTTTTCTTTTTTTCTAAAACAATCGAGAAGATGAGTCCTGAAGTTGAAATAACAAAGTTAAAAGTCAACATTAATTATTTTGTGTACAACAAATGCGCATGTGAATAAACAAAGATATGAACAATAAAAATATTACAAACAAATGTCTACGTAAGTATCCCCACAGGACAGCTTTTTAACAAAGTAAAATATTGCGTAGTATATACTGTTTTTATACTTGACTTGGGTGTAATTATAAGGTCAAACATCTATGCAAAATTAATGTATATCGCATTCAATTTATGTATACCTTGTTTTATAAGAGTTCTGTCCAATGTCATTAATGTGGTCTTCTTCGATTTAGAGACCCAATAAATAGACCAGCAGGTTTCTCGCCAAATTTTATATTATAATTTCACAAAGAAAATTTTAGTCTACATGAAATATTTGATATGAAATATAAATATATATAGAAATGATATAAAAACGAAATTTTAAAACCTCAATTTAAGCTTTGATAATATTAAATATAATTGTGAATTATTTGAATACATCTAATATATCAAATGTCTAATATTTTGTTTCCTGCAATTTAAATTAGAAGGAAAAATAAAGATTTTAGTGGCCATAAACATGAAACAGAAATCCCCATATATTTGAAAAAATAATAAACCCATATTGTAAAGTAATAAAATGGTATTCTGATCCAATAAAACGTTAAGTTATCGCGTGATTTCCTCATAATTTGTAATTTATAAAATATTTTATTATGTTGACATATTTTATTATATTATAATATGATACTTTGATACTTCAATCAAAATTTTGTTAAGTCATTTAAAATCTTTCCTTGTCGATCGAAGACCGAGTTTTTCTTCTATGTCATATTCCTAAGTTTAGCATTTGTTTGTCAATACGCATATGTATATCACCTGATACAGAAAATACAGAACCTTGAACAAACTTGGTATCCTTTCTGCAAACACAGGAACAAAAAAACGTCGTATTTCGTACCGTATGCACATATAAAAAAATGTATGATTTTATATAAACATTTATATCAATGATGTATTGAACCTGGTTTTATGGCTGGCAAAACTTTCTGTTTATAAGGCAATTTTAGAAATACAAAATAGATATTGATATATAACATAGGACGAACATTGATAAGATACTATTAACAGTGTAAGAGCACATGCATGTGTTCTTGTTTTGTCTATGTGATTTGTGTGGGGAAATATTTGTCAGTTGAATTGTTGTTTATATCTAACCGCGGACCAAGGCTATACCTATTAGCTTCAATTTCTAAAATGCAAATTTGATCAGTCAGATTTTTTTGCTGAAATGTAGGCCAAATAATTGACGGTGTACAGGTTTCATTGCTTATGATATTGTAAAATGATCCAGTCGTTTTAGCACGCTACCAGTTTGACCTCTAAGTCGTTAAGAATGACAACCAATGTTTCATGTGATGGTATATAGTTGTCGAGAGAAATCCATACTTATACTTTTGAAGCTCTCATAATGGCAGGTAGATGTTTCAGAGTCACGCAATGAACCTAATGATGGCTTGTCACGTCATCGTATCTATATAACTAAAACAATCGATTCTAATGACATTAAAACTCATTTAATGTAAATCAATATTGTCTTTAATTTATAATAACCTTCCTTTTTTGCATGTTTATTGCGATGGATCTATGACGCAGTATATACCGTTCTGAAACATCCCTATATCTATGTAAGACATTTAACTGGCAGTAATGGAATTAAAGGACATAAAAATTCATTCACTCTTAATCATTACTTGTTTTGATCTATAATCACATATTTCGATGGGTTAATGCCACAACCAAATAACTGAAAATATAGCATTTTTCAGACGGCATGTTTTTAAGTTTTATGGGTACTTTAAAAGTTATTACATGTAAATAAATGATTTTGTATTTCAGTTTCAATGTTTGCTAACAAATTATCTAATACATAAGAACAAAATAAGTAAGACAATTGATTTATTGCTTCAAATTGATTGAGACATAATAAAACATAGTATAACATTGAAAACACAATTGCCAAAACCAAGTTACGGGTGATACAGTATTGATGCAATCAAATATCCATGTTTAAAAATATGGTATGATAGTACCATAACACGGTAAGTACCATTATGACCTTTTGGCTGTTACCTTAAATATGAAAAAAATGCTGGTAGTAGTGCCTTAATCATTTAACAGAAGATAATTGTTTTTGACATATCAAAATTTATCTTATCAAACAATAATTTGTATGACAGAATACAATAACAGGCATTATGTTTTTTTGGCATTACAAACAAATTTGTTTATTTTTTACAAAATATGCCATAACCTGTTATAAAGAAATAACTTATGTTGGCAATTAAAATTTATCATTATTTTATCTTTAAAATAAAGACCACAACGCAATATCCAATATAAGATAATCAATTAATGAATTGAAAGAAACATCATTATTGATATATTGATAGAAATATCGTTAAACAATATGTAAATTTGTAAGATATTTTTGTAAGAATTACTGAATTGACGATATTGATCAGAATTTTTAAAATGTTAAAGCTTGAAGCATATATGCAATCTATCACTCTTGTTCTGAGTCCTGTTCTTCTTCCTCTACATCCGGGTCCGGTAGATTATCAGGAACCTCTCCATTGGCAGGAAGATCTTTGTAAAATTTGTGATACTCAGCGGGAATAACCTTGGTTTTGCAAAGGTTAAGAAGATCCTTCTTCTTTGCCAATGTAATTGGTTGCTTTCCTTTGTATTTTCTTGGCAATTCGTGTCCTTTAATACTTGTTACAGGAACTCCATTTTTGTCAAGCTCGATGATCCTCAATCTTCTGAAGTCTTCGTCAAATGTATGCTTAAATAATATATGTTGAGGTTCCTGTTTGGAATATCGTAGCCATTTGATTTTCAGCCAGTTGACCTTTTCACCGTTGGCATCCACCTTGCTGTAGGTAAGTGTTGTCTTTTGGAGCTTTTTGAAATCGTAGATATCCTCATGTTGTATAGGTACAACCGAGTACGGATTAGTCCTCCTCGCCATCCTGACAACTGATTACCATTTGTACTTCTGTCTGCATTGATTGTTTTTGCAGTTTTATTTTTTGAAATAAATTGTACAACTTTGGATTTTTTTTTCTGTCTTTCTATTAATCTTGTTTTCTTTAGTGTTTCTTTTTTTCGAAAGTTTTCTCCGTCTTTTATGAAGAGTCAAGGTTTCATATTCAGAGTCTGTGTTTGAAATTCCTTCTGCAGACGGTGCTGATAAGTTAGAATCAGATGAGTTGATATCTGCCTTAGTTACTTTGTATGAATCTTCACTATCTATTATAGACTCAATATCCTCATCTTCTACGAAGGTTGTCCTATGTTTCAGTCGAGATAGAGGAATATTATCGTCACTACTTTCTTCATCAATGGATACTATTACCCCTTGTTGTATATTTTCAGGTGTTGTGTCATTTAATTCTTGTTGTATATCTTCATGTGGTGTATCACCGCTCTCTTGTTCATTCTGTACGGGCCTTGTGTCATTTAATTCTTGTTGTATATCTTCATGTGGTGTATCACCGCTCTCTTGTTCATTCTGTACGGGCCTTGTGTCATTTAATTCTTGTTGTATATCTTCATGTGGTGTATCATCGCCCTCTTGTTCATTCTGTACGGGCCTTGTGTCATTTAATTCTTGTTGTATATCTTCATGTGGTGTATCACCGCTCTCTTGTTCATTCTGTACGGGCCTTGTGTCATTTAATTCTTGTTGTATATCTTCATGTGGTGTATCACCGCTCTCTTGGTCATTCTGTATGGGCCTTGTGTCATTTAATTCTTGTTGTATATCTTCATGTGGTGTATCACCGCTCTCTTGTTCATTCTGTACGGGCCTTGTGTCATTTAATTCTTGTTGTATATCTTCATGTGGTGTATCATCGCCCTCTTGTTCATTCTGTACGGGCCTTGTGTCATTTAATTCTTGTTGTATATCTTCATGTGGTGTATCACCGCTCTCTTGTTCATTCTGTACGGGCCTTGTGTCATTTGATTCTTGTTGTATATCTTCATGTGGTGTGTCAACAACCTCTTGTCCAATATTTTCAGGCGTTGTGTTGACTGGCTGTCGTTGACTATCTCCTGTCACTGACAGGTTGTTCTCGGTAGTTGTGTTTTCAATTGAATGACTAGTTTCTTCTACTGCAATTGCATTCATCCATTCATCATCGGATGACCATTCTGTGCATTCCATCCTGTAAAACATGTATTTGAATTATTGTCTATGTTTAGCCTTCGGAAATATTTTCTGTTAATGACATTTGGACGTTATAGTCTTTAAATTTTGATATTTCCTATGCGACAGTTGTTTTTCATTCGTGTAATGAGTTTAAGCTTTTTATTGTGCCGTTTGATAAGGGACATAACGATTTTAATTCTACTTTGAATTTGATAGTTTTGTTGTTTTACTATATGACTTCCCCATTTTTAAAGGGTCCTCTGTTTCTCTCATTGTTAAAGTTGTTCCCTGTTAGTTATCTCTTGTTTTTCTTGTCCATGATCGAGATGTCTTTTATAAGCTTGATATTGATACTTCTTGATTGACCATTTATCTTTATGAATCGATAGATAATTTGAAAATTAGAGCTATTGTAAATACTAATGTAACATAACAAATAAATATATAATACTTAAAAATCTTACCTTGGTGCTATTTTTTTATGATCTCTGTTTTTTTTCTTTATTATTTCTGTGACAAAAATCTGAAGAAAAAATAGATAAATAACAGTGTGAACTATGAGACACATAAAACATTTAATAATACATAAAAAAAATAGTTCAAGCAATATGCAGTTAGACCATGTTTTGTGTATTTATTTGATTCATTTTAACAGAATTAATTATTATCCATATTAAATCTGAATTATAATATCTTTCTCAGAGTGAAATTAATTATTATTCATCAACGCTAATACTTATTTTGTTATCATAGTATAAAATCAAAAATATTTAGATAAATGTTTTTCATAATATAATTCACAATGTCATACGTACCTAAAACTGCTTTTGGATTGTTTAAAGATGATCATTTTTAACAATAGCAATGTGCATTCCTTCCCTGAGAAAATTAGTATTTACAAGATGTGTAATAGTGTAAATGAAACAAAAACACGAAATAAGATACTTGGTTTTAACGAATCAACATTATATTTACACAAGTCTTAATGACCCAAAAGATTATCAGGATTTATTAGTTTGTTGACCTTTCATCTGCTGATTATATTTAACAGCTGCAACAGGTTATCTTTAGACACAGTGGATGATGCATGCTAAAAATAGATTTAAGTATTGTAAACAGGACAGCAACAAACAGTTAACCTTATTCACAATGTTGAGGCATAAAGATATTGTGAAAATAATTTGAAATTTGGTTTTGCCAAACAATTTATCTCCAGATATTTGATTTAGGTATATTGTTTTAATATATAAAATATTTTACTATAATGACCAAGTAACTTATCTATAAATAGATGATTGATGCATCCAACAATTCAATTATTAATAGATAATTGATTGATGTTTTATCAATTAAAAATACTTCTAGTATACCTTTTGCTCTATAATTTGGTGCGATTAAAGCATTGACTTTAAAACACATTTTTGACCCAAAATCCAAATTTAACAAATTTTATGTTACTTGGTTGTGGCAATAACCCATCGATTTGTTCTGTTTGTTTCTCATGATAGTTTAGAAACAATTGAACATCGAGTCTATACAAGACTTATTTTATTGACACCTTCTTCTTTTTTTTTGCATGTTTATTGCGATGGATCTATGACGCAGTATATACCGTTCTGAAGCATCCTTATATCTATAAAGACATATGACGGGCAGTAATCGAATGTAATGATATTATCATTCATATTCTCTAAATCACTACTTTCTTTGCTATATCGTCAGTTTTTTTATTTCAGTTTGTCTCCCATGATAGCCTTGAAAAATTGAACATCGAATCTACGTAAGACTTATTTTATTGACATCCTCTTCCATCATCATGTTTCTAGCGATGGATCTGTGTGCCGTTGTGTGTGTGTGTGTGTGTGGAAAAGGTTGATCATCTGTGACGTAGTACACCGTTAAGACCAACATTGTATTCATCTATAAGACATATCTAATTGACAACGATCGACAGGCGACAATTCCTTTTTCTGTTTGTTTCTGGCGACGGGGCTATGACGTAACACATGCATTACTGCGTATTTATATATCGCACATAACGATCAATTTTATGACATTAAACATCGTTTGCTGTCACTAGATGTTGTCTTTAACCTATTATTATTTTTTTTATCTTTTTGTGTCTAACGATGGAGCTCTGACGTAACATAAGTAGTTTGGAACAGTAATGATTAACAAATCAAAAGCACATAAAACATCGTACCGAGCTAAGTGGTTATTTCTGTATTTTCATAGACAGAAAAATAAGTCTAATAAATCGATCCAAAGTGTATCGATGTCTTGTTACACATTAAAAGAGGGACGAAAGATACCAAAGGGACAATCAAACTCATAAATCTAAAACAACCGACAATACCATGGCTAAAAATAAAAAAGACAAACAGACAAACAATAGTACATATGACACAACATAGAAAACCAAAGAATAAACAACACGAACCCCACCAAAAACTAGGGGTGATCTCAGGTGCTCCTACTTTCATACTTGTCTTTTGAGCAACCGTGTATCAAATAATGATCCGATTTCTTCTAAATGAAATAATTATTGATACTAATATCTTCGCTTCAGTTTTTGGCTGTTTTATAAATGCAAAAATGTTTGTTGATATCAACGTTGATCTCTAAATTTTTCACTTATATTTTTGAAAAATTAAGGCCAGAAATGTGCTATAATTGCCAATGTAAAAAACTTTCCCCGATGGAAAGACTGCATTATATATACAGGCAGTACACGGATCGGTCGATTTTGTCGTATCATTTATCTAATCAATTTATAATTTTAAATATCTATTTACCAATTCATTATTTTGTATATTATATATATTATGTTGCTCTTGTTGCACACAATGTGTGCCTGAGTGATTTTAGTAAACTTGCCTAGCGAAAAAAATAAAAATAAATAGAAACTATTTAACCAATCAATTAAATTTATATTGAATCGTAGATTGATTGATTAATTGATTAATTAATTGATTTATTCATTTGTCTAAATTATATAAAATATTATTTTAACTTTATTTATTCATTTAGTTTAAAGATATGTAGAATAGTTTATTTATTCATTTAATTGCATGTATTACCAAACAATGAGAATATCAAATTACTGTTCATTCAGTTTTCTGACTACATATGATTATAATACTCTACCCTGAGATTTAACTGATGGCATTCCATACATTTAAACTTTTGCATGTTAGTCGCTCATTTTTTAACGTTTAACGAGTATCAAAATGTAACCAAATATATTTTATGCAACTTAATATCTTTTTGTACTGATGATTATCCTATAGAATTAAATACAGTGACACAGCAAAACATCTGATCGTTAACTATTGACATAATTTACATTTAATGCAGTTATCTGGTTGATAAACTACTGTATAATGTTATAAATAAAGTCACGGTGTAGGAGCATTGAGTTCAAGGAGGTATTAGCTTCTGTATCTGTTACTGTTCGGTGTATGTAGGTTGGTAGGATTTAAACATCATTTCCTGTCTGAATGGTTTTAAACTAGTCATTTTCGCTTGATGTTCGGTGTGAGCCAAGGCTCTGTGTTGATGGCTGTACTTAGACCTATAATAATTTTTAACTTTTTATACAGTACTATTTGGCTTGAATGGAGAGTTGTTATAGGCGGTCATACCACATGTTCTTATTTATAATTAATAAAGACATATGATACGCATAGTTCTACGAAACTATATTACCGCCACACATTTTTTTTGTATTCTATCTATGTTTGCGTTATTTTTTCATTTCCGGTACCACGATTCTACTACGAGTTGCTAACTTCTTGTATTATGTCTTTAGTATTACACAGTGTATGATCTACAGCCGTGAGAGCATGAACTATTTTCTAGAATTCGGTTTGCTCTTCCAGATAATTCCACTGCATTATTTCTTTAAGGGTCCTTTCAGATCACTGTTATACTAAATGATCTGTGTTTTTGTTTCTTGCCTTTCCACACTATTTGTATGTTGACAGTCACCAAAGCTGCCTTGACTTCGCATTTATCTATTATGGGGATATGTAATAAATTGCTCTAAAAGACGACTCACTAAACTCCGAAACATAAAACATTGTACAATTGGACCAAAACTTTTAAAAGACTTACATAGGCTAGATGTTCCTTATGGCAGGAGCTAAAGGGCGGTGGTGTTAACATGTGAGATAACAACCCTCCCCAAATGAATATAAACATTATCTCATATCAAAATTAAGTTGTTTTGAAACTCAACAAAAATATTCTGTACATAGGGAGTTATTTCAGTACAATAAGCTTTGTTTAGGGGGTTGAAATGATTGCCGTAGAAGATATAATTGGAACAATTGTGTGATGTTATCTGTGTTTATAGTATTTGGCAGACAAGGTAAGTCTTTGAGTTGCACCCGACTCCAATATTTATGGACTTTGATTGCAATTTTCTAATCGAAGGTCTATCGGTGGTAATCCCCGGGAATTCCAGCTTCTTCCACCAATTAAAACTGACCCTCTCGAAATAGCCCAAAAGCGGTGCTTAAAAATGGCGTTCAAACGCCAAAAAATCAAATGAAATCCATCAATCTATGATATATAATTCATTTAAATTACTAGTATTTGAAAATTACCATTGGGACTTTATTCAACTGTGAGTATGTCAGTCGTGGTTACACATCGATTAACTCCTTCATAATAACCTTTAATTGTATAACACATGTAACCTCAATATATCCTAAACCTTAAAAACATGCCAAAATAATGTTAACACTCCGGTAAACAATATATCATATCAGATCCTTCCTTTTGTCCCTAATTAATTGGACTCTAGGTCAATTCGTGATTACAAGATTACGACCGTGGATACTGTCATCAGAATCTTAAAGTTTAAATGCTAATAGTTTATATCTATTTAAGTTTTGGAAGAATCTAACTGAAACGTGATATAATGAAATAATGACAGAGAACACGTATTATGTACTATAAATTACCAATAACAACCCGGCCAAGATCTATTTCAAACATCTGGTTCTAATTCTCGGTTGATCTACCTCAGGATTAGATTACCTTAGAATTATTTTTTTGGAATTTTGGGTCCTCAATGCTTTTCAAATCTTTCAAAGTCTTTGTTTACTCCTTGGTTTTGATTGTTATTGTCTTTCTTTATTTGACTTAAACTTTTTTGAACCGAGCAACATCGATGGGTTTTTTATAGACGAAACTCGCTTCTGGGGTTCATTTTATTATACTGGTATCTATGATAATTTTGTTATACTGGTATCTATGATCATGATCATGAGGTTATTGATACCGGTATTATTTATTTTTTTATTTTTGCAAATGCCAAAGTTGCTGTCGTCATTTTACGTATTTTACGCATGACAACGTGTAATATATTTAACGGTCTTCGACCGTCCCGGCCTTGTCTGTAGAACTTCTTTGACTGTCCCTGTCTTGTCTGTAGAACTCCTTTGACTGTCCCTGTCTTGTCTGTAGAACTTATTTGACTGTCCCTGCTGTCTTGTCTGTATAACTCCTTTGACTGTCCCTGTCTTGTCTGTAGAACTTATTTGACTGTCCCTGCTGTCTTGTCTGTAGAACTCCTTTGACTGTCCCTGTCTTGTCTGATGACTTCTTTGTCTGTTCCGGTCTTTCTTTATAACTGTCCCGATCTTGTCTGTAGAACTATCTTGACAGTCCCTGCTTTGTCTGTAGAACTGTTTGTGAAAGCTCTACTCTCACTAACATAAGACAGTGGTATAGTAGCACTACAAACTATCAAAGTCAATTGAAAAAGTTATAATTTATTAGATCGTTACAATGAAAAACATCAAACAAAATAAAGACAGGACGTGGCAGGGTATATATCTACCCTAACAACAACAAAGTCACTGAGTACACTAAGTACAGGCTACTGAGACCACTTTATCGCTGACCCTTCTACAGGCTACTGAGACCACTTTATCGCTGACCCTTCTATAGCATTTAATTTCATCCCTCTTCATTTTAATAACGGGTCAAATTATCGAAACAGGAACCGCTTCCCATAAATCATCATCGAAGTGCGCCACGCTTATATCTCTAAAACGATGCCATTAGCGAATTAAAAACTGCTTACCATTCTGCAAATTCTCAGTTTATCTCGTTTATTTCATTTATAGCTTTGTGTATAACCCATTTTTAAATTTACGGGTTTTATTTCATGCATTTTACTTCTTCTGTTTGCCATTATGTTGTCGTTCCTTTCCCCATGCCTTATGTTATATTGACCCCTGGTAGCCTCTTTCTTTTTGAAGCTGTGAGCTTTCCCTGTGACATATTATATGTAAAATATTTTAAAACTTATTACCTACCTTTTCGAAATGTGTCTGCCACAGGGCAGGAAACGGACAACTATATATTTTTGCCTTATCTAGAATTAAGAGTTGTGTTTTGAATAACGGTACATTTTCATAAACGTGACTTCTCCTTGTTCAAAAATGCAGAACAACCTAGTCAGAAAAAAATATCTGATAAACTGCATGTCATAATATGTTAATTAAGGCGTAAATTACCAAGACAAATTATCTCGCGGGAAAAACGACTAAATTGCATGTCATCCTCAAAATTACTAATTAGAAGTCGTGAATTAGACATGTATAATGTAAAATGCAGAAATCTATCACAAACTTCATGTCTAAAGACTTAAGAAGAAATTAGAAGAAATGTTTCAAAAACGAATTTGAAAGAACTGTATGTTATCCGTTAATTATAGTTTGCACTAATCAAGGTGTTGATTAGAGAATTACATGTAAAAATGCAGAAATCTGTCACAAACTTCATGTCTTTAAATAAGGAGTTACAAAAGTAGAAGTAATGTTTCAGAAAACGAATTTAAAAGAACTGCACGTCACCCGTTAATTATAGTATGCACTGTTGAGTTAAATTCTAATTAACTTCAATCAATAGTGTGTTATTGTCATGCATGTAATTATAAGTCGGTTAGAAATGTAATTATAAAACATTGATATCTCCTGTCAATTTAAATAATTATATTTTGACAGGTGAAACAATCTGTAAATAAAAATGAAATATACGACGATAGATCTAATTTTTCTTATCTATGTAGGTTTATTTACATTTCAATTTTACTCGGATAATATGATATGTGAACGTGCATAGGAAATAGTCACTGCGCATGTCAGAAATCCATTTAAGCACGTTATAGATAATAAATTGGGTTAGACTAATTCTTTAAAGAGATTATTACAAAGGTATTTACAGATCTGTTGACATGAATCAGCAAAAAGGTAAAGTCCAATGAAAAGAGGTTTTCATTCACAATATATATTCATTAAACCGTCCCCTCTTGTTAACGTATAATATAGGTATACAAGTGAGCTGATTTAATATAAAACCAATCTATACACTTAAACAAATACAAATAGTTTTTTTTATCTATTCGATTATTTAGTATAATGATATATACACAGAGAGTGGTTAAACATGCAACGGAAATAAAAAGCGGATTTCGTTTTACTTTACGAAAATAAGTTCGTGTTGAAAAAAATAATTTATAACTTTATCACCGGGAACGTTTAGTAATTATCATTTGGTTCATGTGAGATACATTTATTGATAAGTGGAATTCTAGAATTCTGGTTTGACATTTCATCGTTTCTTCGGATACAAATCATCTGGTGAAACATTGCATTTAAAATATTTTACCACATGTTTCATGCAATTTGTGCTGCGTTTTTTAGAAGAATAACGGACATTGTTCTGCTGAGGCAAATGCAACTGCGATAATTCTGGAACATAATCAGGAAGGCGATTACAAGACTTCTGGAATTAAACAACCTCAATATATAGGACGATATGCCATAGACAGCAAACAGTGGAATGAGTATGCATCGCTAAGAACTAGGAGATAAACGTGCATTTCTAATAAGAAATATGTAGTGTGATAGATAAAAACGAACCTTTATTATCAGAGATCGATATTTTGACAAATTTAATATACTGGTAGATAAATTTTCAACAATGGCATTCGACAAATCACCAATTAAAAAGACAAAATCTTCCGTCACAGTAATTCATGTGGCGGGAATGGAAAAAGAGCAGACGGATATATCCAATGGATCGTCTGCAGACAGTGAGACCAAATTCCCACTGGATTCCAAAACGTCCAAGGACTCCGCACTGACAGTTTTCGTCAAGTTACTGATATCTAGTATTTGTGGACTTATATTTGGATTTGCAATGGAAAAATCAAGAGGTAGGTCAACATAAATATATTGCTGAGTATCTGGATGAAGCTTATTAATGTCTGTGTCATTTGGTCTCATGCTAATAGTTGTCTCCAGATTTTCTTTTCTATATACTTTCTGTATTCCTAACTTGTTTAGGCCATGTTTTGTTTCTGTTTCTTTTTGCATAGTATTCTCTATTCGTTATTTTTAGCCCCTTTATATTCTTTAATATTCTTTGTCCCTTTGTCTTTTCTTCTCTACTCTGGCAACACCTATAAAACCGTCTTTTATATAGACTGATTCTTGAATACCACAAAGAGGTCCCCGATTACATGCATGCAATAAAGGATAAAAGAAGAACACATACAATTGTATTGTTATCTTCATTATTCTATTTATATTTGATTATGTTAAAACAAGAGTACCCCATACAAACCTTTGAAGACAAGTTATTTTCAACTGTTGGAACCGTTGCAATTTTATTTTCTTCCAGCTTAAGTACTTTTCCACTAACAGACGAATAATTCAAATCAATTTTTCCTTTTCTATTCATACTCGTTTCAAATTGCAATTCTCTTTTGGAATTGACTATTGATTTATGTGCATAACGATTGAAAACAGTTGAGTATAAAACTTCAATTAAGTAAGCAGTCATCAATTATTTGAAAGACACCTAAATATTATAATACGGATTGTAAAATTTGTAAACTGTATTTGAAACTTTGTAAGATAAGGCAGGGAAAATAGTTTTTATTCAACAGTAGAAAATAAATGTATGCTACTTCTTAAACAAATAATAACACTCCCAATATATTACATTATATGAGTAAGTACAATATACAAAAAGGATTGAAAAATTAAGTTTGTGTATTGAAACAGGCGAATATAGACTAATCTTAAATATTTAATCTTATGATTTTCTACACATACTCATAACATATTGAATAATCTTTTAAAACTTCGGGCTATTTAAATCGGCTAATGTTATTTAATTACAAAAAATACATCTATGCGAAAAAATTCTCATGAAAAGCCATCTGGACAATAAGTCTTATATCTGGATTTTGTAACGGGATTTGTAAAGAAATAAAACGAACAAAAGTACACATGCATAGCACATGTATTGTAGTTTTCAAAAGAATTTGATGAGAGATTGAATTGTATGGTAACTGGTTTGGCTTTACAGCGACGAAATGTACGGAATTTGGTTGCCATAATTTAATTTTGATTAAGTTCCAGAATTGTCACCAAACGGCTATCATATATAATTAATTAAGTTAAGATAAAAGAAAAGTTAACTTAAGCATCTTCCATAGAATGCATTTTGACCATAGATAGAAAACTGAAAATTTTGATAATAAAATTAAAAGAACCGCCATGCAGACTTGCTTTATGTCTACTGTAAAACTTGAATTTCAGAAACATAACAAACTGTTTAAAAAAAGTAAATAACAAAAATACCGAACTCCAAACAAAATTGAAAACGGAGCTTGAAGTTATCGAATTGCAAAATCAAAAGCTCAAACAAATCAAACGAATGGAAAACAACGGTTTTATTCCTGACGGGTGATAAAGGCAAATCAGGAGAGGATTACCTTTTCGACGTACTCGGTCTTTCTCTTCTTGCTTGGAGTTCATGCGATTCCTGAAGTTTTATTTTTTATTTTGATTTGTACCTTCTAAAAGGCATTAAAGAGATGTGAACGTCTTCGGGTTACTGCTGCCTTCATTAAAAATATAACATGGTAGAATGTCACAACCTTAACAAATGAGTAACGTTAAACAGACAAAACTGAAAAAAATATGTGTTTTCTCCAAGTTATTTGTTTAGAAATCTGTGCATTCATTGAAAAAAAGTAACAACATTTTTAAAACTTCAAGTGGCTAGTGTCTCGTGCATTTTCCAAACGGTAACATGAATATTCCCGTATACTGATTATTCTGTCTTATCAGTCTCTGTTGTTTCTCACAAATGCCGTGTATTTGACGGAGGGTTCCAAAAATATTAATTTGAAGGTAAACTTTGACCTAGTCGGAGGTCAAACTAAACAGTCTGTCTCACTCAAGGCTACACTGCATCGCAGTTCAAAACAAGAAGACCAACATGAGTTTTACATATACAAATATCATAAATCAATTTGAAGTAAACATGTATTAAATTATCTTTGGATTGTTGTTGCATGTTGTTTATTTTTGGTTGTAGGTTTAACTTTTAGTATTTGCTCTGTAAATAGTTTATCAGTTTTGTTAGATACCACTGAAGTCAATTCAGAGAACGATCGATAAGCTACGAACGGATTTTTCAACAGTTAAAATGAATCTCAAATAAATTGATAAAACTAACAAGTGTATAACAATCATGTAACGATTTTAGAAAATTCTAAATGCAATAAAATGAAATTAAGATTATCATTGACAATGTTCAAGTTAATCAAAGTACTCAAATACTGATGGCCTACACTTTTACAATTGATTTAGTAACGTTTCACATTTGGAAAGCAAGCCCTTAGAAAAGACAGTTGTTGCTATCTTCTATGGGACTGTATAATAGCCTGTCAATATGAAGCTTCTTTTAACGAATGTTGTAAAACTGCATGTAGCCTGTTGAATTTCTTCTCCCGATTCCTTATGTTTATATAATGCTGCTGTTGAAATTGCCTATACCCCAAAGTATGTCCATAACTCATTGTAATTTACGTCAATATTAGCCAAGCTTATTAATATTTTAGAAAAAAGTAAAATCACAAAAATTCTGAACTTAGAAGAAAATCAATTCGGAAAGTCCATTATCACATGGCAAAATCAAATAACAAAATGCATCAAAAACGAATGGACAAGAACTGTCATATTCCTGACTTGGTACAGGCATTTTCAAATGTAGAAAATGGTGGATTAAACCTGATTTTATAGTTTTATAGAAAAGTAAACCCCCATAAAAACCCGCTTTAATGCAATATATTTTTGAGATTTGATACCATTGTAAGAAACATGTGCATTGTTGACCGAATGGTACAGTTGCTTAGTTTTTGTGGTAATATTTCCCTTAAAATATTGGATAACATTGGTTGATACTTCTATCTGCGTAGACTTAGATGCGCACTCGATCTTAGTCTACCAGTTGTTAGACATTTACCCATGGTCGTCAGGTTACCACCAGGTGTTCCTGGTTTCTCCGAAAAATAAAATGAAATTGATAAAATACGCAAGAATGTAAAATCAAGAACGTAACACACTGTGAATTCAAAATTTAGAAAATAAAACTGATAAAAGATCTAGAGTGCAGAGATCAAATTATTATTAGCTATAGTAAGTAAGTTGTATTTTGTATTTCTAGTAACTAACAACTGGAATACTTTACAAGTTATCAGTACTTTTTTTTACTCCATGTTGTCTTGTTTCTTGTACTTTATTTCTCCTGAACATACTTCCACAAATTTATGTGATAATTCTTCTTAACTATGTTTCAGAAGAGTTTTGTTGTAAGTTATAGATTTGGAATTAAATGATTGGGTCTATTTTTCTGTCATCATTGATAACTTAATGCTTTTGTATCGTAGTATGAAACACTAGACTACTAGTATATAGTCCTTTCTCGTTTAATTGTCAAAATCCACTTTTATGTACAAAGTTAACAAAAAATGAACTTTTTGATCGAATAGCATTTGTGATCACAAACTATTTGTACTCTCAGATTTTGCTGGGGTTAGTGCTGCACAGTTTTTAGTTTTATATGTTGTGTTTTGTGTATTGTTGTTTTTCTTTTTTTTTTAGCCGTGGTGTTTTCAGTTTATATTCGACTCATGAGTTTTAATGCCCCTCTGGTATCTTACAACTGCTTTTATTTCCTGCAATTCAGACTCATGAATTAGCCCTATCCCCCCTCCCCTCCCCCAAACATATGAAGATAAAATAAGGAAAGCAAACGATAAGAAGAATAAAACAATGTAAAGTATTTATAATCTTGAAAGTTATTACGTCTCCTGATTGTTTTCCAATTTAAATATGCTCAATACATCTAAAAAAAAATACCAATTCGTGTACATGTCAGGATAGCTTTAAATAATCATTGTACCATTGCATGTGTTGATGAGAATGTAATCTCGTATAAATCTCCAGGTCACACGAGATTAGATAGAAATCTTAATCATCCCTGTTATCAAATCTATTATTTATAAACAAGACCAAAGAACTCTTTTAAAACATGTAAATATGGGTACGAAGAAAAATGCTATATAAATAGGGTGATTAACTAACAATGTGTGTGTATTTCAACGCGAAAATTGGTAAATGCATTTCAAAATATTAAGAACGGTTCTAAATTTCGACAATATATCGTCTATGGTAGTTCTTTTAAAAGAAGCATTCGAAAATGATTGATAAGTTTTCCGTAACAGAATTGAAAATAATGCTGTAAGCACTAAAGACTTCATATTTTCCCGGTAGAATAATGAAAAACAGCAAAAAAGATTAAATATGCACATGTTTCGCTCATTATTTTGTACATAAATCAGGCCATTAGTTTTCTCATTTGAATTGTTTTACATTTGTCATTGTCAAGCCTTTTATAGCGAACTATGTAGTATGAATTTTGCACATTGTTGAAGGCATTACAGTGGCGTATAGTTCTCAACTTCTATGACATTTTGGTCTCCGGTGCCCTTGGAGAGTTGTCTATTTTGCAAACATACCTTTTCGCAGTATTTTTATACCTTTAGGTCGATCATCCTGATTAGTGAATTCGTGAGATTTCGTGCCTCTTACTCTTTCTTTGAGATAAAGAACAGCAATTTAAAGCGTTAATACCCGGTGTTGATTGCATTTGTTCTCAATGATGCATGGAACTAATTCTAGTCAAACTAAAATTTATACCAAGGGGGTCGTTTTGAATATTGGAGCGTTAACATCGTTGAAGCTCTTACTGTGACTTATAGTGACGAAGAACACCAATGATATCCGGCGAGGTTCTTCGCTTTTTGGTTTTGTTCGTGCTGTATTGGGATTTTGTTTCATGGTTTTAAGCGACTGATGGATACAAGATTGTCCCATCTACTTTTTGAATAAACAGTTGAGACTCAAAGTTTTAACCTTAATTATAGACTTAAAAGTTTTTACCCTAATTTTGTCCCTGAAGATATAAAACATGTCTAACGAAGAATGCTTCAAAAGCAAATCGAAGACAACATTCCGAATATTTTAATTTTCCTTTCATTTATGCTAAATAACATCACGAAGTAGAAATATTTCGATCTAAAGAATTATAGAAAGGCATTAAATTCTACTCCTAATAATAAAAAAACCCTGTCTATTTCAAATTCATTCTTTATAAACATCTTCATTCATTTTACGAAAAATGACAAGCTATCATTTTCTGTACATATTATTCTCTTTCATATACATATAATTTAAACACATTTAGTTTTCTATACGAATATAGGTATTGTACACAGAGAACCTATTTAATATTTGTTTATTTTTTAAAACTTTTATTTAATTTGTTTGAAGAAAACAATTATGTTTTTTTAATGTTCATATGGAGTTTCAAACATTAATTTTATTCCTGTCAAGAAAGAATTCATATAGGTAATGACCACACCTTAAACATCCATGCACACATGCGAATAAACTTTTCACAGCACACAAGCATGTAACAATTAATAAAATGTATTCATTTTATTCGGCTAAATTCTAAGGGACATTTTGGCCATGTTTATCTCCTCACAATTTTCTTAAGGAATATGAGTTAAAGGAGCTGTGGTGTATACGTCAATGAGACGGCAACCCACGAATTAATACCCATCAGACACCCAGACTTTAACAAAAGACATGATTGTGTCATCTCAATACGTCAATCCCTTCAAGTTGTGATTTAACTAGAACTGAATTCGAGATTTCCCTTCAACACCATATGCAAATAACAATTGTTACAATAAATAGCAAGATAAGACATAATAGATTCAAGGACAAAGTTTTTGACTTTGGACAGTGATATGAATACGTAAACTATGGGCTAATATATTGTATTCTCACCCCCCTCCCCAACCCCACCCCACCACCACCCCTTTTTTGAAGAATTACACACGATGAAACCGCGAATTCGTGGAATAAGCATTTAGTTGATGTTTCTGTCAATACAATTAATTATTCTGTTATTTTAAAAGAACACACACATCAAGTGGGTGGAGAAAAATGGTTGAACGACATTCGATTTTAAAGATAATATAAAAACAATAACGGATCGATTTTGACATTTCAGTAGTTCCGTATTTTTTTCATAAATAATTCAGAATTTATAACCAGTCGATTTTGACATTTAAAAATCTTTGATAATACTTAATGACTTTTTTCAGTGATATAGGAATTTTGAACTTCGCCATGCAAATAAATGTGTACGCCTTCGCCGAAACGGAGGAGTCATTAAGTGTGACCCTTGTCCGTCTGTTCGTCTGTACATCCATACATCCGTATGTCCGTACGTCCTTTATTGTAAGTAAACAACAATTAACGAATAATAACCATTAACTACTTTACCTTCTTGTGAAGATCCCCTTCCTCCGTTTCAGCAGGTTTGTGATTGCTTAATACTATTCATTTATTCTGTTTGTGGACCAACGTATATACCATTTTATTTTTATCATCTAAATTGTTGACTATCTTTTTTAGATATGCGTTTTCTAAGGTACACGGACCTTTTGATATGTTCTAACATTTTAAAATGAAATGTTAATATCTACGACAATTGAATATTATGATAGATAAAATATTTCAATAAGAAATATTTAAATTGTACTTCAGCCCATTATTTTTTTGTTCTGATCAAATGCACTTTCCCTTTATAAAATGACATGTAATTTTGGGCCTCTTAAAAATTTAGAGACTTAATTAGCGTGTTAACTTTTACAAAGAAAATTTATGAAATTGTATTGATCTGGTAAGAATACTCATTTTTAAAAAAATTCTGAAATTCTAAATAATTTCTTCAAAAATAAAACCGATCTGCTTAAAATGACAGATCGCTTTGAAATAAAAATAATACGTCGGAATTTAAGAGAACTAACTACAAATGCATTGCTGATGTGAATTGTACAATCTAGTTCGATAATCTATAATTTATGTTTTTAATTTAAAATCGAGTATAATACATAACGTTCAGAATCGTGTGAGTACTGTATTTTATTCATTTGATAGTGAGCAATGAAACTTTTCACGAGTTTTTGTGTTTTTCTATGTTTAGTTTTACAATTCTTTGTAATTCTCTGCATTTTAAGCAAGACATGAAACTCGTTTAAAATACAATTGTTTAGGTGTGATAAAAGGTCATATAGTACCGTACTTTTCATCCCATATTGAGTCGACTATTCTTAAAAGAATTTCGCTTTTCGGGAATACATTGCAATTTGTTCAAACCCATGGAGGCTTTGGTCTAATATCAGATAAAAAAAAAGAACTTTCAAAGGAATTTGTAACGCAATCTGTTATAATATTATACGACAGAGCCAAATTTGGTCAAGGAATCTGAGCTTTGCGTGAGGGAAATATATGCCTCAATTTAAAAAAAAATCCAAAACTTTTGAACACCAAAAGTTACATTATTTTCCATTTTATCTTTAAAACCGTGTGTAATAATTAGTCATATAAGTATATTTACGTTTGATTTTCAAATGTCCAATCGTTGTTACGGGATAAGTATTTTATGTGTTTCAAATCCGAGGTCTATTTGATAAAACAACTTTATTGCAATATCTTTTCCTTATAACTTGATAAATTGTACAAGTATTATGTAATTTTTATACATTGTGCCTAGAACAGTATTATGTCATTTCGCATGTCTCATTTCGAAATTTGTTAAAATTTAAAACAAAAATGTGTTGCATACCCCAATTGCGAAGTTTTGTTCATTAACCAGTTATTTGATTAATACATATTCTTATTGATTAATATAACTGTAATTTGAAACAAATAAGAGAGTCTCGAGAAAGTAATATATTGGAACAGTATCTAGTGCCAAAAAAAAATACAATGATAGAATGACGCTTTAAATACATACAACTGAAGGACACCTACGGGTGCGGGAATTCTCGCTACATTGAAGACCAATTGATGGCCTTCGGCTGTTGTCTTCTCCATGGTGGGGTGGTTGTCGCTTTGACACATTCACCATTTCCTTTCTCAATTTTATACATAATAGAACCTCTACAATACATATAAATTATGTTTTGTTTCTAAGTATAGAGGGTGCGGTAAAAAGTGTAGGTGGCAAATACATATTAATTATTGAGGACTTTAAAATGGATCAACTAAAATAATATCAATAGATATATCAATGTTGGGAGAGGTGTTAAACCCTTATCAAACCAAACCACAGAAAAAAGTTAGACCAATACTAAAGTGTATCTTTTACAACAGGAATGTTTTGCAAAAGTTTTTCAATCTTTAAATTTATTCCCCTGCATTACTTCTTCATCTGTATAATATTCTTCTAACACTATTTTGGCTTACTTTTTAAAGACCACCGAATTATAAATGTTACAAGATAGATAAAAACCGCTATTTTTGACAGAAATTGGCATATTTTGAGTATTTTGAGAAAACTAAATGAACTGGTATACCAAATCAAAAAACCAAAATAAAATATACTTTCTTTCAAGACCAAGATAATTAATTTTGATAGGACTTCTTTGCAATTTGAGCTGGATATAGTTTCTATTTAATATGAAAATATATAATTGTTGAAAAATATCATAAAAGTATGTAAATATTTTGATATAGTTCCCATAAGAATTTTACAACATTTAGATTTGAGTATACGAAGTAAATTTCGATTCGAAAGATCAGTCTAGATAATTCCGTTGAACATTTGCTGTCTATGTTACATATTTTGTTTTATAATGTACCATTTGAAATTTCAAAAAGAAAAAACTTTTCAATTTACTTATGCTGGATCGAAAGGATAAAATTAATTCCGTTCTATGTGAACGTGAGATGGTGGTTGATAATCCAAATCTCTTTTCACAAATAGTCAAATTCCTTGTTCAAGTTGAAAGTCCTCAGAAGGTGATTCGGATCTATATAACGAGTTTAGTTACATTTTAATCTCTTTTTATAAGTGTTCGCTAGAATGACTTTATAATAATCTTAGGGTTTGTAATCTATCTTTAAAATAAATATTGTAATTAGTTTAAACACTTGTAATCCGGTTATTTTGCCGCATTGAACAACATGAAACATTCAGTGAATACCACCGAAGACTAATGAAAATAAATTGTTATTGAAAACATGACTGATTCCTATGTTTTTAGAAGAACTTGGCACCTTTGCCAAACTAAAGATATCTAACATTTATGACTTTCTAGGTTAATTAAATAACGATTTATTCCTATCTGTGTTTTTTTTTAGTTTAACTGAATTACAGATACACTTACATCCGCTAACAAGATTAGATTATACATATATTTATATCTTCATAAAAAGTTCCCTGGTATATATACATAAACAGATAATTTAACACGAAGTGTAACAATAGTTAAAAAATCTTATTCCATAGACAAATGTATGATGTGATCTACCAAAATAAGAAAAAAATATTAGATAGTGAAAAAGAGTTAAAAGAAGATAAAAAAAAAAACGCTTTTGAAAATTAGTTTAAACATTCCATAGAAGCAAATACATGTATTCTCCCCCAAATTATAACATAATCGTAAATCATATGTTAGGAAGAATTTGTATTATTGCCAGATCTTTATTATATACATATATATGTCTTTTGGAAAATGTTGTTTGTGCTGTTTTTAGACCCTTTTACAACGAAATTTGTTTGACATGCACACGTATAAAAATTGCGGTTTTTATCCAACGCAGTCATAGGCTTGAACGTAGTTTTCAATTTAGACTCGCATATATATATATATATATATCTGGGTTAATTTGATAGGATAATTAGTAATTATTTGTCGAAGATTCAACAACAGAAACCAAAAAACGTACACAAAAAAATATTGTTAAAAAATGAATATTAATAATAATGTCGTATAACAATTTTTTAAAAACTTAAAAAGGACATTTTTTTTAGTGACGGACGTAAATATTTTCGAAAAATGGTGTCGGGATCGGGATTTGGGGGCCTTTCCCTGATTTAAGCGGGTGTCTTCAACCTGAATACACGTCGAGTACTTGCCACTGGACGTTGAGTAAGCAACAGACATCTTGTTAACATTTGAATTTAATCCTCAGTATTTTTTCTTGCGAGAAACAGGTCGAGCAAGAACGGTTAAACCCGATAGCCTGCAGGGTAGCTGTCGTCCATTGGAACTCAAATGGCCACATTATTATGACATTTAGTCTTGAGTTTTAATCATTACCACAGAAACAACATATACAAGTTTTGAAGTATGCAGTTAAAGATCCTTCAAATTCGGAATCGTACCTCCTACGCTAGTCAAGCTACATTGACTGTTTTTTAACGGACATACAATGTTAGAGCTAGCAAACTATATGGATTGATTGAAAATAACAAATTACTAGTAACAGAAACTATGCTTTGTAAAAGGCCATCTTTGGGCACCTCAATTTTTTTTATATATAAAAAACTTAAGGCATAGAGGATGATCTTGAGAGCCTTTGCTGATTTGCTGATTCTTTTTTTTTTTTTTTTTTTATATATTATAACAACTTTTTTTGCCCTGCCGTATTTGATTTCCTTTTGTTATAAGCAGCCTATTGAAATATGTACACCTCCATTTTTTTTTATATAACTTGCATAGAGGATGATCTTGTGAGCCTGTCATCTTTAGTTTTTTTTATATACCAAAACTTTTTTTGACCGGAATCTATTTTCTATTGTTATAAGCGGCCTATTTAAATATGCCAATTCATGTTCTGATTTCTTATAAACATTTTATTTACATGTTACAAATTGACCCTCTTTTATCCAGATATAATCTTTCAAGGATAAATAGTTTCATTAAAATCGTATAAAATTATACAATTAAAAGATTTCAATCAGTTTTTAAAACAGGTGCTGCTTTGTTAAAATCAAATCAGAATTTTTACTTTTAATTTAACCCATTTTATTGCTCCAAGGTTCCTGTCAGCTAATGTAGTTGTTTAAATACCAACAATCTTTTATTTTATTACTAATAAATGTCATTTTTATTAAATTACTGGCTGTTGAAATTTGATGAAGTAAAATTTTGAAAAAATGCCATGAATGAAAATGTTAATGATGAGTCTGAAAAATAGTACACCACCAACTAGATATATATCTATTAATTCCTGCGTCATTTTGGTCTCTTGTGGAGAGTTCTCTCAATGGTAATCATATCACATCTTCTTTTTTTTTGGCAATCATACCACATCTTCTTTTTTTGGCAATCATACCACATCTTCTTTTCTTGGCAATCATACCACATCTTCTTTTTAATGTTGTTAAGTTTCACATTTTTTGTCACAAAAAAATCGGTTGACCTTTTTAGAGTTTGTGTCATGGCCCAGTGGTCTAACGGTCTTAATATTCCATTTATTGCACCACTACCCTTTCAACACGGATGTTGTGGGTTCGTGTCCCACACATTCGACTTTAATATAATTAACTAGGATTGCCAGTTTCCCTTTTGAAGGTCGATAATTCTCTCTGAGCACTCTTCCAATAAAAACTGGTACCCAACAGTGCTGAAAGTAGCGTTAAATGATAGGCAATGTATAAAATGTCACCAGCTTTTGTAACAACGAAAACGAATACACATAAAACGCAAATGAAAAGCTCCATTTGGCTCGTAGATATATATACCAATTATAGTTTTAAGTTAAGTTGTAAAAATTGAATGCTTCATTCTATACAAACCTATGCTGCGGTCAACGCTTTTACACCTAAAAAAAGTAACAAAAATAATTCAATTCAAAAGTAAAATTTGTGTCAGAGTCCGGTCAAGCATTGACGCTTGTGAATATTGTTTTCTATTTTGTACAATGTAGTTGTATACGGTGAACCAACACCCGGAGTGATGATTGTGCGGTAGGGTTAATAAACCATTATTTTGCGATACTTTACGATAGTGTCTTTGATATCAAGTACTTCTATTTGTCCATATATGAAAAGTGTGAAAGTGGAATACAGAAGGGAGGCAAATAAAATAATAAAAAGACACATATTAAACAAAAACTGCAGATGCGAAAACGCTCTTTAATACTCTCAAATATAAGTCTTCCTCGTGACAGACACACGACTGACACACACTGTATAATCCTAAATGACGGTTTAGTCTTGTTGGGGATGAGAAGATCAAAATTGGACAAAACAGAGAAAAATGGAATATAGAGAATTTTCCAACAAAATATAAAACAATGACGTAACATGGTTGAAACATTATAGAATATATAACTTGCAACTATCAGGCATCCAGACCCTCGCTTTAACGAAACATGTCGAAAAAAATCCAACTGTGACACTGACAATACGAAATTGAATCATACATTCATTTATTTTAACTAACTATTTGTAGTAATACTTTCAGTATATATTTCATTTGACTGGTGTACATAAAAACCCCGGTATATCTATGAAATATTTATTTCAAAATGATACTGTAGTGGTAACCTTTATTTGAATATGATGCTGTATTGGTATTTAATATCATTTTTCCAAATGTCAGCCATAAATATTTATACATGAAGTATTTACGCATATCAGATTTGACTATATTTTAAACCAAGTTAGAAATAGGGCAATTGTTTTTTACTTGTTTTGTTGAATAATAGCGTTTATTTTTTTCAGTTTTTGTGGTTTTGAATATAGAAGTTCGATATTTTTGTTATATGTTTTTTTCACATAATTTCGCAAGTTAAGCTAGATTTTAAACAGATGACTAAAACAGATGAAATAAAAAAAATAATTCAAAGATAATCGAAAACGGAGAAAACAGTTTTCCATAAATCCAATGAGGATTCAAAAAACGCGAATTTAAAATCAACATACATAGCAAAATATGCTTATTTTTCCGGATAACATTAAATCTATCCAGTTTTATGTGGGGTCGAGGTATACATTAAATTTCTCAATTTTCTGCATGGTGTCTTGTGGATTGTTGTTTGTCTTTTTCGTTGTTCGTTGTTTTTTTTTTTACCAAAACAGTGCTTGTTTCTCTTTTAATAATGAATTTAAAAGTATAGACAAGTTTCTAATTTGTTAAATTTTTTTTTTCAGTTTTCGAACCAGTATCAATAAGACAACAGATGGTGTTTGAGTTGTTCATCATGCTGAAGGTATTCTTATCTGCAGTAGCAGCAGGTACGTTAACTATACCAGATGCACATTTGATAGCATATGTCAGTGATGTTTGAGGCCAAAATATTTGAAAATCCAAAATAAAATTGAGAAAGGAAATGGTGAATTTGTCAAAGCGACAACCACCCGAGCATAGAGAAGACAACAGCCGAAGGCTACCAATGGGTCATTAATGTAGCGAGAATTCCCGCACCCGTAGGTGTCCTTCAGCTGGCCCCTTAACATATGCATGCCATACTAGTACAGTGATAATGGGCGTCATACTAAACTCCGAATTATACACAAGAAACTAAAATTAAAAATCATACAAGACTAACAAAGGCCAGAGGCTCCTGACTTGGGACAGGCGCAAAATTGCGCAAAAAAAGCACATTTTGATAACAAATGTTTTTCAGTGAAGCTCGAGACCACACTATTTTACCATCCAAAAGATGTTAAAAAAATAAAAGCTTATGTTACAAAAAGGACAAAAAGTTTCGCCTTATATTGAAAAACACTTAAACAAAATAGAGAAATGAGGTACTAACTGAGATCTAATAGTATTCAAATATCAGCAAAACAAGACAAACCAGATAAAAACATGACTTTCAACATGAAAAGAACATACTGTGTGTATATTCCTGATTTAAGACGTATTATAAACAATTAAAGAACATCCTATTTATAAGCTTCTTTTTGTTGTTCTTTATTTCACTATTTTTGTTAACACATACATTTCATTATTTTTGTTAACACATACATTTCACTATTTTTGTTAACACATACATTTCACTATTTTTGTTATCACATACATTTCACTGTTTTTGTTAACACATACATTTCATTATTTTTGTTAACACATACATTTCACTATTTTTGTTAACACATACATTTCACTGTTTTTGTTAACATATTTCATTATTTTTGTTAACACATACATTTCACTATTTTTGTTAACACATACATTTCACTATTTTTGTTAACACATACATTTCACTATTTTTGTTCTATTTCAGGCCAGTTGTGTTTTGTGATTTTATCTATTATTCCTCCAGTGAAGGAGAAGTTTGTGCATGCTTTAGAGGAATATACGAGTTGTTTTTCACAGAAGACTCTCTTTACATCAGCACTTGGATCTTTCATTTTAGGAATCGGAATGGCATTGAGCGGAGCTGTAAGTTTAATACGGATTTCATATATGTACACTTATTACTTAATCACTTATCACAATAAGTGCAGAGGTAATAAATTGATAAAGAATTAGAGAAATGGCCTTCATAAGTTGAAAGTATTTTAAAATATGCGTTTTAACCGACTTTATTTCAAAATTAATTATGCATCCCAAACGCTTTTTAGCTTACAAAAGATTTTAATTACACGTGTTATTAAAATATTGAAAACAATGGAGTAATACATGCATTACGCATAGATATGTTTGCTCTTTCCGTCTGCTCATCATTGACATTTTTAAGGGAAAATAACTCTCTAATTACACTCTCAAATAAACACCTATGTTCCCTGAATCGCCTACACAACTAAAACTTTTTAAGTTGAAATTCATCAACATGCGAAAATCGATGCGAAAATCGCTTTACAATTATGTTTATTACACCTGTTTGGTAATCAGAAAGAATAACTTTATTTTATTTAAATGCCTAAGATATTTTTACTTGAAAACGTAACATTACAAATTCGATATGGTTTTTGTTGCAGTGCCCTGCTATGGTTTTAATACAGATAGGTACATGGGTACCGAATGCAAGTAAGTATATTATCAAGAAAATGTTTGCAATTAAGGACAAGTACAATATTCTCACTGAAGTGTTGCTTGAAATGTACCATGCTTCATTGCAAAAACAAAGACTTCAATAAAATATATCTATTAAATAGAACTTAAGAATAAAATCATCCCATTAAAAACAAATCAACGAAAATACCTTTTTTCCGGTTCAAGAAAACCGTTGATTTACAATATGATAATAAGTCTTAGCAATTATTACTTTAACTTCATGCAGAATTTTTAAAAGTATAAAACATGTCTTCTTGAACTCAAAATCAATCCAGGCAGGTAAAATTATTGAAAGAGCCAACTTTTATTTTGATGTAAATTGTTTAAACTATTTGTCTTCATTTAGTTAGGACTCCATTCAGGAAAAAACTCTTTCTGAAACATTTCAGGTTTTTGCATTTTCAAATAATTTAGTTTGGTTTATGAAATTGAACAAAAGTAAAATTGAGAATGGAAATGGGGAATGTATCAAAGAGACAACAACCCGACCATAGAAAAAAACCCAACAGAAGGTCACCAACAGGTCTTCAATGTAACGAGAAATTCCCGCGTCCTTCAGCTCCATTAATCTTATTTTTGTGGATTTTTAAAAATATATAATCATTCAATAATTATCTAAAATATCTTTACCATGTTTACTGTATTTAACATTTTAATATATTTGTATTATTTTTTATATTTACAGTATTTTCACTCATTGGTTGTTTACTTGGAGCCTTGGTCTACGGAATGATCGCCCCTTTTATAGAAAGATTAACGAGACCAAAGAACCCAATGGAAAAACACAGGTATTTAGATTTCACTTTCTATGTTTAAAAAAAAAATATATACAGTGAAACATGACTAGACCGAATCCTGTATAAACCGGAAACCTGTATAAACCAAACATATTCGTAAGCACGCCAACTAATGTGCGTTGTGAACCTGATAAAACAGAACATTGACCAAAACCAAACAAAATCTAAAGTCTCTAAGAGGTTCCGTTTAAACAGTTTTCACTGTACCTATAATGTCTTACCTTTATAAATTGTTATTTGGATGGCGAGTTGTCTCATTGGCACTCACACCACGTCTTCCTATATCTATTCACTGTATCTTATTAAAACATTTCAGGGTTTTGAAAACATTGATTTTATTTTGTCATATATATTTAGAAATGAAAAAAACAAAATAAACGAAAAAGTCGACAAAAAACTGTTTTAAGAATCGGTGAACAAAATCAGAATTCAGAAAAAAACCAAAGAGGTTCTTTAAACAACTAAGTAGAAACCCAAGACTGAGGAACACGAACCCCTATATTTTTCGAGTTTCAACTGATCGTAATTCTGTGTAAAGAGTTGATTTTAATAAAGTTTAATTAGTAACTTTGGATTTGACGTTTGAGTCGGTAAATATCTTATTATTTAACATTATTATACTTCATACGTTGAAATGCCAGATTTGGATCGATTTATACGAAGGAGACAATTTACTCTATTCCGTGGCTCAGTGGAAGATAATTTATGTTGAATGTCACCCTCTTCGCCGCGGTCCACAATGTTTTCTCGGGGTGATAATCTGCTCTATCACCCTCTCAGCTGTGTAATTTATATAATGTGTATTCAGTTAATCAATAATATGTAAATTCGGTCTGCATTTTGTTTTTGTATCTTTCAGTGTTCCAGCGACGTTTAAAATACCATTCTTCGCACTGGCATTGCCAATGAGTATTTTATTAGGAATAGTAGTTTTTATAATGGAATGGTTCTGGCCATGGACCAAAGACACAGACTTAATTCATGTGAGTATTTTTGCTTGTTGATAATCGAATAAAACCAGGACTTCTGGATTTTTAACAGACAAAAGGACTGTTGATTCCATAAACCATTCGTTTGTTTGTTTGTTTACTCCGCCTCTTTATCAAAGTTAATGAATTAAATATCTAAATTGAATTTAAAAAAGTTGCAACAATTTTTCGTCTCAAGAAGTCTTCTAACAAATGAAAAAACGAAACTAATTCTTGTGTTTTGTCTAATTGTATCGATACAAAGTATTTACATTTAACTGAAAAAAATACGCCCCCTTATGGTTGCATTTTGTTTTGCTTATCAATTTACGACATTTAAACATCAGTAAATTAATGTTGCTTTTCCATATTTTACGGTTTTAACATGGCATTCTTATTTTGTATTTTAGAGAAGTAATCCAGCATCAGCTAATGTTTTAACAGCAGTATCATGGCCGCCATATGCTGCCGGTAAGTATTTATTAATATTTTGATATACATAATTAATAGCAATTTAATTCATCTTATATAAGGCAAATATTTAGATTGACAGGCAAAGTCCAAGCATAGCCAAATCATACCTGCCAACCTCTGGAACCGTGTATGAGGCATAATATGCTAATTACTGTGTCTACCTGATGATAGAGGATTAACAAACTGAAGCCGTGTCTTAGAATGGTCTTAGGACACGTCTTAATCCTAAGTCAGGTTAAAGAAAGTCTCCTAAAATAAGATATGTCCTAAATTTGGTCCAAAAGTAAAGATATATAAATAGGTGTCTTAGGATAGTCCTAAAGGTTACAATGTTCTAAAACGTAATAAAAACAACTAATATGGCATAAACTCAATACTCAAAGTATTTATACATTATCAAACTAGCATACTGTTATAAGAATTGAATTAATAAAACATTTGTTTTTCAATAATTGTTAAAGATTCAATTGTATTACATTAAATCATTTCGTGCTGCCTTTTTTTGAAGCCTAAACATATTATCATTATAAGCAACATTTTTGCGACCAACAAAACGGTGCAATATTAATTTATTTAAATTTAGGAAAAAAATACTTCTTTTTAACTTATCCTCATTCGATACATGTAATGAAATCGAGAGTTTATGTTCTAAAATTGCAGCACGAATATCGCATTTAACAATAAGTTTTGTGTCTATTTAATTTTCGTATAAAGTTCATTTATATTTTTTATCATATCTTAAACGTATTTAGTAGTATTACGTTAAAACTTTTATTTTGCGTTAATTGTTTTCCAAATCAAAGTCATCCTCCCTCTCTTCACATATAGATACTAAAATATGTCATAGGAATCTTTTCAATTATTAAATAAATATGTTAGGGGATGTCCTAGGACCATCGTAGTTAGTCCTAAGACAGCTTTGTTTTACATCATAAGACATGTCTCAGACACGTCTTAAGACCATCATAAATAATTTCCTAATACATATCTTAGGACATATCCTAGGATACTTTCATTGACACGGCTCCTAATTTGTGGAAGGCAACGCCATAGCCATGGCAAAATGCAAAACACAAGATAGACACTAATTTAATAGACTGAGAAACAAGACCATATCAAAAGACGGTGATATAGAAGGATAAGCAGATCCTGCTCCACATAAATTGTGCTATCCACAATTATATAAGCAGTCAAATGAACAGATGTCCAAAATGAACAATATCTCCAAATTAACAAGCGGCTTTTGATAAGCCAATTAACAAGAAAATATATCAAATTCTTTAAATGAATACACATTATATTTCTGTTATATACATTTGTTAATATAAAAAACGCAAATTTTATTGGAAGAATTTGTTTTACTATATTTCAGGTATAATCCTAGGAATTATACAGTTACCGTTAGTTTTATTTGTACAAGACACAGTAGGTGGCAGCAGTGCCTACGTCACAGTGATGTCACAATGGGTTGTTACAGACAAATTACAGAAAATCTTTCCATATCTTGCCAGTAAAAGATTAGGCGTTGGTAATTGGTGGCAGGTAAGTCTCGTGGAATTGTAATTATATAAAACCAAGATGTGGAAGGATTCTAGTAGTCAGCACTTCGGTGTTGACATGAATATCAATTAAATGGTCATACTTAGAAATTTTAAAATTAAAATTCAGAGATATTAATTATTCGAATTACTAAAGATTCTCTGATTTCAGACATAGATTAACTAAGCCGTATTTGGCACAACTTTTTGGAAATTTGTGTCCTCAATGCTCTTTAACTTTGTACTTGTTTTGGTTTCTAATTTTTGTTTTCTGAACAGCACTAATGAGTCTTATGTAGACGAAACGCGCGTCTAGCGTATCGAGTTATAAGTCTGGTACCTTCGCTAACTATAAGAGACAGCTATCCACTAGCGTATAGATAACATGCATGATCCGACCGAATGTGGTCTCGTATATATGCATCCCGATTGCCTTTTTATCCTGGCGCCGTGGGATATACAAACACACACGACAAAGACAACAATTTTAAAAGAAAAATATATATTGATCTGACTTCAGAAATAGCTTATGTATTTAAATTTCAGACGGAAACGTGAAGTTATAGTCGGTCCTTTAAAATACACTTTGTTTCATTAACAAAAGTTGGAAATATATTTTCAGCTTACTTATAAAACTTTATATATATATATATATATCGTATGATTAACTTTTATTTGCAGGTATTTTTAGTGTGTGGCGCAGTAATTGGAGGGTTAATATCAGCGTCGGCGTCATCATCATTAACAATCGCTTATGGTGCACCAGCACATGTAGCCTTTTTTGGGGGATTTTTACTAATATTTGGAGCAAGATTTGCTTCAGGATGTACAAGGTATATATGATTTCCATTTTAAACGCCCGGGCAGAAGGTGAACGTAATAAATCTGATGCCTCGTGAAGCGAGAGCGTCAAATTCTCCGCACGATAAAACCCATAAACCATTAACCATTTTGTGAATACCTATTATGTCTGTTTTGGTCATGCTTTGTTGTAAATTTAATGGAATTTGATGCGGCTGTCAAACAAGTGAGAGGTTCAGCGCTATAAAACTAGGTTCAATCCACCATTTTCAATATTTGAAAGTGCCTGTAGCAAGTCCGGAATATGACAGATGTTGTCCATTCGTTTGATGTGTTTTATCATTTGATTTTACCATGAAATTTGTGACTTTCCGTTTTGCATTTTCCTCGGAGTTCAGTATTTTATTTTAATTTTACTTATTATACCAACACTTTGAGTGGTCTATCAGTGACAGGTTGCAAGAAAAAAAAACTTCCCCTTGTTTTAAAGTGGAGGTTTAGAATTTTCGCTTTCATTCAAGTTTCATTCATTCATTAAAATATTAAGAATTAAAGTGTTTGGTGATAATGTCAGTCACCACTCATCTACTACATCATATAATAATATTTCAATTTCAAATGTCATAAATAAAAGCAGCAGCAGAATATCGATGTTCGAAATCCATAAATCGATTTAGTAAAACAAATCCGGGTTACAGACTAAAAGGAGTAGGTCCGGTAAGGGTCCATTTCGGCCTCAACTTTTAAATTCGTCTAACGAACGATTTTTGACACTTTTTAAACACTTAATTGTCTGTTTTATATGATTCAATTAGTTTATTTGAAAGATTTTAACTGATTAAGTCATCAAAAACACTCCGATTCAAGCTGAAATATGAAAAATCTATCAAATATGCCAAAAATCGTCACTTTTCAGATGGTTTTTGTCAAAAATGAAAGTGGCTGCATCCGTGTTCATCCTCAACCTTTATATATATTATGTATTATCATCAAATACAACTTACATTTCAATATTATGAATGAACACGAATGCGGCCACTTTCATTTTAGACGGAAACCGTCTAAAATTTAACTAAAATTCTAAAATTGTGAAGATTTCAGCAATTTAGGATGACTTAATGATGCTAGTACCCGATATATGTGCACTGTATTGTCAAAAACAGCCCATATTTATGCAGCAGAAGCATTCTACTTTTCAATAAATATCTTAACGATAACATTTTCATAATTTTCTAAAACTGCTCTATTTTTTGGCCAAAAAGGGGTCTTAATGAACCTACTCCTTTAAGGGAACGCATCAAATATAAGAGGAAAACAACGACACAACAGAAACACTTAAATGCAACACACAAAGAAACGAACTTTAATATATCAATGGTAATTTTCCTGACTTGGTACAGGACATTATAAGAAAAAATGGTCGGTTGAACCTTGTTTTGTGGCTAGCATAAAACGCTGCATATGAATAGTGCTATCAAAATGTAAAATTAGATATTGAGAAAACCTATCGTTTTGTAATATTCGCAATTTCAAAAAAATCAACATCATGTTTGAATGTAAAATATTTACGAAGGACTCTTTACTTTTCAGTGGTCACGGGATATCAGGCATGGGTTTATTAGTGTGGATGTCGTTTGTAGCAGTTCCCTTTATGTTTGGAGGAGGAATAGCAACTTCTTTCGCTATGAAAGCTACCGGTGCATTGGAAAATTATGTGACGTCGACCGGTGCTATTTGATAAATTATATCTAGAACGAAGACAATTTCCGGTAGTGTCTATTTCTGGTGCTTACAACTATGCAAAATGACAGGACATGGGTAGTTTAAGTGATTTTGAAAAAAAACCCAACATTTACAGATAAAAGAATCGTTGACCAAGTTTTTACAGACCGTGCATGACCTTCATGGGTTGTCAAGGTCGTAAAATCACCATCATCATCACGTGATTGAATGTGCAATGAAATTAGTGTAACAATGACGTTAATAATTTGCTAGAATTCATATTACTGCTAAAGGGGAGATTTTTTTTTCCGAGCAATAACATCAGAATAAATGACAAATTTTCTTTTTAGAAGAATCCTTGACTAAAATATAGGTGTGAACAAAAACCTAGTTGTCAAGTTAAGTTAATGCAGGTAATTGCCATACAAAGTAGTCAACCACTTATTTAGTAAGATAATTGTATTAGATTACAGAATTGAACAAATCAAATGTGCCAAATGATACTTATATTGTGATTATATCCATATTTACACATAATTATTATATCATTTTAATTTATATATACGTGTATATATATTTTAACAAAATCAAAAGTTGTATGATTATAACACCTCATAGGAGTTTTAGTTAACCAGATTTATTTGTTATCGGCTTTTTAAACTACATATTGAAGTATTATAGAATTCCTAAACCTGAGGGAGCAAACATTCAACTTCAAGGGAGGGTCATGTTTTGTCCCCCTGAAAAATGATATTTTTCCTGCGCAAATCGCGAACAATTTTATTTAGTTTTTCAAAGCTATCGATCAGATTTTTTTCCAATATCTATCACTATCAGATATGGGAAATATGGGGATTTAGAATATTTATTTTTGTCATCTGCTTAATCAGAATATTTTTCTCTCATAAAAATGGAGTTCATGATATTTTTTTAGAAAAAAACCTTAACCCCCATTGAAGTTAAACGGTTGTTCCCTAAGACGTTTATTTTCCTATGTAATTCTAATTCCTGCTCTGTTACTTCATTTTTTTTTATCGAACTGAATAATTTAAGGAAATTCAAATGCATTTAAGTATTCCCCGGTGCAGTAAGACACGCACCTGTTTCAATGTTTAAAAACATAGCTTATAACTTTTTTGCACTGCAACAAACAAATTGTGTCACAAGAGAAAGTATATTATAAAATAAGTTATATGACTAGCTGTTCTATTCTGTTTTGTTTCCGTCTATATATGGGGCATTATTCCAAGACGTTGTATTAATCATCATATTTCATTATTTTTTCATTTCATTTTGTCCTTCATTTTATTTAAACTTGCCAATTTGTGTAATTTTTATTCATTGAGTTGCTCTACATTTCTATACAACGTCGATTTGAAAAAAATCCTTTAACAATCTAGTAGACAAATATTTCTATAACAATCAAATAGACTAACAGAAAGTTTTGAATTTAAAGTCACTAAGATTTTTGAAAACAAAAGTAAAGCATATGCCAACTTGCAAATTGTATCCCAAATTATGTAATATTCTTTTAGACAGAATAATCAAAAGAAAGGGTATCCATTTATATTGATATTCATCTGTTTGGGTAAAGGGAAGTAATCAGAGTTCCAGTTTTAATATAATTACAAATGTTTTCTTTTATTTGATGTGATATCCGTTTGTATACAACATATGTTTACATTTGTAGTGTTAAGAACTATTCAATATTTCAATTAAGGAACAAACAGTTTGACGGGTTGTGTTCATTTACCTTGTGTGATTCTGTTCCTGGATCATTTGTTTATTTTGTTTTTCTACATTTGTCATTTATGCTTTTTTCCTCATCGTACTTTCAATTACAATCAAATGGTTGCTCCCTTATTCAATGTGCCATACACGCTTTATAGCCCTTTTACCTCAGTTGCCAATCATTAATTTATTATTTGTAGTAACCATTTCTCAATAATATCGTGCATATTCTTGTATTTTTCTTGTAATTTTTAAACCCACCAGTTTTAACAATTAACAAATGATGTACAGACAGATGGGAAATAGGAACCATTCGATCAAACTTTCTAATGGATAACAAACTTCCCGGATGTTATACGATTGTGTAGGTTAAGGTCACACGGGTCAGACGGCAAGCTATTTTACAGCTTAACAGTTTCGGTACTGGTTTTCGCACTTGTTAATATAAAATAAATTGTTACAGTCAAAAGGCAGTTTTTTTTTCGTCTTTTTTTTAAATTTTTTTTTATATCCCAGTTAAGAAACATATTAAGCATATTTGATGATTTAGTTTTGGGCTCTTACTGTATTTTGTCTATAAAAATGAAAAAAAAAGTTTTAATAATCAATTTAGTTTTTGGCAGAAGAAAACGTTAAACATAATGATAAAAGTCTTACGACCAAACGCAGAACAAAAGAAAATTACTGAGCAATACACAGTTCTAAATACTAGTATAAGAAAGTATTGTTTGTCTGATAAGTGAAACAGGTTGTGTAATATAAAAAAAGATATGCAGATATTCCATATTTTGGAAAGTCTGACGACTCAGAGGCTGACGATGATAACGTTTAAAAACTGTTCTATTGGCTATTTATATGAAGTTTATTTTAGTACTTTACCACTTTCACTCGTTTTGATTTGAATTGTATTTTGAATTATTGTCATTATTATGGCTAAATTTCAATTTCACAATAACTGCGCACATAACTGACAGATTTGTCTTGTACAATTTGGAATCACCTCAACTAACAAAAGATTTACCGCACTTATCAACGCCTAGAAAAAATACATTTACATATCAATTTGACGATCATTTCAAACTAAGTGTAGCAGTATCATATGTTACATTTATGTGTGAACTTTACTTGCCAATGGTATAAGGTTTTGCAATGCATTCATGATTTAGTCATATCAAGTCCAGTGTGTTTTATCATCAACAATTACAAACAAATTGAGCCATGTACAATGAAAGTCTCTGCATACAAGCAGTATAGATTGACCTTATAGAAATACAAAATTTTGAAGGTGTTTTTATACTATTTGTAGATTGATACACAGGACCGTAGAATAATTTATATAATGTTTGAATGGACAATGTAGAGATTGTTTTTGTTATCATTGTTACAATACGACATTGTATTATATGTTGACTTTGCTATTATTGTTGATTTTCATATTAAATTTCTATATAAAGATTGCTATATTTATCTTTTTTGTTTGGAAATTGGAGTGAAAAGAAAGACACAAATGTCGTGAAAGCCATTTAACCATAGGGTAATATAACAAGAAATTATTTATTCATGTGATGCTGCTGATGCGCTTTTTCATATTTACCTTCATCCTAAACATTAAAAACTGAACATTTGAATCCAGGCATGCGTAAATACACTGCAATGGCTGTCATAGATGACCACATAGAGCATAAACTGAATAGCCAAATTTATATAAGGTCAATTGATCTGTGGGAGATGCAAAATAAGTTTCATACAAAACGCGATAGAGGCAATCAAATACCATACTCCGGGCAACAACATATATAAGTCATTATTAAGAAAATTAGTAAAACAGGATATAAAAAAAAACCGACAAAGAAATTTAACTATCTACTAAATACTACATAGCAATCTCCCCATTCCAAATCAAACCAAATATGAAGAATGCGAAACAGTCCCTAGTATCCTGGTTCATTCTTAAGCAGATGCTAGTTGTATAATCAATTACCACGTAACAATCCATTTGCGGGTTCTCCTAACATTACATTTTTTTTTATCTATATAAAATGTGTACACGATATAGAAACAAAGGAACATATATTTTTTATCTTCAATGTTTCCGAGATTTCTTATATTCAACTTTTCCAAGATTAAAAAATTATAAGAAATATTCACATGTATAAAATTTGCAACAATTTATTTAATGATGGAACAATAAGAAACGTATTTTTGTTAATTTGCTTTATATTGCTTTATATTTTGAAACTAATGTTTCCTAAAACGATGTTTTTTTCGAACTGTTGTCCTTGGTTCCCATATAGATAAAAAAAAAATCAGACATAACTGACAAATTGTTTGTCGTGTACAAACTGAAAGCACCACAACTAACAAAACATTCAACGCCATTACCAACGAGTAGAAAAAAGTATTAACATATAGATTTGACTGTCATTTCAAACTAAGTGTAGCGTTATCATACTCACAAGATCATTATTAATTAATTTAACATTTATGTGTGAAGTTTACTTGCCAATGGTATAAAATTTTGTTAGGATTCATAATTTAGTCATATCAAGTTCAGTTTTTTTTGTCATCAAAATTTCAAATAAATTGAACCATGTACAATGAAAGATAAGTCTCTGCATACAAGCAGTATACATCTACCTTACAAAAATACACAATTTTGATGAGATATATTGTTTTCTGTTAAAGAATTTTATTTTTTGACATATATTGTTTACCACTGTAGAAGCAAGATTATGATGATTCGCTTAATGAAACAAAAAAAAAATGAACATGTAATTAAAACAAGACATTTGTCAACATCTTTATAATATTGGGAGATCTTAAACCTGATTTCGAACTATCAAAGGTGTTTTTATATTGTTTGTAGATTGATACACAGGACCGTAGAATAATTTATATAATGTTTGAATGTAGAGATGTTTTTTGTTACCATTGTTACAATACGACATTATACTTTATTATGCTTCACGTTAAAATGCCATATTTTGATTGGCTAATACGATGGTATTACTCTATCACATGGCTGAGCGGGTGACAAACTTTTTAAGTATTACCCTTACGTCCAAACCAATCAAAAATCGATAATAACTTTTGATGATGTTTCTAATAACGGTAGTTCACATGTCATAGCATATATTACTAAAGAATAAACGACAGGAACCCCACAATGTTTATATTGTTTGTAGATTGATACACAGGACCGGTGCTCCGGAAGGGTAAGCAGATCCTGCTCCACATGTGGCACCCGTCGTGTGGCTTATGTGATAACAAATCTGGTAAATAGTCTTATTCGGTAGGTCACAGTCATGGAAGGGAAGGGTTTTATTGTTACGAAGTAAAAAACATATCAAATATCATTTGTGAAACGGTTATTCCATAACGGTCAACCAACTCGTGATGACGTCTGAAAATTTACGAAGATGATGAGTTCAACTTCAATTTTTGGAACTATTGGTTCCTTGTGAGCAGCAACCTTCTATCAATAAAATCATGATAGAAAATGCAAGCACAGGGAAAAAACGAGATACTATTCATCATCGCAACAATATCTATCGTATTATTGTAAAGCTGTTTTTTTAATAGAACAGGAATAAGAGAAATTGGACTTTTAATAATGTTAAAATTGAAATATTTAATTACTTAAACTTAAAATAGTACCATATGTAATTAAATGTATTTTCCAATGTAGGATTAAATTACATGAGTGAACTTTGAACAAAAATATGACGAAGATGCAAACAGTATATGTCAGAATCAAATTACTTGTTACATTTAAATCCATTGACGTTTTTGTAAATTTTTAGAATAAGTGTGTAAACAATTTCTTGCACTGTTACCTGACAAGATATTTCAGTTATTAAGGAAATAAAAGAGGGGTATAGTATTAGGAAGCCATTTTGAATTTTTTTGTTTGTTATTATGGCGAAATCTATGAATAACGCTCAAACACCACTTTTGTGACAACTATGTTGTCTTCAGCCTGAAATAAAATGGAAATGTACCGAATGTAAATTATTGATGTGTGATAATTGTAAAACCACCGTTCATTCTCGGATTAAAACTGCAAAAAAGCATAAAATCGTCACTATCCAAGAGGCAAGCAAAGCTCTTTACAATTCAGAGGTATTTTCTCCCGTCTTTAACACATGTACAACTAATCTGCCTGGAATCCACAAACTGATTTGTGGCGCTGATGACATAATTTTCTACATGAGTATCATGAACAGGCCGGTATATTATTTTGTAAAAGCAAAGTTATTTAAAGGTTCCTTACAAGTATTACAAAATATGGACATTGCATGTACAGATTTTGCTATCAGTCTCATAGAAGAAATTTTATTCACTCCGCTACCTGGAACAAGACTAATTGCAATGTCAACCACTACTATGAATACGGAGACTGTACTAAATATGTCCCCGATGTTAATATTGGCAGTTCACATGAGTCAACATGGCGAACTATTAATAGGTCTTCGAGACAATGGCCAAAAGTTCCCTCTAACTGATTTTAGTAAAAGACAAATAGCTGTTTTCGGGACGGATTATAAACATAAGAAAATAGTTGAGCGAAACGATACAGGTGAAAGGTTATTTAATTATGCGAAGAGAATAACAACGGATTCAGTAAATAACATTTACGTTATAGACTTTGATGATAAGGAGCGTGGAAGAATAGTGAGCATAGACAGGAATGGCCGTAAGCGATTTGTTTACAATGGATGCGAGTTTTTCAATACAAAAAAAGCAGTCTTTAATCCCAGGGATATAGAAGTGACATCACAGGGTACGGTAATAATAGCAGACACAAAATATCATGCTTTACATGTTCTTAATGTAAATGGAGAACTAATAGGACTACAGATCACAAAGAACCTGAATATTTTTTTATATCCATATAGCTTGAGTATAAATAATGAAGGATTTCTGTTGATTGGATCCAACGTTAACAAAAACGCAAAGATATATGCTGTGAAGTTATTACTGTAAAATTATAGCAAATATGAATTATGCTAATATTTCTTCTTATTTTAAAATATTTGCGTAGTATTTAATTAAGAAAACTTGAGTAAGAATTTTTGTAATGAACAGTTCTAACCTATACATTTTTAAGCAAGGATTGCTTAAATATGCTGCAACATTATGTGCCATATGACCACACAGGACAATTACTAGTATACCATTTCCTAATTGACTTTGCTGTTTGACAAGACAACAAGAGTATTATTTGTCGAAGAGTCATAAATGATTGAAAAAGAAAATTCCGACATTTCCAAATGTCAATGATGTCACTACAGCTGATTAAAAGTATTTGTTCCCATGGAAAATATATTTTTTTACTTGGGTTCTTCTTATATTCCAATGGGATTTCAAGAGAAGCTCAAAACCTTTTTAATGTAAAACAAACAAAAAAATTATCTTTTTTATTTCTGTCCTTGAGTTGACATCAAATCTATGTCGGTAGTCAGTCCAGTAGTTAGCTGACATGAATTACCATTGATATGGTCATTATACTGAATTAACATGTTCTTGTCCAGAATATGCATTTAACTTTATGATTAGTAGCCATCCATCATCATTGAAGTTAAAATAACATCTTGCATTACTGATTTTCAAAATCTTTGCATTCTTAAAGTGAAGTTCAAGTCCCAATTTCTTGAAACGTGATGACGATTGATGCAAATAAAAATGATATAAAATTTTGTCCTTTGCAATTAGTAATTTTGCTTTAACATGAAATAAGGATATATTGTATAATAACCAGCGTGCATGAAAGAACGGATATGTGAAATGAAAAAGAAAAAGATATGGTCTAATTGTTTATTGAAAATAAAACAATGAACGCATCAACACATTCGCAAATTTACTCTCAACATGAACGCTTTAAGCTTGTTTAAAAGAGACTAATTATAACATAGCTTGCTAGTATAAAGACTTATTTGTTAACCTTGTTGAAATGTGTTTTTTAACCTGGTATTCATGATGAATTTATATTCATACGTAGTTTTACACTAGTAGTTTTGGCGTCCTTTATAGCATGTTGTTCGGTTTGAGCCAAAGGATCCGTGTTGAAGGCCGTACATAGACCTATAATGGTTTACTTTTATAAATTGTTATTTGGATGGAGAGTTATCTCATTGGCACTCACACCACATCTTCCTTTATCTATTAGGGTATAGGACATAGGGTTTATTGTTTACTCTAAGGTGTTCAAATTCTAATATAATTTCTTAACCTTGATAATTGTTTCGGTATTGTTTTGGCAGAATTCAATTACTCTCATGCATGAGAAAATACATATTTGAAGTCATATAATAATATATATTTAGAAATGACTAATTAGATAATATGTATTCTTGTTCATAAGGAAGTACAACATGCAATCGGCGTCTATTTAGAAAAATATCTAAAAACTTTTTGTTTGTACAAGACCCGTTACTGTTTTCGGAACGGATATTAAGTGGAAATCATCATTTTAATATGGCGACATTTAATAGTGAAGCACAAACACCACTCGTGTGTCAACTCTGTAGTATTCACCGAGTAATAAAATGGAAATGTACTGAATGTGAATTGTTGATGTGTGATAATTGTAAAACCGCCGTTCATTCTCGGATTAAGACTGCAGACACACATAACATTATCAAAATCCAAGAGGTATGTAACGACCTTTCAGAGCGTCTAAAGACTCTTCACATATCCGAGGTATTTTCGTCCGTCTTCAATACATATACATCTGGTGTAGGAGCAGTCCACAAACTGATATGCTGCTCAGATGATATAATTTATTTCATGAATAACGTTGACTGGCAGGTGTGTCATTTTATAAAGGCAAAATTATTAAAAGCTTCCTTTCAAATATTACAAAAAATGGACATTAAGTGTGCCGATTTTGCTATCAGCATTAAGGATGAAATACTATTTGCTCCGCTACCCGGAAACAAACTGTTTTCGATTACAACAACAACAATGAAAACGACGCCTGTATTGGATGTTTCCCCAAACAAAATATTGGCAATTCACTTGAGTAAACATAATGAACTTCTAATTAGTCTTCGAGACAGTGGACAAAGGTTTCCAGTAACAGATTCCAGCACAAGACAAGTTGTTGTTTTCGGGACTAATTATAAACATAGATCAACATTAGAGCGTGACAGTGCTGGGAATAAGTTATTTAATTATGTTAAAAGAATCACAACTGATTCGGAAAAAAACATTTACGTAGTTGACTGGTTTGATGACGATGATAGAGGAAGAATAGTGAGCATAGACAGAAATTATCGAAAAAGATTTGTCTATACCGGATCAACATTTTTCAACACACAGGAATCACCCTTTAATCCTGAGGATATTGTAGTAACATCGAGGGATACGACAATAATTTCAGACTGTAGAAATAATGCTTTACATGCTCTAAATACTAAGGGAGAATTATTAGGACTACAGATTACAAGGAACTTGAATGTGTTGTATCCACACAGCTTGAGTATAGACGATGAGGGGTTTCTTTTGATTGGATCCAGCATAAACAAAGACGCTCAGATACATATTGTAAAATTATCAGTTTAACAACGTGTTGGAAATTTTGATATATTATTTTATCGAAATATTGGCTTTGAACAACAAAATGGTTTTACTTCGTGTTTTAATGACAAGACATCATTGAGGTGTACAAACAACAATACTAAAGTATACCATTTTCATATTACCAACTTTTGCCTCCGGGTTCTAAAATTATTCGACAGGTTACTTACTGTAGTAGGACGTCCTGGTCCTCGGTCAATTACGGGTAACCTAAAAAAGTAAATTCAAATACTGTGGATTCATTTGTTTCGTTAGTATCAACTTTCGTGGATTATTGAACTAGTACACATTTTGATTAAGGCGCCTGCTGAGGTGAACCTGCGGGATTTTCTCGTTACATGGAAGTCCCATTTGCCCTACTGCTTTTTACAGCTCTTTTGTCGGGTTCCCAATTTCCATTCTCAGTTTTATATGTAGTCTTAAATAGTCCTAAATACGGCAGATTAGTATTGAGCGGGGTTTTATTTACAAAAAAAGTTACAGTTTCTTTATTTTGGGAACCATGTGGCGCAGACTTATTTGACATTGATACAATAGTAATAATGACAAACACAGAATTTACCAAAAAAAATATAATTTGTCATCAGTCCATGGTCCTGGATAGAGATGTAATATTTCTCATAGTATTATGTGTCTTATCTCCCTTTGTCCAGATGATTGGTATAAAATGTATAGAGTAAGGGTATATGTATCATACAATTGTTCGAAATTACAATTTTAAATGGCCAGTCAATAAAATAATCAACTGGATGGAAATAACTTTATTATTAATGGTAGATGATTCTAACAAAACAAATAAAAATATTCGTCTGTACAACACATACACATACATACATGTACAGAATAGCTATATTTTTTGTGCAATTCTGTGATCAAATATAACAAAACTTATATACAGAAATAAAATAATGTTTTATTCGTTTTCGGTGTTCCATACAAATCAGTTTTATAATACAAAACAGCAAGCAAAATATAAACTAGCTGATATAATTTTATAGCCGACGGACAAATAAAGCATCGGTTCAAGGTAAGAAGTCTGTCACATGTATACAGTGGTTACCGTTATCTGTTGACTGTTCAAGGTAAGAAGTCTGTCACATGTATACAGTGGTTGTCGTTAGCTGTTGACTGTCCAAGGTAAAAAGTCTGTCACATGTATACAGTGGTTACCGTTATCTGTTGACTGTTCAAGGTAAGAAGTCTGTCACATGTATACAGTGGTTGTCGTTAGCTGTTGACTGTTCAAGGTAAGAAGTCTGTCACATGTATACAGTGGTTACCGTTATCTGTTGACTGTTCAAGGTAAAAAGTCTGTCACATGTATACAGTGGTTGTCGTTAGCTGTTGACTGTTCAAGGTAAGAAGTCTGTCACATGTATACAGTGGTTGTCGTTAGCTGTTGACTGTCCAAGGTAAAAAGTCTGTCACATGTATACAGTGGTTGTCGTTATCTGTTGACTGTTCAAGGTAAGAAGTCTGTCACATGTATACAGTGGTTGTCGTTAGCTGTTGACTGTCCAAGGTAAAAAGTCTGTCACATGTATACAGTGGTTACCGTTATCTGTTGACTGTTCAAGGTAAGAAGTCTGTCACATGTATACAGTGGTTGTCGTTAGCTGTTGACTGTTCAAGGTAAGAAGTCTGTCACATGTATACAGTGGTTGTCGTTAGCTGTTGACTGTCCAAGGTAAAAAGTCTGTCACATGTATACAGTGGTTGTCGTTAGCTGTTGACTGTTCAAGGTAAGAAGTCTGTCACATGTATACAGTGGTTGTCGTTAGCTGTTGACTGACATTATTGTTTTTTGTTTTTTGGTTTGTAAAGAATCAGACCTGGATATTTTCAATCCGCGTTTATCATAGGCTAGATATAACGTACAGATATTTATGATGCCATCCGTAAATAAAACACGAAGCTGTAATCGTTATAGCAAAACTTAATATACAATTAAATAACTCATTAAAGCAATTCTTCTTATATGAATACACAGACTATGAGATCATTTATACTTAGATACACAAAATTTAAGTTTTATCTATACTATTTAAAAGTCTTTGCAGTACAAGTTTCGATAGAATCAAAATTTACATACCATCAACTTTTCCAGTTGTGGATGACATTCAAAAAGAAAGCTTCAAACTTAGATACCCATTGGTGACCTACGGCTGTTAGCTGCTCTTTTGTAGTGTTGTTGTGTCTTTGACATATTCCCCATTTCCATTTTCAATTTTATGATATGTATAGATATCGTTTGTCATGTGAGATTTTATATATTAACTTATTTAGTATCATTTTGGAAAATATTTGACAAATTTTACGGTTTAGTGTTCTTATTAATTTTGATTTTATCAATTTTCGTACACAATCTTGTTTATTTATAAACATAACATTTGACAATGTTTCAGGTCAAGTTAGGATTATTTTTGAACAATTAATGATGAAATCTTAGTTTGTTTCCTGACCAATTTCTGGTAATGAGATTTTGTCAGTTTCCGTATACAGTCATGTTTTTGGGGTTGCAAGTATAATAACATATGACTAATTGCTCGGCTTCCTTATTTTCGGAGATTTTATGATACAACCTTAGTTTTTACTCAACATCCTAATTTCTGGTTTCGAAACTTTGTCAGTTTCCTTTACAATTATTATGTTTTTTTATGTTTCACATATAGTTATATTGCAATAACAGATTTTGAACATGGATTGAAAATTGACATCTAGAAAGGTGATAATTTTACAATTCGGTATATGCCTCGTTTCTATGACTTTATACTTTTCGAAAGGTATAAAGAAGGCTGTGAAAATTGCAAAATTTGGTTGAATAGATTTAGATTTTTAATTGGTGGTCTGATACACAAAAAGACGCTTAAAATTAAATCCGTAAGAAGATGACAGAAACTATTAGTAAAACCCTTTCCTCCATAATGACGCCTTTTGACGCCACCCCCTTTACTCCATAATGACGCCTTTTGACGCCTGTGTAGTACCTCAGTTGAAACACTTCGACTACAAAGTGTCTGCAGTTGACTTAATAAAGTTTGTATCCAATATGAAAAGGAATATCATAGGAATATCTGACTTAAATTTATTTGATGAAATAGTTGTTTTTCACAATGCTTTAATACTTCAAATCATAAGTTCAGCATTTTATCAAAAAAATCCTATGCGAATCAAGTATGCAAAAAAAAAAATTTCAATGGAGGAAAGGGTTAACATATGCTTGAAAAAACAACCTTTTCTTTTTTCTGTTGTAGAGAAAACTTCAACTAGTTCAATTATTGCCATATTATCACAATTGATAAGTTTGTCAAATGTTTAAAAATAAACGAAACACTACATAATGAAAAGCAAAGAGTTTATCATTCATTCGATTTGTGACACTTTGTGCCAAAAAATAAATATGTGATTCGACACGAAATATTAATGTATCTATCTATGGCACTCCGTGTATGACATTCTGCACACTAATGTTCAGAAGTGCTAGTATAACATCGAAACTATAAAACGACTCCTTGTAGGTGTTAATTGCCATATGTTACTGTGTTTGACAAATTTCAATGTTCGTGTCTCATTTTGAAATCAATTATAAATAAGTAAAAGTTGGAAATAACAGAAATGACCACTAGTTCATGATCTGAAAAACAATTTTACATTGTTCGTGATTATTTTTTACACAACAAGCAGTACAAAAAGAGACGTGGGACATAAACATATAATAGTCTTGTTAGTCGAAAAAAACGAAAAGGAAAAAAGCCGAAAAGAAGACAAGATCCAAAAAACATTACGTAGGAAAACTAAACATTGAGCAACACGAACCAGCTAAAAAAGAGAGGATACACTCAGGTGTCCCGGAATGATTAGCAGTATGTTTTTGTTTCCATTACGATAAATAAATGAAAAATATGACAATAATGAGAAAGGCTAATCGTTAATTGCCAGTGCATTATGGTTACCAAAGCACATATGTACCTCCGTTTTCAATGTGAAAAAGCGTCCACATGATCACACTAGACAACACGACTTTGTGTCCACTTGTTAATTAATAGGAGAATTTTCCAAACCTGTAAACTGTGTTTATGGAAAGCGACTGCGGTTAACAGGCATACAGCATTGCTATTTTGTGTATTTTGTTGATTTGTTTGGTAAAGTAAGATTCGGTAAGGATAGTTTAAAGCTGACGCTTAAAAGAACAGTTTAATTTATGAGAGTACGATACAAAAATTTGTTGGACAAATTACTAGCTTCCTTTTTGTGGTATATAAGTGTGTGGATCCTGTTTTCAATTATTTATCGAACAATATTAACAATGATCATAATTATGCAAGGAAGGAAAACCATAGCAAGTGGCCACTTTTAAAAAAAATCTTCAATATGGCGACATCCATAAGTAAAACACGAACACAACTTTCGTGTCAACTGTGTAGTATTCAGCAAATAATAAAATGGAAATGTATTGACTGTGGTTTATTGATGTGTGATAAATGCAAAACCATTCATTCTCGGATTAAGACTGCCGAAAAACATAGCATTATCACTGTCCACGAGGTAGATATTGACCTATTAGAGCGTCTTACGGCTCTTCACATTTCAGAGGTATTTACTACCGTTATGAGTGCATATTCAACTGATGTGTCGGGAATTCATAAATTGATTTTCTGCTCTGATGATATCATTTACTTTATGGAAAGTACTTTTGGACAGATGTATCGTTTTATCAAAGCTAAATTATTGAAAGATTCATTAAACAAATTACAAGAACTTGACATTAAATGTGTGGATTTTGCTATCAGTATTAAAGATCAAATACTATATTGTCCTCCACCATATACCAAACTTAAAGCGACGTCAACTGCTACTATGAAAACCAAGACGACTTTGAACATGTCCCCCATGTTAATTTTAGCAATTCATTTAAGTCAACATGGTGAACTTTTACTTGGTCTTCAGGAACAAGGCCCACGGTTCCCAGTACGTAATTATAGTACAAGACAAGTAGCTGTTTTCGGATCCGATTATAAACATAGATCAACATTTGAGAAGGATGCTACAGGGGAAAAGTTATTTTATTACGCGAGAAGAATCGCAACAGATTCAACCAATAGTATTTACGTAATTGATTGGATTAATGATAATGAAAGGGGAAGAATAGTGAGCGTAGACAGAAATGGTCGTAAGCGATTTGTTTACAACGGAAGCTCAACTTTAAATATACATGAAGCAGTCTTCAATCCCATGGATATTGTAGTGACATCGCAAGATACAGCAATAATATCCGACCGTCACATTCACGCTTTACATGCTCTTAGTGCGCATGGAGATTTAATAGGACTACAAAACACAAGAACCTTTGATATTGAATTTCCTTACAGTTTAAGTTTAAACAATGAAGGATATCTTTTGATAGGACCCGGAATAAACAAAAAAGCGAAGATACATGTTGTAAAATTATTACAATAGCAATATTACAACGTTTACTGTCATATTTGTTGCTTATTCTTTAGTTTTCTATGTTGTGTCATGTGTACTATTGCTTGTCTGTTTGTTTTTTTCATTTTTAGCCATAGATATAGAAAGATGTGGTGTGAGTACCAATGAGACAACTCTTCATACACAATTTTTAAAAGTAAACCATTATAGGTCAATGTACGGTCTTCAACACGGAGCCTTGACATTTATATGTGTTTCTCGATTCTCGTTTTTTATATAGATTAAACCGTTGGTTTTCCCGTTTGAATTGTTTTACACTAGTAATTTTGGGCTCTTTATAGCTTGTTGTTCGGTGTGAGCCAAGGCTCTGTGTTGAAGACCGTACATTTACTTATAATGGTATACTAAATTTAAAAACGCCAAATGCCATTTAAACTGTTTATCCTTACTAAACAAATTGTTATTTCCCTTGAGTTTCAAAGAGACATTTAATCCAAATAAAAGAACTTGCTGTTAAGTTTTTATGAATAGTTTAAGTGCATCATTGTCAAGTTGAACTAAATCCAATATGCAGATACTTTTTTTCGCCGTTGCGTAGCTGTCTCATTAACGGATACACTATATTATCTGTCTTTGGCTTATTCTTTATTTATTTGTTTAATGTGCTTGAGCTTTTGAAATTGCCATTTGGTAAGTGACCTTCCGATTTGCATTATTCTTGGAGCTACGTATTTTTGTTATTTTACTTTCTTAGATGTGCATATAACAAACTTAAGCGGACATCCAGAATAGGAGGTTAAGTCTATGTCTATTAAGTAGAAACACATTGGGTTCCCCAACTCCTAAAAAGTAAAAACACTGAACTCCGAGGAAAATTCAAAAAGGAAAGTCCAAAATCTAAAGGTAAAATCAAGTTCGTCATCGAGTCCCTAAAATCAACTAATGACAGATTATCATGTTGGTTTCAATACTCATTTAAATTTCTGAATGCATATTAACAAAACATATAAATAATCGAATTAACAGTTAATATTTTGAAAGAAAAAACATTAACGATTCAACAGGTGAGGTTTAAGACCTCTATCGAAATCGTATGTATAATAAGAAGAATTACCAAACATAGCAATTACACGAACCCAAAAATATCTGTTTAATAACTTTCGTAGAGATTCCCGACTCCCCCTTGGGAAATGTATCTGGATGCTGTATGTATCTCAAATTCATCAAAACACAAGGTGAGGAACAGCAAAGAATAATGTTCAAATAAAAAACCAAGAGCATCAATGAGTACTGATCGTTATTTCTCTTTAAAATCCAACTTAAATATGTGAAATTTTGACGGCTAATATGATTAAAAAAGAGGTATTGACAAATAAAAATTGAAATAAAAAAAACAACGTTATTTCGCTCTTATTTCTCAATTTACAAGCTGAAGTACAGTGACCGGTTCCGTTAAAACCAAAAATTAATGAGTATGTTAACACTTGGCAGTATACCATATGCATTTGTAATTGATTCAAAGTTAGCAATGTTTGTGAAATTCGTTAAGAATATAATTGCATTAGAATGAGACTTTAATTCGTAAATTAATTTTCAAAAATGTGGAAACAGTTTAAACAAATAATGTACAGAAAACTTGTCATTTCCATCTGTTTATTACGGTTTGTTTGTATGGTGAGATATTACACCACTGTTACAGGTTAAGGGAGGATTGGGCGCTCACACGAATATATCACCCCGGCAGTTCTTTATGTGTCTGCATCTAGTGAGAGGTTTTCAATACAGCTGTTGTCATTGGCTGCTGACTGTCATATCGGGTTTTCGTTTATTGATTTGTATTGAATCAGACCGTTTATTTTTTTAATTAATTCGGGCTAATATAAGGCTAGACTATACTATAGTGTTATTAACTGGCTGTTTCTGTATTGGCACTGGTATAGATTCAAGGTTTGCTGTATTGGCCTCGAGACCCGTAGGGTCGAGGGCCAATACAGCTGACCGAGAATCTATACCAGTGTCAATACAGAAACAGCCAGTTCATAACACTTTTATTAAATGATTATAAGAGAATTAAAAACCGGAAGTGAACGTCCCGTATTAGCCCATGGGCCAATACAGCTTTATTCCCGCTTTTTTCTGTATTGGCCCTGTTTTTTCCGTTTCAAAACTTTAAGACGTTACAAAACATTGCATATCATTTAACCTGTTTATTTTATGACTTTAGTCTAAAAAATATTATACAAATGTTTTTATGCATAACGATACTTCAAAAGTTAAGTAATGGCGTAAGAAAATTGAAAACCTGAAGTGAACGTCCTGTATTAGCCTTAGGGCTAATACGGCTTTTTTCCCGCTTTTTTCTGTATTGGCCCTGTTTTTTTCCGTATTGGCCCTGTTCAAAGAGCAATATTAAATCTTGATTTATATCGACAGTGGAACGTTTTTAATATTGCACATGCTGATTTATCAGTATTAGGGCTTATTTGCTCGTATCATTTAATAATCAGCTGTACGACATATAAGTACTACCTGTACCTTTTAAAAGTCTTTGTAGTACAAGTTTCGACAAAACAATAATATACATATCATTAATTTTTCCAGTGTTTGATGATTTTTACAAAGAAATTAGGATCAATTATCTAAGTATTCTAATCAAATAATGATAATGTTATCAATATCCGTAGACAACCTTTTGTTATATTCAAAATAACATTTGCCAATATTTCAGTTTTCCTTTTTTCACAAAATTAATTATTAAATATCGTAATATTTTTCCTAGAAAAAATTTATGGTTATAAAATTTTGTCAGTTTCCGTATACAGTTATGGTTGTGGTGTTTCAAGTAGACTTTTAGATGACAAATTGTTGGGTTTCCTATTTCCGGAGATTTTATGACAAAATTTTAGTTTTTGCCTCAACATACTAATTCTTGGTTATGAAACTTTGTCAGTTTCATATACAATTATCATTTTTATGATGTTTGAAATTGCGTTACATAGCTATGTTAAATTTTAACTTGGCTGACTGTAATTATATCAAATATGATAACACACTTAAACTCCCAAACTTTCTGTTGCAATTTTATTGATGCTAAACCTTATTTGCACAGTCTAACTATACTATACAGTCCGCTAAAAGTTAAGCACATCCTAAATATAAATCGCAATATTTTTTTAACTATTGCAAAAAAAATATACATGTTTCGTGTTAAGAATTGCCTATTACATACACTAAGAAAAATCATTACGACCAAAATATAAACACGCAAAGCAACTTTTTATTACAGTTCATTTGCACTTTTTCGAATACACTGTTTCAATTAAATCACCTCCTACTGTCGCGCGTACAGGTGACATTTGACTTTCACCAAGTCACTGTGAATCATGATAATGCGTATGTTATCTGTGACTGAACGTTGACAAGCAATTGACATTTCAAATGCCGGTAGGAACCATAGGAATGATTGACCAACGTCCGGCAGACCTCGTTTAATTACCGATCGCGATGACAGACTGCTTATTAGTCGTGCTAAGGCCAAACCATTTACACCATTGACCTCAAAGTGGTCGTGTTAGTGTTCGAACATTGTTCTGACGACTTCATAGAGGCTAACTAAGAGCACGTCGTGTGGTCAAGGGACCTGCCCTAACAGCCAGGCACAATATAATCAGGTTTTAGATGGCTAATGACCATCGACGCTGGAATATGAACTCTATCAAACATGTCTGAAATGCCATTGGCAGATGTTAATCACAGTGATCCACCTTTGTAAAATCATAGCGATTTAAGAGGAGCAAGTCTTGCTGAATGGAATTTATTTGCTCAACTAAAGATCAGAAGGCTTGTAGAGAATGTGAGACGCCGTGTTATGGAACTGTACCAGAAGAAAGATGATTACACATCCTAATGACTCAAGTATTGACATTAAATTTGCCGAACATTCCAAAGATTAATTGTAGAGACTTTTAAATGATATTGGATGATTAATTGTTGAAAAAAATTAAAATCACAGTGAAACTTAAATTCCGTTTCTGATTTGTGTAATTTTCACTATTTTTATGAACCCAAAATTCAAATCCATAGAACCTGCATAAGTGACTAAACTTAAGTTTATGGTTTGTTTATTGTATATGTTAGCAATATTGCTACATGAATATTTTCTATTTTTCGAAGATAAGCTAATTTTTTTAAATGAAAAAAAACCGATGCAATTTATAAAGGTGGGGCTTAACTTTTAGCGGACTGTATATAAGACACATCTACCGATAATTGTAAAAATCGGTGCCTGTTTAACCATGTGGATGACGATTTATTGGGCACAAATGACTCCTTTCTCCGATGAATAATTACAAAGCTGCATAAAATTAAAAATCGGGGACGATCACACATATAAGAAGTACATCCCATAACGAATATTGGTTACAACAAGCCTTTTTTTCTGCTGTCGAAAAAAAACCTTCGACTGATTCTCTTCATGATTACCAAGATTGTCACATATTTGGAAATAAATGAAACACTGCAACCTTAAACGATGGAAAGCAAAGTGATTTATCATTTCAAACGATATGAACACACAGTGCCTAAAACATGTACATTTATAACTACATAAAGTATTTTATATGTATGGGAATCCATGTGTGACGTTTTGCACATAACAAGATCTGCAGAAGTGCTGATATGATCGAAATCATCAACCGACTCCTTAAATACCATAAATGACGATTTTTGGATATTTTAAATGTTTATGTTTCTAATTTTTAAAACTATAATTATAATAAAAATGAGATAGGAAATGGGGAATGTGTCAAAGCGACAACAACCCGACCATAGAGCAGACAACAGTCGAAGGCCACCAATGGATCTTTTATGTAGCGAGAAGCTCCCGCACCCGTAGGCGTCCTTCAGCTCGCCCCTTAAAAATATGTATACTAGTACGGTGATAATTGTCGTCATACTAAACTCCGAATGATACACAAGAAACTAAAATTAAAAAATATACAAGACTAACAAAGGCCAGAGGCTCCTGACATGGGACAGGCGCAAAATTGCAGCGGTGTTAAACATGTTTATGAGATCTCAACACTCCCCCTATAAACATATAAACTCCTAAAATAGTTCATGCTTATTGGTTTCAGATGATCACACTAATTAGCAGTACACAAAGACGCGAATGATACAAAGGGAACATTGAAAATGCGATGAATTTAGGTGGTTCGACAAAAGTTAAGCAGATTGTAATTGAATGTGTTTATGAAACACAAACGAAAATTTTGACAATAATTATCAAAACACATAAAAGACTACCTATAGTTTAGCTTTATTATCGATAGCCTTATCCTGTATTGAAAGAGCTTTTTGATTTTTACAACAGATGTTTACTTATTCTGTCAATATAAAACAGTGTCGACATTCGCCAACCACACAAACGAGTCTGTGTCCACACCTGTTTAAACTACAAAAAACTTAGAAACTGTGGTTTTGGAAAGTGACAGAGGTGAACAAGGGCGATAAATTGCATAAAAATCTAAAAGTTCATTTTGTTAATTTTGTTTGTGTAAAATAAGTATTGGTAAGGATGTTTTTAAACAAACGTTAAAAATGAAAGTTTCATTTATGATGGTTAGATACAGAGAATTGTCGGACAACTTATTTGCTTCCTTTTTTAGTATCGTATATGTATACAGATCCTGTTTTCAATGAACTGGACAAAATGTTGTATGATCATAACTATACAAGGAAGGAAAACCATAGAAAGAAGTCACTTATAAAGCAAATCTTCAATATGGCGACATTCATTAGTAAAGCACAAACACCACTTTCGTGTCAACTCTGTAGTATACAACGAGTAATAAAATGGAAATGTACTGAATGTGAATTGTTGATGTGTGATAATTGTAAAACCACAGTTCATTCTCAGATTAAGACTGCTGAAAAACATAACATTATCACTATCCAAGAAGTAGGCAATGACTTATCAGAGCGTCTAAAGGATCTTCACATTTCAAAAGTATTTTCTTCCGTGTTTAACACGTATAAAACTAATATGTGGGGAATACACAAATTAATTAGCAGCACTGATGACACAATTTACTGTATGAGTAATTTAAAAGGAGAATTGTCTCAATTTCTGAAATCTAAATTATTAAGAGGTTCCGTGAAAATATTAAAGAAGATGGATATTAAATGTGTCGATTTTGCTGTCAGTTTAAAGGATAAAATAGTTTTTTTTCCCGAACCACGAAATAAACTTATGACTGCGTCAACCAAAAAAAACAAAAACTAAAACTGTCATGAACGTCTCTCCACTTGTAATATCTGCGATTCACATTAGTAAACATTATGAACTTCTACTTAGCCTTCGAGAACAAGGCTCATTCTTCCCAATAACGGATTCTAGTACGAGACTCGTTTCTGTTTTTGGGACAGATTATAAACGCAAATCAACATTTGATCGTGATGGTACTGGGAAAAGGTTGTTTACTTTTACGAAAAGAATCACAACAGATTCAACAAATAACATGTACGTACTCGACAGGATTGATGATGGTTTAAGACGGGGAAGAATAATGAGCATAGAAAGAAGTGGTCGTAAAATATTTGTCTATACCGGATGCACTTCTGTCAACACGCATGGAGCCTTCTTTAATCCTGAGGATATTGTAGTGACATCGAAGGATACAACTATAATATCGGACTGTAACAATCATGCTTTACATGCACTTAATGTGAATGGAGAATTGATAGGACTTCAAACTACAAATATTGTGTATCCATTCAGCTTAAGTATAGACAATGAAGGATTTTTGTTGATAGGATGCCACGAAAATGACGCGAAGATAAATGTTGTAAAATTGTTGTCATGTTTCCTTTGAAATTATACAATTTATATTTAAACCATTCGAATATTTGTGGTTTCTCTTTCGTGTAAAAATGACAATGCATGGGATAGATGTACATGTCATGCGGAACATCTCATTCATATTGAGAATAAAAATGGAAAAAATAACATGAACCTTATAAGGTTGATTTTCAGAGAATCCGTGTTTTGTCTCTTTTAAAATAACCTGCACTTTACCCATGTCAGATTTGCTCTAAATTCTTTGGTTTTTGAATTATAAGCCTAGAACCGCATTTTACCCTTATGTTATATTTTTAGCTATGGCGGCCATCTTGATTTGATGGCTAGGTCACCAGAAACACTTTTTAAACTTTATACCCCTGAGATGATTGTGGCCAAGTTTGAATTAATTTGGCCCAGTAGTTTTAGAGAAGAAGATTTTTGTAAAAGATAACGAAGATTTACGAAAAATGGTTTAAAATTGACTATAAAGGGCAATAACTCCTAAAAGGGTCAACTGACCATTTTAGTCACTTGACTTATTTGTAAATCTTACTTTGCTGAACATTATTGCTGTTTACAGTTTATCTCTATCTATAATAATATTCAAGATAATAACTAAAAACTGCAACTTTCCTTAAAATTACCAATTCAGGGGCAGCAACCCAACTACGGGTTGTCCCATTCAACTGGAAATTTCAGGGCAGATAGATCTTCACCTGATAAACAATTTTACTCCTGTCAGATTTGCTCTAAATGCTTTAGTTTTTGAGTTATAAGCCAAAAAATGCATTTTACCCCTATGTTCTATTTCAAGTCATGGCGGTCATCTTGATTGGTTTGCCGGGTCACCGGACACATTTTTTAAACAAGATACCCCAATGATGATTGTGGCCGGCCAAGTTTGGTTTAATTTGTCCCAGTAGTTTCAGAGGCGAAGATTTTTGTAAAAATTAACAACGACGACGGAGAAACGACGGACGACGGACGACGGACGACGGAGGCAAAGTGATGGGAAAAGCTCACTTGTCTCTTTGGACCAGGTGAGCTAAAAATGGGTCGGGAAACTCTTGAAATGATAATAGGAAAAAGTTGTCGCAGAATGACATAATAACTAAATAAAGAGATGACGATCACATTTAAAGAATACACATACACGAAATAATGCTCGTATATTGCAAAATGATCATCTGGGGTCATATATAAACACGTATGGTTAAATTGATTTAAAATATGGGAGTTTCTCCACAAAAGAGGGACGAAAGATACCAAAGGGACAGTCAAACTCATAAATCTAAAACAAACTGACAACGCCATGGCTAAAAATGAAAAAGACAAACACATAAACAGTAGTACACATGACACAACATAGAAAACCAAAGAATAAACAACACAAACCCAACCAAAAACAAGGTGTTCTCAGGAGCTCCGTAAGGGTAAGCAGATCCTGCTCCACATGTGGCACCCGTCGTGTTGCTTATGTGATATCAAATCCGGTATATAGTCTCATTCGGTAGGTCACATTCATGAAAGGAAAGGGGATTGTAGTTACGACGTAAGGAACATATCCGCTATCATTTGTGAAACATTTATTCCATAACGGTCAACCAACTCGTGATGGCGTACGTAAAATTTACGAAGGGATGATTTCAACTTCACCATTTGAAACTCTTGGTTAAATAGCTTTCTTGTGAGCAGTAACCCTCTATCAAGAAAATCATGAAAGGAAATGCAAGCACAAGAATATCGTATCAATTTGGAGATATATACCCCGTATGCAGGTGCTGCTGGAATGTTGCTACTTAGAAATAGAAAGCTCATAATTGGAAAGCTAAAATCATCTCTTTTGTCGTAAAGTTTTGTTTTCAACCGACCCTCATTGTAAATTACTTGTTTTAAGTTGTAAGTTATGAAGCATGCAATAAATAATGGGCTGGTTAATATCTCCTTTAGAATTTCATTTATATTTAATTTGATTCTTATTCAAAAAGTCATTCATCGAACTCGTCTGTGAAATGTTCACAAAAGTATTTCAACGCTTGACTGTATACCATATGCATTGGTAATTGAGTCAAAGTTAGCAATGTTTGTAAAATTCTATAAGAATATATTTGCTTTAGGATTGAAAATTTAATTGGTAAATTCATTTTCAAAAAGGGGGGACAGTTTAAACGACGACAAATAATGTACAGAAAACTTGAGATTAAGCAGCAAATCCCCTTCCCTCCCCGAAAAGCCAAAAGCAAATAAATAATATAGTAAGAAATCTACTATTAAAATTTTAGGTATATTTGATTCAACCTTATTATAAATTTAAAGTATGTCACGTATATACATTATACAAACAAATGAAAAGTTAGAAGGAAAACGAAAGTACACATCAAGCTAAATATTGAAAAAACCTGACCGTTAGCATTTTTTTCCTTGTGTTACGTAAGAAGTTACATATATCTTTATTTCAGTGACAAGTAATTTAACTCAGGGCATATAACAACAAGAACAAGTTTAAAATATCAATGGTTATATAACGGTACTTAAATTGGAAAGTAAACTTTTGGAATTTCGAAGTTAAATAGTACAAAATTTAGTTGAAAACAACATATTTAATGAAAATAAAAATACAGTATATGCTTATATTAAAACAATGCTTTTAGAAACATAACTTTAATGAGTTGGACAATGCGCAATTTTCAGGTGAAAGATAATTTAAACAGTATAGAACAGTAAAATCATTAAAACATGTATGTTCTCTAAATATGCATGACATACTTGCAACTGGAAATACGCTATCAACAGTCTAAAGATAATTTATACAGTAAATTTAAAACTATTTCGCTCTAAATATGCATAGAGTACTTGCAACTGGACAATACGCTATCAACCGTCTAGAAAGTTAATTTATACAGTACAAATTAAATTTGCAATTACGGTAACCACTAATAACGGCGTTGATCACATAACATTCATATCAATAAAAAGAATCTTTAAAACCAATGCATGAAATATTTGGCACTGGACGTTATGTCTCTTGATCGTGTGTCTTTAGTGATGCTGGAAAACTTAAATTTATTAAAAATGACCCCGGATAACCAGTTTATAATTTGATGAGTTTTTGAAATACACACAAATTCAGATGGAGAACTATTTGATAACAAAAGTAAAAAACAAAATGCTCCTTAACGCCCGCCAGGCAATATTCGGATAAATGTAAAAAGCATCATCGGAGTTTATAAGTACAAAATAATTTACAAAGTCACCGATTAGTTCAACTTGATAACTATGTGCAGGTTCTCTCTAAATGAGTTTGCAACTGAACAATAAGCAATTTCAGTCAAAAATAATTAACAAAAATAAAAATGTGATTCTTATTGCTCAAAAGAAATTTTTGAAAACAAACAGAACGTATAAAAGTAAACGTTAGTCTGCAATTGATACGTCATTGGAATGCGACTCCCAATACACATTCTGAGGTCACGTAGGTTCATACAATACTCAGTCCGGCAGTGGGCGGAGCTTTTAAGCGATATCTGTATAGTATACAGATACAGCATAGCGATATCTGTAGGGCTGTATCTGTATAGTAGGACACCCAATTGCAGGATAAATGTAAATAAGATATGACCCTTTTTAAAACAGTCTATTGTCTAAAGACACTAAACAGTTATTGTCTATAAATGTGTATATTAATGATCTTGCTTTTTTTATTTTTATTTTGTTGTTGTGTCACATTCTACAGGTATGGCAATACAGATTTGAATTGAATTGTTATAAAACTTCCAATGAACTAAATAAACTTGTTTTTAAGTTTATTTAATCCACATTTTAATTCATCCATGTCACACAACATATTCCATTTCTCGGAATCGATGGGTAAAAAGTGTTCTTTGGTGGTTTTTTTTCTATTGTAACAAAAGTTTTTTTTAGCACACACAGACCTTTCCCGGATTTATGACATTGATATATTAATAATAATGAAAAAGACTGAATTTAAATAAAGAATTTTGGCGAGTCAGCAGTGAGTAATCCCGGATAGAGGTGTAATATTTTAATTTTAATATCATTTGCATTACCTCCCTTTGCTCTGTATTGGTATGAAATATATAGAGTAATGGTAAATGGTTCGTGTTGTTTATTCTTTAGTTTTCTATATATGTGTACTATTGTTTGTCTGTTTTTCCGTCATTTTTGGCCATGGCTATGTCAGTTGATTGTCGATTCATAAGTTTGACTGTACCTCTGGTATCTTTCGTCCCTCTTTTACATGTGATTTTTAAATATTGTGATTCATTTTGTTTGAAATGTCAATTTTTAAATGCTCAGCGGCAATTAAAACAATCAACTGAATGGAAATAATTTTATTATGAACGATAGATGATTCTCATAACAATAATAATGAAAATATACACATGTACAACTTATGTACATACACACATGTACAGAACAGTTGATTGAAAATAACAATAGTTACATATATATACAAAAATAAAATCATGTTTTATACGTTTTCAATACGAATCAGAAAGGTAAGGAATGGTATAAACCAACGATTCAAATATCCGTAAAAATATTTATATGAAAAATAAGACAAAAAAAATGGCATGTTCCACTGATAAAAAAAATAAAATTGCAAGACTTTAACGTAATGTTTGTTAATTTACTATCAGTATGTAAGTTGCCAGCTTAATTTCAAAATATGATTTTTTTTTCTAAGAAGATAAATTGCTGATAGACGACGATTTTTGCGTTTATGATATTTGACGGATTCATTGAGGAAAAGAGGAAAATGAAAAAAACTCCAAAAAACTCTCCCTCTTACACACACAGACACCAAAAAGCATCAAAAAAATAAAGAGAAAAGAAGAAAAAGCGTGAATAAACTCCGAAAAATAAAAGAAAATGGATATTAGCTTCTAACGACATTTATCATACTTTTTTTTAATTTATATACAGAAAAAAGTTTAGTTTTCCTTCACTTAAGAATGTCAAAAATGTAAACGTAATCAACACTTTTACCCTATTATTTCCTATCTTTTTGATACCTGTACATTTAAATCTTTTGCTAATTAAGAACACAATAAATAGTTCACTTCATGTTTTAATTCCTAAAACTAAAAAAGAAAAATCAAGTAAAGACCATTCCAACAACAATGCACTTTTTACTTTTAAGGCCATACAAAACATCCGTAAATTACTTTTGAATTTATTTTAATCTTATTCATCCATAAGTTTTTATATCAATCACGTGATAAATTATAAAAAATAACTGGAAATCAATTTCCAGTTTTCCGCTCTATGCTCTATACGTAAAAACATTTCAAAGTAGTAAAGGTAAGAAAGAAGTCAAGAGATGCATGTCGATGTGTCGAAACTTTTATGGTTAGCCGTTATGTAATGACATACATTCACTGTTTGCTAATATTTATGAAATAAAAACTTTTAAATTTGATGAGAAATAAAATGAAGCAATGCTATTTTACTAACAAACCAATTAACTCAAACTAATGGGAACATAGTGAAACGACATAGTAGCTTCATTTATCGATTTCAGATACAAAAGTAGAAGCCCTTTCCTTAATTTTAGTTACTGAGCATATATATTTTCGAATGTGTATGCCCTGTCGAAATCTAAAAGTTACAACGTATCTTCATTGCAAATGGTAAACGAAAATAAAAGATTTTTATGATATCGACACATTTTCGGTCGCCCAAATGTCGACTATGAAATTTTTGAAATGATGTTTATTGTAATTTGGTCACATTTTACAGTAACCGAAAAAAACATTATACATTAAAAGATTTGAAAATCAAATGTACTTATATTAAATTTTAGAAAAAAAAGTTTCTGCTATTTGATACTAGAGTCTTACAATTGATGCATATATCAGTAAGGATTTAACAATCTTTTGTTCCAGACACACGGATTCCCGGAACAATTCCAACCCCCTCACCGTACTTGTACTTTTACTGTTAACTTAACATTTTCAACCTTATAAGCCCATCATTTCAATCATTTGGTCCATCATCTGAGCGCGTCGTCCTCCAGGTGCCATCGGTCCTCCTGCTCCTGCTCCCCCTGCTCCGGCTCCGCCTGCTGCTCCTCCTGGTGGGACATCTCCCGGTTCAGGGCCTACACCAAGAACTCCAGCCCATTCCGGAGTCATAGTTTGTGGACCCCTTGGACGCCATGGATCAGCAGGACCTGCTCCGTAAGGAAGGGCATATGGATCAGCGGGGTATGGTTGGGCATATGGATCCTGATAAGCACCAGCTCCACCTGCTGCTGGGTCCATTCCAGCTCCAAGGCCGCGACCACTTCCTCCTCTACGGCCACCTGGAGGTACATCTGGAGGTTCAGGAACTAAACCAAGCATCTGAAGAACTTGTTTTGTCATTGCTGCTTCCATTGCTCTCTGAATTGGATCAATAGTAGGACGTGGAGGTCTATTATATGCAGATGCTGCTCCTTGTAAGGAGACTTGTGGTTGTGTCATCGAATAACCGGTTTGTCCTTGACCTGCATAACCAGCTTGTGGGTATTGTTCTTGTCCTGTGGTACCGGCTTGCGGGTATTGTCCTTGACCTAAAGTAGCAGCTTGTTGGTATTGTTCTTGACCTGTGGAAGCGGCTTGTGGGTATTGGCCTTGACCTGTAGTAGCAGGTTGTGGGTATTGTTCTTGACCTGTGGAAGCGGCTTGTGGGTATTGGCCTTGACCTGTAGTAGCAGTATGTGAATACTGTGCTTGACCTGTAGAAGCAGCTTGTGGGTATTGGCCTTGACCTGTGGAAGCGGCTTGTGGGTACTGTCCTTGACCTGTAGAAAGGGCTCGAGGATACTGTCCTTGACCTGTAGAAGCAGCTTGTGAATATTGTCCTTGACCTGTAGAAGCAGCTTGTGGGTATTGTCCTTGGCCTGTAGAAGCAGCTTGTGGGTATTGTCCTTGGCCTGTCGTAGCAGTATGTGAGTACTGTGCTTGACTTGAGGTAGCAGTGTGTCCGTATTGAACTTGTCCGGCACCTTGTGCAGTATTTTGTGTGTATTGTCCTTGATTGGCGCCATAAGGCTGTTGATACCTTGGTCTTCGTCTAGGTGGAGGTAAACCTAAAGGTCTGCGAAGCTCAGGGAAAATGTTCATCAAAGCCACATGGACAGAGCCACGTATATCTTTAGGATTAATTCCCATTGAATTTATCAAATCAGGACCAGTTGTATATAAAACTGTAAACAGATCTTGCTTAGTTGGAGCCATAGATTTAATCATTTTCAACATAATAGCCCTTGTTATAGGATCCACATCCCGTGGAGATAAATCTTCAGCATAGTAAATTATTGGCGGTGGTGTAGGAGCCGGTGGAGTAGTTGTTGTAGGCATAGGAGTGGTCGTGGTTGGTACTGGAGTTGTCGTCGTTGTAGGTGGCGCTGGCGTTGCAGCAGGTGGTGGTTGTATATAACCTTGCTGTTTCATTAACTGAATCAGCGCCTCCATTCCAGTCATAGGCTGATTTGCTGTTTTGGCCGTTGGTCCCTTTCCTTGTAAAGCATCCCAGTCAACGTTTACCATTCCCCCAGCAGCCATTTCCTGGATGGTTCGAGGTTTAGTTGTCATCATCATTTGATTTTGAAATGTTTGTTTTGTCTGTGGAGGTGCATTGAATGAATTAAGAGTATTGTCTGTAAACATTTGGTTATTAGCAGAGCTTACAACATCTTGGTATGTTTGTTGTATTTCTACTGTATTTGCAATTGGTGTATCTTGGTATGTTTGTTGTATTTCTACTGTATTTGCAATTGGTGTATCGTGGTATGTTTGTTGTATTTCTACTGTATTTGCAATTGGTGTAGCGATATCTACAGTTCCACTAGCTGAACCTAAACTTCCGCCTTGTATGTTATTTGCAGAAGAGGATTGTTGATTTATTATGTCAGCAATTTGTTGATTGGTAAAACCACCAGTTTGCATAGCTGTGTTTTGTGAAGTTAAAGTCGCCATTAAATCAACAAAGTTCTGGTTCATTGATGGAGAGTTCTGGGTTGCTGGTACATCAGTCATTAAACCAGTTCCACTTCCGGCATTTATCAAGGATGACGAACCGACTGCATCATTCCATGTAATAGGTGAAACAGTCGTAGGAGGTACGTTGTTCCATACATTGGGTGTTCCTGTCGTTTGAGAATTATACATGTGATTGAAGAAACTCATTGAGGCCCCGCCCACTGCATCAACAACTGGTGGGTCGGTTGTTGTTGGTTCAGTGGTCGTTGTAGCTGGTATCGGTGTTGTTGTCGGTATTGTCGTGGTCGTTGGTATTGTTGTCGTCGTTGGTGGTGGTGGTGGAACTGTCTTCCTAGGTGGTGGTGGAACTGTCTTCCTGGGTGGTGGTGGTGTTCGAACAGTTGTGGGTGCAGGTTTCGGCGTGGTTGTCGTCGTTGTTCGTTTGGTAGTTGACGTGATTGTAGTTGGTGGTGGTGCTAATTTTGCTGTTTTTACAACATCCACCATTTTTAACTCCTTGACGTGACTAACTGCTGAAGGAGTTGCTGGTATGTTTCTATCCACGTTCTGTTGAATCCTTCTTATTGTTGTTTTGACAGATGACACACCAGGTTGTAACTGTGGACTATTTTTAATCTTTTGCATTAAATCAGCCATAGTCAACATCATATTTTCAATTAAGACTTGTGATTTCGCTTGCATTCCGAGAGAAGCGCGTGGAAGTTTGACAGACTGTTCTTTTATCGTTGCTTGTATTTCATTTTTAATTCCTTGGGCACTATCTTTACCCTGTTTGACAACGGTGTCAACGGTTATTTTCTGGTCAAAGTTCTCCTTGAACCCATTATATGATCCTGAAGGTGCAACGTTTTCAACCATTTTAGGAACTTGTTGTGGCGCGTTTATAACAACAGATTGTTTTGTTGTACCTGTAGTTACACCAGATGTTAGCATAGCTTGTTGTTGCGTCGGTTTTGATGTAGTTGTTTGTGGTTCTGTGACAATCTGTGCAGCATTAATTGTTGTACCTTCCGTAACTACAGCTTTTACAGTTGTCGATGAAAGATCTTCAACTACTGCACCGTATGCATTTTGTTGAATACTGTCAACTGCGGATCCAAGGACTGGTCGATGAGTTGACAATCGTTCGGAGGTTGTAGGTACAGCTGTAGTTGTAACTTTGACAGACTTTGTTACTGCTCCTCCAAGCTTTGTAGATTCAACAGGTGCTTGGGAAGTTGTTGATGTCTGGGTTGTTGTCTTGACATCTGTTGTACTTGGTGTTGTTCTTGTTGTTGTGCCGTCTGTGAAAGGTATTTCAGCCCAGTCATAATAACCTGGCGTTGCCATTCCTGACAATTGTGTCCACAAACCGCTATTATCCATGATGCCTTGATTGTTAAATTGTTGTGTTCCATGTAGCATGACTGGTTGTGTCAGCAGCTGATCACTTGGTGCTACTGTGACCCAAGTAGGATTTGCTTCCACCCATGGACCTTGCGTTGTCGTAGGTGGTAAAGGCTCAAACATAGATTGGAGAGACCATGTATTCGTCCCTGACCGACCTGATAGACGAGGTTCGACTATTTTGACTTGATTTGTCCCCGCCCCTGATAGACGAGGTTCGACTATTTTCTCTTGCTTTGGCTGCGGTGTAACACTAGTTGTAGTGATAGGTGCTTTGGTAGTACTCACAGCAGCTGTTGTTGTTGTGTCAGCTGTTTGTTCAACCCAGGAAGCAACATTGCTGGTCGTGTCAACAAATCCACTAACGATACCATGATCAAACATAGACATTCCCTGTAAGCCCTGATATTGCTGGTTGTATGTAGAATAATCCATAGTGGGGTAGGCAGTTGGCTGCATCATTCCTGTAAACTGTGACATGGAAGGATTGTAGTGACCAGGATTCGCCAAATTACCGATACTATCTGTTATATGATGTGACAACAATGTACCAGATGTAAAATCATTTACAGCATTGGCAAATGCTATATTGCTTAAATCAAACTGAGAAGTCGGTTGTGTGTTAGTTTCCTGAATTGATGCAATTTGATTCTGGTCTGGAGACTGGTTTACGTTCATAACTTTCCATTCTTGAGCTTGAACTGGCGATTTGGCTTCAGGCACAGAGGATAATGATAAAGACGATGACGGCGCTGACTGGTGACCGTTTACAGTTGTTTTAGTGACATCCTGGCCTTCTGTAGCAGAAGTTTTACCTCCTGGAATTGATGTGCTTAGACTTCCGGTAGCACTCGGATGTTCAGCGGCTGGTACCACTTGACTGCTAGATAATGTTGAGTTAACATTTCTTTTAGCACGTGACAGTTCAATTACTTGAGCATTGCCTTGTAAAGTACCGGGATCCTGTGTTGGCAACACGGCATTTGATTGGTCATTATTTTGAACAGAAGTTGTCATCCCAATATAAGGAAGATTAATGACGTCTTTTGTAACAACTTCCTTGTTACCTAACGAACTTGTATCGATTCGTTTCGTGTTTGTGGGTAATACATTGACAGAATCAACAACAATATTATTGGTCTCCATTTGTACATTCGACTTCGTCTCAGTGACTAAATTTGCAGTTGATACCGGAACTCCATATAAGGATTGAGACTCGGCTTGTATTGTTGGAATACTGAATTCGTTTGTCACTTCATTAAGAGTATTTCTGAATGAGTTATATCCCCTTGGCAAAATAGAAATGTCAGCACAGTTATATATTTCAGTTTGGTCTCCACAGCCGACTTGACTGCTTCCATTTTCACATTTTCCCCAGTGGAGAGCTGAAAAAGACAATAGATGTTTTATTAATTCATGGTATTTCTATGTTATTTTACTTTTCTTGGTCGTTGAGTAGAATATAATAATCAGGACATAAATATGACAAGAAGAATCACCAACAAAACTGTGCATTACAACAGAAATTAAATATGTACTATTTTCCAGTATGTTCTTTTTTTTTTTTTTTAAAGAAAAAGGCATTTTGTAAAGAATTACGCTCAGATCGGTGCAAGGGTCCGTCTTAAACTTACAGTGAGGAGAGATGTGTTTTTTTTTGCACCGTGTTGAAGGCCTCGTTGTTTCTTTGATATGAACAACAGCAAAAAAGGGTGATGTTCCTTTGCTTTTGTTTTTGTTTTTTTCTTTCCATGTATTGATTTTGTTTCATAAATAGATACTGCACATGTTTTTTTTTCATTACACAGTAAACAAACCAGTGCTGTTATTTTCATTTCAGTGTTGGAACAATTATTTTTTTAGCAATTCTTAGTAATCTAAACGACATTTGTAACCTTGCACACAGTGTATTCGTGACATGAAAGTAGACCTTGTCCTTTGTTTTCTAGAAAAAATATCCTTATATTTGATTAATAAGTGTGAATGATAGCTCTCATAAAACAGTAATGGGTTTATTATGTCGAATCATAGAAATTCTTCTATTGGCATTTAGTATGATTTTATGGTAAATGTGTCTATTCGCGTTGCTCATCGTTTTAGTATGTGTGTACTGCCATGTGAACCACAAAAAGTAAATAAAAACAATAATAAAACTGAGAATGGAAATGAGAAATGTGTCAGGGTAACCAGCCTTTTGGTAGCTCTCAATTCAACTATATGATGTTATGTATCTATTATTTATTCCTTTACCTTTGATTTGAATGGAATTTTTTTTAAAGAATAACTGAGAAATTGTGAATGTCTTAATAAAATTGAAAATGGAAATGGGGAATGTGTAAAAGAGACAACAATCCGACCATAGAAGAAACAACAGCAGAAGGTCATCAATAGGTGTTCAATCAATGTCTGATTGATTGATAGTTGGTTGCCTAACGACCAGTGGCAAACAGTTCATGCATGTTCAGGACGAGAACACGTTAACATTAAATACAAAAGATAGGTCTTGTAATAGAGGCCATCCAGGATGAAGTTCGGGGAAATTTGAACTGCCAATGGAAAATAAGGATATAATGGATAAGGATAGAAACTATCCCACCTACGACCCTTAAAGAGTTATTGCAAGGGTTCTGGACGAGTCACTCCCTTAACTGGAGGCATCGCATTTAACGTCATCATTCTGACCAGACGTGGCTACAAACTTGTACATCTCACACAGCCAGAAAGTAAAATCGCAAAAATACTGAACTCTGAGGAAAATTCAATACGGAAAGCCCTTAATCAAATGGCAAACTCGAATGATCAAACACATCAAACGAATGAACAACAACTGTCATATTCCTGACTTAGTACCAAGTGACCATAATCCTATTCCCCAGATATCATTGGGGAGGTTTCAATGAATGAACAGATGAATGTTCATTCAAAATATGATATTCAAAATAATGTTTTACCTGTATGCCATTTCCATTGAAGAACACATCTTTCACACACCACGCCCTTTGGCATTGTAATTTGTAAATACACATTTCTGGTACTAGAAGGATAGAAGCGTTGCCCGTGTCCAACTATTTCTAATGGAAAACGATCTAAACATTCCTGTGATACTGGATTATTATCAGAAACTTCAGGACAAAGTCGGAATTCAAAATATCCGTGTTTGTTCTTCTCAACTTCTATTTCAATATTAATATGAGAATCATCTGTATGATAAGTTCTAGCAATGAGTCCATTAAAATATTTTCCACCCATTTCATTGGGGCGGGGATTTGAATCCAATGGGTCGCCACAGACTCCACATTGGCCTTTGTTTTCTTGCCACTGGTGCTGAAATTAAAGACAATATCATAATTAACATCATTATCAATACAATTAGTATAAAGGTCATACACAGGTCACTTTTCTAGTTTAATTGCTCCTGCTTTTCTCACCAACAAATTTTGATTAAGATACATCTTATCTCACACATACCATACTAAAGCCCACTTAAGACCTTCCAAAAAATATAATTTGAATTCGAAATCACAAATTTGAATTGTTATCACGAATTGATAATTCGTTAACAGATTAGAAAATTGAGAGAACGAATTGTTGATATCGTTACAACAGATTTTTTAATTCTTAGTTACGAATAAGATTTGTTTAAAAAAAAATCTAATTGAAAACTCGTGGTTGTATCGTTTTTGCCGCTGCAGATAAATAATGAAAATATTTTTAGTGTTTTTAAAATTACATGGCAGATTTATTTTCTTGATGATACTTCATGACTTTATTTTTCAAACTACAGTTGTGCTGTTATAGTTAGTTTGAAAGAATTCCACTAAACCGGTGATCAAAAGAAGATGTGGTATGATTACCAATGAGACATATTTCTGCAATAGATCATATGACTCAGAAATTAATTAGCTCACCGTTCGGCCTTCAACAATAAGAAATACCCATACCGCATAGTGAGCTATAAAAGACCCCGAAATGAGAAATGTAAAACAATTCAAACGGGAAAACTAACGGCCTAAGTTATGTTAAAAAATGAACGAAACACAAATATATGTAACACATCAGCAAACGACAACCACTGAATTTTACATGCTTCTGACTTAGACAGGCACATACAAAAGAATCGTTTAAGTTTATAGTATGGTGAGAGGTTATTTGCCGTGTGGAAAACGTCATAATGATTGCGACTTTAGGATGAAAAATTATATATTTACACCGCATTTAAGAACACCATTGATTTTTTTTTTAACAAGAGAATGTAACTGTACTTATGTCATTCGTTCTGAAAGAAAGACTTAAAGGGTTTAAAATGTTCCTGTTTTTTAAGATGTTTTGGCGATCTCTATTTAACATGGAACACTTGCTATAAACACCTATAATAAATCTCGTGGAAGCTAGATTTATTGAGGTCGTTTTCAGTCCACGACATGGTCAAACAAATGATTTGAAACACTTGACTTTTAAGAGGGGGTCTGATTGGACACGGTGGTCATTTTTTTGTGTCAAGATACTTTGGACTCTAACTTTGTGAACTATAACACGTCAAAACGAATGCATTATAGTAAGGAATAATCTGTAATTTCAACAATCGTTGTGTATTGCTTATTTTATCACGTATATCTTCTAAAAAAAGATGACATTTCGAATTTATATACGGTACAAGAAGTATATATTATATATGCCTTCGGGATACGGTGTATCTAATACTTCGTACATATTATCACCATCATCATTATTATGTACTATTATATATGACCAGTAGCAGTCCCCCTTGGCGCACCCCATATCACGTCAAATATTATATATGACAACAATATTGTTTAAAAAATAAAGATGTCAAATGCTGAAGAAATGTGTATTCTTTTCCTCAATTGTCGGTAAACAAACATATAAAACTTGTCTGACAGCTACTGAAAAATGGATTGTCAAAATTATATATATTTCCTTTTTTCTGTTGATTTTCTTGGTGTGTGTGTGTGCAAAGCGAAATTCCGCCTATAGGCCACCATATTTTTTCATGTGTATGTGTGTGTTGAGAGGGGGAGGGGGGTGGAGAACACGTTCGAAAAAAAATCATTTAAGGAGGCTTGCGGGTATAAGATTTTCAGAAAAAAAATAAACATTCATTTTTTATTACAAATTTTATTAATTACCTTTAGTAGTTGTAACTTTATCATATGATACAAAAATCATTCCAAAAATTCGATGCATGTTGGCCCCAGGTGACTTTAATAATGTAGATATCATTGAAAAAGCTCCAAATTATCTCCCTTTGGTGCAAAAATGTCGTTTTTTGGCATTAAAATTGAAATATCTTTTTTTAACTCATCGGTGACCTATGTATTTTATTGCTTTTTTTCGAATAAGCTGTACATAAACTGAATAATTGTAAATTTTAAGCAATTTCTGTAATTTAGATTTTTTTTTTATTTCGATATTACCGCTTTTTCTCCTATTAGTTCAACAGAAAAAAAGGACATTGACAAAAATGTATGCTTCTTTAGTAGGCAGATTGTGAGTGTAAATGAACGGTGACCCCATTTTTTTATTTCATTTTTCTATTAAGTATAAGTTAAAGTTAATTTATAGAAAAATAAAACGAAATCCTATATTAAATAAAAAAAATTATTTAGACCCGCGAGCCTCCTTAAATTGTTTTGAAAGGGATTATAAAACGAAAGTGTGTATCTTTTTTTTTCTTTCCACAAGAAAATAGATTCGGACGCACGAAATCATGAAAAATGTAAAATTGGGTCGATACTTTAATAGACTGTAAATACCCGGATGTTTCATATATCTTACCCAATATCCGCCACAGTTTAGGCCATCATCATCTTGATTTACTGGTGAACTGTAACCTTTTCGCCATAGTGATGACCTTTGACATGGTTCAATCATTCGACCTCTGGCATTGGCACATGATATGGTTGACAAGAAAATAAAAACTAGTAGAACATGTCTGAAAGAAAAAAAAATGTAACTATAACTGGTAAGAATACTTATTATGTGATACTTTCACAAGTCCCTTCTCTAAAAATATTCCTCTGATTTTAAAGATTTTTCTGATTTATATTAAACTCGTCCGATAATATGTTTTGCACTATTCTAACTCTGCCTACATCTGGAGTTGTCAATAAATGATATTGGGCAGTATTGTCACCCTGCCTACATCAATAGTTGCCGTCAATACATGATATTGGGCATTCATTTGCTTAAAAATATACAAAAAGGATGAGATACAAATTGACCAGATATACCATCTCCTCCACCTTGAAACCAAAGTGCAATAGACGACAGACGGACTAATATACGGTGGACGAAGGTTGATCATTTAATTCTCTTTGGACAATTGTGTACATTCCTATATGGATATACATTATGCAAACATCTTTTAATTTGTGATAAAAACGGAAAAGAAAAAAAAACTGAAAGAAATCTACAGCCGAAGGCGACATGTAAATTTGCTAAAAATATAAAGGGTCAAGTTTGTGGTTATTTCCACTTGTCGAATATTCCTTTAACTTTCATTAATTAAATATGTTTCAGTGATAAATATAGATGTAGAACGTCACGTATATGATAAATCCAGAATGTAGAATTGGTACTAAATATAACAGAATGGCGGTTGTCAACAATCTGTATAAACCGTTGGAGCTAAAGGACGCCTCCGGGTTTCTCGTTGCATTGAAGACCTATTGGTGACCTTCTGCTATTGTCTGTTCTACGGTCGGGGTGTTGTCTATTTGACACATTCCCCATTTCCATTCTCAATTTTATAATTTGATTAAACAATTGCATCTTCGAAATACTGGGAAAGTTTCACATCATTTATGTACGTGTTCAGTATTTCAGTATTTCATTGTTAAAGATTTTTAAAAAGAAACACACACATTTTTTAAGTTAAATATTCGCCCTTTTTTTTTCGTTTTAACCAGAGTGTTGTCTATCTTTATTAAACAATACTCATGGATTTTTTTTCATAAACGGAATCATGCTCTTTTTAGAATAGTTATCAAAGGTACCAGGAATATAATTTAATACGTCAGACGCGCGTTTCGTCTTCAAAAGATTCTTCAGTGACGCTCAGATCAAAATAGTTATAAAGCCAAACAAGTAAAAAGTTAAAAAGCATTGAGGACCCAAAATTTCAAAAAGTTGTGCCAAATACAGCTAAGGTAATCTGTTCCTGGGATAAGAAAATTCTTAGTATTTCGGAAAATTCAAAGTTTTGTAACAGGAAATTTATAAAATTACCATATAATTGATATGTATGTCAACTCCGAAGTGCTAAAAATTGGTCAAGACTGTCAAAACTTTTCACAATTGAATCTCCTCCAGATAATGCGATATTCTGTACAGGAAAGAAAGACTGTATCAAGTGGGTAATAAACAAGAATGCTCGAAAAAAAAATCCTCACCATTGTGAAAAAGGGGGAACCGAAAATAGTGAGCAGTACACGGAACACTAAACAGACGAATAATAATTAAGAAACACTAACCAATCAACGGAATCCTTCATGCAGTTAGATGCCCCTGGAAAATTAGCATTTTATGTCCCTGTAGACATAAAAAGAATTCAATGTGTTTTTCAAAAAGGACGCTCGTGTATGTTGAAATGTTCCTTATGGGTCATTGATTTTGAATGAAATATATTGCTGTTGTTTTGGTTGTTACCATGTTTAGCTTTTTTTCCCAATCACCGATCTTTCTGGACATTGTAATTTTGCTCCGTACATACAAAGATCGTGATTTTTTTGTTATTTAGATTTTCGTCTATACACACATATTTAACCCGCGTACAACCCGCGTACAACCCCCATAAATAACTAAAATTAATGCTTATACAATTATATTTATTAACTATATATGAACTCTAACGGTGCAATGTGCTCTGTTGACCATGACATTTTGTGTTATAATTGCTCACCAATTTTTATTGACATATGGAAAGTGTCAATACATGTCCCATAACGACAACAGGTTTACGACTGATTTACATGGAAACCTTTTTATGCTCAAGTTATGTCCCTTTTCTGTCAAATTGTAAGTACAAGGTGTGGAAATACACGTGAAAAGTTATGCCTTAACGTAACAATTACGTAATATATACGTTAATCAAACGTAATATCTGGGGTCAGGCATGTTTACAAATGGTAATTAACCTGTTATAGAGGTCATAATACCGGGTTGCAATGTCACCTTATTAGTTGCAATACACAAAAAAGCAGTTACATTATATAATAAATATTTGTATTTGCTTTATTATATAAATTGGTTTACTTATTAAATTCATACTTGACTCTTGCTTCAGGATAAAAATGTTATCATGTATGATATTAATTAATTGCTTCTTAAATTTCTTTTATTGAAACACACAGGTCACATTTTCAATATAAGGGATAAGTATGCCCCTCCCTTCTGACCTCAAATCCTGAATCCGTCAGGCAATGCATTAGCCATATATAAGTGAATTAAGAATAATATAACATAATTCTAACTAAATTGAATTATTCCCCTTTCCCGCACCAAGTTGTACATGCAAAAGTTTATAATTGGATACGAAAATCAGTTGAAAGTCGTGAAATACTCTGTAAGACGTCAAATACGACAACAAAAAGATAAAACCAAGGGTAAGTTTTGAGGCAAGGGGCGCGATCATAAAAGATCCAGTAGCGAGACAAGATACATGTACATGTATGTGTTACGTTATCATGAAAACACGGAAATGTGGTCCATAGTTAATATGCCTTTGCAGATAGCAATCAGAACCATGATACATCACACAAAGATATACAGTACTATACTTGTTTGCTTAATTGAATCGGCATCGAATTTTCATCCTTAATTGAAAAAGGAGGTGACTTTTTTTTTACACAAATTGTTTGATTCATAAATTTCTTGGGGAAGACAGTTATTTTAGAAAGAAATAAGTCAAATAGCATGTTTTCGGGAAAAGTGTTTACAAATAAATATACTGATTAAAAACATAATTTTTGTTTCTGTTTGTCTTTGAAATTTTCCTCTTTTTTTTTAAAAAGTTAATAAATTTTATCCCAAGAGGGGGAAACTTATGTACCATCAAAAGCACAAAAATCATGAATGTTCAGTGCTTTATTATGCACTATAAATGCCTTGACCTAATTTGTTCATCATGAATACACATGCCTTGTAAAATCTTGTGGTCCATAAAAACTTATTTTTGGTTGTCATAAAAATATATTATAGAGATAAAACATGACATTACCATTCGTTATAAATAAAGACATTTTTGTACGTGTGCGAAGGGATAAAAACCTCGCATCATTTTCCGCAACAACTGACACTTTGTCCTATAAAATGTTTTTTTTTCTTATTTTTAGAAATGTAATTAACATTATTTATTTGTCTCTTATGCTACAAACAAACGGAGTGGCATGTTGAATCATAAAGGAGATTGTCAAATAGAATAACAATCAGTTGTAATATAAAAGGCAAAATACATGAGTAGATATGTATAGAACACGGAATCGGAAAATCTTGTCAGTTCTCAAACCACATATGATTAAGAACAATGGATTTGACATAAATCCTCTCGGAGGGAGCATGCATGAAGCTACATGTAGGTGACGAAGCTTCTTTTCGCAATACTAAGTATTAAAAAAATGGGACGCTCGCATAGCTCAAGCTTGGCATGGTTACAAAATGTATTGCCAAAAGATGATCGAGTTTTCATTGAGTGTTGCTGATTAAAGTTCCAGGTTTTGTTATAGAAAAAGAAACATTTGGAGGAGATTGGGGAAAGGGTAACTTTTTTTTTAAATCCCTGCGAGAGGTCAACAAAAATAAATTATACCTTTTAAAAGCCATTGGTATACCCACTTTAAGATTTTATGTGTTTCGATTGTCTTGTTTCCCTAAATCTGAAAGCAATATAAACTGGAGTAGACAATTTTGGAAACCACTCTTCGCTTTAGGTATAGATATAAGAATATGTGGTTTGAGCCCCAATGAGACAACTCTCCATCCAAGTCACAATTTGTAAAAGAAAGAAAACATTATAGGTCACAGTACAGTCTACAACACAGAGCCTTGGCTCACACCGAACAGCAAGCTACATATAAAAAAGGAAGATGTGGTATGATTGCCAATGAGACAACTCTCCACAAAAGACCAAAATGACACAGAAATTAACAACTAAAGATCATCGTACGGCATTCAACAATGGGCAAAGCCCATACCATATAGTTAGCTATATGCTTGTCATATCTATTCGACAAAGTGCACACGAACTTTTTGTATCAAATCAATTGAAAAATAGATTATAATATTTGACCGCACTGGATAGTTTTGATTTAGAAAACAATTAATAAATGCTCGGAAAACCTCGCACATTAAGTTGATATATAACTATTTCGAGAATAAACCAATCGCTATCAAGGGTTCGGCGTGTTTATATTTCTATCTACCGATCTATATTTATCAGTATCCAAATTAACATAGATAGAATTGACATAAAAACACAGAAAATAGAAACTCATTTAATTATTCGTTGATACGACTGACAAAAAGTACAAAATACAGTCATACATGTATCCATATTTGATTTGTAATTTCCGACGGTTTTTTTCAAATGCAGTTGTATCCCAAAATGAAACTAACGTTTAAACTAAAACCAATCATAATACAAGTTTTGGTGTACGATTTTTCTACAGCCTCTAAACACGAGATTTTCCAGCATATCTAAAAGTGCATGGTGTATAGCACGATATATATGACCTATTTAGGATTCATCATTTTGAAACTTTTCGATAATCTAAAAGAAGTCTGTAATGAGATTGCTTAATGGCGTAAATACAAAGTTTCAATCCTGGTATCTATGCCAGATGAGTTTATTTACTAGTTCCCATGGCAATACATTGAGTTAAAGGTGCATAACTGATTAAAAGTACAAAAAGCAAAAAGAACCGTGTCTGAAAACCTCTATTTTGTTTTAGTAAAAGAGATGTTGAGTATGCGTCAATGAGACAGCAACTCACGTGAGATTCAGCCATTTTGAAAAAAAGGGGGGGGGGGGTTGAATTAATACCAAAAGTTGGGGGAAAAGGGAAGTTTCAATCCCTGTAGTCGCCTATGCAACTCAACGGCAATCAAAAACCAAGAATTTCGAAACTTGCATAAAAATTGCAAGTTACTGCTGCGACACTGTTTATGTACAAAAAGAACTATTACAGTAGAAAATGAATGCATGCAAACGAAAAAGAAATTAAACATATTACATATATATAGTTAAGTTGAAGTAGATAAAAAAAAAAGTAGGATACATATATCATATATAACATTCATTTTAATAAGAAATGTTTTACGGGGGAAATACAGATATAGTATGGCATTAGTTCACAATGTTAACAAACTGAAGTGATTAAACGTGTCTACCTAAAACCAGCGAAGAACGTCCGTCAGAGAAGAACAAGATACAGAAAGAAAATATTCAAATAAACAAACTGATCATGAACAAATGTTGATTCGAATTCAAGAATAATTAAGAAAGTTCCATTTTAGAATAACATATTTATGGTCAATATTTTAAACAAAATCGAAATTGTGTGATCTTGTGGACTTACTAGACGCGATAACCACACAACTAAACTTTGTTTGTTTAAGCGTAGTAACCTTTCAAAGCGTATATTTTTTTGTGTTATTTTATTGCTGTCCCATTGACTTGTGGCCCCTGTTCTTCTACTACTCACATTAACAATATTTCATTTTCAAACAAATTGACGAAAAGGGAGTCATTAGGTTAAAAGATCTGTACTAGTTACAAGATTTTTCGATTTGCTTATATATAGTTTTTTATACATTTGATTTTAGAAATTACTGTATACTTTAAAATATTGCAACATTCAAACCACGCACGACTTTGAACTCGTTAACATTTGAACATTAAAGTACTAGAATAACGATTTCATGCGCAATTCAATAGACATTAATCATTATAGAAGTACGCTTGAATTGGTTGTGTTATTATAATTTAGTTAATTTTAACCGAAAAATATTATATCTCCTGAGATTGAGACTGTAATATCATTTCTTCTTCTATTTATACTATCAGAAGTCCATTACTTGTCTGGACTTCTGATACTATTTATAATATATATTCAAATACATGCACGTGCATATTCAAGTTTTAAATTTACAACTTACTTCATCAAAGGCATAGTGTTTACAAATATCCAAGATTCTGAACCTGCAGAAGTTGCCTTGGCGACCCGCGCCGGTGGCCGATCCATGTCGTTGCTGAATTCACAATTAGTGGCAACAATCCTAGAAAGTTGTTCCGAAAGGATTGATAGCCAGTATTTAGTGTCTTGGACCGTTTAATTGGTCCTTGTCATAACGGGGGTCACAAAAGGGCAACTATGATGCAACTGATAAAACACAATCTATTTAATTGTGATTAAACATAAACAAAGAACCCGGATTACAATATATTCTGATTTACGAGGTGAGATGATCATGCAAGTCAAATTAATTATTAAAACAAAAGTTGTGTCTTTACAGAACAAAAATCGGAGATTTATGACTTTCTTCAACGATGGCCGGGTCGTTACCATAAATCATGAATTGTGATCGCCAGTGACAATAAAACACCTTCGTTTTGTTGTACATCCATAAATACAAGATGTTTTGTCAGAAATTCGTGTATCTGTCACTTTTAGACATATCGTGTCGCCTTTACGTAAAAAAAAATACCAAAGTTTCAACTCATACGGAATTTGCTGCCTTTTCCGTAATTGACCTTTCAAATTACAGTAAAAAAATATATGGCAAAAAAAAGCCATGTTTATTTCCTGCATGTATATAGGGAAAAGGTATTATTTGTTCTGCCAAAGGCGACACTACTAACATTGTTTTAATTTACTACTTTTTATAATAAAAAACCTGGATAACAATTTTTATTCTGTTTCAAAAATTAAAGCCAAATAGTATAATGACCGACTTTCAACGGAACTTGTTTATGTTATCCATGCCCACCGTCATTTTACCCCCAATTTATGAAATTTTGGTAGTCTTTTCGAAAAATTCTCTAAAAAATATTTAAATAGGTTTCAATATGGTAAATATACACACTGTATTTATTCATAGATAAATTAAAAAAAAATATTGTACCCTTAAACACACTGCGCTTCCTTCACCTGGCTTGGGTACACAAAAGCCATAAGACCAACCTAATGCTGGGAAAATGTATAAGTACCGTTTTCCCTTTAGTCGCAGAATTGAAAGTCGGAAGTGGATGAAACTTTAAAGAAAATAATATCAAAGAATTTTAATATTTAGCTGAAGAAAAAAAATGCTGTTTATTATGTTAGGCAAAATATTACCATTGGAGGCAATGTCTGTCCTCGAAAAATTTAAATTTCAAAAGTTTTTATAAAATTATGCAGTCACTGTGATGATTTTGTTACATGCATATCTATTTGAATCCATCTGATGAGTTAAGCCTTTTTAAAATGATTTTTATAGTTCGTTCTTATGTTTTAGGGGATCCCGCTAAAATGTTTAACACCTACATTATGTATGTTTGTATGTGCCTGTCCCCAAGTCAGGAGTCTGTAATTCAGTGGTTGTCGTTTGTTGATGTGTTACATATTTGTTTTTTGTTTATTTTTGTTCATACATTAGGCCGTTAGTTTTCTCGTTTAAATTGTTTTACATTTGTCGTTTCGGGGCCTTTTATAGCTGACTATGCGGTATGTGCTTTGCAAAAAGACACAAAGTATATATCTGAGAGTACGCACAGGTTCGTACAGCTAGTTCAAAGCCAAGAACAACAAATACAAAAAATCATGCATCTAAGACCAAAGTATATTGATAATTGAATTTGTTCATTTATTTGCGAATTAAGATAAGATATAAAATATCTATCTATAGTTGTATCTCATGGACATAGAATTTGAACTTAAATTAGATTCACAATAACTATACAGTCACGTACAATATTTTTGAAAACTTATACCAAATGTATTAGACTTAAAATTAAGGTCAACATCACAACCGAACAGAAGAATTCAATCGGAAATGGGAATACGCTAAACAAATTTATCGATTGAATAAATGAAACAATCTATCATTATCCTGACCGAGTCTGAGACCTTAACCTATTGACAGCTCTACATTTCATCGCATTTTATTACATGAAACCTCCTTTTTAAAACGCAATTTAAGAATTCAATTGGTACCACTTGATACCACTCCCGGTTTGTGTTGCTCAGTCTTGAGTCTTTATGGTGTTTTGTCTACAGAAAGTGTTGTTTATCTTTTCGTCGTTTTTCGTTTTTGCCATGGCAAAGTCAGATTGCTTTCGCCTTATAGACATCCCTTTGCTTTCTTTCGTCTCTTAATAAAACATTTAACGTTATGTCCAGTGGCAAATTTAAATGCGTACTCATAACGCGAACATGTTAATGCGATTGAACATGAATATAAAGGAGATGTTGTATGATTGCCAATAAGACAACTATCCGCCAAAGTTCAAATGAAGTGAGTGTAAGAAATTATCGGCAAACGTACGGCATTCAGCAATGTTTAAACCAATATTCCTCATATATGATGCATTACCACATCTTCCGTTATATATATCTATGTAAGGCTCCGATATGAAAAATATGAAACAATTCAATTGAGAAAACTAACGGAATAATTAATTATATGCATCTACTTTGGCGGGAACTTCAGAAATATGACAGTTGTTATTTATTCGTTTGATGTGTTTGAGCTTTTTAATTTGCCATTCGAAAAGGGACTTTCCGTTTCGAATTTTCCTCGGAATTCAGTATTTTAGTGATTTTATTTTTATACTAGACCCACAGACTGAGAGGTATCTTTAACATACTAGTTCATAGTGTTAAAGTATATATAGGAAGACATGGCACCCTCCCCGAACATATTTATTCTGCCTCCGAGTTGAACAGTACTTGTTCTAACTCCTTACTGCCACGTGCTAAACGGACACGCAAACATCGAACGGAACTCTTATTTGGGGTCAGGTATGGTCACAATTGATAATTAACCTGTTATAATAGAGGTCATAAAACCAGGTTTCAATGTCACCTGGTCACATATGGGTGCAATACACAACAGATCAGTGACATTGTATAATAAACATGTTCAAATAATATGTACTTTTATTATATAAATTGGTTATTTTATTCATACTTGCTTCAGGATAAAAATGTCACTCTGTGTTATGTAATAGATTGTATATACATGTATCACTAATTGAAACTTTATTACGTACATGGGGGGCATATACTCGCCTCCCCATGCCGCTAAAGTTATATTTGCTTAAGAGCAACGACAACACATCTATTTCCATAGCACGTTTATTTCAAAGAGACAGATAACATCACATGACAAATTTGCCTCATCATCATACAAAGGGACACAACTCTCACGACTAAACTACAAAACACATACGACCATACAATACAGATATATAACAACTTGTAGCATTTTGTTTTTTGACATTGTCAATAATCAGTTTTTAAACGTACATGTTTGTAGTTAAATTGTGAAATTCTATTTACATACAGTGAAACAAAAGTGCTACATACATCAATATGGAAAGTCACTGACTTTTAATTTCCACCTATGAATCACTGTAAGATCATATGTTACAGCCAAAAGAAAACAGTCAATGAACATTTCTTAACGTATGTTTTTAAAACTTTTTTAAAAATAGCAGTGATAAATACAACCACAGACTAGACACCATTTTCAACGAAATTTGTCTGCGGCATGTTCTAGACATTTTAAATACGACTATACTATGGAACGCCAACACTGTCTTGTTATGGTATTTTTTTTTATATGAAGTGCATATACGTTTATATGATGTGCAAACACCTTTATATGATGTGCAAATATCCTTATATGACGTGCAAACATCATTATATGATGTGCAAACAGCATTATATGATGTGTAAACATACTTATATGATGTGCATATATACTTATATGATGTGTATATATACCTATATGATGTGCATATATACTTATATGATGTGTATATATACCTATATGATGTGCAAATGTACTTATATGATGTGTACATATCATTATATGATGTGCAGTTACCATAATATTATGTGCACATATCTTTATATGAGGTTTTTCTCATCGTTGAAGGCCGTAAGGATTAATATAATTACTTACATCCTCTCCATCAGCACTGTGGACTGATAGATAGTTGTCTCATTGACCTTCATACCACTTCTTATTTTTATATGTTAAACAACCAATGAATGACAAAAAATTTAACCCAACGTTAAACATATCATAACATATGACTTAGTTATAACTAAATATATGATGGACTATATATAGTACGATTATATACATTTATGTACGATCTGGACATGTTGAATATTTATGAAACCGTTTATTTTGTATATTACAAATATACGATGCCATAAATATTCAACGGCTGTAGAAATAGACATGTTAAGGTATCTGTAAGGCATAATATGTAAACAGAAATATAACGTATTTGTTGTTGTAGCTATATGTATAGGGGCTTCGTTGGCCGAGTGGTCTTAGTAGTTACTACTGTTATCACTAGCCAGTCAACACTGAGGTTGTAAGTTCGAACACCACTCGTGCGTGTGCTTTCGACTACAATCATAATTGGCAAGGATTTTCAGTTTTCCTATCGAAGGTCGGTGGTTTCTCAGGGCACTCCGGCTTCATCCACAAATACAAACTAGTCTCCCCGAAATAGCCTAAATGGGTGCTAAAAAGTGGCGTTACATAAACAACAATTTAAAAAAGAAAATTCACACATACTAACAAAGGCTAAGGTTTCCAGACTTGGGACACGCCCAAAAATGCGGTTGGGTTTTTACATGTTTTTTTGTTTTTTTTTTTTTAAAGATTAACCCTACCTTATGTCCCTCACAAATAATAACTCAAGATTTGCCAAAACTTTATGAATTAAAAATTATGTATAATGTTTAGAACAACGCCAAAACGTTTTTACAACATTTACTACACACATAAAGCTAGCGCTGTTCTCTGAATAGATATGAATAAAATGTCTTCAACGTTGCTCCGTTGAAAAAGAGATTAAGAGAAAATTGACCCTAACCCGATTATTTGTCATGAAATTTACTTTAATTAATTATGTTGTTATTTCATTTCTTTCTAATATGTATGGTTTCACAGATTGTCAAACACTATACAAGTAGGTACATTGTTTATAATCTTTAACAATATATATATATATTATTTTTAGGTGATACATATACCATGTCAGGATTATGACAGTCGTATTTTAGCTTGTTTTGTTGGTTGATGAAATTTGATGTCACTTTTTATGAACTTCCCCTTTTAAAATTTACCTGAGAGTTGGTTATTTTGTTATATTTTTTATGTGAGTAATTGTTTTATTTGTAACTTTGATATTTAAATACAAACAAAGGTGCTTTCATTGATTTTGAAAAGATACAGACTAGTACAATACTATAAAACCTTTGTCTCATAAAAGATCTTTACAACATTTTGACATTTTCTTCAACACTGTAACAAATATGAAGGTTAATCAAAAACGTGACACCTATATTGTTTTTATTTCGTGTTTTTGATTGGTTGATTTGCTAAACCGCATGGTAAATTTCTAACTCGCGTGACTCTTAAACTACCTTAATGATCGCTCACTAAAAAACACGCGACGAAACAACCAAATATAATTGTGATCTTTCCACCTGGCCAGATTTATGCGACATGAACATTATTTTTTTCTTAAATTAGAATATGTTTATACCACACAACATGCCTTGAACCCACGGGTACAGAAAACTCAGTACGTTATTAAATGTTCTAGCGATAGTTATTTTCATATCATTGAAATTACACAAACATAGAAATTCTTATACAGTCAAGGTATCAATTATTATATTATTATTGTGGACTTCCTTTTAAAGTTACTGTTGAGTTCATAAGACTAGTACTCTGTTGTTTTGATTGGTCGAGGCATTCTTAAAGTTAAATTTTTTCACTGTCCGGATAACAGGCAACATCTACAACACATTTTCTCTACGTGACAACATGAAACAATGCATAGAAAAACAATCGAAAAGCTTCAAATTGGCTTAACACGTTATTGCAATTATTGAATGCTTTTCAAAACTAAAAACCAAACGTTGATGGTTGTAAAAGCGGTGACCAACATTTTTAGCTACGCGTTACATAATTTGCGATTCGGTTAACGCTTTTGAGTTATACAAGTATATTATTTTTACCTCTAGAGAGCATACGGTTTACCTCTCGTGATCGTTCTGTAATGGTTTTTATTTAGCCTGGCTCAACTTGTCAGAAGTGCAGCTAGATTGGGCCGGGATGCCAGACTAGTCTTTATTTGATTCAAGTTGCCGTCTCATTTACGTCAACCAACATGTTTAACTACTTTTTATAAGGCATGCTCCTTAAGTTTACAAAATACGTTTTAGCGATAAGGTTTAGATCGTTCTGAAATTTTATTCGAGTTCAAGTCAAAGAGAGATTATAATATCAACATAAATTTTTCGTCTTATATTCATTTTAATTTAAAGTCAATATAATTAGTGTCGCGATGCTTGATTTCACTCTTTTAGTGAACCCTTAGTCTCTGTGACGGTCTTAACTTCACATTTGTGAATAAGGTCTTAGTTTGTGTCACGATCCTTTACTTCACATTTTCTCAGTCAAGGCTTGATCTGTGTTACGATCCTTTACTTCACATTTTCTCTGTCAGGCTTGATCTGTGTTACGATCCTTAACTTCACATTTTCTCTGTCAGGCTTGATCTGTGTTACGATCCTTTACTTCACATTTTCTCTGTCAGGCTTGATCTGTGTTACGATCCTTTACTTCACGTTTTCTCTGTCAGGCTTGATCTGTGTAACGATCCTTAACTTCACATTTTCTCTGTCAGGCTTGATCTGTGTTACGATCCTTAACTTCACATTTTCTCTGTCAGGCTTGATCTGTGTTACGATCCTTAACTTCACATTTTCTCTGTCAGGCTTGATCTATGTTACGATCCTTAACTTCACATTTTCTCTGTCAGGCTTGATCTGTGTTACGATCATTTACTTCACATTTTCTCTGTCAGGCTTGATCTGTGTTACGATCCTTAACTTCACATTTTCTCTGTCAGGCTTGATCTGTGTCACGATCCTTTACTTCACATTTTCTCTGTCAGGCTTGATCTGTGTTACGATCCTTTACTTCACATTTTCTCTGTCAGCCTTGATCTGTGTTACGATCCTTAACTTCACATTTTCTCTGTATGGCTTGATCTATGTTACGATCCTTAACTTCACATTTTCTCTGTCAGGCTTGATCTGTGTTACGATCCGTAACTTCACATTTTCTCTGTCAGGCTTGATCTGTGTTACGATCCTTTACTTCACATTTTCTCTGTCAGGCTTGATCTGTGTCACGATCCTTTACTTCACATTTTCTCTGTCAGGCTTGATCTGTGTTACGATCCTTTACTTCACATTTTCTCTGTCAGGCTTGATCTGTGTTACGATCCTTTACTTCACATTTTCTCTGTCAGGCTTGATCTGTGTTACGATCCTTAACTTCACATTTTCTCTGTCAGGCTTGATCTGTGTTAAGATCCTTAACTTCACATTTTCTCTGTCAGGCTTGATCTGTGTTACGATCCTTAACTTCACATTTTCTCTGTCAGGCTTGATCTGGGTTACGATCCTTTACTTCACATTTACTCTGTCAAGACTTGATCTGTGTTACGATCCTTTACTTCACATTTATTCGTCAAGACTTCACCTATGTCACGATCCTTTACTTCACATTTACTCTGTCAGGCTTGATCTTTGTTACGATCCTTTACTTCACATTTTCTCTGTCAGGCTTGATCTGTGTCACGATCCTTTACTTCACATTTTCTCTATCAGGCTTGATCTGTGTTACGATCCTTTACTTCACATTTTCTCTGTCAGGCTTGATCTGTGTTACGATCCTTTACTTCACATTTTCTCTGTCAGGCTTGATCTGTGTTACGATCCTTTACTTCACATTTTCTCTGTCAGGCTTGATCTGTGTTACGATCCGTAACTTCACATTTTCTCTGTCAGGCTTGATCTGTGTTACGATCCTTTACTTCACATTTTCTCTGTCAGGCTTGATCTGTGTTAAGATCCTTAACTTCACATTTTCTCTGTCAGGCTTGATCTGTGTCACGATCCTTTACTTCACATTTTCTCAGTCAAGGCTTGATCTGTGTCACGATCCTTTACTTCACATTTTCTCAGTCAAGACTTGATCTGCGTCACGATCCTTTACTTCACATTTTCTCAGTCAAGACTTGATCTGTGTCACGATCCTTTACTTCACATTTTCACAGTCAAAGTTTGATCTGTGTCACGATCCTTTACTTCACATTTTCTCAGTCAAGACTTGGTCTGTGTCACGATCCTTTACTTCACATTTTCTCAGTCAAGACTTGATCTGTGTCACGGTCCTTTACTTCATATTTTCCCAGTCAGGCTTGATCTGTGTCACGGTCCTTTACTTCACATTTTCTCAGTCAGACTTGATCTGTGTCACGGTCCTTTACTTCACATTTTCTCAGTCAAGGCTTGATCTGTGTTACGATCCTTTACTTCACATTTTCTCAGTCAAGGCTTGATCTGTGTTACGATCCTTTACTTCACATTTACTCTGTCAAGGCTTCACCTGTGTCACGGTCCTTTACTTCACATTTTCCCAGTCAGACTTGATCTGTGTCACGATCCTTTACTTCAAATTTTCTCAGTCAGACTTGATCTGTGTTACGATCCTTTACTTCACATTTTCTCAGTCATAACTTGATCTGTGTTACGATCCTTTACTTCACATTTACTCTATCAAGGCTTCACCTGTGTCACGGTCCTTTACTTCACATTTTCCCAGTCAGACTTGATCTGTGTCACGATCCTTTACTTCACATTTTCTCAGTCAGACTTGATCTGTGTCACGATCCTTTACTTCACATTTTCTCAGTCAAGACTTGATCTGTGTTACGATCCTTTACTTCACATTTTCTCAGTCAGACTTGATCTGTGTCACGATCCTTTACTTCACATTTACTCTGTCAAGACTTCATCTGTGTCACGATCCTTTACTTCACATTTACTCTATCAAGGCTTCACCTGTGTCACGGTCCTTTACTTCACATTTTCCCAGTCAGACTTGATCTGTGTCACGATCCTTTACTTCACATTTTCTCAGTCAGACTTGATCTGTGTCACGATCCTTTACTTCACATTTTCTCAGTCAAGACTTGATCTGTGTTACGATCCTTTACTTCACATTTTCTCAGTCAGACTTGATCTGTGTCACGATCCTTTACTTCACATTTTCTCTGTCAAGGCTTGATCTGTGTCACGATCCTTTACTTCACATTTACTCTGTCAAGACTTGATCTGTGTCACGATCCTTTACTTCACATTTTTCTCAGTCAGACTTGATCTGTGTCACGGTCCCTTACTTCACATTTACTCTGTCAAGACTTGATCTGTGTTACGATCCTTTACTTCACATTTACTCTGTCAAGGCTTCACCTGTGTCACGATCCTTTACTTCACATTTACTCTGTCAAGACTTGATCTGTGTCACGGTCCTTTACTTCACATTTTCTCAGTCAAGGCTTGATCTGTGTCACGATCCTTTACTTCACATTTTCTCAGTCAAGACTTGATCTGTGTCACGGTCCTTTACTTCACAATTTCTCAGTCAGACTTGATCAGTGTTACGATCCTTTACTTCACATTTTCTCAGTCAGACTTGATCTGTGTCACGATCCTTTACTTCACATTTTCTCAGTCAGACTTGATCTGTGTTACGATCCTTTACTTCACATTTACTCTGTCAAGGCTTCACCTGTGTCACGATCCTTTACTTCCCATTTACTCCTACAAGACTTCACCTGTGTCACGATCCTTTACTTCACATTTACTCTGTCAAGACTTCACCTGTGTCACGATCCTTTAATTCACATTTTCTCAGTCAAGACTTGATCTGTGTCACGATCCTTTACTTCACATTTTCTCAGTCAGACTTGATCTGTGTCACGATTCTTTACTTCACATTTTCTCAGTCAGACTTGATCTGTGTCACGATCCTTTACTTCACATTTTCTCAGTCAAGGCTTGATCTGTGTCACGATCCTTTACTTCACATTTTCTCAGTCAAGACTTGATCTTTGTCACGATCCTTTACTTCACATTTTCTCAGTCAAGACTTGATCTGTGTCACGATCCTTTACTTCACATTTTCTCAGTCAAAGTTTGATCTGTGTCACGATCCTTTACTTCACATTTTCTCAGTCAAGACTCGGTCTGTGTCACGATCCTTTACTTCACATTTTCTCAGTCAAAGTTTGATCTGTGTCACGATCCTTTACTTCACATTTTCTCTGTCAAGACTTGATCTGTGTCACAATCCTTTACTTCACATTTTCTTGAAGCCTTAGTCTGATTTTTTTCTCATTACAAAGAGTCCATTATTGTGATAATCTTATGTTTATTATGACTTAAAGTCTTTAAGACCTCTTTTATTCATATTTAAGTATTATTTTTTTTGTGTTTACGTCAATTGCTTTGAATGATATGTTGTGTCTAGCCCAATTGAAAATCATTAATTTTACTTCTTGTTTCATAGTGTATGGCGTTTAAATATACTTTAAACTGTTTATCAATTAATTGTAAATCTGTTTGAAAATGATATACTCTATAATACAATCTCTTGTTATTGTTGATATGAAGGGACGACATAAATAGATAGAAATTGAACGTTCAGTGACAGATATCATATTCATATCATAACTTCAACATGCCTAATAATCCCTACTTTGACCTAGACATACACTTAATAATTTAAAGTGTTAATTCACAAGGTATATGTCAGCAGAGAACCTGGACATATTATCTTGATCAGACAGACACTAACTCTTAAATTCAACGTTCTTAATTGAGACGAAAAAAATAAAATGTGTAACCAGCTGGAGCTAGGATGAACGCTACAACGAGACCACCCAAGCGGGTTTGTTCTAAATAAAAGAATGGCAAATCTAGTTTTCCTGTACTGATAAGGAAGTTACACTGAATGATTGTTTTATTTAGATAAAATAACCGAACTACAAACGATGTTCCGTATAACACCCATTGCACGTTCTAGGCAATAAAAACCTCACGGTAAGCTGAATAATGTTCCGCATAACACCCATTACACATTCTAGGCAATACAAACCTCACGGTAACCTGAACGATGTTCCGCATAACACCCATTACACATTCTAGGCAATAAAAACCTCACGGTAAGCTGAATAATGTTCCGCATAACACCCATTACACAATCTAGGCAATACAAACCTCACGGTAACCTGAACGATGTTCCGCATAACACCCATTACACATTCTAGGCAATAAAAACCTCACGGTAAGCTGAATAATGTTCCGCATAACACCCATTACACATTCTAGGCAATACAAACCTCACGGTAACCTGAACGATGTTCCGCATAACACCCATTACACATTCTAGGCAATAAAAACCTCACGGTAAGCTGAATAATGTTCCGCATAACACCCATTACACATTCTAGGCAATACAAACCTCACGGTAACCTGAACGATGTTCCGCATAACACCCATTACACATTCTAGGCAATAAAAACCTCACGGTAAGCTGAATAATGTTCCGCATAACACCCATTACACATTCTAGGCAATATAAACCTCACGGTCACCTGAACGATGTTCCGCATAACACCCATCAAACATTCTAGGCAATACAAACCTCACAGTAACCTGAAAGATGTTCCACATAACACCGATTACACATTCTAGGTAATACAAACCTCACGGTAAGCTGAATAATGTTCCGCATAACACCCATTACACATTCTATGCAATACAAACCTCACGGTAACCTGAACGATGTTCCGCATAACACCCATTACACATTCTAGGCAATAAAAACCTCACGGTAAGCTGAATAATGTTCCGCATAACACCCATTACACATTCTAGGCAATACAAACCTCACGGTAACCTGAACGATGTTCCGCATAACACTCATTACACATTCTAGGCAATACAAACCTCACGGTAACCTGAACGATGTTCCGCATAACACCCATTACACATTCTAGGCAATAAAAACCTCACGGTAAGCTGAATAATGTTCCGCATAACACCCATTACACATTCTAGGCAATATAAACCTCACGGTCACCTGAACGATGTTCCGCATAACACCCAGCAAACATTCTAGGCAATACAAACCTCACGGTAACCTGAAAGATGTTCCACATAACACCGATTACACATTCTAGGTAATACAAACCTCACGGTAAGCTGAATAATGTTCCGCATAACACCCATTACACATTCTATGCAATACAAACCTCACGGTAACCTGAACGATGTTCCGCATAACACCCATTACACATTCTAGGCAATAAAAACCTCACGGTAAGCTGAATAATGTTCCGCATAACACCCATTACACATTCTAGGCAATACAAACCTCACGGTAACCTGAACGATGTTCCGCATAACACCCATTACACATTCTAGGCAATACAAACCTCACGGTAACCTGAACGATGTTCCGCATAACACCCATTACACATTCTAGGCAATAAAAACCTCACGGTAAGCTGAATAATGTTCCGCATAACACCCATTACACATTCTAGGCAATATAAACCTCACGGTCACCTGAACGATGTTCCGCATAACACCCAGCAAACATTCTAGGCAATACAAACCTCACGGTAACCTGAAAGATGTTCCACATAACACCGATTACACATTCTAGGTAATACAAACCTCACGGTAAGCTGAATAATGTTCCGCATAACACTCATTACACATTCTAGGCAATACAAACCTCACGGTAACCTGGACGATGTTCTGCATAACACCCATTACACATTCTATGCAATACAAACCTCACGGTAACCTGAACGATGTTCCGCATAACACCCATTACACATTCTAGGCAATACAAACCTCACGGTAACCTGGACGATGTTACGCATAACACACATTACACATTCTAGGCAATACAAACCTCACGGTAACCTGAACGATGTTCCGTATAACACCCATTACACATTCTAGGCAATACAAAACTCACGGTAACCTGAACGATGTTCCGCATAACACCCATAACACATTCTAGGCAATACAAACCTCACGGTAACCTGAACGATGTTCCGCATAACACCCATTACACATTCTAGGCAATACAAACCTCACGGTAACCTGAACGATGTTCCGCATAACACCCATTACACAATCTAGGCAATACAAACTTCACGGTAACCTGAACGATGTTCCGTATAACACCCATTACACATTCTAGGCAATACAAACCTCACAGTAAACTGAATGATGTTCCGCATAACACACATTACACATTCTAGGCAATACAAACCTCACGGTAACCTGAACGATGTTCCGTATAACACCCATTACACAATCTAGGCAATACAAACCTCACGGTAACCTGAACGATGTTCCGTATAACACCCATTACACAATTTAGGCAATACAAACCTCATGGTAACTTAAACGATGTTCCGCATAACACTCATTACAAAATCTAGGCAATACAAACCTTAACGATACACAATCTAGGTAATACAAACCTTAACGATACACAATCTAGGTAATACAAACCTTAACGATACACAATCTAGGTAATACAAACCTTAACGATGTTCCGCAAAACACCCAATACAAAAATATAGGTTTTTACCTTAAAACGAATAGAGTCGACGTTCCGCAAAACACTCATTACAAAAATATAGGGTTTACCTTAAAACGAACAGAGTCGATGTTCCGCAAAACACCCATTACAAAACACTAGGTTTTACCTGAAAACGAACAGAGTCGTTACGTTACAAACGATTTATAAAATAATAAAATATATATTAATTTAATTAATGTCAGGTCAAACTATTAATGAGTAACTTTCAAGTTTTTGCCCAACCGAAAAGTCTACATGTTTACTAGGAAGAAGTATCGATAAAAAATGAAAATGGAATTTTCTCGATGCAAAAATTAGTCTCGTCATTCAATGGCGTTAGAATGATTTATACAAAACATACCACCATTCGCCTGAGGGTGTTCTACAAAAATTCCATTCATATGATGGTATCATTCGATAATCAGGTTTTAATAATTGTATCTATTGACTAAATAGTTAAAACATAACCTTAAGCTAATACTTAACCACTGCATTGATTTAATTACTCCATTAACATAATGTGTAATGCAGAAACGAATTCTTGGTTAGATTGATTACACTACGGTAAAAACTCGGGCAGCACCTACACTATTACTAAACACATCCAGACTAAAGACAACGTTAAACAACACAGTCTGATTTTACTTTCAAACTTTCAAATGTCTTGTTTGAACCAATTTAAAATAAGAAGTATGATTGCCAATGAGACAACAAATAAGGAGATGTGGTATGGTTGTCAATGAGACAACTGCCCTCCAGATGTGGTATGATTGCCAATGAGACAACTGCCCACCAGATGTGGTATGATTGCCAATGAGACCACTGCCCACCAGATGTGGTATGATTGTCAATGAGACAACTGCCCCTCAGATGTGGTATGGTTGTCAATGAGACAATTGCCCATCAGATGTGGCATGATTGCCAATGAGACAACTGCCCACCAGATGTGGTATGATTGCCAATGAGACAACTGCCCACCAGATGTGGTATGATTGCCAATGAGACAATTGCCCACCAGATGTGGTATGATTGCCAATGAGACAACTGCCCGCCAGATGTGGAATGATTGCCAATGAAACAACTGCCCACCAGATGTGATATGATTGTCAATGAGATAACTGCCCACTAGATGTGGTATGATTGCCAATGAGACAACTGCCCACCAGATGTGGTATGATTGCCAATGAGACAATTGCCCACCAGATGTGGTATGATTGTCAATAAGACAACTGTCCACCAGATATGGTATGGTTGTCAATGAGACAACTGCCCACCAGATGTGGTATGATTGCCAATGAGACAACTGCCCACCAGATATGGTATGGTTGTCAATTAGACAACTGCAAACCAGATGTGATATGATTGCCAATGAGACAATTGCCCACCAGATGTGGTATGATTGTCAATGAGACAACTGTCCACCAGATATGGTATGGTTGTCAATGAGACAACTGCCCACCAGATGTGGTATGATTGCCAATGAGACAACAAATAAGGAGATGTGGTATGGTTGTCAATGAGACAACTGCCCTCCAGATGTGGTATGATTGCCAATGAGACAATTGCCCACCAGATGTGATATGATTACCAATGAGACAACTGCCCACCAGATGTGGTATGATTGTCAATGAGACAACTGCCCCTCAGATGTGATATGATTACCAATGAGACAACTGCCCACCAGATATGGTATGATTGTCAATGAGACAACTGTCCACGAGATATGGTATGGTTGTCAATGAGACAACTGCCCACCAGATGTGGTATGATTGCCAATGAGACAACTGCCCAAATGTCTTGTTTGAACCAATTTAAAATAAGAAGTATGATTGCCAATGAGACAACAAATAAGGAGATGTGGTATGGTTGTCAATGAGACAACTGCCCTCCAGATGTGGTATGATTGCCAATGAGACAACTGCCCACCAGATATGGTATGGTTGCCAATGAGACAACTGCAAACCAGATGTGGTATGATTGCCAATGATACAACAAATAAGGAGATATGGTATGGTTGTCAATGAGACAACTGCCCACCAGATATGGTATGATTGCCAATGAGACAACTGCCCACCAGATGTGGTATGATTGCCAATGAGACAACAAATAAGGAGATATGGTAAAACTATGGTTGCCAATGAGACAACTGCCCACCAGATGTGGTATGATTGCCAATGAGACAAATGCCTACCAGATGTGGTATGATTGTCAATGAGACAACAAATAAGGAGATACGTTATGGTTGCCAATGAGATAACTACCCACCAGATGTGGTATAATTGCCAATGAGACAACTGCCCACCAGATTTCAAATGAAGTGGATTTGCTCATATTATACAAGTCTTCACTTGGTTAATACCGATGTTGGTTGATGTTTTGACACTAAGGGTGTTATCTGGCTGCCATTGACCAGTAATTTTTAAAAAAGGTCCAAACCCAAGATAAAAGGGGGAGGTTCGAACCTTATGTCCACATTTAAAAGCAATTATGGTTAAAAAAAAAGAGTAGTAGTTATAGTACTCGCAGGCATACAATATACCAATGATACGTTAATTTACTATAAAGATACTGTTATTAGTATGTACTAAATATAATTTAGAACACTTAGAAAAAGATAAAATCACAAAAATTCTGAACTCCGAGGAATAATCAATCGTGAAATCCCCAATCAAATGGCAAAATCAAATGACGAAAAACATCAAACGAATGGACAACAACTGTCATATTCCTGACTTGAACAAGCATTTTCAAATGTAGAAAAAGGTGGATTGTATCTGGTTTTATATCGATAAACCTCTCACTTTCATGACAATCGCATCACACTCCGATGTTTCTACCCGGACACATGTTGCCTATGTCACTTGTTTAAACGTTGAAGATTTTTTTCAATGCTATGCAGGGTTAGTGTTTCTCTTTGCCAAAAAAATCTAACATTCGAAAAAAAAAGACGTTTTTTTGAAAACGACGTTTGTTCCGATTAACAAAAGTTTCGGGTTTCTCAACAGCTGTAAACAGTGTCATACAGAAATAAAATATTTTAAAGGTAGAAAATAACTCCATATAGGTATATAAAATTAAGATAATGCATATTTTAAGGTTTTGCTTGTCGTAGAACAAACCTCGGGGTGTCAGGATTGCTCGAAGAAAGACCTCCCTACGGTCGGCCTTTCATTTGATCAATCCCGACACCCCTCGGTGTGTTCTACGACAAGAAAAACCTTAAAATATGCATTATCTATAACTTACATCAAAGTGTAAAGTTATATATTTATTAATCCATTTCTCTGATGTAAGTCTTTTGTTCTAACAGTGGATTATTTTTCAAGTTAACTTAAGATAACTTATATCATACCTTTTAACTTACGATATTTTATCCTCACAAAAACGAGTGACTAATATAGGTTCGAACTCGCGCGTATTTTCGACAGTCAAGCCTGTAGTCTATGCATGATACCACTAGACCACGAGTGCTGAGATGATATTAAAATATCACTCGTATAGCGTATATATGTCATTGCATTTCAATAAACTGTATTTCTGTCTTTTTTTTATCTAATGAAAATTATATAAACACTATAGAATCAAGGAATTGTAGATATTACTTACTAGTACAAGTCCTTGATATAATAAAGATCCATATATACATTACACTTATCACTTTTAAGGTACAAGACCTTTCCCTTTCCATCATCTTTTGGTTTTATAATTATAATGATATCATACTATTTCTTTGTTTGATTATAAATGGTCCAAATATACATCGACATTTTACTGACTTTTATGTGAAGACAGTGTGATTGTAAAACTACATCTTGACGGTGAAACCAAAAACAAAATCTTCAACTTTAGAGTATAAATGAAATATAGATACCTCTAAGATTAAAAACAATATTTTGTTAGAGAAAACATTACAAAAAAAAATCATTCCTGGTACTAGGCTTGAACTTGGCACTGTTAATATCACGTTTTTTTTCTTTCGATGCCAACGACTAGACGATCACGGTTATTAACAGCTTACATGATACATTGAAAAATTGACATAACTATATATTGTACATTTGAAGCAAAAGCAATTCTGCTTGAGTTTCAGGATGCGTAACACACATAATACTAGTTCATTAACTGATTGCCGAAGAAGAATGACAAATGCAATAACGTTAAAAAAAAATCAAAACAACATGAAAGGGAACCAGTTTTACCAAATTGCATATATAATTTTTCAATTGTGACCAATCATAGTATCTATTTTATCATCAACTGGTGTCTAGCGAAGTGGTGCTATTGTGAATTTAACACTTCATTTAGTTTTAAGATGTTTATAGTCATTTTGAATGTGTGTTGTTAATTCAATCAAACGGGAGATGTATACGTCATTGGTTTGATAATTTGGTTGTTAAATACTATATATGCAAATATTAAATATTTATAAATGTTGGCAAGGACGTATATTAGATTATACGTCCTTGATGTTGGTAATTATTTCTTTTTAACTTTCCAAAAAAGATTTTAAAAAATCCAAAAATTATTTTATATGTCTTTTTGAGTGAATTATAAATACTAAAATCTAATCAATATAAATTATTTGTAATGATTCAACATTGAATGAAATATTCATTTACAAATACAAAATCTGGTATTAAATAGGGAAGATAACTACACATTTAAGTTAAATTGAACTTATATTACCAGTAAGTTAAATATAAATGTGAACCGTATAGATGATCTAGTTAGTTCCATCTATTAGACAATAAAAAAGACAAAATGCGAAATTATTTTCATAAAATTCAGATAATTCATTGTCAGATCATGAAACAGAAAGTCGTTTTACTAGCCTTGAAATGGGTTAAGCTAGAGAATTGATAAGAAGTAGTGGATTCGAAAACGATAATCCACTCGCAACTGAAGTCGCTCGTTGATTATCGTTTACGAATCCACTACTTCTTATCAATTTCCTACTACATAAAGCACGTGACCAGAATTTATTAACATTAAACACTATTGCAATAAGAATAACATGACGGGATATCAGAATAGAGAATAGTGTATAACAATAGGCAAAAGCATACATAGGAGAAAACTATGCTTAATGATTAGAGACAACGTTGGTTGTAAAATGTAATGAACTACGCAATGTAAACGTCAAAATAAATGACGAAATTGAATAACAAATTAACAGAAATGAAGTATCCCCTACCAGACCCCCTATTTTGAGAAGAACGTAAACTCATGGATGTTGTGAGACAAGACCGTAATAGCTAAGAGTTCAAGCTTTATTAATTATAGGATTTCAGGTTCCTTTCTATGTAAATACAAAAACAAAGAAGAAGGAACCTTGGTTCTATTATTTGAGTATATGATGATAGTTAATAACTGGTATTAAGATATATATATAATAGATAATAACGTTATTAAGATATAATTGATATTTTCGTCTCTCGACTGTAATTCAAATATAAAATGATATGATTACTGTTTTTTAAACAAAGAGTTAAACGTTAACTTTGTATTGTGAATGGAATCTTATTTCATAAAGTCACGTTTGAAGGATTTGTATATGCGTAAGCTTTTTTTTCCTTATGCCATAATATAGTTTGAATTCAATGAGAACTCAGAAACTCAGTTGGAATACTCATGGTGCAAAACGAAAACTCCCCACAAGGCTGAATACAGAAAAAAGAGTCTGTAGCTTTAACGACAATCTCCAAATCGCTCCCAATTCGGAAGTCATGGCAGTTGGTTTCTTTGGTTACCAGGTCCAATATGGTTGAACATTCTCTGTGACAGATTTTACTAGAGGGTACAACTACATAACATCTGTTAACGAATCGATAACAACTATCATAATCCATCCTTGGTACATGATTTTTTTAAATGTTGAAAACGGTGGATTAAACCTGCTTTTATAGTTAGCATTGTACTCTCACTTGTACAATGTACGACAGTCAAATTCGTTGAACAAATAATAATACCGGTAAAAGAACAATCAAAGCACTTAGTACAATGTTTGTTCCTCTTGGAACATAAATGTACATCATATTGTTGTTAGTAAATTATAGTTATTGATAGTGGATTGGGAAAACAAGTTATTGCAACTTATATTAATTCCTTTCCACTTTGCGGGTGCGATTGCTGTAATGAAGCGCTATTTGCCTGCTCTTTTTCGAAATCTACAAGGATGTCTTTTAAGTGCAATATATATGGCTCTCTTTTAACACGGGACAGCCATTTATCGTCCCTTCCAGGATGGCAGATGGCGTCAAGGAAGAGTAAAAAATGCAGTCCCTGAAATTTTCATCCGGAACGGGGATCGATTCAGGAACCTTAGTGTTAGTAGTCCGATGAGTTAACCACTACCTGTTGTTTGTTATCGAAGTGTTTGTCTGCCTCCTAATGCCATAAATATGACGCCCTGTACTCGAATCAAGAATAAGGAATTATAGGTCAAAGTAGGGCATGGCGTTTTTTGTGTTGGTTAGACACAGTATAGTGTTGCTATATCAAACACTAATACAGAGATAGATGAAAACAAGCAAGTACATAGATGCTTATTTTAGATAAAATTATACAATGATAGATTCGCAAATGCACTTTTCTATCAAATGATTTTAGATGTATCATGATATGTACAATCAAAATATTAAAAAAAATATATGATGTGATTGTCAATAAGACAACACTTTACAAGCGACCAAATGACATAGAAATTCACAACTATATGTCACCGTACGGTCTTAAACAATAAGCACAGACAATAGCACATAAATATCAGCTATAAAATGCTCCGAAATGACAAATATTAAACAATTCAATTGAGAAAACTAACTAATGTAAAAGAAATGAAGGGAAATACAATTCAACATAAGAATGAACTATATTAACTCACAAAATGGATACAAATAGAAATAAATATAACAAAACACAGAGAGGACGTGGCCTGGTACTTGTACATCCTCAAAACAAAAAGACATTAAGAAGCGATCGGAGAGTACTCGTAATAACTGACAGCAAGTTTAAAACCACTAACAACTAATAAAAAAATAAAGTAGTTAAGACACATCTCATATTTATGGGAGGGGGTGTTATAATTTTATCATTCTTAAGTTTAATCTCCAATACTATACTAAAAAAATGGAATTAGTACAGAATAAGTACTTAAAATGTTAGGTGCAATGATAAACAAAATTTTAATGCCAGAAAAAAAGATATACAGAAGACTGCAATCCACAATGTCGGCTACTCTTTGAAAAGTATATGCAATATACATTCACATTTCATCATATCTTTATCGAAGCTCGACTTTTCTACAGCATTTGCTATGCTGATTCAAATAAGATATGTACAGACCAATTGTGTAGCTATCGTTTTGATATATATAATTCCTGAAAAATATTTGAGTAATTTTGATATCAATTAAAATCCTAAGGATTTTGAATCACTGTAGAAGCCTTGTTGAAATTTTTTTTGGTTAATATATGAAAAAAATAAAATAATATAGGCGTCTTGCGTATTAAATTATAAGACTGGTACATTTTGATAACTATAAGCATGTCGAAATGTAATATTGTATTTTCTATTTCTGTATTTCTCTGTCCTGACTGTTCTTGCATTTCTTTGTCTAAATGTAGTCCTATCATGTAATGTTATCATTTAAGACTAGTGTTATATTTATCATTGTCATAACAGCGCGAGGTTTGGTTAGCCACAAAACCAGATTTAAATATCATATATCAATTAAGAAGTGGCAGTTGCTATCTTACAGTTCGTTTCTGTGTGTGTTGCATTGTCTTATGTTTTTTGTTGCAATTCAGTGTTTCTGTTGTTTCGTTGTTTTCGTCTTATTTGATATGTTTCCCTAGGTTTTAGTTTGTAACCCGGATTTGTTTATTCTCAATCGATGTTTGCCTTTCAACAGCGGTATACTTTCGGTGTCCTTATTTAGGAGGGAAATTTGACCTGTTGTTCAGATTATAAGTTCATTGGTTTGGACTATCAAACTTCCAGGCACCAGTGTGCACTATTATGTTTTAAAGGTTGTATTTTCCAGTACAGGTTAGGATAAGGTATAGTTTTCGCATGTTTATCTGAGCTTAATACATAATAGCCGTTAATGCTTGAAGTTGAAGAATTTTGCTATACTTAGTAGTAAGCAATAGGGCTATGGATAAGTGGTTTCATTTCAGAAAAGCTTCGGACGTATACAGGTGAAAAAGTAAGATCATAACAAAAATACCGAAACTAGCAATATATATAAACAGTATGTAAACATTACCATGTGTATTTGTTTATACGCGTTTTGATAGTATAAAATAGGTTAAATGTTTTCATTACTTTTGGCGGTTGTGCAATTTTAAGATATTGTCCCACAAACATAATCAACACGAATAGTTCTGATTTTTGAGATAAGTGATAATTTCATGACCACTTCGAAACCGCCATTTGTTGGATGAAGAAAATGCTCGAGTCACAAAGAAAACCATTTACAGATTTGGTGTACCAACAATAGTAAAGATGATGATATAGCTATCAAAATATCAAAAAATATGATGTGATATACATTGAGCTTGAAATGAGTAACCATAAACATGAAACCAAATGACGTAGCAGTTACAAATTTTACGGTAGATCACCATACGGCCTTCAAACCCATACCGTTTTATATTGTAAGCTATAAAAGGATACAAAAACTAAAAATTGTAAGCTATACAAAGATACAAAAAGACAAATGTAAAATGATTCAAGCGAGCAAACTCAGAACTCGATTAATGTACATAAAAGAATAAATAAAAAAAGAAATATCATATACAGCAACTAACGACAACCACTGAACAAGGTTCGTTTTACTAAGTTTAGTTAAAGTGAAAAACTCGACCGACTTGATCAAAATTAAACAAAATCCTAATGGACTTGGTGTTAAGTTTGCGAGTACACGGTCTTGTTTCCGCATCAAGAAACTCCGCAAAACTAACTTTTGATAGTTATAAATCCTAAAAATACATTGAATGTCCAGATCGTATATACCATGAAGTCTATTTATCCATGAATACTGAAGTAACAGTTTCAATGTACAGGTAACAGCCATGACGTGTACCAATGAAATAAGATACCTAGCATATCAATCTAAACAAAAAGTAAAATCACAAAAATACTGAATCTCAAGGAAACCTAAACGGAAAGTCCCTAGTCAAATGGCAAAATATTTTTTTTTTACATCAAACGAATGGTTGACAACTGTCATAGTCCTGACTTGGTTCAGGCGTTTTCGTATTTAGAAAATGGTGGATTTAACCTGGTTTTATAGCTAGCTGTACGTCTAACTTGTATTCAAATATCACCAACACGCAATGTGATAAAACATTCTAACAATTACTGAGTACATTTTTACTGAACATTAAACTAGCAACATATAAATATATTTATTAAAATACATACACCGGTATTTAAACATTTATTGTATTTGTTTATAATCATACATGTGTTGAAAATATATAATAGGTTAAATGTTTTTTTTATTGGTCGAGATAGAACTGACCATGAAATTTGAATAAGGTCAACTGAAACATTTTGTGCTATACTTTTGGCGCTTGTGTGAATTCAAGATATTGTCATTTGTTGCAGTAAAGTTCTACACCCTCTCAACCGACTTAAACATTTTTTATCTTGTGTTAATCTTTTTTGTTAAAGGGAAACTTCGCAAAAAAATCAAAAATTGATATTATGTTCATCCTGTATAGAAATACTCAAATTCATAGATAGAACTTAAGCATTGTATTTAATTCCTTGATGTAAATTCAATTCATTGTTCTTTGAATTATCGATTTCTGATTGGTCTAGACGAGAGGGTAACATTAAAAAAAATTGTCACCCGCTCAGCCATGTGATAGAGTAAATTGACATCCTCGTCTTAGCCAATCAAAATATGGCATTTTAACGTGAGGTATAATAAATGAATATATTAATTAAAATACATACACCGGTATTTAAATATTTATTGTATTTGTTTATGAGAATACACGTGTTGAAAATATATAATAGGTTAAATTATTTTTTTGGTCGAGGTAGAACTGACCATGAAATATGAATTAGGTCAACTGAAACTATTTTTGCTATACCTTTGGCGCATGTGTGAATTTAAGATATTGTCATCAGAGGTTCGCTTTTGATGCAGTAAAGTTTCACACCCTCTCAACCGACCTAATCTTGTGTTAATTATTTTTATTAATCCAAATAATCATGTGTGTAAGAACAGAATCTTTAATTTGATTCATTGTATGTATTTATATCATGTATATGTACATAAAGATTTTTTTTTTATTTTTGTATATTGGTTTTTGTGTTTGTTACCTGCAGCGGCCTAGACAGACAGTAACAAATGAGTTTACATTGTATTTGTCTCTTAATAAATGTAAAGCTTTGCTGCATGCACTGCCAGTAACAGCACACCTTATACAAAGGTGTTGATACATAAGGAAAGATGGGGTATGAGTGCCATTGACAACTCTCCACCCAAGTCACAATTAATAAAAGTAAATCAGTGTAGGTCAAGGTAAGGTCATAACGAGCAAATTTGGCTCACACCGAACAGCAAGCTATAAAGGACTCCCACAAAATAACCAGTGGAAAACCATTCAAACGGGAAAACCAACGGTGTTATCTGTATAAAAAACGAGAAACGAGAAACACTTATAAACCACGTCAATATAATTGAATTTAATTTCTGATTTCAACAGGTTTAACTTTTAAATATATTATAAGAGGACAAAGGTACTTTTTTGAAATTCAGTGTCATGAATATTTGCCTAAAATATTATATTGTATACATTGTTTTCTTATTTATATAAGCTCACATTTCCCTCTATATACTAACACTCTAGATTGGATTACAGAAGAGAAAAATGAAAAAAAAAAAAACGCAACAGAGACTAATAGGGCACTTAACTACACATATAATGGGCAAATAAGTTGACAAATAGAGAACAGTTGCCTCAGAAATTAGAGAGTACTGAAATTACGATCGCCCCATTCAAACTATAATTACTAAAACAGTTCTCAAAGGTACCAGGATTATAATTTAATACGTCAGACGCGCGTTTCGTCTACATAAGACTCGTCAGTATCGTTCATATAAAATAATACAGATTTAAAGACACTATCTCAATGCATAGCATTAAATTTTTAAACATATACTAGAAAATACAGAAAAATTAATTAAAGTTACACACATTTCAATATAGATTGTTCTCCCCGTGTTCAGTATACACGTGCTGTATACTCTAAGATGACTTGCTTTATTTATGAGATGCAATTGGCCCTGCACTAGCTTAGAGTAATTGTACGTACTCTTATTTAGTTTCTTTGTGAATATTGTTTTTGTTGTAGCTGTGTTTGTGCCTTGCATCGATCTGTTGAGTTGAGTCAATCACAACTGATATTTCGGTTTGTTCTATGGTGCATGTAACACTACTGTGCAAGGTTCGGGAAATGGTGAATGGCCCAAACAATTAATTCTGACATCGGACTCGGACTTCTTTTAAATTGAGTTTAACTGTCATATTGCTGAATGTTTTTTTTTTTATATTTTAAGCGGAAATGTGATAAGAAGAAAAATAAAACGCAGCAAAATCAAATGCAAATTAATCTTCGGCTTTTTAAACTGAAACAATTCCGACTCTTTACAAAAAAATAGGTCTTTCTCTTATATTATAAAATGCCTGGTAATAATTACATGTTTTCGAACAAATTTGCATGAATATATCTATTAAAACTTCGAATTTGTTTTTCCACGAATTAGAAAATAATACAATACAATTCGAGGTTATCTTGTTATTGTAAGACTACCACACAATCATCATTCATGGAAATTTGCTTTGGAATTCAAGAAAAAAATATGTCTACTTTTGAAATGGCACAAATTATAAAAAATGCAAATTTTCTTTTCATCTTAAGTTTCAAGATGCGTTGTACTACAAATGTACAAAAGACTCTTTACATTTGATATTTTAAAATATTGATATGCAATCTTTACTATACTATTACAAAGATTGGTTACTAACAGTACACGTAAAATACTTAAAGTTAATTATCGGATCTACATAAAATCATTATCTCTCACATTTTATGTTTAAACATTTGAATTCTAAAGACTTGGAGTGGGAGGAAAACATAAATTACTTTCAATCAAGTTTCATCTACGAAATGTTTTCTAAAATGAGAAGTAGGAGGATAAAAAAGAATACCATACTTCCTCAACCGGATATGATATTTAAACCTTTAAGGTATCACCCCTCCACTAACCTGCCACACTGGAGAACGTTTCGTTTTCTTTATGTTACAGGTTTCAAACCCTTGCAATGTTAACATGGGATCTTGGTTCACCATTTGGTTGAAGATGAAAATGCTTCAGTAACAAACAAAACCATTTAAAGCTTTGTGGTATCATCAATGTTAAAGATACTGTAATATAGTAGTACTAGTATTCAATATAATATAAGATGATATGAAATGAATGCATACAATGAGATAAATCTCCACAAGAAACGAAATTGACGTAGTAGTTAACAACTATAGGTCAACGTATGGCCTTCAAGCAAAACATATACCACATAGTAGGCTATAAAAGGCCCCTCAAATGACAAATGTCTAACAATTCAAACGAGAAGACTAACGAATCGATTTATGTTTAAATCAATAAACGAAAAACAGCAACAAAAGACAACCACTGAACAATGCTACTGAGTTTATGTAAGGTGTAAAACTCGATTGACTTACTCATAAATAATCAAAATCGTTATTGACCGTTTATTCAGTTTGTGAGTGAAAGATCTAGTTTCCACATCAACAAACTACGTAAAATTAGTAAATTCTAATAAAAAACAACAACACTGAACATTACGTTCAGATAACCAGTGCAATGAATTGGATCTATCTATGAACACTGTAGTAACAGTGTACCGCCACGACGCTTAACAATACAGTAAAATACTTAACATATCAAATAAGAAGTGAGTATACTTTATGTTCTAAGTTCCAAGAACGCATAAAACCAATACAATAAAATACTTAACATATCAAATAAGAAGTGAGTATACTTTATGTTCTAAGTTCCAAGAACGCACAAAACCAATACAATAAAATACTTAACATATCAAATAAGAAGTGAGTATACTTTATGTTCTAAGTTCCAAGAACGCATAAAACCAATACAATAAAATACTTAACATATCAAATAAGAAGTGAGTATACTTTATGTTCTAAGTTCCAAGAACGCATAAAACCAATACAATAAAATACTTAACATATCAAATAAGAATGAGTATACTTTATGTTCTAAGTTCCAAGAACGCACAAAACCAATACAATAAAATACTGAACATATCAAATAAGAAATGATTATACTATATGTACTAAGTTCCAAGAACACACAAAACCAATACAATAAAATACTTAACATATCAAATAAGAAGTGAGTATACTTTATGTTCTAAGTTCCAAGAACGCATAAAACCAATACAATAAAATACTTAACATATCAAATAAGAAATGAGTATACTATGTGTACTAAGTTCCAAGAACGCATAAAACCAATACAATAAAATACTTAACATATCAAATAAGAAGTGAGTATACTTTATGTTCTAAGTTCCAAGAACGCATAAAACCAATACAATAAAATACTTAACATATCAAATAAGAAGTGAGTATACTTTATGTTCTAAGTTCCAAGAACGCAAAAAACCAATACAATAAAATACTTAACATATCAAATAAGAAATGAGTATACTATGTGTACTAAGTTCCAAGAACGCATAAAACCAATACAATAAAATACTTAACATATTAAATAAGAAGTGAGTATACTTTATGTTCTAAGTTCCAAGAACGCATAATACCAATACAATAAAATACTGAACATATCAAATAAGAAGTGAGTATACTTTATGTTCTAAGTTCCAAGAACGCATAAAACCAATACAATAAAATACTTAACATATCAAATAAGAAATGAGTATACTATGTGTACTAAGTTCCAAGAACGCATAAAACCAATACAATAAAATACTTAACATATCAAATAAGAAGTGAGTATACTTTATGTTCTAAGTTCCAAGAACGCATAAAACCAATACAATAAAATACTTAACATATCAAATAAGAAGTGAGTATACTTTATGTTCTAAGTTCCAAGAACGCACAAAACCAATACAATAAAATACTTAACATATCAAATAAGAAATGAGTATACTATGTGTATTAAGTTCCAAGAACGCATAAAACCAATACAATAAAATACTTAACATATCAAATAAGAAGTGAGTATACTTTATGTTCTAAGTTCCAAGAACGCATAAAACCAATACAATAAAATACTGAACATATCAAATAAGAAGTGAGTATACTTTATGCTCTAAGTTCCAAGAACGCATAAAACCAATACAATAAAATACTTAACATATCAAATAAGAAGTGAGTATACTTTATGTTCTAAGTTCCAAGAACGCACAAAACCAATACAATAAAATACTTAACATATCAAATAAGAAGTGAGTATACTTTATGTTCTAAGTTCCAAGAACGCAAAAAACCAATACAATAAAATACTTAACATATCAAATAAGAAATGAGTATACTATGTGTACTAAGTTCCAAGAACGCATAAAACCAATACAATAAAATACTTAACATATTAAATAAGAAGTGAGTATACTTTATGTTCTAAGTTCCAAGAACGCATAATACCAATACAATAAAATACTGAACATATCAAATAAGAAGTGAGTATACTTTATGTTCTAAGTTCCAAGAACGCATAAAACCAATACAATAAAATACTTAACATATCAAATAAGAAATGAGTATACTATGTGTACTAAGTTCCAAGAACGCATAAAACCAATACAATAAAATACTTAACATATCAAATAAGAAGTGAGTATACTTTATGTTCTAAGTTCCAAGAACGCATAAAACCAATACAATAAAATACTTAACATATCAAATAAGAAGTGAGTATACTTTATGTTCTAAGTTCCAAGAACGCACAAAACCAATACAATAAAATACTTAACATATCAAATAAGAAATGAGTATACTATGTGTATTAAGTTCCAAGAACGCATAAAACCAATACAATAAAATACTTAACATATCAAATAAGAAGTGAGTATACTTTATGTTCTAAGTTCCAAGAACGCATAAAACCAATACAATAAAATACTGAACATATCAAATAAGAAGTGAGTATACTTTATGCTCTAAGTTCCAAGAACGCATAAAACCAATACAATAAAATACTTAACATATCAAATAAGAAATGAGTATACTATGTGTACTAAGTTCCAAGAACGCATAAAACCAATACAATAAAATACTTAACATATCAAATAAGAAGTGAGTATACTTTATGTTCTAAGTTCCAAGAACGCATAAAACCAATACAATAAAATACTTAACATATCAAATAAGAAGTGAGTATACTTTATGTTCTAAGTTCCAAGAACGCATAAAACCAATACAATAAAATACTTAACATATCAAATAAGAAATGAGTATACTATGTGTACTAAGTTCCAAGAACGCATAAAACCAATACAATAAAATACTTAACATATCAAATAAGAAGTGAGTATACTTTATGTTCTAAGTTCCAAGAACGCATAAAACCAATACAATAAAATACTTAACATATCAAATAAGAAGTAAGTAAACTTTATGTTCTAAGTTCCAAGAACGCACAAAACCAATACAATAAAATACTTAACATATCAAATAAGAAATGAGTATACTATGTGTACTAAGTTCCAAGAACGCATAAAACCAATACAATAAAATACTTAACATATCAAATAAGAAGTGAGTATACTTTATGTTCTAAGTTCCAAGAACGCATAAAACCAATACAATAAAATACTGAACATATCAAATAAGAAGTGAGTATACTTTATGTTCTAAGTTCCAAGAACGCATAAAACCAATACAATAAAATACTTAACATATCAAATAAGAAATGAGTATACTATGTGTACTAAGTTCCAAGAACGCATAAAACCAATACAATAAAATACTTAACATATCAAATAAGAAGTGAGTATACTTTATGTTCTAAGTTCCAAGAACGCATAAAACCAATACAATAAAATACTTAACATATCAAATAAGAAGTGAGTATACTTTATGTTCTAAGTTCCAAGAACGCACAAAACCAATACAATAAAATACTTAACATATCAAATAAGAAGTGAGTATACTTTATGTTCTAAGTTCCAAGAACGCACAAAACCAATACAATAAAATACTTAACATATCAAATAAGAAGTGAGTATACTTTATGTTCTAAGTTCCAAGAACGCACAAAACCAATACAATAAAATACTTAACATATCAAATAAGAAATGAGTATACTATATGTACTAAGTTCCAAGAACGCACAAAACCAATACAATAAAATACTGACCATATCAAATAAGAAATGAGTATACTATATGTACTAAGTTCCAAGAACGCATAAAACCAATACTTAACATATCAAATAAAAAGTGAGTATACTATATGTACTAAGTTCCAAGAACGCACAAAATGAACTCCAATCAATCAGTGAAAACAAAACTTTCTTATTTTTGCAAATCACTGATCGAATATTATGATCATAATCATTAATGATCAAAGCCTTTTAATTATCAATGAAAGCTTTTTAAATAAAAACACATCAAAAGTGTTTCTCATGGAAGTTGTTTATTCATTAAACGTTTAATTACTCATTTAGTCAAAAATAAACTACTACATTGTTAATCGGAAACTGTAATTTGAATGACTTCTGATGTTTTGCGCGCTAATAGCCATTTTGCATTGTCATATTATGCTCGGAAATATAATTACCTTGTTTATATAACTACAAAAATTCTATGCATTATTTTTTCGCTAGTTACCTTTTTTTTACCTAATCTTATGTTTTTCTTCTCTCGTCAGTTTGCTTTTTTCTCGCGAAGTTACAAATTCTCTCGGCATTTTGATTCCTTCTCTTGTCAGTCTCATTTTTGTCTCGTCATTTTTTTTTCTCTCTCTCGACAAATTCAAACTATTTTCTTAGTCTTCCTCTTTCCATGATTGTATCTTTTCTTTACCAGTCAGTTTTCAAATTTCCTTCGGCAGTAACGGTTCTTTTTACTGCACTTTGCTTCTCATCTCGCTCGCAAACGTTCTTTTTCTCTCTGAAGTAATGATCCCCCTTTCACTTCTCTTTTTATTTCGCTTGCCAGTTTTCTTTGTTCTCTTTGAAGTTCCTTTTCGCTTCAATTTTCTTCTTATCTCGCTCGTTAGTTTTTGTTTTTTTCTCACTACAGAAACTTTTCTATTCATGTCAATATACTACTTTCACTTATCTCTGTCCTATATTTTCTTTCATTTATTTGTATTGTAGTAATTAAATGTTGTCATTTTAGTGTTATATTCAATATTGCCATATAAGCCAGAGCTTTGGCTAGCCACAAATCCAGATTCAACCCACCATTTTTCTTAAAGTGTCCTGTACACAGTCAGGAAAATGGCAATTGTTATCTTATAGCTCGTAAGGCAACAGTAGTTTACCGCTGATAAGAAGTCACAAATCGGTTGAAAGAAAACAAATCCGGGTATATAACCAAAATTGAGGGAAACACAATATAAGAGGAAAGCAACGAAACAACAGAAACACTCAAGTGCAACAACAAAAAACGACAATGCAACGCATACAGAAACGAACTATAAGATACCAACTGCCATTTTTCTGACTTGGTACAGGACATTTTATAATAGATGAACTGATAGTAATGCAACATATGAAACATATCATATCAATAAATTATATATCACAAGTATTTTCTATAAACCTAGCTCAAGCAGATAAGGATACAACAGTTGACGCCGCTGTCATCGTTGCCGTCGCCGGAAATGCAAGTCCCATGTCTAGCGGATAATACAGTCCTATCGACATTAACTGTTCACTGTTGAAAACCCTTTCGGAACATCCATGCCAAAAAATCTAGAACAGCACTTAGAAGTGCTGAAAGGATTCCACTTCCCTTTCCACACACCAACTAACCCACTTATGCCTAAGTCTCTTCCCCCCAGGTGATGAGCAAACATTTTTTTTACTCCTCTGATATTGACATTATTGTTTAATATTATCTCCTGAGACAAGCCATCCAGTTGAAGCGATTTGTTTTGAATCATGGGGTGAGGTTCACCTTGATGCGCCTGTAGCAGACATGGAAATGTTGGCAACATAATTGGATTTTGAATTGCCATTTCCAGCAATACTACGTACCATGGCTGTACCATCCAAGCAAGAGTTACCAGTACTACAGTTGTTTTCTATGCTTTGATTTTCTTCAGACATTGAGCTATCAAGCAGATAGGGGCGAAGGCATAAGCCTTGAAATGTTTCCAAGGATGCAAGAGACAATTTCACGCTAATGCTCCTGGATCGAGAAGTCAGCTTACGTATGTTAGAATTTGAGTGTTAGAACGATCTGCAAAATTATCTATGTTGCATACCACTGTCTGTGTCATTAAAGAATTGAAAACCTACCTTTGAATAAAGTATTAAATTACTGCATTCTAAACGATGTCTGGACTCCCAAACTCTAATTTCTCGATATGGCCTGAAGTCTGCTTTTGGAACCAGGTCTTTCTGGAGACACCATGTCCAAAACTCTAGGGCTAGTTTGTTGCAAACTTTGGACACAGTCCCCTCTTTTTGTTGATATAAGTCATTGTTGTTATGTTGTCTGTCTGTATGTCTGTCTGTTGAGAAAGATTAGACTGCATGAATCACTGCTATGAACTCCAGGGCATTTATATTGTATTATTTTTCTGATTGTAACCAAGGACCCCTACAAATCTTTATTTCATTACTGATTCCTATCCCACATTGATTGCATCTGTTTGATGATTACAGATGGATGGATGGATGAAAATTAAAGACCTTCCATTCCAATGAATTAACTGGTGTATCGACCAATATCGAAAAATAGCTTGAATTGAAGCCGTCAGAATTTCTTATAATTCTTAACGTTTTCTCACTGTCATTTTTTCTGATTTTTTTTACTTTTTTGCACAATTTATGTGTTGTTTGTATTTTTGTGGTTGGAAGGGACAGACTCCTATCGACCTGCCGATTTTCAACATGTGTTCTGTTGCATCACGTTATTCTGTTTTTCTAATTATATGGAAATCTATCCCTTTCCGAACCCATTGTTATAATAATTTTTATCAACGTGTGGTTGACGGTGATCTCGGAAGATGATTGGATGAATTAAATTGTAATAACCTTTATCAGCACACTTTGGAAAATATGGAAGGCACTAGAAAGAAATTTTCGTTTAACAAAAAATTATAATTTATTTTTAATCATTAGAGAAACAACAACATTTCTAGAAAGACAAAGCTTAGATTGTATGAGAACAATGTTAGATCAGTTCTGCTGTACGGTTCAGAAACATCGAAAACAACGAAGAAGTAGAAAATCGAATTAGAGGATTCGAAGGACGCTGTTTGAGACAAATTAATAACATCAGATATCCAAATGTTATTTCAAACACTTAACTATCAGAAAGAACAGGTGTGAAGAATATAGTGAATGAGATTATGAGAAAGCGGTGGAAATATATTGGACATATATTGCGAATGGATAACAAACAGCATGTGAAAAATGCTAACATGGACACTACAAGGGACAAAAAAGTCTGGAAGAACTAATGGCACATGGAGAAGAGATGTAGCAGAAGAGATAAAAGATATGTTGATGACTTATGTGTTCAAGAACATATAAAGGATTTAGTAAGTAAGGGTAGGGTTTTTCAGAATAGATAATTATGGACACACAAACAGAATAAAATCCATAAACAATAAAGAATAGAGGAAAAAAGTTTCCCAAGTGAAAAAAACACTCGTTTGAATTGTTTTACATATGTCATCTCGGGACCTATTTTAATAGCTTCATGTTGCTAGGCGTAAATTTTATTATTGAAGGCTTTACAGTGACCTAATATAGTTATCAAAGGTACTAGGATTATATAATTTAGTACGCCAGACGCGCTTTTCGTCTACATAAGACTCATCAGGTCCGAGAACACAATTAATTCGTAGTGCATTTCTTTTAGAACATAAATGAAAATAAAAAAAATCCCACCTGCGCTTTCTCAAAGAAACTTTTACAGTGTGTTGTACTACTTTTGGGACAAATTATATCTAATTTATAGAAAACTTCATCGCCTCTAACTCAAAATATGGACAATTTTATGTTTAGGGCGTCTTGAAATCTTTTGACAGCTTCCGAAGTGCTCATTTTCAACCTTTTTCAGCTGGACCAAATCACTACTTTCCTTTAATATTCTGGACCCAAATTTTTTTACAGTGTAATTTTATCCACCTACTTGCAATTTGAGGCATTAAACATGGCGAAATAAATTTGGAAGGGGTATAAAAATTAATGGCAAGTAACCCACTATCAACAGTAGGGACTATATTTGTAAAATCAAGGGACGACAATGGTGGTCTCGGACCATCAGTGACGCTCATATCAAAATATTTATAAAGCGATGATCTGTTTGTCGTTTGGGCTCTGACTTGTTAGCAATCATACCACGCGACACGTCTTTTTATTTTGATATCGATAAAAAGAACTGTAAAACGATTTGCGCTCAATTCTATAATGACTGGTATACAAAACGCAGTATAATATTTGTAGACTATTTCGATATCTCTACCGATGTTCTGACTCAATGGACAAGTAAGCATTGGTATGTAAGGGAAAAAAATGAATTCACAAGATATATGAATTGAAAGAAGTTTGCGTTTAAAGAAAGATGTAATTTTGCAACGTCATAATATATGACCGCTGTTAATCATGCACGGCCGTTCTACTTGAGATTTTCATTGTTAGAATTAAATGTTAAAGTTAAATAATCAAAAGAACAATTTAATTCATAATTTCAATAATAACTTTGAAATCGCTCGATGTTTCTTTCATACGGTATGATAGGATACATTTAGTGATTTGTTTAAATGGCAGATTCTTCAATACATTTATTATTTGGTTAAAAGAAAGATTGTTTGTTAACATTTGAAAGGTGGTTTCTTTTAATAGGAAAATAGTTCTTTCAAATAGAAGAATGGGAATGCATTCCGTGATTTGATTAAAAGAAAGATCATACATTTCTACATTTTTATCGGGCTATTTTGTTACGGAATCAACCAGTTAAGATGAGATTTTTTTGAATGAATATGACGTCGTTCAGATGGCAAAATATGACGGGATCAAAGAAGTCTGATACGTTTCCCTTTAAATTTGTTCTCATACTGGTAAACACTCGTAAAGTTAATGAAGCTAAGTTGAATATGAATATCAAAGAGTCTTATTATTGCAGTTAAAAATAAATAGCAATGAAACTCAATGTTTTTCAGTGCTGAATAATTATAAGAAGATGTGGAATTATTGCGAATAAGACAACTCTCCATCAGATGAGAACCAATGACGTAGATGTTACCTTTTAAATTAGATCAACGTAAGACCTTCAATAGTAAGCTGTCAAATGTTCCATAATGACAAACGTAAAACAATTCAAACGAGAAAACTAACGGCTTGATTTATTTACCAAAAACATAACAAAAAACGAATATCATATACAGCAACAAACGAAAACCACCGAATTACGGGCTCATGACTTAGAACATGCACATACAGAATGTGGCGAGGTTAAATGTGTTTGCTGTCGCCACATATTTAGGATATGAATTGGAAAGTATTCAAAATCCTCAAATGAAAACTAATCATATAATGTCAAAAGTATACAATTATAGCTCTCCAACAACGAGTCAATCCCATACCAGTTTAATTAAACTATTTTGATTATAATACTCCTGAATTAAGTTAAACACGATAAGCTATGATTTTTTTTATTAAAAAAGCGTTGACTCGGCTTTAAAATTACGACGAGCAATGTTAACGCGAAGTTGAGAATGGGACTATGTTGATTTGTTCAGTGTCACGTGGGATGGTAAAAGTATCAACCAATCAAATTATGCTTTAACTATTTAACAGATTTGACTCCCTTTGTTTGAATTGCTCACCAAAGTTTGTCAATATAACTGATATTTAGACAACTGATATACAAATGGAAGGTTTAGCTAGATATAAAACCAGATTCAACCTGCCATTCTCTTCTGAAAAAAAAAACCTTTACAAATTCAGAAAGATGGCAGCTGTTTTACACGAATTACATGTATAGTCATTTCGTACTCTAACCTTTTCGTACCCGTCTTTAACCCCCCCCCCCCCCATTTAGTACACTGGCAAAAAGCTGTTTCGTACCCTGACCATTTCATACAATGACCATTTCGAACCTCATGGAATTTTTCAAGCGTACACTTTCGAACCTCATGGAAAAATATGTTTACCATTTCGTACTACATGGAAGATTAACTGTATGCCATTACATTCCTCATTGGATATTAACTATGTACCATTACATACCTCATTGGATATTAACATGTTTATCATTTCATGACTCATAGACGATTTGTGTGTATACCATTTCGTACCTCATGGAAGATTTGTATGTATTCCATTTAGTAAATCATTGAAGGTTTTTACGTATGTCATTTTACACTCTGTGTTATATTCTTATGCATGCACTTTTGAATCTCCAAGGAAGATTTTTATTTCTTGGTAAAAATAGTCTCATCAACATTTTGCAGTTTTTTACTTGTTCTGTTGCATGGTTTATGACGGGCTTTTTTTTTATGGACTTTGCCTTGGTATTCGGTATTTTTTTAGCTCACCTGGCCCGAAGGGCCAAGTGAGCTTTTCTCATCACTTGGCGTCCGTCGTCTGTCGTCGTCCGTCGTCGTCCGTCGTCGTCGTCCTGCGTCCGGCGTTAACTTTTACAAAAATCTTCTCCTCTGAAACTACTGGGCCAAATTTAACCAAACTTGGCCACAATCATCATTGAGGTATCTAGTTTGAAAATTGTGTCCGGTGACCCTGCCAACCAACCAAGATGGCCGCCATGGCTAAAAATAGAACATAGGGGTAAAATGCAGTTTTTGGCTTATAACTCAAAAACCAAAGCATTTAGAGCAAATCTGACATGAACTAAATTGTTTATCAGGTTAAGATCTATCTGCCTTGAAATTTTCAGATGAATCTGACATTCCGTTGTTAGGTTGCTGCCCCTGAATCGGTAATTTTAAGGAAATTTTGCTGTTTTTGGTTATTATCTTGAATACTAATATAGATAGAGAAAAACTGTAAACAGCAATAATGTTCAGCAAAGTAAGATCTACAAATAAGTCAACATGACCAAAATGGTCAGTTGACCACTGTAGGAGTTATTGCCCTTTATAGTCAATTTTTAACCATTTTTCGTAAATCTTAGTTATCTTTTAGAAAAATCTTCTCATCTGAAACTACTGGGCCAAATTAATTGAAACTTGGCCACAATCATCATTGGGGTATCTAGTATAAAAATTGTGTCCGGTTACTCGGCAAACCAACCAAGATGGCGGCCATGGCTAAAAATAGAACATGGGGGTAAATTGCAGTTTTTGGCTTATAACTAAAAAAAAAAAGCATTAAGAGCAAATCTGAAAGAGGTAAAATTGTTGATCAGGTCAAGATCTATCTGCCCTGGAATTTTCAGATGAATTGGATCATTGGTTGTTAGGTTGCTGCCCCTAAATTGGTAATTTTGCGGAAATTTTGCTGTTTTTTTGTTATTATCTTGAATATTATTATAGATAGAGATAAACTGTAAACAGCAATAATGTTCAGTAAAGTAAGAACTAAAAATAAGTCAACATGACCAAAATAGTCAATTGACCCCCTGAGGAGTTATTGCCCTTCATAGTCATTTTTTAACATTTTTCACAAAATTTGTAGATTTTCACTAACATTTTCCACAGAAACTACTGTTATAGTAGAGATAATTGTAAGCAGCAAAAATGTTTAGTAAAGTAAGATCTTCAAACACATCGCCATCACCAAAACAGAATTTTGTCATGAATTCATTTGTGTACAATGTTTAATATTAACATAGACCAAGGTGAGCGACACAGGCTCTTTAGAGCCTCTAGTTTAAATACAGATTGACATACAATACCCATGTATGAATAACAAATGTATCCTTTTATTTGATCGGGATATTTCTTTTTATAACATAAACTTTAAGAGTAAATAAATTAGAAAATTCAGCAACTATATATCGTTTTCTTTGCGTCTTGTTTCGTTTTAATGCGTTGTCATTTACAACCCTGACACCAATTGCTGAATGACGTCAGAGAAATGAAATTACAGGATTTATTTCACTTGTGAAATTATCAGTTTTTATTTCAGTTTGAAATCATGATATTTGACTGCAACCAATGTGAAAAAATATATTTTATATAAAAGGCCATTAAACTTCGCGTTGGATAACCGAAAGATTCAGAAATATCAATTTGACATGCGCAGATCACGGTTGAAATAATAACGATATTTCGCGTCAAAATAGAAGCATGTACTTGTATATTCTAATACTTAAGTGGATAATGAACTTTGGAGAGTACATTGTTTATTTGTTTCTCATATTGTGTCACGATATGCTTAAAAGAGGGACGAAAAATACCAAAGGGGCAGTCAAACTCATAAATCTAAAACAAACTGACAACGCCATAGCTAAAAATGAAAAGGACAAACAATAGTACACATGACACAACATAACCTCGCATATATAACTATCCTTTAATTATGTATTTTACATACCGACCGTGCGAGGGACTCTTAGATGATCTTAGGTAGGCTGAGAGACATACTGTGTACACGCTTCACTAACAATAATCATAAAACACATGGTTAATTTTCTGATCTAAGAGACGTTTCGGGAATCGTGGTTTTACTGTAATGATACAAATAATATCAAAAAAATTAAGGCTGATATTTCTTTGGAAAAATTAACTTAGTCTTTTTAAGGAGTTGTCGTAATCACGAATTGTCTAAGTCGTAATCACGAATTGTCTACGTCGTAATAACGTTACATGGTCGTAATGATGACTTCACATAAAACTACACCCGAAACTGCCGGTATCCGATCTTTAACGCATAAAGAGATTTATTTTAAATAAGAATTTGAACTTGAATGTATTTGAAACGCTTCGTGTGCCAGAAAGAATTCGATGTGTGTCACTTGCTTTATTGCACCTACTTTGACGGCCCACGAAAAATAAGAATAACTACTAAAAAATGTATATATAACTTGAAATTTACAAAGTCTCAAGTGTGTTCATTTAATAATGCGCTGCTTCCTAGTAAATACTAAGTGTATTTCTAACAATTAAGTTTCTCTCAAAAGTCATGTGGTTTCAAATTATATGGAATATTTCTACAGTACGTCAAATCCAATAAAAATGCTCATACATTAATATTGTAATGAACGACATATTTCTCGCGCTATGTAATAAAGAATTGATTTATTCTTGTCATAGATTTCATCACAGTTACCAAATTAAAGTTAAAAAAGGGAAGATTTGCAACCCAATAACATCCTACATAAAATTCAAGTAGCGATTTACCTATGCTGTAAAAATCACGTCAAACTACGTTTCCTCCGAGATTAAACAAAGACAACCAATCAAAATTGGTTTTACATCAGCAGCAATGCCAATCAGATTGGGAGTCACTCCTTTTATTACGCTTAAATGTAACCAATTAAATAAAGTACAATAATTTTATTAAATCATTAGTGAAAGATAAAGGTGTATTACAGTACTAGCACCAGCGGGGGCGACATTTTACTGAATAAATTTGCTTAAAATTATAGTTTTACGAACACTGTACATTATGCATTTGAAAATATACAACTGAAGTCAACGAAATTTAAGAAAACTAATTTTAACTGGACTTTTACATTATACAGAACTGTGACTTTTTTTTACTGAAACAATGGGAAGATATATTTTACAAGTTGTCATCTTAATAAGTTGTACATTAGGATTTACAGGTAAGCTTTTTTAAAGTAATTTTATTAAATTTGCAGGTGAGTTTTTAAATATTTTGTATTTCTTTATTATAGCGAGGGGGGGACTTCGGGATGAGGAATAGCAATCATTTGCGTTTTGATGTTTTCATTTGCGCAAACTGATGTTTTGACATAAATTCTATTTTCCATTTATATTACATTAGATGTAACGAAAAAACAAATTCTGATGAAAAATAAATTCATAAATACCAATATGAAACGTTTTTTTTTCTTTCTTCTTTTTTTCGGAGTAAAGGTATAAAATTTAACTAGTTATAATAATAATAATATGCGAATATTCATTTTCTCACGTCTTAAAAATTAAAACGGACAAGAATAATTATAGCTTGTTTTCTTTCGGAGAAACGAAAATGTTTTTCTGTACAAAAAAGTCATGGAATCAAAACAAAAATTAAGTGACTTTCAGCTCCATCATTATATAAATGTTCAAAGTTGCTTACAAGAACTATTCTAAGTGTAACATTGCATGCTTTTTGTAATCAAATTATGTACAACTTATGCGGTATGGGCTTTGCTCATTCTTGAAGGCCGTACGGTGACCTATTATAATAATTGTTAATTTTTGGATAATTTTTGTCTCTTGTGGAGAATTGTCTCTTTGACAATCATACCACTTCTTTTTTTTTCTAATATATCATCTAACTTTGAATTTAGCAATATCCTTGAACTGTGTAAAAGTCTCTATTCTTCCGTGTGATGTTTTTTGTCAGATTTGTGGTATAATCACATACATCAAATTTCTTATTATGTCTGGGTAAACAAAATATGACAATAATATAAATAACATCTCAATTGATTAAGGTCAGAAACTTACGTTTTATATATGATAAAGCATCACTTTACCAGGCAGAACATAGAAGGTATGTATCTCTTGGTAGTTTTTAATTTTCTCAAAATAGTATTGATGACTCAGTCTGAGTAATTTGTAGGGCTTAGAACGACAAATGCGTTTATCATATACATATAGAAGAACAATTTGTCGTTTCCGGCACTGGTGTATTCTGGGAGCATACACCACAAATGCTGCGGTGTCCAACAACGTTCTAAGCATAACGTTCTAAGTAAAGGAATTTTGCCAAATGACGTGACTTCTTTTGGACTTTGAAAAATTATCCATGATCCTGTTTATTTTCTCGACAAAACTAATATAAAACGGCGTATAACTATCAGGTCGACTTGGAAACAGTTAGAATATCGGAGGGTTCGGATGGTTTACATTGATATTGAATGTCTAGCAAAAAGTGAAGACTACAATGCATATAGAAAAGGACAGAGAGCATCGATAATAACGGGGTTTTTAAACATTAAGAATGAAAAATAAAGGCTTTCAAATATTTACTAACACAGAAAATTTGCCGAAAATAATTAAAGAATACTTATAAGAAGGACCCATCATTATTAAGACAATAATATCGACTCGTATTCTAAGTGCAGTAAATACAATCGTTGTACGCAATCATACAATAAGTTGAAACTTTGTTTCAATGTCAAACACAAACAAAGTTATTATTCGAGTAAAAAAACCTTTAAACCAATGTGAATACCAAAATCCGTGTTACTTGTAGTTGACATAATTTAGACGAAGTTAAGATTTAAAAAAAGCTTCGAGCTATATATATCCGGTCTATAAAATGTTTTTTTCAGTACTGCGTACTTTTTGAACACGGGGTTGAATGCCCGAACAATAAAAGTGTACAATTATCATTATAGCTTTTCCATTAAGAGTAAAAAACAATCTTTTTGTGAGAGAAAAAAAGGAATAAAAATTATGGGAAAGAAATTTAATATTAAGTTACTTTAATTATTTCAAATTATAACTAATTTGCACTTGATTCAAAGGAGTAGGTCCGGTCCGGTAAGGACTCATTTTGGCCTAAAATTTCAGTTTCATCTAACGAAAGATTTTGACCACTTTTTAAACACTTAAGTGTCTATTTCACTTGATTCAATTAGTTTTTGTGAAAGTTTTTAACTAATTTAGTCATTAAAAACGATCCGATTCAAGCTCAAATATGAAAAATCTCTCAAATATGCCAAAAAACGTCACTTTTCGGATGGTTTTTGTCAAAAATGAAAGTGGCCGCATCCGTGTTCATCCACAATCTTTATATATGTTATGTATTATCATAAAACACAACTTACATTTCAATATTAAGGATGAACACGAATGCGGCCACTTTCGTTTTACACGGAAACCGTCTAAAATTTAACTAAAATGACAGAATTTTGAAGATTTCAGCAATTTAGCATGACTTAATGATGCTAGTACCCGATATATGTGCATTGTATGGTCAAAAACAGCCCATATTTATGTAGCAGAAGCATTTAACTGTCCAATAAATAACTAAAAGTTTACATTTTAACAACTTTGTAAAACTGTTATATTTTGGGGCCAAAAAGGGGTCTTACCGGACCTACTCCTTTATATTGAAATGTGCATTACGCAATAAAGAAAACTAGACTAACAGTATACAATAAGAGAAATGACGGACAAACACTAATGAAAAGAGATAAAATAAAGGAGGGAAACGGGTAAATTTAAAGATTAGAGTAGGATTGGTAAAATAATAACAACTAAAGAAAAACGACCAGAAAAAAATCAAGAATAAAAAATGAGATCCTTAATCATTCAGTACGTGTATTATGAAGTGCAATTTTGCATAGAACACACAAATACGACTGCAAGATATCTATAACTTAACTTTCAACCGTATATCTGTACTGTTTGTGTTTGGTTTCAATCATTCGTATCATGTAGTATTTATCTAAGGTTACAAGTATAAAACATATTATTATCATGTATAGTCATTTGTCTGTCCATTATCCCTTTGATTTTTTCTTTTTATTCAACTTGTTTTCTTCAATTATAAACAATACGGAATACGAATCTGGTAATTAAATTATCAGAAATTAGATAGAACCATGAGCAATTACGCTTCCTATTTCAAGTCTGAATCTTTTGAAAGTTTTAATTCTACGTTTCCGATTAAGAAGCATCGAAGCTTTAATAGAATTGGGTAAGCATAGAAACAAGAAGTAACATATCTCTAAGGAGTAAGAATTCAAAATAATCTGACAGAACCATTGTGAATATCAATAAAAACAAAAGAAAAAAAATCATATTTCCTTACGATTCAATCCATAACTGCCTTTAATGCTACAGAATAAATTCCCTTGTTTTAAAATAAAAATGTATTTAGAGATACGGGAACTCGATCAATTAACTCAGTGTTCTAATTTGTTTTTAACGCCTTAGTAATCTCGCGCTCTCCTCGATATTGAGGATCGACTTGAAAATAGGCAAATGTTGTAAGCTGCCATTCACAGAATTATAGGCTAATGTTTACCTTAATGTACTCATTTGTTTATTTAAAAATACTATCGACAAAACAGGAAAACAACTTTGCCTCCTTTCCTCCCTGTTTTTTTTCTTCTGAATTAATAATCTATGATTTCCAACAATGTAGTACTGCGTACATTTTCTGTTCCACCCACCACTGCTGTCGACACGGGAAATAATTGAGTTATTGTCCTCATTGAAAACATTTCCAATGAAACGCGATTGGTAGTCCTGCAATGAAATTGAAGATGTGACTATATTATTTTGCATTGCAGTTAAATATCAACAATTGGGTCAAATTTCATACAAAAGATACATTAATTTACTTTGCCAATTCAGTTTATAGATCAACTTTGTCTAAAGAAAGTTGCAACCTAACAGAGTGGCGAAGGATACCAAAGGGACATTTCTTGAGAATTTCGTGATTGACGCCTTAATAAATTTTAATTCATTCGCACTTCGGCGAGGTTCACGATGAGAATAAACACTATTAGAGTAACTGCTGAAAAGAAGCACGTTGGCTCATTAAAGTGCATTACACTGTTGTTTTTCTCATAATTTCAGTTATTAAAGCTTTAAAAGGAAGCGGATTTTACAATAAATAACTGGTATCTTTATTTTCTTTGTATGAACATCAGTTTTATTATGAAAAACACCACACTGACTGAGATCATTTATGAAATAAATTTCCTGGAGGTTGATTTGAAGTGGAACTGTTCGCATTGTGCTAAAATGGTTGTAAAATGTTAAAAAACGAATCTATAAAAAGGAACCGTCTTAATCACATATCGTTAATCACGTGACGCTTCTAGCTAGAAATTATTTATTTCCGTTCGATATGTCTTTGTTATAGCCGTCTTTATGCCAGAATATATGACAATTTTCAATTAAATGTTGTCTTGAAAACCCGACAATAAAATCTCTAACTACTTTATTATTACTCTAACACGAGTTTGTCATTAGGCCACGCCAAACAGTATTTTTTTGTAATATTTTAATTCATATTAACTATCTATCATCGAATCTGACATTAGTCATGCTTTGGTAGACATTGGTATCAACGAAAACTGTAATAACAAACATTCCGAACCTTAAAAGTTAAACAAGAAAGGGAACACCATAAAAATTATTATATCCAAACTCTCAACTACATCGTACAGACTGGAAATGAATAATACTAGTACCCTCTCTTATCGAAGGCATAATATGCATGGCTACAGATATCAACTTAATCTATCCAAATAATGTCAATAAACTCATCATAGATACATGTACCAGCTCTAAATATAGTATACGCCAGACGCGCGTTTCGTCTACAAAAGACTCATCGGTGACGCTCGAATCCAAAAAAAGTTAAAAAGACCAAATATAAAGTTTCGTGTAGAGAAGTATCTTTAAGCGTAAGACTATTAAAATGAATTTTGCACATCTTTTACTCGTTTATTAACAAAATAAAACACAATCATTAAAATCCGTATTTATATTTCATAGGGAAAGATATTCTTTATTTATTATTTATTTATAAATACCACCTCAATTTTGGACACTATGGTCTCCTTAACCTAACAGCTGAATTTGCACACTTATATAATAATGGGCTTTTGACATCAGCAAATAAACTTTGCCATATTATGTCGCTAACACTAACTATTTGTCATGAAAAATTAATGTAAAAGTTTGACACGGCTAGACAAACGAATGGCGCTTTTTTCGAGAAGTGCACGAACGGAATGTTATTTCAACACTTATAGTTTAAGGGTTAATCTGCATTAACACAAATGTTGCAGATTTTTTTGCTTCGAAATAATTGTTAATTTATTAAGTGACAAACATGCTGTGAATATCGCTGTTTCTAAGATAAACCAGGGCATAGAAATTCGTATAAGATCAACCAAATTTAAATACTTGAACTATTCGAATAAATGACACTAAATATGCATTACAAGACGATATCAATTACTTTAAATCTTTACTAAAATGTTCCATTGATACAACGATTTAGTTTGGAAGTTTGTTTATACCTGGAAAACGTATTTCAAAGGGGATAGCAAATCCTTTTTGTTTTCTCTCGAAGAAGTTGTTTACCGAGTCCTTTAATAATCTATATATTAATACAATCCGGGTAAACTTACCAATATTTAAACAACAAAAAAATGTAAAAACACAAAAATATTAAACTCCGAGGAAAATTCAAAAAGGAAAGTCCAAAATCAAAAGGCAAAATCAAAAGTCCAAACACATCAAACGAATGGATAACAACTGTCATATTCCTGACTTGGTACAGGCATTTTCTAATGTAGAAAGTTATTCTTTAAGGTTACCAATTAAACACTGCAATTAGATTTTTTTAAATTTTTTTTTTTATAAAATACTATGGCTATTGAGTTTGTTATCAGTGATTTAAACAAAATTGAATATTATTGTTATACACATATATGCAAATGTGTCTTTAATCGACAAAACCGGTACCTTGGTACTGCATAACTTAATGTCTTCTCTGACTGTTTATGACAGTAAAGAGTTGACAACCTTACCTTTCACGTTTATAAATACTACTTGCCTCTTTAACTTTCTTATTGTTATGAGCAATAAGCATAAGTTTATAGTTCTCAATAACTAACAGATGTTCATGGTAGAACATGAATAAGACCATAAGTTCGGGAGTCGCTATATTTCTATCATTTTTCAAACAAAAACATTGTCATCATTTTAAGTTCAAGGTTTTCGATGAAAATCGTATATTGAATATTTATCAGCTTGTGTACTTGTTCGCTTAAAACATTTGAATCCTTTTTTTCAAAGATGCTTAAAACTATCCATATTACATGCAAAATGTCATTGTTTTTTATCACCCCTACCTAAGACAGTTACCCTCCCCGCAGTGATCGTTCCTCGTTATAATCACAAAGTAAACTTTTTCGCATACCAGACAGCTTTATCTATTAGAAAGTGCTTCGATGGAACATACAGTTACGATCATCTTAAATAAAAAATACGATCATCGTTGATAAAAATAATTAAAAGTCACGATCATCATCGTGATTTTTTGTATCTCTATTTTTATTCTTCTTGTTGCCTTTCCATCCTGTGCCAAAGAGATGTTTCTTGGCATAATACAAATCTGAAAATAAGCTGTTAATGTGGAGAAATCAGCCTTCAAAAATTTCCCTGTGTTCGCCATATTGGGATGAGTTACGATCATCACGTTGACTGCAGTGACAGTAGGAGGCATTGTGTTTTCAGGTCTTTGATTCTCCGTTTTCGTCCGTTCATCCGTCCATGTTCGTTATGATGGAATTTAAAAAAATATATATCTATCATTATAAAAAATGATATGGTTAACACACATTTGACGGGTTTATTTAACATGGAAATCTGATAATGCAAGTGGGCAAGGTATCTTGTTCAATTTATTCATGTTTTATTTTAATCATGAGTCTAATAAGAAATGTGCGAAACAATCATACAATGTACATGAATTAGTCTACGATTATATACCCACACAAAAAAAGCAGTATTACAAAGGAGTAGGAAGTTACGGAAGGGGATTAACACTCATAAGCCATGAGAGATAAACAAATTCAGGACAAAAACCTTAAACGATGAAAGGCTAACAAAAGTCTACACAACACTACGTAAACACCCGAAGACTTTTAATTTTTTTCTCGCAGTTATTTCTCCGGACCGAACGAAATTCGAATATTTTTTTCACACTTGAAAGATTGCTCCATGTTTCGAATGTTTTTTTTCTTCTGACCTTTAACGAGTTCAAGAAAAAATAATTTAAGTTCCCATTCAATGATGTCATTCATCTGCCCAAATATTTAAGCTTCTAGGAGCACCTGAGATTACCCCCAGTTTTTGTTGGGGTTCGTGTTGCTTATTCTTTAGTTTTATTTGTTGTGTCATGTATACTCTTGTTTGTCTGTTTGTCTGTGTGTCTTTTTCATTTTTAGCCGTGGCGTTGTCAGTTTATTTTCGATTTTTGAGTTTGACTATGATGATCTTTCGCCCCTCTTTTACTGTGTCTTAGAGTTTACAAAGAACTACCATTTACTAAAATTTCAGCATTCAAGAAAAACAAGCATCAACCAAAGGTTCAATTCATTGGTAGATTAGCTTTGGTGACGGTTACTGTATCTTAAAGTTCGCAACGAACATTGTCATTTACTAAAATTTCACCATTCAAGAAAAACAAGTATCAACGAAAGGTTCAATTTATTGGTAGCTAAGCTATGATGACGGTTGCTGTATCTAAAGAGTTCATAACGAACAAAAATGTCATCACTCAAAAGAAACAAGTGTGAACCAGAAATAGAAGTAGATTGTCGGTTTTATGACGGTAGTTCTATTCCTTTCAATCATTGTGTGTAGGGTGTCCCGTGTAGACAGTGGAAGCAACATGGTTATTTCTAACAAAGAAACTGTTGGACATTTTTTATTTTATTTGTTTTTATTCAAAGCGTTCTACTGATATGGATCGTTTATTCAAAACATTGTAGTGCTCTGGATTATTAGTGGTGCAATAAAGTGATGATTTAATGCCCTATTCGTCTTTGTGTAAATTTTCATGCGATTATATCTTTAAATGTATTGTCCGCAATAACGGAATCATTTTCAATGTTTACCTTGACATTTGATGGCAAATGGTTATTCACAGAAAACAATATCATCTTACTGTTTGCAAACAAACCGACCGAGTTAAGTAATACATGATACACAGTAGGATGTGTACTTTGTGTGTCCAATGTCGTGTCTTGGGACACATAACTAAACTTAAGTACTTCTAGTCAATACAGAAAAAATGTCACGAGTAGTTTTATTTAATATACAAATAAGGAAAATGTCAGACAAAAAATAAATAAAATCTAAAAGTTCGAAGGCCAAGTACCATGGTAATACAATGAATAATTATAACTAAGATGGGTAAACGAGGAAATATACACTACCTATACAATTTAATCCTAGATAGGTAAACAGTTCTTGCTCCAGTACCAGCTTATCAACGCCATTCATTTAAAAGTTGGAATGACCTCGTTTTGAGTTTAAAAGTTGTAATGACCTCGTATTGAGCCTCCTACAGTCTAGAAAAATGTTTATTTCTTTAATTGAATTGTTTACAATAACCCATAACTTAGCTATATAATTGTATAAAAAGTTCTTCCATTGAAATAGTGTCGCTTTGGGACAATAGAACACATAATGCAATCAGCTTTAATAGTTTAATAAGACACAATGCTTCAAGCTTCCGTTGCGGTATCAGTTAAAGACATGTATACGCCAGATAACTCAGCTCATAAAACGGGGAATTGTCCTAAGTCAGAGTCATTTGTTTTTTGTCAACACGAAAATGTTGATTTTGATTTAGTTTCGCATTCAAATATTGCAGGTTAAACTACAAAATCACTGGAAAGTCATTCATTGTGTACCTACATACTTTTTATGCATTTCCAAAAATGATGACCGACTCTCTGGAGTGATTTTCGAATTTTCCAAATCAGTACCATCATAAGTCATACCTTGTTAAGGATTTGAAGATCGTGACGGACTATTTCAATTATTTTAATCTCTGGTACGATTTAGTGCTTGCATAATTATCGAGGCACATTGTTTAACAACGCAACATACATTATAACATTGTATCATGTTTGTAAAGTACTATTATAGGAATTTGCTTTTGGTTGGTGTAATTTGATATAATACAGGATATGCTTACACTTCAAGAGCACACATTCAAGAACACCCCTGATTTTAGGTGGAATCGATGTTGCTCAGTCTTTAGTTTTTTGTGTTGTGTTTTGTACACTGGTTTAAAGCTTTTTGCCGTTTTGTATTTTAATTAGTCATTTCGATGTCGTTTATTTTTCGACTGATGAGTTTGAAGGTCCCGTTTTTTCAGACGGTATTGTATGATTAATTGCTATTTAGTCAACTTTTGTGCTTATGATTTGGTTTTTATTCATGGTGCATTTAATTAGGAAACCTGCATACATGTAATACAATTCCTATAAGATAGTGTAATAAATGATGGATCCATCCATAACATTTACAAAATGGTTTCTTACAGAAAACACCTGACAAATCGGAATTTTAGTCATTTAAAATTTTACAAATTTGAAACATCTTCATAAATCCATGCTCATATACGTTTATCAGTTGTATTTCTTGAAACAAACAAAATAGTATGATTTCGTATCAGTCAATTTATTTAATGGTTATAACTGTTTTAAACCGCATTTGTTTATTAGCAATAGTTAACAATGTAGCGCGTGTCATCATCAATGTAATTAATGGAAAATGACGGAATAGACATGAATAAAAATGTCAGAAATCGATCTGAAGGTAATTACCGTGTAACAAGACTTAATTAACGGTAACAGTTTACCTGGCGTTGAGATTAACGTAGTCAATTTACAAAACGATGCCATCTTCATTCCGTATATCGATTCTTATCGATATTTAAAATTGACATTTCTCAAAAAGATCAACTCGGTTATTTAAAATGATAAAAATCAACATTTATGGTTGACTGGGTTGATTTTTATCAAAATAAAAATGCAATTACAAATATTTCCTTTTAGCAGTCTTTTAATCATCGACATCTTGAAGTCCGTAAATTGTTTCTGTATTTAGTTTTCAGTTCTTTGAGCATATTTAAAGACTTTGGTGTGTAGTCGATACGATGAATTTGACGTACTTACTTTTTATTACTTTCATGTTAAAAGGAGTCTCAAACCGATAAAAATAATTGTCAAATATATAAATGTATAATAGTTTAACGACTGAAAGGATTCCCATTTTCAAACACGTGTTCGCCATGTGTCCTTGACATCTTATAGCATATCCAGACACACAAAATTGACTTCCTTTTATCACAACCGCATTATATATGTTAGTTAAAAGTACAACAGAGGTTAGAATAACTCTAAATGCTCCCTTACACTCATTGAAGTTTGAAATTTCTTTTGATTTGAAATTTACAATGTTTTAAGATTTTTTACTCCCTGCTGACTGTTCTGTTGGGTTTAAAATTTGAATAGGATTAATACGTCATCATAATTTATGGTTCATCGAAGAGTACCTTAAATCCCACTAATAACCAAACTATCAACATAATATCACGGAGCACTGTGATCTCTGAATTAAAGTACAGGACTTCAATTCTGTACAATTGAATTAAATAACACCTAGCTTACACTTTGATCTTTTTTTAAGTAAATTATTGGTAGCAAATTCAGAGAATAACTAATATCAAGTACATATTTTACCCTTGAAGATAAATTTACAATTAAAGCTATGATGATTATAACGGAATAATGCAATTTTTATTTTCAACACCAAATTTAGTGTTTGTCATTTACAGAAATGGAATACCAATGGTCTTATTTTCTTTTTTTTAATTTTTCATGTGTGTTGGTTGGTACATTTATAGCTACGGAAAACTGTCACGAGGGTGCAGAGGTAAAAGTGCACCTTTTACATATCAATCTCCCATAAACTTATAATTATTTTTCAATTAAACCAATAGATCGTATTGCACGGTGTTCTGTGGTTGAATCTGTTTTCTAATGGTAATTAAAACCATATTAGTATATGACAAACACGTATAAGCATAACAATAACATCAACACTATGATTGTTTACTGCAAGTTATTATAACTTGTATTAATCTCTTTCCACTTTGCGGTTGCAAGTGCTGCCTTGTAGTGACATAAGCCTGCCTTTTTCAAAATCTACGAAGGTGTCTTTTACGTGCAAAATATATTGCTCTCTTTTAACACGGGTCAGCTTTTAATCGCCCCCTTTCGACGGACTATCATTGTTTCTCAATACCATATTAGCAAATGGTGTTAATGTAGAGCAGAAAATTAAGCCGCTGAAATTTCACCCCGGAACGTCAATCGAACCAGGAACCTTAACGTTTACAGTTTGTGATTCACTTTCACCTCATACGAAAGTTCACGTCATTGAAATGTCCCTTTGTACATATAACGTAGGTTTACTGTCACAAATAAGTTAACAATTATGGCAATTATCTAGGCTAAAAATTGCCAAAAATATAAAAAATATCGAAACGGACCTTTTGTACTTTGCGTACGGTTCAAAATTATTCTACAAAAAGGATGTTTCAAGACAAAATGGTTAATTTGATTATTACTAGTACAAACATAACAATTTTGTTTCGAAAATTCGAGCGGCGGCTTACATTGAATTTCCAGACTACAAGTTAATTACATGAGAATGCAAAATATATACTTCCAAACTTGATCTTTTAAAGGTTTGAGTAGGTGGGTAGTGGAAAACCAATTATAATACTTAATGTTTATACAGTTACGGTTACTTATACTAACATGCTATTTTGATCTTAATGTTTTTGAAGCATGACACTGTTTCGAATTATAAGCGGATTCCAGACGATATATCTTGATCTTGATTTCTTCTACCAAAGTGCCCTATATTTTACAAATGTAGCTCGGAGGACAAGAAATGTAGGAGAAAATATTGTTTTTCTCGGGTTTCTTCCAGGAATAGACGGTTGTAGGACATATAATGATTGAATTTCTCTCGGGTTTCTTCCTGGAAGAAACGCTTGTAGGACAGATAATTTTTTAAACACCCCCATGTAAGTTTATTTTTGTAGAAAAAAGGCCATTGAAAGTTTATATTTTAATTAAAGATCACTATAACAAGGGTAAAATATACTTTTGACACCATGATAATTTCAATTTTGACATTTGACTGATTTGTATTTTTGATGTCTGGTTCACGTACAATATAGAACATGCGAATGACAGACATGTAGACTTTTACAGAAATGTCCTATGTTTCAGTTTAGAGGATTGAAAATAGGGAGTAAGTACTCAGTCTGTTTCTCTTGATTTATTCCATGAAAAGTCGGTTATCGAACAGAAAATTGTCCGTTCACCAAAATTTAAGTTTGAATGTGTATACTACACCTGTGTAAATGAACCTTCTAATTATTAACCACAGAAGATTGGACTAGTCCAAATCAATTTTAACTAAGTTCATAAGTCATCTGAGTCATGTGAGGGTCTAAATAGGGTTTACAGAATATAGAATACACATATAAGGATGATCCAATTGGTCACGAATAAGTAATGGGTGATTAAGATCAATATTTTAATTAGTTTTGAGAAATAATAACTAAAATTTGACTTTTAATTGCCATATCATACTTTTTAATTGCGAATCCAGATACTGAAATCTTTTTTTAAATCTGTCATCTCTTATTTCCTTAAATTCCAACAACATGAAATATGCAGTTTGGATATATTTTTAAATGGGAAATCAGTTGGTATTTTTTTAATGAATATACTGACTGACTTTAGAAACGCAACACTCATTTTAAAGATTTGTTTACCAAATAAAGTTTAATCCTCAGACAACTACCATTTATGCTTATCATGCTTCTTTCTCCTTCGAAAAAATAACACCTGACTTCCCTATGGTTATTAAACATTCCGAATAATTGAGATCGCACGAATTTCAGAAAGCGAAATTTCGAGCCAATAAAAGGTTTTTTTTTCTTTGTGAAACAGTTCTTTCAATCCTTGGACACACTGAAATGAGCGAAAAATTTTGTTTCACCATATTGAAAAGACTGAGGAATAAAAAACTGAATCAACCTCTCATAGAATACTGCAAACAGGAAAATGTGAACGTGCTGCAAACAGGAAAATGTGAACGTGCTGCAACCAGACAATTTGACGTCAGAAACTTGTTCAACTGTTCTTTCGACAATGATACCGTTAAAAGTGATTTGTTAAAGACCATCAATTACCATTTCAACATGTAGTGACAATGCAACGTTAATAGAATTTGATTACGCAGCGTCATTTGCGAGACAGATCTACGACCGCAACGTCAAATGCTAATCAAATTGGTGAATGCCATTTTGCACAGTTTATGTCATAAATGTTTCCCATTTACTGAACTCCCAAAGAATTGACTACAGAAAAACATTCAAAGCCTTAAAGTTTCAACCGCATAACAAAACCCATTGTAATGGGTGGAACAACGGTAAAATAAGAAAGTGAAAAACAGAACACAAAACGTGCCGAAAAGAATTGGTTGACCTTTCTGATAATCATTTTGGCGTTTGTTACATGCAGCCATTGCTTCTGACGGTTACACGTTCATTGGAAAGGGGAAAACCAGGGTTTTAGTGTATAGCACAATAATTTAATTTTGGATGAAACGCGTCTTCTGATTGACTGGCGTTATTTTGTTATCAGCCCATAGACATAATTTAGTCATGTGACCGTGACGTCACCAACGTTTTTTCGAGGTTTAAAGTGATGCGTTTCTAAAGTCGGTCAGTATACTTGAAAGCTGTGTTTCATTTGGGTGTTAAAGCGTTGACGTAAGCACTTTCTGGTGTGGAAATATATGACGTTACTCATTAAATATTTAAAGATGATCTTCATTTTAACAGCCAAATTATAAAACTATAAATATCATTCAATAATTATAATCTTTATATACATGATCATGAAATATATAAACTTCCCCTTGTGGTTAATTCTAATAATTCGCATTTGACTCGAAATTACCACTTGCGACCGAACTAAAAAAGACAACTCCATGGCCGAACAACGAATTGGATAACTCGTTTAATCAATTCGGACACCATTTTATATTCAAATACGGCGATTAGTTATATACATACATCTAGTCATGTGTGTTTGGTTGGAAACGAAACACATCGCTTTAAAAAATAACGTGTTATAGTTTAAAAGTACATCGGGGAGGTGGTAACAAATACCTCGAATAAAATTGATTTGATTCGTTTAATTTTCATAGAATATGACAAAATATTTACTTTTGCCCCTTGACGAAAATATAAAAATTTAAAAATACACAGTTTATGGGAAAAATGTCATTGGATATATAGGAGTTTGACAAACATTCATTTTGATCATTGAGAAGCTTAATATAACATCTCCTTAAAAACAAAAAACCCGTAATTTAAACGTTCAGCTGATTTCTGCAGAGTTATCTCCCTGTATTGTTATGCAACACCTTAACTGTTCGTGAGAGTATATACTAAACCTGCAAATAGTTGTGGCAATCATTTTAATACATGAAAGAAATTGTAAATATGTGTCACGATTTCGGGCCGTCGTATAACTCATCCAGTTAGATGACCTGACGACTTTAATTTGTCTTCGTGTTCAGAACTCCAATAATCCAGATCAAACGCTATAATATATTATTTATATGAATACATAAAATTAGATATTTGCATGAATGGACGTGGTCTTCAATGAAACAAATGCATATTAGGTGACAGAGGTAGTTCATAAATACCAATTACACATTGGACAGTTCGGTGATTAAACATTGGACAGTTCGGTGATTAAACATTGGACAGTTCGGTGATTAAACATTGGCCGTTCGGTGATTAAACATTGGACCGTTCGGTGATTAAACATTGGACAGTTCGGTGAATAAACATTAGACTGTTCGGTGACCTTTAGTTGATTCTACGTCATTTGGTCTCTGTAGGTCAGTAGTCTAATTTGCAACCATAACATTTCTTTTCCTTTTTATATCGTTTTTATTTTCCGATGTAAAGTATAGGGTTTTAATTAGGTAGCATTTTCAATATCATTTAAAAACAGGTTTTCATTTTCGTTTACATTAATTTGTACTTTCAACATCTCCAGAAATCAACTTCATACACTAATATGTGTAAAACTGTTATATGTCTTTGGTGTGTTTATGTATCTTAAATGACAAGTGCATATGTGTTGCTAACATAAATTGTGTGTATGTAGCTTAAATAAAAAGTATCTGTATGCAGTTAAACGAAAAATGCGTGTATGAAGGTAAACGGAAGACAATTTGCTTCTAATCACAGACGCTACATAGCTTCAGTCGATAGTCACGCCATCTTAACAGCATCACTTATCACCAGTAAGCTGAGATTGGCTGCTTTATGATGTTGACAAGATTCTATTGGCTAGAATGAATTTTTGAATTGGGAACACGTCAGGAAAGGGACATAGCCGACTGTGCAAGGGCTGTATAGCCAGTCAAGGTTATTAAAAACTTCCATGTCGATAGGGAAAGTAATTGATTGACCGTTTGGGTATTTAAAATACGTTAGATTAATATCATGTTAATATTGAGAATCCATTATTGTTATGTCAGCGATTATAGTAAAAACTTATATTCTTCTATGATAATTTTGTATTCTTGTCTTTCGTTTTTGCTAATTAAATATGCCTTTCTGTGTTTCTCACTTGCATGTGACGTGGCTCTTTATTTATACATCCTGTCATTGTGTTATTTTGTCAAAGTAAATGATGGTTTTATAGTGATTAAGATATTAACACAACGTTGACTGCTGTACCCCCTTTTTTATGCCCCACCTACGATAGTAGAGGGGCATTATGTTTTCTGGTCTGTGCGTCCGTTCGTCCGTCTGTCTGTCCGTCCGTTCGTTCGTCCGTCTGTCCCGCTTCAGGTTAAAGTTTTTGGTCAAGGTATTTTTTGATGAAGTTGAAGTCCAATCAACTTGAAACTTGGTACACATGTTCCTTATGATATTATCTTTCTAATTTTAATGCCTTATTATAATTTTTTTTTATCGAATTTCATGGTCCATTGAACATGGAAAATGATAGTGCGAGTGGGGCATTCGTGTACTTTGGACACATTCTTGTTTAAAAATATTTTTACATATTATTTCTGTGTGTTTTGTTCACACATCTTTGTCAATATAAATCAATTAATATGACTGTCATACAAGTGAGAGTTTAGCTAGGTTCAAAACCAGGTTTAACCAATCGTGCTCTACGTAAGAGAATGCCTGTACCAAGTCAGGCATATGACAGTTGTTGTCCATTCGTTTGGTGTGGATGGGTTTTTGATTTTGCCACTTGAATCGGGACTTACCAGTTTTGAATTTTCCTCAGAGTTCAGTATGTTTTTGATTTAAATGCCTGATACATTTCAGTAATATTACATATTTCCTTTGCATAATCTACTACACAATTATTTTTATATTACCATTAATGTCATTCTAACCATGAATCACAAAAACAAAAACTAACGTCAATTCTATGATACTGAAGAGGAATCCATACATTTCTGGAAAGGCTTTCTTTTCAATTTGAAGTCAGTTGTTGTTTTCGAGTTTTAGAAGATATTCACATACATGTCTAGTTTTGCATTCAAAATAGGTGTATTTATAATCATTTTTCATTTTATTTGTCTGTATAAAGACAAGTCATTTTAATTGTTCCAGTATTTATTTCTTAGTTTTTATAAATCACTTCATTTTGTACACACAAGCAATGCAATACACTCTTGACTAAAACCAATATTGGAATTATTTCAACAGAAACCTTATTTGAACGTTATTCTAATGTTTCTCAAGTTTATAAACAAAAGACCATGATTGATTAATAACATGAATGAAAGAGGTTTTGTAACGGCTTTATTGATTGGTTAAGAAATGGCAAACCTCGATTTATTTACAGTCCTTTACAGACTAAACAAACATGGCCAGATTTGTAACAAATATTATATCCAATAAAAGGGCAGTAATGTTTACATTTCTCTCGAAGAGGGAACCGGAGATTTAATGTCAAATTCTAATTGGAAATCAGATCACTACTTTCATGTTAGTTAAACACTTTAAAAATCAAATATAGTTTCATAAAATTTTATCAATAATTTATCCAGTAATTAGAAAGTGTTAGGATGCAATTATATTATTTGAATTATATTTCAAACACATATTTATGGTCCAGTTTGTAACTGAGAAAAATGTTGATTAATATATCTGCATAGACATATGTGTTATTGATGTCCATTACGGTATATTGACCACCAGATGGGATATGTGGTGTTAGGTTCGGGGCTGTTACATGTAGCATGAATTTGTTGTCGTGTCATTAACATATAACTATAATTTTAACCGTAGTTGCGTCTTGTAAAACCTCTTGAAAGTATCTGTTTGTGAGGAGAAAATAGTTGTTGGGACTTGCCGTATAAATTATTTCCTTTGGTTTTTAACCACGTTTTCCGACGGAAATCCGGTTATTGATTAGGAATATAATACGGGTACGGCACCCGTTGTATCCGTGCAACAATTTATGATTCTTGATTATCTGGAAATGGCATGTTAACTCATTTCCGTGTAATAAATTGAAAACTATTTTACCATCCTTTTCAAATTTTGACATGTACATCCGATTTCATACGAAAAATGTCGCACATCTATTCCCTTGAAATGGACACTTGTTGGAACTGAATCTTGCATTTCATTGCAGACAAAAAATTAAGACATAAGTATATATTGAGTGCTTCAAAGCACATTTTTTATTTGGTGTTTCTATGAAAGATTTTGGAAACAATGGTTACTTCAGGTTGTACACAAGGGGAAAAAAAGTTACACTTTGATTGGTTTACTTCCGGTGATGGATAATACTATCTTATATGATATGAAATGTCAGTTGAAATGTCGTATTGGTAATGACAAACATGTATCCATGCCAAATATTTTGTTATATGAAAAAAAAGACAAACTCTGCGCATTGTGTGCGTAAACATAAAAAATAATAAAGATTGATTAGGGTGGAAGCAATACTCCTGAAGTTCAATACTGAAGGGGTTTCCTTATGCCGTCTAAGTTTTGTATGGCCTTTATTTGCGCTAACAAGGAACGAACATAATAAATGCAATGTATACCAGCTTACTGTCATTTTTTCTATGTTGTTGTACTAGCTTTTGTATTGTTGCTTTAAACATTTAGATACAATCAATATGAAAAAAAAGAGATATGGTATGATTGCCAAAAAAGACAACTTTCCACCAGAGTTCAGATAAAGTGGATGTAAGAAATTATAAGCAATCAAGCGGCCTTCAACAGTGACAAATCATAGCGAGTCGGCTAGTAAAGACATTGACATAGAAAATACGGAATAATACAAACAAGAAAACTAACGACCTAATAGTTATCAAAAGTACCAGGATTATAATTTAGAACGTTAGACGCGCGTTTTGTCTACATAAGACTCATCAGTGACGCTCATATTAATTCACAACAAAAAAAATATATAGGAAAAACAAATATGACAGAATTGATTCAACAGCTACCACTGAACTACAGGCTCCTGACTTGCCATGGGGCAGGCACATAAAGGAGGTTTTGAGTGGAGGTAAATAATTAAATGAAAAAATGTGTAGATATGCTATATTTGTTCCATACACACAGCTGTTATATGTTACGTGTACTATGTGACAAACCAAACGAAAAGAGGCAGTACTTTTGTTGCTGTTGTTTATCTGAAAGAGAAAATCACTGATAAGTGCATGTTAATTATCTGTGACAATTTATTTCCTTACAATTCAGACCTGTGTAATTTTTTCAGATTTGATTGAAATGCTCCATGCTTTTAGAACTCGTTGAACTGCTTATAGTTGTATCGTTTGGAAATATAAATGCCACACATATCATTTTTACGACAATCCAAAGCAATTCAACCAGTTCTGATTGAATAAAAAGTTCATAAAAAACATAAGACCCCGCCCGCTTCCGCATTCTTTGCCCTTAACAGTTAATTTTGCAAGTCATAAATGTATGTAATGGTAATGAAAAGAATTGAAAAAGAGAAAAGCTTTTAAAAGTTTAATTTCATTCGTTCAAAATTATGCAATGTACATGTAATTACCATTTTCGTATTTTTATTCACACTGTATTGAACAATGTAAAAGATAGTGGCTGGCATTTAGTATTTAATTACTTCCCTTAGATTTACTGGTTATCATTTGTAACACAATTATTTGCATGACATTTATGAACGGTAGCCTAAGCGTAAACGTTGGCATTTCCTGTTAGAGGGAGTAAATTGTAAAGGTCTTTTTGCGCACTTGAATATCAAATGAGTAAATTATCTGGTTTTCAATTTACTATAGGAGTCTTCCTACCACAGTTTGTTGCCTAGAACACCAGTCTTTTTTTTACGGACTTGAATATCAAATAAGTATATTACCTGGTTTTACATTTGTTATATAGGAGCCAAACAACACCATTTTGTTTCCCAGAAAACAAGTCTTCTTTTTACGCACTTGAATATCAAATAAGCCAATTACCAGGTTATGACATGAAAAAACTCATAAATTGCGTATATGGTACAGCAATCCAAGCACTTCGTATTTTATAGAAATGTAATCTGGTTTTTTCTTGTATTTACAGTATCAAAGTCCTTACACAGACGATCCATACCAGACTCAGTTTATATAAATCTGGTTTCCGCCTTGTGTATAGAAGATGACGGCTCAGTTCGGGATGCATGTTTACAAAGTAAGTACAATTGACTATCGCTATTTTAAAATTCCCGTTATCTGAAAGTAAAATGGAGGACACAATTGATAGAGGTACATGTATAGCACATCTAATATTCATATCTCATTAAGTATGGCTTGTTTGAACCTGTCAGTCTGGTTTCTTTTGTTTGTGCTTTTTATAGTTCCAATGAGTCAAGCCCTTTATTACTGATTTCACATTGTGTTCCTACGTACATTGTGCTGTTACACAACTTTCCCAAGATAATAGAGGGTTGGATGTCCGAATGCATTTTTGACAACACCACATTCTGCAACTGCCAGTCGTCCCAAGTCATAAGCTAATAATTCAGTGGTTGCCGAATGTTGTTGTGTACCATATTTGTTTTTCATTTATTGTTTTCTACAGAAATATTTTCGTTTGAAATTTGTCATGTCGGCTACAACCTGCTCTGTTGTTTTGTTCTTAATTGATGACGTGTGCTAAGATCTGCATCATTTAGTCTAAGATGAATAGTTGTCTCACTGGCAATTATTCATGTATATATGTACCACTATTTTTTCTGCATAATTACCATTAATGTTGGTCCATGACGTAAATGTACCTTTGCCTATCTCAAACCAAGACTGGGTCTGTACAAACTTTTTAAGTTATTGCTTTATTTCATCATGTTATTTTGCATTTGTATTATAGACTTACGACGATAACAAAACTAGAGTGTTTTGATGCTTTAAGTGGCCTTTACGTGTACAAATTAACATTTAACCTTTCGGACTTCATACAGTTGTAAATAGTAGATCAAGTGCAAAAGTACATTAAAAACTCCTGAAAAAATACCGTTTAAACCATATCAATCATTCAAGGATATTTTTATTATTCATTAGACCAATTACCAGAAAACACATGAAGTATGAACTTTCGAGGACTATTTGAACTTTTTTGAAGTCTTAAATGTGGTTCAATGTATATTTGTTTAAAACTTATTTTACATCATAGGTTTCTTGCATGTATAACAAAGAAACACAAAGATCAGAGAGAAATTGATTTCATAATTTTATCATTAATTGCTAATTAATTGATATTTCATGTAAAGTAGCCCTAACTTTGATTCAACACGAATTGTGCAAATAGTATTATCTTTGGTAATTGTGCAGATACGTAACCTTTTGTGTTCATGTTTGAGTTGCTGCTTTTTATTTATTACGGTGGGGTTAAACATGTCTTTAAGCACCCAACCCTCCCCTAACCTGGGACAGTGGTTCAAACATTACAAGACTCAACCCTCCCCTAAACTGGGACAGTGGTTCAAACATTACCAGAATCAACCCTCCCATAGCCTTGGACAGTGGTTCAAACATTACCAGACTCAACCCTCCCTTAACCTGGGACAGTGGTTCAAACATTACCAGACTCAACCCTCCCCTAAACTGGGACGGTGGTATAAACATTACCAGAATCAACCCTCCATTAACCTGGGACAGTGGTTAAAACATTACCAGACTCAACCCTCCCTTAACCTGGGACAGTGGTTCAAACATTACCAGAATCAACCCTCCCCTAAACTGGGACAGTGGTTCAAACATTACCAGACTCAACTCTCCCCTAACCTGGGACAGTGTTTTAAACATTTCCAAACTCAACCCTCCCCTCACCTGGGACAGTGATTCAAATATTTCCAGACTCCACCCTCCCTTAACCTGGGACAATGGTTCAAACATTACCAGACTCAACCCTTTCTTAACCTGGGACAGTAGTTCAAACATTACCATATTCAACCCTTCCCTAACATGGGACAGTGTTTCAAACATTACAAGACTCAATCCTCCCTTAACCTGGGACAGTGGTTCAAACGTTACCAGACTCAACCCTCCCCTAACCTGGGACTTTGGTTCAAACATTACCAGACTCAAATCTTTCCTAACCTGGGACAGTGGTTCAAACATTACTAGACTCAACCCTCCCTTAACCTGTGACAGTGGTTCGAACATTACCCGACTATAGAGAACTCAACCCTCCCTTAACTTGGGACAGTGGTTCAAACATTACCAGACTCAACCCTTTCCTAACCTGGGACAGTGGTTCAAATATTACCAGACTCAACCCTCCCTTAACCTGGGACAGTGGTTGAAACATTACCAGATTAAAGAGCATTCAACCTTCCCCTAACCTGGGACAGTGGTTCAAACATTACCAGACTCAACCCTCCCTTAACCTTGGACAGTGGTTCAACCATTACCAGACTATAGAGCTCTCCACCCTCCCTTAACATGGACAGTGGTTCATACATTACAAGACTATAGTTAGGTAGTTATAGAGAACTCAACACTTCTTTAAGATAATTTCCGCATAAAATAGAATTTTATTTAATTCGTTATTTAAAGTTTTATATGACTTGAAACTGCAAGACGTTTTCCAATACAATAGCGAACTTCTGGCGTGTTAATTGTTTTTTGGCGGAAGTGTGGGTGTTTAGTCAAAATTGAGTATGAATATTATAAAAGTTATTATACTAATATTGAAAACATGAGGCTACAAAAATGATGTATTCGACTACCAGCCGGAACGGTGATGACGTTAATTTCAAGAAAGCACAATATTTATATTTTTTTACAAGCATTGATCGCGCCTTTGTTCCGGATAACTGATGTCATTCCAGCAAATTTGTATTTTATTTTGTCCTAATAAATTTATTAAAAAGCAGGAAACGTTTTCATTATCTATTATAAAAAAACCAGATATTGCTTATTTAAATACAACATCGATTTTAAGTGTTGAAAAGACAAAGTCGAAACGTCCAAACAAAATGTTGCTCTTATTTAAATGTCAATTAAAATCGCTTTCTGCATTCTATTTTACCTTTTAGTTGAAGGGCTTATTTTTTTTTAATTTTCAGCTTCCGTTAAATAACAAAATTATTCCAATAATCGATTTTTAATTCACTTATAATTAATCTAAAATCAAAAATTGCCAAGGGCTTATGTTGAAAGTATTTGATAAGAGAGTGAGAGAGAAAAACTAACCCAACAAAATGAGAGTATTTGATAAGAGAGTGAAAAAAAACCAACAAAATAAAAGTTTTTAATAAGAGAGAGAGAGACAAAATAACATTATATCAAAAATTGTTATCCGAAGACGTTTACTACAGTAAGATAATCGTGATAATTTCAGTTAAAAGTTAAAATGAGAAGTTAAATCAAATTTCCGTTTTGCTGTCAAAAAAATCTAAATTTGACATAATTTGATTCAGTCTCTACTGGAAATGAGGAATGTGTCAAAGGGACACCAACCCGACCATAGAGTAGCAAACAGCCGAAGGCCACAATGCGTCTTCTATGCAGCGAGAAACTCCCGCACCCGGAGGCGTGCTTCAGCTGGCCACTAAACAAATATGTTACTAGTTCAGTGATAATTGGCGTCATACAAAACTCCGAATTATACATAAGAAACTAAAATTAAAAATCTAACAAGACTGTAACAGAGGCCTGAATTGGGACAGGCGGAAAAATGCTGCGGGGTTAAATATGTTTTTTTTTATATATCAGTCTATGTAACATATGAGATCTGTGTTTGATTCCCCATTAGTGGCAGTATTCCACACCCCTTAACTAGATTCCTCTAATGACAAGCAACTTTTGTCCCTGTTTTCAAATTATGTCCATGTCGTCTTTTTTTGTCATTCATCATCTGTGTATATGAAATTTCAAGTTTTTTTATTGTGTGTTTTCCTTCTACGAAATATGGTATAGATTAACAGAAGGCAAGACTATGTACACGCAAAACCGGTTAAACCAAATGTATGCCTGTCGAATTGTTTGATATTTTGTTTGAACGTCCATCTTTAAGGAGTTGGTCGCTTTTAGCATGTGACATGTACTATAAACAGTTTAACTGTTAAACTCTGTTTTATTCTAAATTCCGTTATACTTTTTGTGTACTGTACAATTTTGTAAAACTTTGTGATTTCTATTTTCAGATTTATCATCGAGTTTAATAGACGCAATTTATAGTAATGTGAATGAAGACAAGTAAGTCGTAGCTCATCGTTTCTAATGCATTATGGGTAATATTTGAAAAGTGTTCACAAAAAGATGTGGTGAATGTTTAAAAACGTTCCAAATACTAGAAAGAAGTAGAATATAAAAGATACCGAACTCATAGAAAAATTCAATACAGAAATTTCCAAATCAAACGACAAAACTTAAAGCTGAAACACAACAAGTTAATGCTTACTTTACAAGAGCAGCCTGGACTTTTTTTTTTAAATATATTGATTATGAATCTTCGCCATTTTGTATTTGTCTGCATTTATAAGACCACAGCTGACTAATTTAGGGACACAACTAATCATTGTTATTAGCGACTCACGTTCTTTTAAACTATGACAACATTAAAATAAGTAATACAGACCGAACCCGTATGATTCCCTGCTGGTGGACGTTTCGTCCTCGAGGATATCACCAGCCCAGTAGTCAGCACTTCAGTGTTAACATGAATATCAATTTATATGTGGTCATTTTTATAAATTTACTGTTTACAAGAGTATAATATTTTCGAAATACTAAGGATTTTCTGATCCAAGGCATAGATTACCTTAGCTGTATTTGGCACAACCTTTTGGAAATTATGGGTCCTCAATACTCTTCAACTTTGTATATGTTTGGCTTTACAACTTTTTTTTTATCTGAGCGCCACTGATGATGCTTATGTAGACAAAACGCGCGTCTGGCGTAATAAATCATAATCCTGGTACCTTTGATAGCTATTTCCCACCTAATGGCTTTGAACATCGAGCAAAACATTCACAAAATAGTTAGATATGAAAAGTTTCGACATGACAAAATGTGTAACAATACAAACAAAACAAGCGGTATAATCAATGGCAAAACAATGTACGACAAACGAACATGACAGCCAGCAGTCAACACTGTTGGCAAGCTGATAACTTATGACATACAAATACATAATTTGTAAGCTTAAAGAATTTTGATTTTTTAACCGCCTAGCCTTCCATTCAAAGCTTAGATTGGGACTACAGGACCTCTTTTATTAAGAACATACGAGAAAATCATTCCGCTCTCTAAAATTCATGGCTTCCTTTTGGGCTTTTTTCAACTTTATATTTCGAATCATTATCAATCTTCTATACTTTTTCTTATACCTACATAGTAAGATTTGGACAAACGTGCATGCTGCATACTCAAAAATAAGCATGAAACCTTAATTTTTTTTGAATTTGCATCATTTTGTAATTGTTTGCATTTATAAGACCACACATGTTTAAAATAGAGACACTACCAATCATTGTTGTAAGCGACTATTAATGCACGAATGCCCCTCACGTTCAGTCAAACAATGACAACACTAAAATAAGTAATTTAGACCGAACCTGTAAATGTTTTAATAGCGATTTTTTATCCGTTTCCTTTAAGATTAAATGATATATAAATTACATGAGTTTTTCACAAGGGAAATTGTCTCGTAGTCTTTGATTAATCGCTCGCTAATAAATCTGATTGCTTTATCAATGGATCAGTTAACATAGATGATAAACATGCAATAAAAACGTAAGTAAATTGTTGGTTAATTTTACGTGCTGTTGACTGGGGATTTAACAATGACTAGGAATCTATTAACCTGGGTCCAATTAAGACATATCAACGGGAGGTTATAAAATCAAGTGATGTATATTTGATTTACACGCTACATGTACGTACTAACGGGAAAAATAAAAACAAATAAAACAATGACTGTATTATGCTATTATAAGACAACTATCCACTATCATGCAATTGGCGTGGATGTAAGTTACTATGTTTCTCACAATATGGCTCTAAACAATGAACGCATCAAAATAACTTGGTTGGGTAAAGTTTTTAATATCGCTTAGCCTCCCAATTAAAGCTCACGTTGCATTATATGAGTCCTTTAATTACAAATATATAAGAAACTCATTCTGTTCTTAAAATTTTCTGGGTTATGTTTTGACGAGTTTTCATCTCCGACTATTAATGTCCTTGGATAACATTGTATTTGTGTCCTTAGGTGGTAGACTTATTGGTGGCGAACATCACACAATTCATTGACGTACTCCAATATACTGATTGCCAATGAAAACGCAACACTTTTGTTTTTTAAAAAAATCTTATAATTTTTATTTTATTTATATGAGAACTGTGTACAGTTGGTTTAAAATGACTTTTAAGACAATTGACGAAATCTTTACGGTTGAGTGATTTTTGGAACACATTCGAAGTAAGGATTATTTTGAACGAACATAAACCGAGTTCATCGCTTTTCAACATACGCACCATTTTCACGATTTTGTCATTTAAAGCTTGGCTAATGTCATGAATTTTCCCACCCTTATTTTAGGGAAACTGCAATAAACATCTGAGTAAATCATAAGACTGTCTGACAACCAGCGACATGCAGTTTTGGGCATGATCCAATGAAGCCTTTCCCTGCATTCAATTACGAGAAGACTGAAGTTGTAGCCTCTACAATAACCCAAATCATCCACATATTCAACCAAAATGTATCAATTAATGATAAGCGACATCTCGGGTACAAAAAGCAAGAAACTCTCAGTCAGACCGATACATTTGGTCTTAAACATATTCGATATTGACTCTGATGGGTGTACAAAGGTCACGAGAGTTCAATGGTGGTCACAGTAGATCCTTTGGAGTAATTTCAGTAAAGCACCATTTGTGCAGAAATTGTAAAAGAGCACTAAAGTCTTTCCTTGGTGACATCTAAACGGCCGTAAGACGTAAATATCGAATTATGTAGACCAAAAATCATTCATTGTGTACCAAAAACCGTCGGTGGCGGTTACATAGACATTTGGCACCCATCTTGGCTAAAAATCATGTGTTTCGCCCGATTTTGGTCCGACCGAGCAAATTTCGCATCAGGTTGGACATGGTTTAGACGATGAAAACCACCTCCAATATCGTAAAGTCAGATTGAGTCTGATATGCGGGACAAGTGGAACAACATTCCTGGAGATCACATCAAACGTCCGGGATGATAAATTCCACGGCGCTGTCGAGATTGCGCTGCACAACGGTGTTGTAACATGTTTTGTTAGGACTGTAAGTTGATGATTCGACATTGAATGTTTCGTTTAACCTATAGCGTCTAAAAGATGACAATAAAACATCTTTGTTTGATATCGATCTATTGTTAGGATTGTTAATTTTCAAAAACAATTTATCTTGAAAGATTATCATTTCTAATATAAATTTTATTTTTGAAAAACTAAGTGTTGCATTTTCATTAGCACTCAGTATAGATTTTTAACGTACTGCACCTATTTTATTAACGTACTCCACACAGTTTTTGACGTACCCCGACCAGTTCATTGGCGTAGACTCACAGCTAGATTATGCTCACAGCTAGATGATGACTGATGTACCCATATTTTGACTTTTTTTTTATTAATTGTGACTGTTTATTTAACACATCATGTGAATATAACGGAATTTGATGAGACTGTTATTAAAGTGAGAGGGTTAGCGCTATAGAACCAGTTTTAGATTTGGAAATGCCTGTACCAAGTCAGGAATATGACAGTTCTTGTCCATTCGTTTTTGATGCGTTTTGTTATTTGATTTTGCCATGTGATTATGGACTTTCCGAATTGATTTTCCTCTGAGTCCAGTATTTTTGTGATTTTACTTTCTACTATCATCTCCAGTAATAAGTTGTACTGCTTGTATCTCTGGACACATTGAGAAGTTGATTAAATGTTTTGTTTTAGAACAGATTACCTCAGATGAAACATTTATCACTCTTTGTGGATGTCTCGACATAATTTATCGTAGCTCTGTTTAAATTTGTATAGTCGTGATTACATATGTGTCTGTGTAATCCAAAGGAATAATAAGATACAAAATAATGAAATTGCTACTTGATTTAACGCTTATTTTATTTTACAAGACTAATCACCCCACGAGGAGGCTCTTTCATGTAAACACTAATTACATATGTCAATACATGTTAATGTAGCGATTGCCTGATATACTCATGCGTAGACGAATTCCCGTGACCTGTTGTTTACTAGAACGCAATATATTTATTGGACTCCTTTTTTGGGGATTTTGGGTATGGACACAAGTTATTGTCACTGGTTTTATCTCTGTTACCTACAACTTTGTTTACAAATTCTAACGTCTTAGTAACCATACTGTTTTAAAAACAATATTAGCCAAGGTGATAAATTTAAAAACTGTTAAATACATTCATGTTTATTTTTTATTTTGAAACGAGCTTCATATATTGTGGCGTTGTTTTATGAAATCTTATTTTAAAATGATAATTTTCGATGCAATACATATACTTGATGTAGAACGCACTTGGTGATATAAATTAAAAACATTTATAATAATCAATTTTGGCATGATTAAAAATATGAAAAATCAATTTTACAAGGAAAAACAGAAAAAATATCATACCAAAAAACGCGAAGACTCGATTATTGCTTAAATGCTGCAACAACCGCAGGAACTTAAAAAAATTCAATCAATTTATCTTTGTTAATTATCATGTTAAATAACTTGGGTCGATTAAGTTGCCTTTTATTCTGATTTTCTATGGACAAGTAACTTTTAAAACCTAGCGCTTCCCTCAAAACAAAGCAGGCAAACATCCAATTAAATTTAATGTCTACGCCTTGTTGATTCCGAATCAAAAATATCACCTCGCGTTCAATTCATTATCTTTAATAAACTCACGGAGGCATAAAATTAAAATCACGCGAGATTTTATACGATAGATATTTTATATAAACACTCAAAGCTGTAAATTGTCAGGTATTTAGTATGACATAATTGGCCGTTTCAGAATGAAAAGAATTATGAGTAATTTCATTGTTCCCAAAATACCCAAAAATGAAAATAACGTCATGTCATTGATTAAATCTCCATTGTTTTTTTACATTTTTAACCAACGTTTTGAAGTACGGCTTTGAACATATTACACAGAATGCATTAGATTCTGAAACGGCGAATTGAACATGTGTTTTTAGAACTCTTTTTTCCTTTTTCGTCAGTTGCACTGAAAAAGAAAGACATTATACTAAAAAGGACTCAAAGAAAAACAACAACCACGAACAAAAAGAAAAAAAGGAAAAAACGTTAAATAAAAAACCCAAAATATACATCTTATTTGAAACGCCTGTAGGTGAACAATTACAAGTATATCACCATGTTAAACATTCCATTGAACATCTTTATCGGATTATGTATTAACATTTGAAATGGAAATTTTAGATTTAATTACGGTCAGTAACAGACTCATTCTAATGTTGTACTTTTACACCACTGTCCCAGGTAAGGGGAGGGTTGGGATCCCGCCAATATTCTTACCCCCGCCACATTCTCTATGTATGTGCCTTTCCCAAGTCATATTCATACATTTAAGCGAATAACAACCATGTACGAAAAAGCGAAACCTTTTTATTCGGTGTGTCTAATTTACAATGGATAGTGTTTGTTTATATTTGCCTCACATTTAATTTTGCAGATTTGGTAAAATTAGTGATTCGGGAAACAGTGAATTGAGATCCTTTTTGCTGAAACAGACACAACTTCCGGTTAAAAGAGGTCGTGGTGACAAAGCATCCGGATTTTACAGTAACTGGTAGAAGAGTTCCGAATAGACAATTTGTATATTAATGACTAAATACGAAAAGTAAATACACAACCATGAATTGTTCATATCCAAGACATTCAGATATATGGACAGTCTACTCTGACTTTTTGTTCATTCAATTGAAACACACGAATGATATCTGAGTTATAAATAGATTTTAAAAGTGGATGTCAATTTCATAAACCGATTATATGGTTCTTCATCGGAGCCCATTTTTTGACATGAAATGTGCAGTTCGTGTATTATGTACTGACACTTGTATATAGGGAAGTTAAAGTAACACCATTTTTAAGTCAGAACATTTTTTCTAAATCATTAAATAATACTTGTACTATTTCGTCTTCTTTATTATTCTCTTAAATATCCTTTTGAGTGGACTTAAGTGTCTACTTGACAATTGCCCACGATATCCATATGAGGTTGAAAAACTTACCAAACAGTAACTTGTATTTTTCCAATCATAAAAATGTTGGTATTTCGTATCATTAAAACACAACAGAAAAGCTTTCTAAACTATTTCCTACCTTTTTTTTCTTTCGATCGTATTAAATTTTTTTGTTGGGATGAAGAACTCATTTCAAAAGGTGTCGTAAACCAGAACTTCTTAAAAAGGAATTAATTGTCGTACACATGCTTCACTGTGTGTTTGTATTTCGTATCATTAAAACACAAGAGAAAAGCTTTCTAAACTATTTCCTACCTTGTTTTTTTTCGATCGTATTAAAAATTTTTGTTGGGATGAAGAACTCATTTCAAAAGGTGTCGTAAAAACAGAACTTCTTAAAAACAAATTAATTGTCGTACACATGCTTCACTGTAAGTTAGTAAACATCGCGCCATAAATTGTCATTCTTGCATCTCGATCTGTCAGCTTTCTGTGTTGTCTAATCAGATTTCTGCTTTGCTGTTTGTAGATCTTGTTTTGCTGACATTGTAGTTATTTACAGATTCTCTTGTTGACTATTTTTGCATAACACATACACTAAGGTTAAATCTTTATTTAAGGTCCAATAACTGCAATATGGAGTTGACTGACAATTTAGGCAATGCTAAACTTATTGCAATTGTCTTGTTGTCAATGAACAGTTTGGCTCTTACTTGTTTTCTATAATAGTTCAATAGATAAGAAACAAAAACGAGGGGAAATCAACAATAAAGGACAATAAGCACCAAAAAGAACCAACTGAAAATTTGGGCATTCTGATATTTGTAGATTTTGTCATGATATACTTATTGCTTCAGCTAGAAATACCCAATTATCATTCGATGGAGAACAAGGCATTAGTTTCATGAAGAATAAAATCTACAATTAAAGTTTGAAATGATAATAACATTAACGGTACCAATTTTGCTGCACCAGATGCGCATTTCGACAATACATGTCTGTTCAGTGATGATCGTGGCCAAAATATTTAAAATCCAAAGCTTATATAAATGATGAAAAGCTATAATCCAAAAGGTAAACTATTTTATAAAATTGTCTACCATTCAAAAAGCATTGGATGTAAATTTGAATGTTTTAGCACGTCCTTATGAATTAATAAACCAATAAGAATCATTAAAAACGTCAAAATGCCATGACTCCACTGATTAACAGTTGTAAAATTTGGATTTTCCCCGAAACCTTAAAAGTCTGTAAGTGAACATTAGTTTTGAAGAAGAAATAGTTATAGAAAATATCTTATAAGTAAGTTGTTACATGAAGCTGAAGTTAAGCAATAAGGACAAACGAAATAAGTAATCAATACGTGTGCATAAAAAGGACAGAATACACCGTGATGAAAATCAAAACAGTAAGTAAAAAAACATCAGACAATAAAATACATGTAGTCCATACACAAATGAATATAGAAGAGAAGACAAACAAAATTCAAAGGCCACACATGCAAGAAAAGTAAAACGTTTGAAAAATATACCTCACAAAGAACCAAGCATTCGTGTTCTCCAGTATTGAAAGCAGTAACTGTTTTACTTGTGACAACCATTATCAAAAGATGATATATTACTAAACGATCTATTGTTATACACTTTTTACCGGTCAAAATGTTACACTGCTCAAAGAGAGACAATCTAACTACATTTAAAGTATCCGTGTTTACAAAAAGACAAATGGTTCATTCCGAAAATCTTTACATATTTAAATTTAGATTTGAACATAAACATGATGAAGTGTTATGTAGACAAACGCGCGTCTGGCGTACTAAATTATAATCCTGGTACCTTTGATAAATATTTACACCACTGGGTTGATGCCACTGCTGGTGGACGTTTCGTTCCCGAGTGCATCACCAGCCCAGTAGTCATCACTTCGGTGCTGACATGAATATCAGTTATGTGGTCATTTTCATAAATTTCCTGTTTACAAATCTTTGAATTTTTCGAAAAACTAAGGATGTTCTTAAACCAGGTATTGACTACCTTAGCTGTATTTGGCACAACTTTTTTGAAATTTTAGATCCTCAATGTACCTAAACTTTGTACGTGTTTGGCTTAACAGCTATTTTGATATGCGAGTCACTGATGAGTCTTATGTAGACGAAACTCGCGTCTGGCGTACTAAATTATAATACTGGTACCTTTGATTTCCCTATAAATATGGAGGATACAATCAGTCATCTTTTGTTACAAATTGCAGACGCTTCAACTTAGTAATTGATCTTGACTCCAAACTGTTACAAGTTCATAAATAATGCATAATGGTCTTGTAGTATACTTTCTAGTTACTGACGTTGTTTATCCTCTCAATAACAAGATAAAGTGTTTGTGTGTATCTAGATATAGGAAGATGTGGTATGAGTGCCAATGAGACAACTCTCCATCCAAATAACAATTTAAAAAAAGGTAAATCATTATAAGTCAAAGTACGGCCTTCAACACGGAGCCTTGGCTCACACCGAACAACAAGCTATAAAGGGCCCCAAAATTACTAGTGTAAAACGATTCAAACGGGAAAACCAACGGTCTAATCTATAAAAAAAAAAAAACGAGAAACGAGAAACACGTATATATAACATAAACAAACGACAACTACTGTACATCAGATTCCTATCTTAGGACAGGTGCATCTATCTGTTTATATTTTGCATCGTTACTGGTTAGTCCCTTTTTGGTAATTTCATTTTGGTGTGGCTCGGTTTTATACATCCCGCCTTTGCGTTATTCATGTTAATGTGCTATATTCTTTCGTGTATTCTTGTCTTATATTATTACATATATGTTATTTGTTTTTCTTTCTTGACATAGTTGTTATAAGATATACGAAAATGCGATATGAGTGCCAATGAGAAAACTGTCCATTCAAGTCGCAGTTTGTAAAAAACAATCAGTATTTAGTGATGATGATTAACACAATGTTGACTTCTCTACTGCAACCTTCCACATTTTAACTCATAGTGTCTGTTTGTTTTGTTCACACATTGTTGTCAATATGATGGCGTTATATGCGACTGTATATGAGAAGTTTAGCTAACTGTAAAACCAGGTTTAATCCATAATTTTCGACATAAGGAAATGCATTACCAAATTATGATTGTGAAATTTGCATCCGTCTGATGTATTTGAGCTTTCGACTTTACGAATGGGTTTCAATTTTGAAATTTTCTCTCTCAGTTCGGTATTTTGGTTTTTCTAACTTTTGCTTATAGATTGTTATATACTGATAAGACCTTCTATCGTACTGAATTATAAGCGTGGTATCTGATATGAATCATTACATAACTTTAAATGTCTAATGATTATATGCATTGAATGAAATCAGGTACTCCGGCAGAGTAGGCATATAGAAAGATTTCAATTGACGTACTTTAAAACGAAGTTGATACTAGGCCGCATGTTGAAAGACACTGAGATTGATTTTCGTATTTGTGTTTACTTTTTTTATGGAAAAGATCCTTTTCCAAATTGTAGTGATTAAATATGCAAGGCTTAAACAAATGAAAATTTAGCTATCGTGCAGGTGAGAGGTATTGTTAGCTGTGAACCGGGTTTGAACACCGTTTTCTACACGAGGAAATGATTGTACCAGATGAGGAGTAAGACAGTTGTTTTTCCATTTGGAAGCAATTCTAACTCAACAACTTTAAAAAACTATTCTGTTCTATTCAAATATAAAAAAAGGATATATGGTAAAAGAAACTAATTTATTATAGAACAGTATTTTACAATAACAGTCAAAATATACAGTTTTGATCAATATGTGTATATAGATAAATTTAAGCTAAAATTAAATCATCAATTGAACGTAGATAAAAATCAAAAGAAAATACTAATTTATAAAAATAAATAAAAACATTGCATTGTATATATGGTTTTGTGTATTATACTGCAAAAATCTTTACAAATGTGTACTCTAAATGTACACAAATTGTTACAATGTGCACTTGATTGGAAAAATCATAACAAATTTACATGCATTATGGGATAAATATTAGTAAAGTTGCAATCTTCCGCGGGAATAGTGTCAAATGTACAATATTCCACATGAAGTATTGCAAGTCTTTTGAGTAATTTAAAGAAATGTGAAACATACATTTGTTATGTTTTGCTATTCACACCTTTTCATACATATATGCCTTAACGAAGTAGAAAGTAAACACAACTAAAAAATAACTTAAATCTAGATTCCTATAATATAAAACTAGAGAAATATTTATAATGTATGAGACAGAAAGAAAAACATCAACATTAACAGACTGATGAGGAAACTGTAATAAACAGGACTCAATCACTAATGATGTGAATAATGAAGCCATCTCTGCATTTAAAAATCTTATTTACAAGAAAATATCAATTTTACTCGTATTCTGTTTATTGGATCTTTCATAACATACATTTCTAACATATTCAGACAGCTTTAAATTGAAACTTTTGAAATATTAATCTTAACGTTATTTTTAGATAGAAGCGGGTTTTGGAATAATATCACAATAACCTTTTTGTCATAATGTGTATAAACAACTTAAATGTGTGTTTTGGCCTTATTGGATAAGTATATTCACATAACCATTAAATATTTTATAGATCTAACCAGATAGATTTGTTCTTATGGACAAAGTTTAATTTTAAACATCACATAAAGCCTCGAAATGGTTTTAACATACACCTATTTCAAACCAAGACCTGATTTCAAAAATAATTTAAATCAATATTAAGCCGATAGTGGATATGTTATCCAATTTTACAACAACAAAAACATGCAGATAATTTTTACGTTCAACAATTTTTATCGTATCGTCATGGAAACAACAGATGTGAGAAGGCAATGAGACGATAGTGCAAAAAAAAAATACCCGAACATTTAAGGAAATACCAAAAAAATTAAGGAAATACCCAAACATTTCTGTCAGTAAATGCCCAAATGTTACAGTAAATACCAAACTATTTCAGTAAATACCCAAACATTAAAGGAAATACCAAAACATTGTAGTAAATACCCAACTATTTCAGTAAATACTCAAATATTTCAGTAAAAACCAAATGTATGGTGTAAGAAGTAAAATACTAAACACATATGTAATTTGAACTGTGATCAAATTAAGCTTAATTAAGCTAGTGCCGACGGCGGATCTACTGTTATTAAATACTGAAGTACGTTGAATAAAATAATAAAATAATAGAATAAAATAATAATTCTAAAAAAAATTGACTGAACAAAATATTCTTTGTCCTACACAAACATAAAATGTAACACAGTTTTCAATAACTGGGATGGTGTCACGTGGTTAATATTTGTTAACACGTACAATATGTTTAAGTAGAAAGACCATTCGATATGTAAAGATGGACAACTCTAGTCAAACAAACGATTTATATTTGTAATTCCAAATAAAATATTATTTCAAGTGTGTTAGTAATTATTACTATCTCCAAAACCAAGCAAATGTCATTAAACATGTCGCACATTTATAAAATAATAAATAAAAATCATCATTAATGTTTTGTTTCAAACATGAAAAAATTCACCATGCATTTTGTCCTCTTTTCTGTGAAGGGTTTTGAATTTAAATTAAAATTTTTGAAAGCAGTTAACGGTTTTCAATGATATTTTTACAACAAAAATGAGATGACATTATATTTTCAAATTATCACATTATACCAGAGTTGTTCAACTTGCTTTTTATGGGCAGGGATCACAATATATATTTTCTCTTTTTACATAATCTAAATTTGAAACACAGTCACATTTATGTAATACAGTATGGCAAATGATTGAAAATTGGAAATCAAAATCTAATCCTCACATATGTTATTGATATATTCTCCTTTCCATATGTCACAAGCTTAATGATACTCATTGTTGGAATGAGATCGCATCATAATATCTGGTGGTTTTAAATTAAAACAACGGTACATCGAATCAGCAAACATTTCAAAACTTTAAAAATAAAATGGTTTTTGTCTTCCTTGAACTATACGGTATTTCAACTGAATTTAAACAATTAAAAAAACTTCTAGTAACAGAATTGGTTGAAAGTCACGTGACAATTCAGCAGTACAGGTGACCAGGTTCATGTAACTGTGATAAAAAATTATCATGATCTTGATTATTCACTGTCACACAAAAGTCTCATGATTACATTTATCTTTAGTTGTTAGCAATCACTCTCCCGATCTGGATTAGGAGCCGCTCTTTCACCAGTTAACCAGTATGTTGTTACTTTACCTTTTCCCTGAAAACATATAATTTTACAAACTTAAAAAAATCTATGAGTAGTGTTATTCTGTATATTAAGGTTGTAAGACATATGTGATTTTGAAATACTGAGATAGATTCTAGAAAACTTTAAGACCATTCGAGACCTTAAATGGATTTAGCCTCCATTTCTGTTGGTTCTTTTTGATCATATAGCTCTTTAAAAATTTCTGTTCTTAAACACCCTTGGCTTTCGAATTTTAAGATTTGAGTGTTCCAGATAAATGGAAATCTAAAAACGGATCTTCGGACGAATGCAATTTATTAAGAGTTGGTTTTTTTTCAAATATTTTCAAAATGCCAAACTTCAAATGGCAGTTATGTACTTCTCAAGAAAATCAGTTCCCCATAGTTGACTTTTGTTTTGAGATGCATCTCTTATTGCGCAAATGTTTTTTTATAAATCGCAATAAAAAGTAAAATCACAAAAATACTGAACTCAGAGGAAAATCAATTTGGAAAGTCCATAATCACATGGCAAAATCAAAAAACAAAACTCATCAAAAACGAATGGACAAGAACTGTCATATTCCTGACTTGGTACAGGCATTTTCAAATGTAGAAAATGCTGGATTAAACCTGGTTCTATAGCGCTAACCCTCTCACTTCAATAACAGTCTCATCAAATTCTGCTACATTTACATGATGCGTTAAATAAACAGCCACAATAAATAAAATAGTCAAAATATGAGTACATCAGTCATCATCGTATAACAATTTTAAAAGGAACAATTTAACAGGACACAAAAACATCTACTATCTACGAACACATGAATTGATTTGAGTGTCTGACGTCAGAAAAATTATATACGTCACATACATTTGTCGTTCAATGTGCATACAAACAATTTTAAAATTTACATAGGCAATGTACGCATTCAGGGTTAAAAAATCAAAAGTATGTAAGAATAAATTACAGAAATAGACCGAGATTCAAACTAGTCCAAAAGTTATACATAGAATTTATGAGAATCCAAAACTTTTAAAAAAACTCATTTTAACAAATATTTGACGCCAGTTTTAAGTGGTAAATTATTCATGCAAATTCAACTGCACGCAATATTGTCTTTATATTTTGCCCCACAAAATTCAGAAAAATCAAAGCAATAAAAACATTCAGAGGTTCATTGAAATTTCATACATTTTGTGAAAGTAAGTATTTTTAGAGAGCAATTCCTTATTCCTGAATATGTAAACGACAACATTTTGAATATCGTATACTTTTAAGTAAGTGTAAACAATCATATCCACTCACTAAAAATTCACTCATTTTGATGTAATCGAGTACACATCTGTCGCAGTATGATCTACATATATGAACCTTCTTGAGCACCTGCGACCACTTTGAATGTTGTTGCTCAGTCGTTGGTTATCTATATATTGTTTTCAGGGCAGTTTGATTTAGTGTCGTGTTTTGGTTTTTTTGCCATGGCATTTCGTAGTTGTTATTCGACCTTGAAGTCTTGAATTGGCCCTATGGTATTGTTAGGCTCGTATGTACTAAGTAAGGCAACTAAGTTCAACACTTACCTTCATTTCTACAGGACCTCGTAAATCTAATTCAAATGTTGCAAATTTATCTAATATCTCTTTTGTAAATGGACTAACATGTATTCGTAAAGCTACAAAACAATTCAGAGGGATTAATTTAATGGTTTTTCAGAACCTTGAATGTAAACAAAAAAATCATACTGTTAGCTTAAAGCTAATCAAAGCTTTTTATTAAGTAAATCGCATTTACACTATATAGGTAATACATGAAAATTGGCAAACACTGTTCCAAGTATATTTTTATATCACAATAACTTGCATGTGCTACAGTTGTTTTATGAAGGATATTATTCACATTTACTTATGCAATAAGGTCTAGTTGGCAAAACTTGGTGTCCATAATATAAAGTCTTATTTACAAAATAAAACTTAAAATTTACGAAGCCTTATCCAAATGTAACAGGATCCTTACATTACTTTTGTGCCTATACTATGTTAAGGATATCACATTAAATACATTTTGATTAATTGGTATATTTTGAATTTAGATCGTGGAAAGATAGATCTGAAGTCAATTATATAACTGAAATTAGGCATTTCAAAAACTGACAAATGATAAATGGTGAATATCTTACCCTGATTAAGTCAAACACACTCAAACTCGGTGTATACATTTTTGCTTCGTGAGAATGTAAACGTAGAAAAAAAAAAAATTAACTTGATGTTATTGATGTTACACATGTTCCATTTTAAATCCCAAATTTTGCAACTGTCGCAAACATCCTACAAGAATGGTTTTTTTCTATTCTTACTAAAATGAATCTTAACACATAATATTTTAAATTAAAATGCGAAACTTACGCAATCCATTCGATTCCATCCTTGATGCGGTATTTACTGTATCACCGAATAAACAATACCGAGGCATTTTAAGTCCCACAACACCAGCACAAACAGAACCGGAATGTATTCCTATACGTAATTTTATTTGTTCATTAGGTCTATGACGTATTTTGAAAGACAACACTGCATTCAATAATGTTAATGACATCCGGGCAACTTCCCGAGCATGTAAGTTCCCATTTCTACTGGGTAGTCCAGATACAACCATGTAAGCGTCACCTATAGTTTCAACCTGTAATAAAGAAAATGATAAATACAAATATAAATACATTAAACAAAATCTTTATTGCACGAGTTTTCATAACGACATGTATAGATTTCTACACAGGCAAACTATTGTTTATTATTGTTGAAGATGTTTTATATATTAAATATACTGTTTAGTGCATTGCATTAGAACTATAAATGATAAAGATTTATTTAACTTAAAAAAATAAATAGAATTATCTATTTTGATAATAAAATTTACTGAGCAAAACAATTGACAAAATCGTTGTTTCCTCGATTATAATTGATGTGTTTCCCTATGTTTTAGTTTGTAACCCACATTTGTTTTATTTTAATCGATTTATGACAAAATCAAACGCCTCAGTGACATAAATTAGACAATTAAATCACCACCAACAAAAAAAAAATTGTCGCTGACTTTACATACTGTATATAGTATACACTTTCTTCAGTAACAAAAAAAGTAAATAGAATTAAAGATCCATGTAAATTTCGTTTAATGACTTACTTTCGGCTATAGAGGTTGTTTATTTTGTTTTTAAGTTTCTACACACCAATACCCATCCCTAGCCAGAATAGGTGAAATTGACGGAATCCATTTTAGTATCGTTAAATCTTGTTTTAGAGTTGTTATTCCAGCCATGTTTGGCCGTAAAATATCCAGGTGTAGAATTTCATAAAAAGAAGACAACTTAGAACTCTTGTTGTACTTACCTTATATACATCAAATTTTTCTAAAATGGTATCAAATGTAGTGTATAGATCATTTAATAGATCTACCACCTGAAAAAAGAAATTAAGGTTGACTGTATTAACAATTTGTAAAAACATGAACATGTGATAAAAGGTAAAGCAGCACGTATAATAAAATTAACGGTACCAATTTTTTTCTGCCCCAGATGTCCAATGCAAGATGTCCTTGGCTAATATTCATGCTCATGTCTTTAGTTTTTTGTACTTGTTGTTAGTACACATCTTAGTGTTTCGTTATCGACAGTCTCACTATTTCGATTTCTTATTTTCATTTATAATTATATGACTGGAACGGTATCTGCTATGTGTTGCATTAACCAAAACTAGTTAGGAACATTTTACTCATCCTTCCGTAGCAACTAATCAATCCTAGTTTTTGGTCAAACTTCTGTTACTCAATTTTTAATTTGTTTTGTTTAATCAAATTATGCTTTATAGTGATATGGGACTGTTTTATTTATAGTTATCCCCCCTGATGAGTGCAATGTATACACACGTGCATTTTTATTCCAAACACGTGTTCCTGATATTTTAAGAACATAGTGATATCTCACCTGGAATGGAGTGGATTCCGACGACAAGGCTGTGAATCCACAAATATCACTAAAATAAATAGTCACGCTTTCAAAGTTTTCTGCAGGGACAGATTCGCCTCGAATTAACGAATTTGCTATTGATCTACAAATATACAAATTTATAATTAAAAGTTTTGGATTATTAAACATAAGAGCATCGAATTGAGTCTATGCTTTCAACTCTGAAAAACAAACAAAAGTACATGTCTTAAAAACTAGCAAAGAGTTAGAATCAAATAGTGTTGTTTTAATTCGCGGTCGATAGTTTTTAATCGACATCGCGTTTGTGCAACCTTTGCTCGAAGGGATAATTGTTAAGTTAAACATGTGGAATTCGTGAAAAACAAGAGACAATATCTCAAAATGCCTGTGTGTAAAAAGACTGATAATCTTCAAAAGAAGATAAGGAATTCAATTACATTTGTATTTAAAACCATGTGTATATTTTCATCTGTAATTTTCATTCATATATTAAAAACTTTTAAATAAAATATTATTGTAGTTCTGTTTCACATAAATGCTTATTGAATGGTTTTACACTTGTAACTTGTGGGACCCTTTATAGCTTGCTGTTCGGTGTGAGCCAAGGCTCTGTGTTGAAAGCCGTACGTTGACTTGTAATGGTTTACTTTAGATGGAGAGTTGTCTAATTGGCACTCATACCACATCTTCCTTCCTCTTTTCAAAGACCTCCATTACAAACGCATCTAAAATCAAGACTTACTTTGGTAACATCATATATAATAAATCTTCTGCCTTTTTCTTTTGTTCTAGATAGTCAGCCGTCCGTTCCTCGACTAGTGCTTCTAAGTTGTTTGCATACTGTTCCATTCTTGAGAGTAAGTTATCTAATATGTTTCCTTTATCTCCATCCCTGAAAGTACAAAAGTAAGTGTTACAAAAACAGGCTTTACTCTTTCATTTACTCTTAATATATTGTTCTAAAGACGAAAAGTATTTCGAAACACTGACATTTTTTTCTACCTTCAGGTATTGATTTGAAACAGGAAAAGCACTATACGGGTGAAGATTAGTGATCTGTGTCCAAAGTCAATGCATTATCGATTTCGTGTCGTCACTTGTTGGTGTCCTTAAAATATTGGTACAGTATTGTCTAATGACCTACACACTACATCTCATAGTATTCATATACACGGAGTCCCATTTTTCTCATTCTTTTTGGTAAGGCTGTTATTTTCAATTATATGAATCCCATCCATATTCTCACAAAGTTTAATACAGCTTCAATTATACACAAACCAATTGTATTATAAACTTTATCAATAAATAAACAGTGTGCTTTTAATTCAATGTTTTTACACATTAAATGTTAAATTAGATTTAGAAAAAAATCGGGCTTCCCTCCGTGGGCAGATAAAAGTTACAATATTACATGATAGAACAAAAGTGGATTTCCATTGGTGGTAAGATATGACGGTTGAAATGGAGCAATTCATCTGGACTGTAGTTTCCCCATATCATTTGTGCTGAAACAATAACTGATTTGACATATTTATATAATGCTCGCAGGTTATTGAAACATTAGCCAGTATTCTGCTGTTAATTAAATATGATTTAGTTTTTAATTGTTTCATGACTGAAAACTGTAAAAGAAAACTCTTTTAGATTTTTCAACGCATGAACATTTTATTATTTGCCAAAAGATTGATAATCGATTTAGATTTTAACATACATAGCATATGTAAATTGCCGTTTTAGTATTTTATCATGTAGTGATATAATAATGTCTTTCGTTCTACCGTTAAAATTGCCACTGAACTTTTTAACTTCTATGTAAACATTATGACCACCGTTGCTAGTAAAAGCAGAAAAGTGCAAATTTGTTTAAAAGTTTATTTTACGGCAGACTCGACGTACTTGGCTAATCGGCTTTGTTAACAACAGTCCATCGTTAGAGGTTTCAACCTTGAGGTAGAAATCCCAATTAACGTAACAATGTTTAATGCATCAAATGCACATTTTGAAAAATAATGTCTTATCAGCGATGCTCACAGCCTAGGCGATGTGTTCAGAAACTAAAAATAAAAAATTAAGTTATTTCGAAAATTTCTTTATTTGATATAATAATTTAGTGATTTATAAAAATCGAACTTTTAGAGTTTAATTATTGTAATAAAGTAATCGTTAACACCTAAGGAATCAATACAGTAACTGATAGGATCTATTTAAAATTCTAACATGACGTCCTTCAAACGCTTTGAGTACACACCCGTGGTAAAATATGAATATATTGGTTGGGCTGTTCAGATTGTACTCCCACGTCATATGATTGTTTATGAATGAATTACACGACGTCATAGAATGATGACGTAATGATTTAAGCATTTTACGGGAAAATACACGCTTCTGACTCCGAAAATCATCACAACAGGGAAATGTGAACAAACGTTCTAAAATGTGGTACAAGACCTTTTTTAATATATATACAAGATATATACGTAAACTATCATTAAAATTCATTCAAATTTATCTAAATATGTTATTGTAAATAGTTTGAGCATGTCACCAATTCTGTTTGCGCCGTTCTTTTACGCCAATCTAAAAGTGCGTTAATTTATGGGAACGGCAAATATTTGCCTACACCTAGAGCGCTTCGATCCAAAAGAATTGCCGTATTTGTCTTATTAGAATCGAAATAATTCATGGGGGCTTGAATATATCTAAATTTTACCACGGGTTGTCCCTTTATGCCGATATTTTACCCCTCGCTATCGCTCAGGGTAAAATATTTGTCATAAAGGGCCAACCCGTGGTAAAATCACGATATATTCAAGCCCCCATGAATTATTTCTTAAGTATTCTCATATTTAATGTTTTCATTATTAAATTCAACTCAATAAACAAAATATCTTTGAAGATAAAAGAAACAAAACTAAATGTGAATGTTTGAGCTTAATTTAATTTATACGGCAAACAAGATACGATAACATTCAAAATTGGACACAAATCATATAACAGAACTAATACGGAATACACCCAGCACCATATGGAACAAATCTGCTAAGTCTTTAACCTTTTCGAGTATAGAAATGTATGATACAGAATTCGGTGTGAATGAAACAAGTTTCCGTAATAGATTCAACCTTAAAACAAAAGCCCTAGACCTCAACACAGAAAGCTACATGCATAGGCATTGGCCAGAACCAAAATAAAACATAACCAAAATAGACAATCCATATTTGAGTTCGATTCCCTATATTTATTTATCAAAAATTGCACGCTTTACTTGCACGTGTAGCTAATAATGCTTTTCGATTCTATTCGAACACTGCAGCGTCCTCAATAAACACAAAGATAAACGAAATTGTCCGCCATGAAAACGCAAATGTTCCCTTAAGATATAAAAGTGACATGCAGAAAATGAAACATTCAGCAATGTGAAGTTTGCATTAATAAGTGCCGTACAACTATCGATTTCTTTAAGGATCTGTATAGAGGTGTAATCATTACTATGTAGTAATGGAACAGCAAATGTATATGTTAGGTTGTCTAATAAAATTCCTGGTTGTAGAATTGTCACGTTGGCAATCATACCACATCTTCTCTTTTTTTATATACAGAACGTATGTCTTTTAGTCACGAATATCTAATATCTGAAACGTCTTGTAGTATAATAACATAACGGTACATCAATCAATCAGCCCACTCCTAATCGATAATTCGCAGAACGAGACATATATTATTACTTTTTTTCTTAAATTTTTAATGATTTCAATAAATCCAAAAAATATGATATACTGCTTGTAAATTATTCATTATTCTATTGATACTAGTAGTTATAATTAGAAAAATGTCTTCATTTTACTGATGAACTTTTGATCGCATCTAAATCTTTCAAATCTTGATGGCGCGTATTCATCAAAAGTGTTAGCATCATCAAAAATTATGATTTGGAATAAGTTTGTTTCGCGAATAATACGATGGGAACGATCAAAACATACAGCTATCTTTTTCTGATGTATCCTCGGTCAAGCTATCTTTTTCTGATGTATCCTCGGTCAGACTACAGATGTCCTTGGCTTGATTTTAAGAATTTCGAAATGAATAAGTTACTGGAAACTTTCATTGAAAATGAAAATGATATAAAACTAGAGGCTCCAAAGAGCCTGTGTCGCTCACCTTGGTTTATGAGAATATTAAACAAAGTAAGCAGATGGATTCATGACAAAATTGTGTTTTGGTGATGGTGATGTGTTTGTACATCTTACTTTACTGATGCTTACAATTATCTCTATTTATAATGAACTTGGCCCAGTAGTTTCAAGGGAAAATGTTAGTAAAAATTTACAAATTTTATGAAAATTGTTAAAAATTGACTATAAAGGACAATAACTCCTTAGGGGGTCGATTGACCATTTCAGTTCAGTCATGTTAACTTATTTGTAAATCTTACTTTTCTGAACATTATTGCTGTTTACAGGTTGTCTCTATCTATAATAATATTCAAGATAATAACCAAAAACAGCAAAATTTCCTTAAAATAACCAATTTAGGGCCAGCAACCCAACAAAGGATTGTCCGATCAATCTGAAATTTTAAAGGCAGATAGATCTTGGCCTGATAAACAATTTTACTTCAATCAGATTTACTATATATGCTTTGGTTTCTGAGTTAAAGGCCAAAAACTGCATTTTACTCCTATGTTCTATTTTTAGCCATGGCGACCATCTTGGTTGGATGGCCAGGTCACCGGCCATATTTTTTAAACAAAATACCCCAAAAATGATTGTGGCCAAGATTGGATTTATTTGGCCCAGGAGTTTCAGAGGAGAAGATTTTTTGTAAAAGATTACTAAGATTTGCGAAAAATTGTTAAAAATTTAATATAAAGGGCAATAACTCCTAAAGGGGTCAACTGACCATTTCGGTCATGTTGACTTATTTGACTTAATTTTACCCCTTTGTTAGATTTTCTCTACATGCTTTGATTTTTGAGTTAATCGCCAAAAACTGCATTTTACCCCTATGTTCTATGTTTAGCCATGGCGGCCATCTTGGTTGGTTGACCGGATCACCGGCCACATTTTTTAAACTAAATACCCCACTGATGATTGTGGGCAAGTTTGGATTATTAGTTTCAGAGGAGAAGATTTTTGTAAAAGATTACTAAGATTTACGAAAAATGGTTAAAAATTTACTATAAAGGGCAATACCTCCTAAAGGGGTCAACAGACCATTTCGGTCATGTTGACTTATTTGTAGGTCTTATTTTGCTGAACATTATTGCTGTGTACAGTTTATCTATTTCTATAATAATATTCAAGTTAATAAACCGAAACAGTAAAATTTCCATAAAATAACCAAGTCAGGGGCAGCAACATAACAACGGGTTGTCCGATTCATCTGAAAATTTCAGGGCAGATAGATCTTGACCTGATGAACAAATAATCCCTAGTCAGATTTGCTCTTAATGCTTTGGTTTTTGAGTTATAAGCCAAAAACTGCATTTTACCCCCTATGTTCTATTTTTAGCCATGGCGGCCACCCTGGTTGGTTGACCGGGTCACCGGACACATTTTTTAAACTAAATACTCCAATGATAAATGTGGCCAAGTTTGGTTAAATTTGGCCCAGTAGTTTCAGAGCAGAAGATTTTTGTAAAAGTTAACGCCGGACGACGGACGACGACGGACGACGGACGCAAAGTGATTGGAAAAGCTCACTTGGCCTTTTAGGCCAGGTGAGATAAAAAACGGTTAGGATAAAAACTAGAATCAAGGATGATCTGATTAATCAAGCCCAGTATTAAGGGTTACATTTGATCCATAATTAATGTAATGCGATTTTCCAGAAAAGAGGATTAAATGTCGGATGATTTAAGCTGTACAAGTAGGCTAAAACGTATTTTAAAACTAAATTTAGGCATAACCAATAAGGTTAACATAGTAAATATGCCAACAAGATAATAAAAATCTACTTCACATGTATAAAAAGTAATGTCAAACACCATGGCTGTACTTTTGTAAGCCAGACGAAATATCGTGTACAAAAGACTTAACAGTGACACTTGCATCACAACAGTTATAGGACCTAAAATCCAAAAAGGTTTTTGCCTAATGCAACTAGGGTACAAGTAATGTATTTCTGAGATAGAAAAACGTATTCAAATAATTCATTATAATGTAAACAAATGTTACCATTTCAATGAACTGGTAGTGCCCATCAAAACAGAAGTTACTGAGATGGCGACTGTCTGAAGCCAGTGAATAATGAGCGTAAAGCACGAACATCTCATAATAAAATTACAAACATGTTGCATGTCAATAACGCTTACTCCCCGCATGATTCTATGACTTTCACGATATGGAAGATCAGGGCAAACAACAGCTATGAATCTTATTCGGGGATTGGTAATCGAACATCCTTATTAGATATAAAATAGTTATCAAAGGTACCAGGATTATAATTTAATACGCTAGACGCGCGTTTCGTCTACATACGACTCATCAGTGACGCTCATATCAAAACAGTTAAAAAGCCAAATACGTTCAAAGTTGAAGAGTTTTGAGGACCAAAAATTCCAAAATATTGTGCCAATACGGATAAGGTAATCTACTCCTGGGATAAGAAAATCCTTAGTTTTTCGAAAAAATCAAAATAAAGAGTGTATACTCAATTGTGATCAATTGAGGACCAAAAATTCCAAAATATTGTGCCAATACGGATAAGGTAATCTACTCCTGAGATAAGAAAATCCTTAGTTTTTCGAAAAAATCAAAATAAAGAGTGTATACTCAATTGTGATGGCGGCTTTTAAACTCATGTTAAGACTATTGCAGTTGTTCTTCTTAAATACTCTGTGAATTAGACAATTTTTTAGAAAAAGATATGTGTTCTATGAAACACTTTGTCTTTGCATAACACGCATACTACGCAATTTAATGTGAATTGGTGCTAAAAATAGAAAAATAGCTACCTATAAAACTGAGCTAATTCCACCTTTTTCTACATGTCTGAACGTACCAAGTCAGAAATTTGTGAAATTTGTTTTCCATTCGTGTTTGAGCTTTTGGTGTTTTTGGTATTTTACTGTTATTCTATAAAATTTACTTTATATCCACGTTCCATTAAAACTTTTTCCTTATTTTAGTTCTTTTATAACATGCACAGTATTCTGATTCTGATTGGAATGTTGAAAAATCTAATTTCTAACCTGTTTTCAAATTAAAGTTTGATATCGTCCATAAACACTTACTTGTTTAGTTTTCTAATGATGGATTTTAGTGTTGGGAAATCTGGTCTCTCCATTGGATCTTCTTTCCAGCACTGTCTGATGACATCTGCTAGCTCATCACATGGGCAATCACATTCATCTAATGTCGGCCGGAAATATGGTCTCAGTCCATTTTTCACTTTCTTGTAAATTTCTGTCACATAAAAATATATGAGTAAGGATGTTATCATATTGTCAATGATGTTAACCAATTACATACAAATATTGCTTATTGTTTCCCTCCAACAATCAGATGAGTAAGGATATTATCAATGAATTGTTTTAACCAATTACATACAAATATTGCGTATTGTTCCCCTGCAACAATCAGTGTTGTTTCCTTTCTAAGTTTCAGTATCTGTCATCTCTTATCACTTGACAAATAAAGATATATCAAGACATCTCCCCGTGTTTGTCAATAAGTTACAAAGCTTCCACATTGAAGGTCAATACAAGCAATATGGTTTTCGTTTCTACGCATCAAAACCTCTGGGACATTTAAGAATTGTTAGAAATCCGAGAGAGTTATTTTTACTTGGGGATATTGATTGTTACAATGGAATGTGTTCACTCCTATTATAACTTGTCTTTGATTTCCTTCTATCTTGTTGATTGGAAAATAAAGACAATTTATGTCTCCAAAGGGAAATAATCCAGTCGTAAATTCGGTTTTCGAAAATAGGCAATTTGAATAATTAAAGTGATTTAACGTACTCTAGAAAATTTCAACAAATTTCTAAAAATTAAGGCAACATTGAAAAGTTTTATTATTGTAATCCACAAAATCATCTGTCCCTATGGCATATAGTTTTAATTCGCAAATGTTAATTACATAAATTATACAAAGTGTATACGATCTTTGATCTTAAATCCTTTAGATATAAGAATTGTGGTATATTTTTTTTAATAAAGAGATTGAGCCTGTACACTAATTTTGACATTTCGACAAAATGTGGCTTTACATAGTACATACTACAGAAATATAGGTGCCCACCATATCGACACAACTAGCTTCAGTTGTTTATGTTCAAGCAATTCTCTCACTTTTTCACTATGATTTGTAAAATGATTTAATGGAAATATGAGATTTGAAAACCTATCTAAACTCGTCGAGGATTATACTAAGGTACGACAGACATGAAAGACTATCATTGCCTCGAATGTGTAATGTTTCATAGAACAATCTTACTGTAATGTTTCATAGAACAATCTTACATGAAATGGGAAACATGGCATAGCTTGATTATTTTCTATAATCTTCCATAACTTCTGTTGTGGTTATCGGTTAAGTAATGTGGAATATAGAGGCTAAATTGTTGTAAATCATTATGTGGAACTTTCTCATTCTAATTAAATAAAACGAGAAACATTAATAAACAGGAAAGAATTTATACATTTATATCTGCTAATTTCGAAAGTATTTGTTTGAACTAACACTGAACTTCTTATTTTAACAATTTAACACGAAACGTTGAAGCTATAACTTATCAAATTGCTATTTCCCAAACTGAACCCCGCTAAGTGTGTCGTAATGACCATACTGTACATTACTTAGTAGTCTATTCTCAAGATAATAATTTTAGAATCAACGCCGATGTTATTTACAGCAGGATATTACTAAATAAAGAAATAACAACGACGAGATTTATTGGTAATTCTTACATCCTTAGCCATCTAATCAATTAATCAATAGAACACTTCTATTTTAAAATGTTCAATATGTGTACGCATCTGCTAATTCCGCATTGTCACAAAGTTATATATAATTTCATTTGATAAGTTAATCTATATTTTGTTCATTTAAAAATAAATTCACCGTTCAATATAACCTATAATCTTTATATACCACAGAATGTTTAGTAATGAAAATATTGATGATTGTAAAAGATAACACGACGAGTAAAAAGGTCAACAGGGACATGAAGACCATAATCAAATACGCAATATGTTATATGAAACTGAGTATTGACCAGAGGACGAGTCCATAAAAACTGGCTAAAAATCTAACAGCAAAGACAAGATATGTATTCAAAGTTGAATAGCATTTAAATCTAAATTCTAAGTTATTGTATTCATGATAAAGTCTGAGGTAGAATAACTATATTTTCATATGCCGGTCGTAAGTAGTCTAGCTTATCAAACCAACATAGATACTATCAAATTTATTTGATTTATGCCTTCGATACTATAAAATTAAAAATACTATTTGAGTAGATACCTTAGGTCAGTTTTTGTGTATTATAAGTACAAATTTTATAACATTACAAAAGAAATCGCAAGACAAGACCACCCTGTATTATTATGTAGAAGTGACCAGCTGGAAGATTTGCCCTCTGTGACCATTCCCAAGTAACCAACTGGAAGTTTTGCCCTGTGCAACCATCCCCAAGTGACCAACTGGAAGTTTTGCCCTCTGCTACCATTTATAAGTAAAAAGCTTGGAATTACAAAATAGGCTTGGAAAGTAGTATTACTGAAGTTGTAGGCAGTTGATCAATCAAATGCAAATGATAGGCCACTTCAAAATTAAACTTCACCTTTTGTGGAAATGTGTCTCAAAGGCAATCATACCACATATCTTATTTTTATATTGGTTCAAAACCAAACACTGTCAACGTTCCTAATCTCGGGCAGTCACAAAATTGTCAATTTGAATTAATCTACACGAAATTCAAGTAAATTTTATAAATTGGATTAATCCAACATTACATTTACAACTATGACATGAAATTTGTATGCATATTACATCATACACCTGGTTTTCATGAGCGTTTTCTACAGTTGTATATCAATCATGTCTAATCAATTACAATTTGAATACAATTTCCAATCACCAACAAGTGCTATTCGCCCATCCTGATATTAATGTATAACTGAAAACTGTCACATACTGTAAACCAATTAAATTTCGCGAGCGATTTATTTTCGCGAGTAGAAAAATCACGTGAAATTAAATCGTCGCGAAAAGGAATAACTTGGATCTTTCCCTATTAAACTACATTAAGAAAATAAGAAAATTGTGAAATTAAATCGCCGCAAAATTGACTAGCTGGGTATAAACGCGAAATAAAGTATCCGCGAAAATAAGTTGGTTTACAGTTTTTATTTTCATTAAAAATATAATATATCAATCGTGTCTGTAGTATCATATTGTATCAGTTGACATTTCTACAGCCTTACATATAATTGACCATTAAATATCCCCATTTCCAGAGCCTTACATATAATTCAGAAGCTTCTAATATGAGAATATACGCTGGCTTACCTTCAGGACTTACATCTAGGTTAGCAAGATAGAATACTCCATTTCTGTATACTATTTCCTGACATATTACAGCAAAACTATACACATCACATCTCGAAGTTCCTTCGGGTGGTCTATTATGCATTCGTAACAACTCTGGAGCAGTCCATAAAAGACCTATAAAAATAATAATCGCTTGAGTTTTTGGGACAATTCTCTTATGTGTATTTGATTCTATGATATTAAACCAAAAAGGCATGGTCGATCATAGAAATACCCTACTTTCTGGAAACATAAGTTAATATTTCGTTTAAAAGTTTCAAACGATCCACACTATCTTTATTTTTAGAAAACACTATATACATAATTAAAACAAAATATTTTATCTTCTATATAACACTCTTCTGTTTGAAAAATAAAAAAAAAGATTTACAAGTTCAATATCTTAAGGAAAATTCAAATGCTCACATAATGGCTGAATATTTAATGTTTATGACACTCTTTTCATTGTTCGCTTAGGAACAAGTTATGCATTTAAATGATAATTTTACCAAATTTAAGTATTAAAAGTTTTTTATAAAATGAAATTAAAAAAGTGATAGAATGCTCAATGTATAGGTATCACAAAGAACGATAATATGATTTTGTACACTCGTTGGTCGGTAGAACACTTGGGTCATGAATGGGTGTAAATAAGTAAATAACCCTATCAATAATATCTTTCACTTACTTTGATAATAAGCATATGACTCTTTATCTGTGTCTTCTTCCTTCGATCTGAAGGCATGAAGTCCAAAATCTGTAATCTTTAATACAAATCTTCCATCGACTACACAGTTTGTACTTTTCAGATTTCCATGACTACGTATATCACTGCTATGTAAGTATGAAAGGCCCTACAATAATAAAAAAATATCAAATATCATCTTGAAAAGAGTAAAACGAGGCCAAAGGGATGATCAAATGTATTTAGTGGAATATAAACTAAAAATGCCCGGACACAAAAAAAAGACCAAAAACAAGACAAACAACAGAACAAAATACAAAAACTGCCCAACACGAAACCCACCATCGGGGTGATCTTATGTTCTCAAGAAGGGAAAGCAGATCCTGCTCCTCATAAACAAATACCATTCAGAACTTTCAACATGTTCAATAGATGATTATGTTCAGTATATGTAAATGTATATATGAGTAAATTAGTAGAGCTAGTGAAAGTACGTCAATCATTTCTTTTTCTTTTTATTTCTTCGACTTAGAGGACAAAAAAAGCCTAAGTCGTTTGTAATAACTTACTCTAAGTATATCCTGCATCAGGGAATATCTAAACATCCAGTCTAGCTTTATCTGTTCATTTTCTAAAACATCCTACAAATGAAAACAGAAATTTGTATTAACTATTGTTTGGTTCTTAGTATTGCCACTTAGTGAGAGAATACAAAAAATTAGTCTTGCATTTAAAACTCATACTAGGACTTGATAACAATGATTTTTAATCTAGATCAAAGTTGAGCACATTAATATTGTACCAAATGAAAAAATTAAAAATGCAATTCGTTAAATCATCTTTCATAAGTTTCAGGTACTGAGCGCAACTAATGGGAAGGTATGCGAAACGCGGTGTATTAAATAAAAGACCTGGTAATTATAGTGAGTTTTAAGTAAATAAATTTTATATACAGCTGACGTCACTTTAATCGTAAGTATATAGAAAGCGTAGGAAAGGTATCATGTATTTGTTATTTCTAATATGTTTCCAAAGTAAACGGGGGATAACCCAATTTAGTTCATAAACTAATACAAATAAAATGTAATTGTAAAGTTCACTTAGGTCTAAAATAAAGTGGATTATCTATGCTGGTCAATCAGCTATTATTTTACGTGTAAGCTGTCCTTCTGTTATAAAACACATGTTTGGAGGGTAAATGCAATCATTGAGAAAGTGTACAATTGGCTTTTGTTAATACCTGTAAGCTGCCCTTCTGACAGTACTCTGTTATAATACACATATTTGGAGGGTCGATGCAAGCACCCAGAAAACGAACAATATGGTCATTCTGCAGATCTTTAATCTGTAAAAAAAATTTAGCAACTGATGAAAGGAAATAAGAAAAAGCACATCCATGGGACTTGATACAGTGCTGTTTTCATTATTATAAGCATGTACATGTCGATCGGGACACACAGAATCAAACTTTTAAAGCATAAACCTCACACAGCCAAACACTAGAGACAATGTTTCTAAATTTGATCTGCTTACCCTTCCGGAGCACCTGAGATCACCCCTAGTTTTTGGTGGGGTTCGTGTTGTTTATTCTTTAGTTTTCTATGTTGTGTCATGTGAACTATTGTTTTTCTGTTTGTCTTTTTCATGTTTAGCCATGGCGTTGTCAGTTTGTTTTAGATTTACGAGTTTGACTGTCCTTTTGGTATCTTTCGTCCCTCTTTTAGTACAGCAACAATCCACATATACATTGTATATGACATGATCAAAGTATTCCTACTCTATAACCTTTGTCTATCTTCGAAATTAAATTCCTGCTCAGTCAAATTAAAGCTTGTATGTAAATATTTTAAACAAAAAAAATCTCTAGGTTATTTTTGGTTAATTAATTTTGATGTGAAAAAAAGACGAAATGTCACGTCCATTCTAAGCGTATTGCAGACAATTTCAACGTCTATGCACTGTAAGCTACAGTGTAATGATAGTATTACCTGTTATGTAGTGTAAGTCATTTTTGCCTTAATAATAATGTAGGATCTAATGCATGTCTTTGAATATTTTCAATGAAAAAAAATCTATTCGAACTCACCTTTTTAATTTCCAAAAGCAATGGCTTGTTTATTGTGATATTTGATTTATCTATACTTTTAATAGCTACTATAGCACCCTAAAAATGAAAAAAATAACTAGAAATTATTACTTTATCAGAATTATAAACATATAATAAAGAAACATTAAACATGTCAAAATTTGTGTGATTTTGTATTTGATGTTGGCCTGTAAAATTATTTAAGACACATATTTTGGGTAAGTGTGTGTCTAATGTCGTACAATTGTTACTTTTGTCACTTGTCCATGTGCTTACAATGTCTAGCGTGGATGAATGCAACTACATATTACCGTATGGCCGAATGAATGAAATAAATCATAACTGTACATTTAACTGTACAAGACCCTGAAATAAAAGCTTGCCTGCTTGTCTGTTTCTATTGTATTCCTATCATTATGATATTAAAACTGATATTTGTTTTTCAATACCAAAGTAGTACATGTATGAATATAATTTAAAATTAATTTATAACGTCTGATCAGACTCAAAGACAAGGATTGAACCACGTAATGCTAAGGTGAGGTATGAATACCAATTAGACATCTATCAATTAAAGACCTTGCCATTTCAATTGTTTAAGTAAAAAAACTGACCCTATAATACCCTGTCTTTGTAAATAGCTGTCGTTGCCCAACATCACTTAAGTGAACTGCAATTGTATCTCTTGAACAGGAACTTGCAATTGACAGTTTCTGGAATATAAAATAAACAAACTGGTTTAACAAAAAATTAACATGGACAATTTTTTGAAATTTGAATATGAAACATTTTATAAGCGTTCTTCCTAAGAAAATAGTACTTGAATTTGTTAAAATTTCTTTTCATTTGAGTTTGATAGTTAAAACTATTAATATGTCAAATAGAAAGTGAATGCATCGCTTTATAAAATATATGGAAGTTGCTTAATCAAAGAAGAAAAGATAAAATTTCATACATGTAACTACATTAGTTACTTCTGAGGGAAAATACTGAAAAGATCGTCATGAATTCAATGTTTCCTTCAATAATGTATTAAAATTCGCAAATTTTGAACCTAATGCATTATGGGTAAAGTGAACATCAAAAGGCTCTTATTGGCTAAATGCTTCTCATATAATCCAGAACAAACCAATGACTTGGCGTTTCTTCAGTTTCAGGCTACCCACAATGAGTTCACCCATACTTCAAGAGATTCTGAAACGGCGTATTGCATGGCATACTTTGTTACGTTTTTTATTATATTATTATAATATGAATATATTTAAGAAACTATTTCGAATATATTGTTCCAAATTATATAAAGTATAAAAAAATACTTTATGAATAGATGAAATATATTAATAAGAAAAATATAGAAAGCATACAATTGACACAAAGTATACATTAAAATACGTTGGCCAGATATATAATAGCTGAGAAAGCCATATATTAAAATGTTGAAAGACGTACTGATAAAAAAAGAGAAAAGTGAGTTTCAAAAGAGGAACGGTACATACCCATTGAAGCGTTTTAAATAACAACATAATAATCAACAACACAATGTTTTCAATCTTCATGAAAATATAATGATCCTGATGTACGAAAACATGCACATTATGCTTTTGATTATTTTCGAGGTTACTTGTCAACCAATTTTTGTCTCGATATGTAATGTGGAACACTCATGTTTTAAATTGTTCATCATACTATGTAAAAGCAACTGCAGATTATTCCAAACACTTTTGGTTATCTTTTTCGTAAGGTAAAACAAATGAGTTTGATAGTTTGTAATTGTTTGGCATCGCTTATTGTTCAATGAAATTTAAATGATATTTGCACAAGGATTTTATTTATCAATAACAATCAAATACATTGAAACCAGCGAATACCACCTATATGTGAGCAAACAGTGATGACAAGGGGCCATACACAGTCTAGCTGTAGTCAACCCTGGTTCAGATAACGTGTACACGAGATCAACAATATGTTTTATCAACACTCACATTGAGATATAGCGTATACCAAAAATCAACCTCCAACAAATTGAAATTTTTAACGACCTTTACTGGCTATACACACCTCCCCACTATTTGGCATCAAAATAAAACAAGCTCATGATGACAATCAATGTGTGCATAACATTAATATGTTTGGCTCATCTTAAAGTCATATACATAAACTATTGCAGATATAATATTTTATTAAAACAGTAACAGTGAAATTAATGAGAATAAATATAATAATGCCTAAATTATATATATGCATAAAAATTATACAGAAGTGCAGATCCAAATTACACAAAGCGTATGCTTATAATTAATAAAATGACTAAGCATGGGCAAAACGCATTATAGAGCATCGATAAACAGTTTTAATCAATTTGTATTTCATCATTAATATTCGAAAATGGCTACCAATTTCATATTTCCTGATAGTTTTAATATTAATAAAAATTATCAGTTATTATCTAATCGAATTTATCTTAGTGTCTGTTAAAACAAACGTTATGTGTTAATAGTTAAGTTAACACATGTGTACTTAGATAAGCCACTAAGCAGATACGCATGATTAATTAAATGCGCAAAAACTATAGCCAGCAGTTCATAAAACTTCAAAAACAGATTAATCTACACTCTATTTTTTGTTGTTGAAAAAACAAGTTAACAAAAGTGGTGTGTATGATACCCATTTGCCCACGGCATGTGGACTACTGTATGCATTTATTAAAAAAATAAATTTTAAAAACAATTTTAGAAAAATTATTGGATATTTGCTCTTTAGTGTTTTAAAAAATTACTGTTCTTCAAAAATAAGAAAAGGAAAGGAGTAGGTCCGGTAAGAGCCGATTTTGGCCACAAATTTCAAGTTGATCTGACGAAAGATTTTGGACACTTTTCAAACAGTTAAGTGTCTATTTCAGTTGATTCCATGAGTTTATGTGAACGATTATAGCTGATTTAGTCATCAAAAACGCTCCGATTCAAACTTAAATATGAAAAATTTATCAAATATGCAAAAAAAATACATTTTTCAGATGGTTTTTGTTAAAAATGAAAGTGGCCGAATCCGTGTCCATCCTCCGCCTTTATATATGTTATGTATAATCATCAAAGACCACTTTCATTTCAATATTAAGAATGAACACAAATGCGGCCACTTTCTAAAAATTTAAGACTAAAATGTTCAAATTGTTAAGGTTTCAGTAATTTAGCATGACTTACTGATGCTAGTATCCGATATATGTGCATTGTATTGTCAAAAACAGCCCTTATTTATGTAGCAGAAGCATTTTTTTTCCCAATAAACAACTAAATGTTTACATTTTAACGATGTTTTAAATCTGCAATATTTTGGGGCCAAAAAGAGTCTTACTGAACCTACTTCTTCATTAGTACCACGTTATACAAATATGTCATAGTAAATACCAATAAAAAAAAATCTAAGATGAACAATTGCTTTGGATCACTTAATACATATATAATATAAATCATTGAGTAGGACAAAAGTAAACATAAGTAACCAAAATTTAACTAAAACGTTTTCTTTTTGCATGTTATATCTCATGTTTCTTGTTTTACTCTTCAAGTGACCCTTTTAAAATCAACGAAATTTCATTTTAAAGAAAAAATATGTCGTTACTAGAAGGTTTATGATTCTAAGCAGAATATTCTATCAGTGAGAGCAAATGGAATCACACCTTGTAAGCCAGACACTATGTGACTTTTGTTGAAGAACGAGTCAGCTTAAATAGTTCCTGATCAAAACACTACGCACACTGATCAAAATAATTAATGAGTTAAATTATAATTAACACGGTGAATACAATAATAATATTAAATAACTAGTGTCTATGAGGTTTTTACTGTAAATACGAAAATAAAGTACGGTTTAATAAACAAGGAGGTAAAAAATACTTAGATTTCAAAGCTGACTGTTGTCATATGTAAAGGAAGAGTTGCTCATCTTTCCATAAAAAAGGAAAGAGAATGTTGTTTGGAATACAGATTATATTTCAAAAACACTAATTAACAATCATATGAAACTACATAAAAATATACTTAAAACAATAACAATAACAAAATAAAACACAGAAAAAAATTACTGACCAGTATACATTTGATATGATAAAACATAAAATACCCGCTTGAAAGATATAATACTGAAAATAATGCTTAAATGAAAACAGATCTTATTTGATTAACATGAGCTGTTTAATTGCTTTTTTCGAAGGCAGTTATAATAAGTAAAGTATGAATTTTCAACCAATAAATTAAATCCCCAAAAATGTTTCAGCTTGAATTGTAAGTAAGTTACCTTTTATAGTATATTTTATATCAAAATAAAAATCAAACAAATCTTGGAAGCAATTCATTTTTATATCTTCCGCGACTAGAAAGATTTCGCGAATAAAATAGTAGCGAAAATGTTGAACTAAGATCTAAACTTACATGAATACTCGGAACACTTCTCACATAAGATAATTTTTTACGTATGAAATGACGAAAACAAAATTCCTGAATTAACTGAAAAGTTCTACAAAAATAAAACTCCTATAATAAAGGCAGTGGCACGAATATGGCAAGTTTTTTTTCTCTAAATTGTTAGTAATATCAACTAATTATTCATTTATAGTAACCAATTGAAACAAGCATTTGTATGTTTTGAAGGTTAGCATTGCAATGAGTTTCCGCATTTAAAAAAGCCGTGAAACGCATATTCATAAATAAAGCATATTAAAACAAAAACAAAAATGATAAAGTAATGAAATACATATTAATCGAACGTATGCAACCCTGATTTAATTCTTTGATTGATAGAATGCAAAATCATTCCATATAAGGTACAGAGACTTTTTAACTAATATTTAAAGGTACGTCTAGCGTGTTATATTTTCAACTATGAATACTTAAAATTAAGATTCCAAAACTAAACCGAAACAAACAAAATGTTTGAATATAAGGGATAGCACCAGCATTCAGTTCAAATTGTGTCCTGTTCCTTAATGTCTCTCTTTTCTAATGTGAAAATTGTCGTCGAAGCTGTTTCAAGTAAACTCAACACTATGCAATACAGAACACATTAATGTATTTTACAGTAAAAACTTAACGGCTATAACTCGTGAATGAAGATAACGTATCCATTCCGGATATCAAAATACAACAACAAAAGCTTTGAATATTCAAACAAAAACAACAGATGCATTTGGAATGCTTACAAGGATTGTCTTTTTTTGAAACATTTGATTTTTGTATGTGTTATCATGGTCCCTAGAAAACGATTTCGTTTATTAGGATTCTCGAAAATAAATAAATACTCAAAATAGAGGTCAAAATTTACAGTGAAAAGTATTTTATATGATAGGGATTCTAAATTAATGTGTCACACCAAAATATTTAAACAGGAAAAAAAATAGGGCTCAAAACGTCTACAAAGTTAAAACTTTTTACACACCAATTTATAATCTACAATAGAACAAATGATACACAAAATATATATGTAGTGAAAACGGTTAAATTTTACGGGAAATTTCCTGAAATGATAGTATTCTACTATAAAGCACATGATCCTTGATAAACGAAAACAGTAACAGTTCTTATTATAAAAACACTATTTCCTACCATTTTTCGTTTTTTTATAGTTTTAAATTACATTGTTGGTAGATTTTCTATTTCGACTTGTTTGTTTTCAATTGCAGTTGTCTAATAAATGGACAACTCACAAAGCTTCTCTATTGGTGTTTTTATAAAATCATTTACATACATTTATACTATAAGCGATCTACACCCTAATGAAAATGGATATGCTGCCAAATGTTTATGAGCAAAAATAACCCTTTAAACCAAAAACAAACCTGACGAAAACATATTGAATACAATGCATATATGGCTGATGAAAATCTTCAAATTACCAAAATAAATATATATATATGAAAATATAATGGTTAAACTAACGCTAAAATTTTTAAATAAAGTTAAAAATAACGATATAATTTATATTTAACTATATATATTTAAAGACGTAATGTGACCTTGTCCCCAGTATTGATTTTAAACATTAACGGTCTTTAATATTAGACTATGCGTAAGAAAAATATAGAATGCAGATGTATCGAAATAAATGTTGAGTTCTTTACCTATATTTTTACAATGCACCATGTTGTGATAATCTGGATGATCGCCCATTTTTTACTTCAGCACAAATATCAATAAAGCATTTAATTGATTTCAAAAAATGCTCTTGTCTGTTCTTTGATCGGGTTGTTGTCTCTTTGACACATTCCCCATTTCCAATTATATGTAGGATGCATTTCAAGCATTCACTTGAAACATACTAAAAACGACCAGTGTCTCTCAAAAGCGTAAAACGTACAAGTGAATATGTTTGAATACACGTGCTTATGATGTTTGTGCGTTATGTCTTTTTATCTAGGTCTACATGATATTAATATCTTGTTAATCAATAAGGTTCGTCAAATTATACATGACACAATTTTAAACAAAATCCCTTGTTTAGTTTTTCTGAAACATGCAGTTAACTGATGTAGTTGTTTATGTCTGTATTTCCAGGGGCATCATCTCTGCTAAAGTAGTTGTTGTACAACTTCCTCTTGAAGTTGATGAAACTTCTATGACATCATCCGGGAACTTCAAATGGATGGCACGTGACACACATGACGGTATCGACATCCTACTTTCTTTCTTCAACTTTTGACCTCTATGCATCCAACAAAGGAACTGTCTGGTCGCCATCAATCGGAGTTTGCTGGAAAGAATATATAACCGAGCTGAAAAAACTAAAGGCGCATTTTAAATAAACAACACATATTTAATTCGCAGTTTCCAAATCGAAGGTAAGTTATAAGTTAGGCAATATTTTTCAAAGCCTACACAAAATGTTCCAAAATTTTATCAATTCTTCCAATTCATGACGCCATTTTTAAGTTGGAATACGAAATATAAAATAACCCATAGTTCTTTTTGTGACGGGAAACGGCGAATTGTTGAATATCACGAATATATAATTCATATATAGTATTAAAGATATCTATATGTGTTGAACAGAAATGATGGTCTGTTACCATAAGAAAGTTAAAAGATATATACAATGTCAATAAATCATTATTATATAAACAATGTCTGGTGCTTGCAATGTGATTAAAAATTAAAACAAATTATACTTTGCAATTGGTAAAAGTGCCCGATTTCAAGTTATTTTCGGCCATTTTTTTACAGATCTAACAGTAAAAGAAGAATGGAATTATTTTCAGCAAGCGTTCTCAGTTTTTCAATACAAAATAACACGAAAATACTTGACAACACATTAACTTATCATTTGCAAATGCAAAATGACAACCATTAAAGAACACCAATAACATCACAAAAGCATTAAATTTTCATTTCAAAAATGCAAACAACACGTTATAAATTTCACCCGCTAGAATCGCGTTTCTGGACTTATCGTCAGCAGGAACACTCAAAGTCGAATATTCGAAAGTCAAAGATGTATAAGGACCAAAACATTAATGAGCTATACACCAAAAAGGACCTTAAACATAGCTAAATCCATATCAGGCCATTTTCAATTGTTTAACGTTTACATCAACCATGCAAATTATCAAGACAAAGGTAGAGAAAACGACGTTTAAGAATAAATGAGTGTTCATTTTATTTCGAGAAGTATACGACCCGAAAGGAAACGCATAAGTCGAAAACAAACTACCAATTAAAAAATCCTAACATGAATTCCATCAAAAACTGTACATAAGTAAAAAGAAAAAAATAGAATATCCTTGGAAAAATGAGAAACCAATCTAACGAAAAGCTGAATAAAGAAAAAGACGAAACAACAAGCAACAATTTAGAAAACATAATTACTGAATATGTACCAGGGTTGAGATAAGATGCGGTAAAAGGAAAACAGATTTTGTTGGCTACGTTGATGTCAGCATTCAAATGAATATTAAAGGTAAATGTTTTACGTTAATGAGACGGAAAAACAAAAATTAAAAAAGCGGGCAATAGTGATCAAAGGTACCATGCTTACAATATAATACGCCAGACACGCGTTTCGTCTATAGAAGACTCATTAGTGACGCTCAGATCAAATATAGTTATAAAGACAAACAAGTACAAAGTTGAAGAGCATTGAGGACCAAAATTCCAAAAAAGTTTGGCAAATACGTCTAAGAGAAAATCCTTAGTATTTTTAAAAATTCATATGTTTGTTAACAGGAAATTTATATAAAAAATGCAATATAATTGATATTCAGGTCAACACCGAAGTGCTGACTACTGAGCTGGTGATACCCTCGGGGACGAAACATCAACCAGCAATGTACACTCTGTTAAAAAAATAAACAGGTGTCTATACAGTTTAAAAAGCTTTATATTAACCAAAATCTCTTTAGGTTTGGAATACATTAAACAGACGAAATTAAAGAATACCATCCACGACGTATGAAGTCTCCAAACAATAAAACCTTAATGCTCTGTTTTGTGATTCTCTTCTTTGATGCCATTCGTCTGAATCTTAACGAGACGGAAAGTTTCCACATAGACCATTAAATGGTCAGAGATAAAAGGCGTTATGTTATCGCCTTATGGTTAGTCTAACACTGATTAATTGACAATAGACTAGCTTCCAGTTAACTGATTACTTTATAATATTATCTATAATGAGAAGTAACCAAATGTGGAATAAAGAAATCTTCACTAAACTTTATCAGCGGCTAACAATAATCTTATTGATATTTTTCTCAACTGAAATTTTGTAAAAGAAAAACGGACTGTTAATATTTCAACTTGAGACAAATCTATGTTTACTTACAGTAAGGACAACTGTTAAAGATACTTAGTTATAAACTGGATAATTTACACAACCAGAAATGCCAGAAAAAGCAATTGCAAAAGATATGTTCATGAGAGAAAAAGGCACCATAATATATTCCCAATATTAAACTGACACTGGATTTTAGTCTGCTAATAAAAGTGATCATTTTCCCATATTTGTATTGTATATACAGTATGTCTATTAGAAGTATTATACAAATGGCGTTAAAGGAAAATGTTTTAAGCTCTGTAAAGCCGATTTTATTACATAACAAATAGGAAATCCCCACAACCATAACACATAATTTTTGTCATTTCACTATTATGCTGTCATATGACTTAATTCGAGTAATCCATAATCACCACTGTGTTATTTTTTTTGGTTATGCAATTTTATTAATAATCTCTTTTCCTCCATTTCTGTCAGATGGTTAATTGCAAAAAGAAAAATTTATTTCTTTGTTCAAAGGTTGAATTTGTATTATTGCTAATGTCATGTTTTGAGTTTCACTGTATTATGTTTTAAAAGTTAAATCCACATATGACTTTTGATATTGCTATACACATATATGTTACTTTTTATACATATTTCTTTCGCATCACGTGATTATTTCATTCCATTTTAGAATCATCAGACAGAAATGGATAAAAATAAAATTAAATGAAAATTTACAAAATATAAGAATGTTTTGCAGTACAGTGTGTTGAATTGCGTAGTATGTAATGAAAACCAAAAAACTTGAACTTGTTTTTCTTTTTAAAAATTCATTTTAAAAGTGAATTTTAGCTCAAACATTTGCAAACATCAGACATACATGTATCAATTTAAAATCACCCATAAAATCAAAATCTAAAACTGCATAATGTGCTAAAAAGATTTTTTTTTCATAATTAATTCAGAAATGATATTGCAAGCTTGATTTACTTCACTAGGCAAACAGGTTTACAAGGAAGTGCAATACTTTCACACAATAATTCACATTTTGGTTAAATTTGTTCTAATTAAAATTGAACTACATATAAGTGCATCATTTCGTCTGGAAATCAATTTCAGTAAAAAGAAGACAAAAGTCAGACAATCTTTTATATCCAAAGATTAATAAAGCTTTCTGTATGAACTAGTGTTCCTATTTTTTTTTAAACTAACATCATAGTCTAAACAGATGACCGTACGCAGAAAGTATAATCTGCGAAATTTAAGCAATATTTATTACTTTTCTGTACTTTTAACGTCAAAAATAACCTTTAAACTGCTGATGTTTCAGAAAACAAAAAAGTGAGCAAATTGTCTTATGTGACCCTATTTCCAGTAAAACAGAATATAGATTGTAAATTTAAGGTAAACTCACCAAGCGCTGAGATCTAGTGGCGCTCCACCTCTTTGTCTACGCACCAGCATCACGTGAATGAAAACAGCTAATAGAACTTCTTTGTTTAGTACAACATTTCGGAAGTCCTCGGTTGTTGTAATACAATTGGTTCCATCATCAAATATGCCAAAAAGTTCCAATTGTCGACAGCAAACCCTACGATTTCTGTCGCTTTCCTCACACTGGCCACACTTGCACCATGATTGGTCAACCGTATCCGACCTCTCAATCAGAACACGTCCTTCTGCGCATGCCTCACCATTGGTCTGTGGAGTAAAGATTTCCTCCTTCGTATTTTAGTGAAAGTTCATGATACAAAGAAGCCATTAAGATAAATTAAAAAAAATATCGAGGGGGGATTTATCACCATGCGTTTGTTTTAATAAGATACATCTCCATACATGCAGATATGTTGTAATGTTAACTAATCTATAAAACAACCTTATAATATATTTTATGAAGTGTTCTATTGAACCACACACTTTCAAAGACGTATTATTAGTACGGTTTTTACTTTCGTTAGTTGTTAGTTGTGTGTTAGTATTGAAACTATTATAACCTACGTATAAAACAATGATAATAAGGGAGTGACTTCCTCGTGCTACACAAAGAATATAAATGCCATTGAAAGTGTACACCGTACTGAATTAAAGATCAACAACTGTTTTTATGTTTTTGTAATTTATTCTAAAGTTCAGATTTGGAACGGGTACTGTAATACCAAACTATGAAAAAAATCTTAACATTGGCATGATTGTCAGGTGGGGAAAAGTACAATATGTCTCGGGTTGACCTTTAATCTGACGATGAAATTTCAATGGTTTATAAATATCCATGTACATTTTCATATTTCTACAAGACTACAGGTATTTCTTTGTTTCTCTATATTCAACCCAATACAAAGAATCATGTGAAATTTATATGATAAGAGGGTGTGCTTGTTTTAGGAGGGAAACTCTGTTTTAAGTTATAATCTATTTTGGAGGGACTGCATCGTGGTTATTATCTATTTTGGAAGGACTGTATCGTAGTTATAAATTTTTTTGGAGGGACTGTATCAAGTATCAATATTGATGGGTGTTTCATAAATTTGAAAATACATAAAGTGCAAAAGGAAGATAGTTACATATACTAGATAAAGAGATGCTCAATACAATTACCTCAGTTGATGAGCGTTTATGAGTATCCTAAGTCAAAACATAATGTTAAAAGTTAATAAAAATTTGAACACAAATAAGTAGCAGTAACACTTATGTTTGAACATATCTTGAATAACTCTTTATCTAACCAAAAACTTTGAAATATCAGTTTTGCTTAATTTCTTCCAACAAAACCTTTATGAAATTGAGAATGGAAATGGGGGTCATGTCAAAGAGACAACAACCCGACCAAAAGCAATCAAAGGACACCAATGGGTCTTCAACGCAGAGAGAAAATACCGCACCCGGTGGTGTTCTTCAGCTGGCCCCTAAATAATATCCTAAGAGATAAACATCTAGTTACAGTGATTCATATTCTACAGACCAGGTTGATTCTGTCATCTTAAATCGTCTAAGGTTGAACTAGGATCTTAATTTGCAGTTTCTCAATCTAATGCATTGTGGTTTATTTTTATTCATTTAGACAGCTGTTTACTACTGTTGCTTTTATTTGCCTTTTTAAAACAGTATTCAAAAACGTTTAGATTGGTTTAAAACATCCCTTTCCTTTTACTTTTATCATTATATTTAAAATTATAAGCCAAACATGGACTGTCTGTGCTTAAACTTCTAAATCCAAGTGATCCGAAATGTAAAAGTGATTTGACCCGGTGTCAGAACATTTATAAGAGCGAGATATTTTTAACAATTTCTTTTGGAACAGTTATACTGATAAAGCCATTTTCCTTAATATGAAACACAAACGTATTAATTGTTATATCACTTTCCTTAGTAAGCATGCCATTTAATGCTAGAACAAGACGCAAAAATACCTACATAAAAGTCCTACAAGAGGAAAAATCTCATTGCTTAACAATAAATCTACCACTCACTAAACGAATTAACCAACACCTAGTAAAAATTATTTATGGTTGACATTGGTTATAATGATAATCAATTATTTATTTGGCTTGATATAAATAGAATAGTTTACATCATGATAATAAATTGAAATTATCTGCCATGATATTTCACCCTATGGGACTCGCCGAACAGCTGCAGAAAAGGACATGTTATGTCATCTTTTTCATTATTAAGTCTTGTTGATAAGTATTGCGTTACTAATATTCACTGTATCACATAGTTAGGGTGCCACGTTATGAAAATATATGTAGATAAGCTATCTTTGAATTCCTTGTAAATGCTAGTTCCTGCTGAATATTAAAGTGCACAATCTTTAAATTCTCAGATATGAATACAATCAACCTTTGTATGCTTGTCCCAGATGATCGTTCGGGTTCAAATGGCACTACAATTATGTTCTTTTCAAGATAAAATGAGCATTTTCGATTAAAGTCGTTAACTAAAACTCAGATCTGGAGATGGTCTCTTTATGGGACTAGAAATTGTTGTCAGTTTAAGGTTTGCTCTAAATCCACCTAAACATCTTGTGTACAACATATCTTGCGTAGGTTTAGATTAAGGTCTTCAACCAAAATAGAAATCAAGAGATTGTCTCTAGTAAGGACTACACAATAGACCCGTCAGTTTAAGGTTAAACCAATTATACCGCTGTATTTACCCAATATGTAAAAGTGTTTGACTCGGATTGATCTTGTGAATTAATATGTAAAAGTGTTTGATTCGGATTGATCTTGTGAATTGATATGTAAAAGTGTTTGACTCGGATTGATATTGTGAATTGATATGTAAAAGTTTTTGACTCGGATTGATCTTGTGAATTGTTATGTAAATGTGTTTGATTCGGATAGATCTTGTGAATTGATATGTAAATGTGTTTGATTCGGCTTGATCTTGTGAATTGATATGTAAAAGTGTTTGACTCGGATTGATCTTGTGAATTGATATGTTAATGTGTTTGATTCGGCTTGATCTTGTGAATTGATATGTAAAAGTGTTTGACTCGGATTGATCTATTCGGATTGATCTTGTGAATTGATATGTAAAAGTGTTTGACTCGGATTGATATTGTGAATTAATATGTAAAAGTGTTTGACTCGGATTGATCTTGTGAATTAATATGTAAAAGTGTTTGACTCGGATTGATATTGTGAATTGTTTCAAACACTTTAATCAATTAAGGTCTTCAACCAAAATAGAAATCTAGAGATGGTCTCTATATGGAACTAAAAACTAGTCTCTTCATTTTAAGGTTAACCAAACATAATGTTCACCTTAGATAATGTAAAAGTGTTTAACACAGACAAATATAGTCATTCTTTTTAACATGTGATTTCCTGACCAGATGTATTTACTCACCCTGGTAAGACTAAGGGTACTCCCTTGACGACGGAGTTTCTTGTCGTTTTCCATCGTTCCAAACATTATATCTTCCCATTTCACTCTCCAATTCATTTCGGCTAACTCTGCTTCTAATTTGATATGTCTAAAATCAATCGAAAATATGGGGTTAATGGTTAGTTGTCAAAGGTACCAGATTTATAATCTAATACGCCAGACGCAAGTTTCGTCATCAGTGACGCTCAGATCAAAATAGTTCTAAAGCCAAAAAAGTACGAAATTGAAGAACATTGAGGACAATAAATTCCAAACAATTGTGCCAACATATTTATGAGAGAAAAACGAAGGAGGTGAACACAAATATAAGTAAAATCATTGATAACTACATCCCCGAATTTTCTTTCTTGTTGGATTATTACACGTGGTGGTCTTTCCATCAACATACTTTTTATGATTTTCTAAAAGATAGATAATGTATGTCTCACAATACCAAGTATGAAAAATGGTTACAGAGAAGTTAAAATAAATCCATACAAAATATAAATAAATAAATACCAAAAAAAATAGTTAAATATATAAATAAAAATGTAAGAATACAAATCAGATAAATAAACTTAAAAAAAATAGTTTAGTGTTCACGTAAGTCATTGTTGAGAAATGCAATACAATGTTCTTGTGAATTTAAGTACATTTTGATTTTGCTATAGTACATTTAATAATATATGTTTCTACCATTTTAGACTATCTTCAAGACAGACATTTTAAATTGATTTACTTGGGAAAATTGTCATAATCAAATTGTTCACAATTCAATATCAAGAATCCTCTAAGAAATGATAAAAAAACTAAATTATATTTCATCACTTTAGGGTAGCTTTAAGCTATGTTAGATTAGTCTGAGGATGAAAGCAAACTTCTATGAAATATGGAAATGTCAGTCAGTATTGGTTTGTCAAATATTAGTTTTGTGGCTAGGACTTAAAATTGTTTATATAAAAACTAACAAGAAATAGGATTGCTCACGCCATACACAAAATAATCGAATATTTTTTCTACAGGAAAATATCCAAGATAACACACAAAATATTCAAATAACACATGTATATTTACATAAACATGAAGCTACTATCAGGGGTATTCAAAATAATACTTAAAATAAACCTCTACTGAACCACGGGAACACTTTTTTTTTTATAAATTGTCCAATGAGATGTTTATTACTAGGCTCCATGCTCTATTGACGATTGTCTAGGTTGTTTGTATAAGGTAACTAAATCTTTAGTTTTGTTTGTAAATTTTAGTTGACTATTGTTTATATGTTCTTTGCTTCTGGTTTTCTCTCGGCCATGTTGTTTTTTCCACGTAAGGTATTGGAATGGATCTCCCAAATATATACATACATTCTCCTTACGATGTTGACCAGTTATAAAAATCATCTTTGGGATGCAACGATTATAATGTATCACGCTAGACACGTGTTTCATCCACATTCGAACAACTAATGACGTCCACATAAAAATAGGTTAAAATTTAAATGAATAAGGAAGTTGAAGAGCAATGAAAACCCAAAGTACGAAACAGTTGTGTCAAATGCTGTTAGTGCCATATTTACGTGGGAGATAACTACAAATTCTCTGACATCAAACAATAAATATGTGTGTCCATTTTTTTTTTTTTTAATAAACTGAAACAAAAATCCATTGAAATGGAAATATAAAAAGGACAATGTACTCTAATTATTCATACTTCACACATCCTTATAAGTATTCCCACAGCTATAATTATAATTCAAATCTCAAGTGTTAATTCCAAAATCATTCAATTATACAGTAAAATATTGCCTAATTAATATCCAACCTATAAACTAAGAAGTGTCAATATTCAATTTACAACAGTAGTAATAAAGGTTGTTTGATGCTGGTTATCTCCTTTAATTAAACTTCAAAAGAATCTTTCATCAGCAGAAAAGGTTATGCGTTATTGATTGTTTTGTGTTTAAACGCCACTTGCAGCATTACTGGCAATTTTGTTGCGGTCAGGTTTTACTTCTGGAGGAAGCCATAGAGAACCATTGACAGGAAGAGGCAGGCACACAAATAATTCTTGTCAAACAAAATTAGATTTGAACGTATCTGTCACGTGAGGTGTTCAGACTGACATTTTCAGTGTTCACAGGCTAGCGACACATTAGAACAACTTCTTATATCACCCAGCCTCCGAATTAAACAATCTTGAATGACTAATAAATGTAAAAATCCTACACGAACATATCCATTACTGGTTCAATGATTCAAATACCTCAGTTTAATAATTTGATACAGACACAAATGATATATGCAAATGTTGCAACTTACATGAAATGAAAAATCGGGGATGATAAAATTGAGAAAAGAAATGGGGAATGTGTCAAAGCGACAACAACCCGACCATAGAGCAGACAACATACAAATGATACATCGTTGGAACTAAACAAATGAATAAAATCAGACAACACTTGACCATAGAAAAAACTAGAAAAGACAAACAAAGACCCCGAAAACATTAGAAAAGTAAAGATTGAACTAAACAAAAAACAGCCATAACATAGTGCTCCGAATGATCAAACTGTTTCTATGTAACATATTGAAAGAGGTAAACATTCCATTCCGCTGCCATTGAGGATGACATTTTTTTCATTAATAAAATTACAAGTAAAATGCTAAACTGTTTCGGAGTATTTCTTAAATACTAATGATTTTCTACCCCAGGTATAGATTGGCGTATCTGTTTTTGGCAAACACTTTCAGAATTTTGGGTCAATACTCTTCAGCTTCGTATTCTATTTTGCCTTATTTAACTTTTTTTCTGCGAGCGTGACGGATAAGACATTTGAAGACGAACGTGTGTTTTAATTCTGGTTGCTGTGGTGGGTTTATTTAAAGAGCCAAACGAAGTTATCTCAAAGCTTTTAATAAATTTACACGAATGTCTTTTTGAATTATTATCGTAATATTTATTTTAAACTAATGTGCCAATTGTGAGTATTTTGGGAAATAATTGAATATTGACATCCGTTAGTTATCTTGACATTTATCTCCTACATTTTACTAAAACATTTCATTTATTTGCTAATTTACTTGGATCAGTCACTGTGCATGTAATTAAAACTGTCAATATTTGTAAATTTAGGAAATAAATTTCGTTCTTCAAATTATTTTACTTTAATTGAATGGAACTAAATGTTAGCTGACTTGAATGATAAATTTATCAAAATTAAAATGTGCCAAGAGTTGTTACACTTTTTACACTTCTATTGCAGAAAAACTCAAGGGACACATGTGACAAAATTATGACAAAAATGCTGCGCTGCTTTTCATTCAAGATAAAAGATAGCGTTCGAAGTTGAATTGATATAAAGATGATATATTATATTCTGACAACGACAACAGAATGTATTGCTGACACTTAAACGGTTATTTTATTAAACATGATATATCATATATTCTGAAAATGACAGCAAAATCTATTGAAGTTTAATTTTTAATTAAGTTACAGCTGTTTAAAAAAACATCATCTGTATTTTTTTCTAAGAACCCTTTCATTCCATATTCTTTTTAGGTCTAATATAATACTTTCTATAGTCTTGCAACATAGTTGTAAGCTTAGTAATACACTATGTCTTTTAGATCTGCGTTTTATAGATAAAGACAAGAGTAGTATACTGCTGTTTGAAATTCACAAATCGTTTGAGAAAAAAACATTTCCGGGTTACAAACTAAAACCTAGACACATCAATATAAGAGAAGAACTAGTACAGAACAGATACACAACATATAAATATAACACACACAGAAACGAACTATAATATAACAATGGACATTTTCCTGACTTAGTTCAGAACAATTTTTCTAAAAAATGGTGGGTTGAACCTGGTTTTATTGCATGCCAAATCTCCCGCTTTTGTGGCAATGTTAAATATGACATTAAAATGACAACATTACATGATATAACTACAATACAAATAAATGGGAGAACATATAGGACAAAGTAACACACAAAAAAAGATAACAAAAGGTGCAATGTTTAAAATTTTAATACGCCAGGCGCGCGTTTCGGCCACAGAAGACTAACCAGTGCCGTTCTGGAAATAAAGTTCGAAAGCTAAAAAAAAAGGTACAAATTTGAAGAGCATTGAGGACCAAAAGTTCAAAAAAATTGTGCCCAATACGGCTAGGTTTTCCCGCCTGGGATAAGAACATCCTTATCATTTAGAATAATTCATACTTTTGCAAACAGTATTTTTTTTATAAAATGACTTGTATAATAGATATAAATGATTAAACCGGTGACAAACTACAAAATTAAAACATAAAGATAAATAACTTAAACAACCATATAGACTTTCTACTATTTCTTAACATAGTTGCAAGCTTAGTGATACTAGGTCAATGTGTTTAGCAACAAATATATACCAGTACGATATACCTTACCCTTTTTACACTTGTGTTAATAGATGCATTTTCAATAATTAGAATACCACATCACAGAAAAAACTTTAATACGATATAAATGTCTATAGTTCGTGTCTTTGAGTGCTCTGCGTTAAATGTCAATTATAAGATACTATTGATGAAAACCGGAAGCACTTTATGCCGGTTGTTGTCATGATAGTAAAAAAGTAGTACTACATTTTCTCAGAAGTAAGTCAAATTAGAATCGCTGTGATTAAATGTAAGGACGCAATCTTTTTATTTATTTATTTATTTTTGAAGCATATTGTAAATTATTAGACAAATCGTCTAAATTTTCATAAAAATGGCGGTAGGCAGGAATACCATAAACAAGCTTCGTTTGCAGATGGTTACGGTACCATTTTATTTCACTTTCTAAAACATAATAATACAGTACTAATATCATAACTGTTTTTTCATGTTTTTATGAAAACAAATAGTAAATTGAAACTAGAGGCTTTTAAGAGCATGTGTCGCTAACCTTGGTATATGTGCATATTAAACAAAGGACATAGATGGATTTATCACGACAAAATTGTGTTTTGGTGTCGTTGATGTGTTTGTATATCTTACTGTATGAACAATCTTGCTGCCTACAATTATCTCTATCTATAATAAAATTGACCAAGAAGTGAAAGTGGAAAATATATTGTAAACATTTACAAAATTTATGAAAATTGTTAAAAATTGATTTAAAGGACAATAACTTCTTAAGGGGCAAATTGATCACTTTGGTTAAGTTGACTAACTTTAAGCTCTTACTTTGCTGTACATTATAGCTAGTTACAGTTTATCCCTATCTATAATAAAATTCAAGATAAAAACCAAAAAGCTGCAAAATGTTCTTAAAATTACTAATTCAGGGGCAGCAGCCCAACAACAAGTTGCTTGATTGGTCTGAAAATTTTAGGGCAGATAGATCTTAGCCTTATGAACATTTTTTTTCTCATAAGATTTGCTCGAACTGCTTTGGTGTCAGAAATGTGAGCTAAAATTGAAAGAACTGTCGCCTATTAATGAATACATACTACGCTTTCCCCTATGAGAAAAAAATCACTGAATCTTTGAAGTATTTAGTATTTTCAACGCTTTTTTTTTAAATACTGTGTTGGATCAATTCCTGTTTTTTTAATATTTTATTCATTTTTTTATTTTATTTTGGGGGATGAATTTATTTGATTTTGTAATCATAGTGTTACTTTTAAATTTTGTTGACCTATCATTTTCTATTTATATAAATATATGCCATCTTATGTGGGTTTCATGTTATTTAAAAATTGTTCTCTTTTCCGGCACCGTTTGCTGCTTAAAGGTCTACAAAACAGCTATATCTGCTTTGTATTGTTATTCTTGTATTGCTAAATCATCAAGCTGCGTATTCTCAAGTACCACGTAGCTCATTAAGCCCGAGGACACAACAATTACATTCATTTTGAAATAGCTATTTATTGTTTTCTCCATCTCCATATTTGCTCAAGTTCCAAACTCTCACGAGACTACAAAAGAATCATGGAGATCAACCCACTCTTGTTAACAAAAAGCCCGCGGTTAAATGATGACACGTCAAGAAAATTTGTTTTAAACTAGTTTCATCTATTGATTAGTTTGGTAATAATTCGTTCTCAATATGCATGATGAAATAGTTTCACTGGACCTCAAACAAACAACAGTAAATGAATCGAGAACTATTCTTTTTCAAATATTACAGAAACTGCATAGTACACAGAAATTAAGGGAATGTCGTTAATAAACAAGAATTTACCATACACTCTTATCGAATGCAAACAAAACACATATAATGTGATTTTGAAATTGATAAAGCTACAACATAATTTCAACTCCATTCATTTGAGAAAGGAAACCTTGGACAAAGAAGAGAGGCAGCATATACACAACTTATTATATAAGCAGATCATGCTCCATATGCGGTACCCATTGAACTCCTTAATCTCACTGACCTGTTTGTGTGAACCACTTTTATGAATACACTATATACTTAGTAACAACGACTTTTTTTAACAAAATAAAAATAAAACTGACCGTAAGTTGAACTGATTTTTGTTTGTTTGTTTGTAAAACCGCTGAGGTTATTTTGATTGTGCATCACATGGCCTTTTTAATAATAATACTGATTTATAGAGTTACCTCCCTTTATCTAACTTTTAGTGTCTCACCTGTATATAAAGAAAGCTGCTACAAGAACAATAACTAACAAAGACCCCAGTACAATTATAACGATACCATACTCTGGAAATGGTTCTGAAATTAAATAAAAACATCGTAATTAATTTATCTGGCAAAATACAGTTTATTTTTTAAGGAAAAAAATATTCTTGGACAAGCTAGCTTCAGTATTTGAGGGTATACTGTTACATTGGTGTGTTGTATCTTTTGTCTTTTTATCCAGTTCGATTCACACTGCAGGACCTTACTATTATATAATAATTATATTTTTCTTTTCCTTGGTATGCAATACATAGTTGCTTCCGTATGTAATTCAAACAACAATGAATCAATCAAATTGTTTTACTGCATTATTTTAGAAACCGTTTTTAATGGCATAAAACAAACACATTTAATTTATTATATATACATTAAGACCGTCTAAAGTAACATAGACAATATATCATATCCGACCTTCTCTGATGAGGTCAAACAAATAAAATTATCGCTGTGCAATTCTGCAGACTTATCTGAAATTGAATCAGCTAAATAAACAGATCTATTTCAGTATATATCCAGTCAATAAGATTATGTTATATAAAGCTGTCAAAATGATAGATGTATTATCAGAAACTCATGTCTCCGTATTATCAAACTGTATGTTTCATGTCCATTTCTTTCACAAAATCTGTTAAAAAATAATCGTTATGTGCTGTTAAATGTCTAGTCGGTAAAACTTGATTTTCAACAAAAACTTAAGGTAAATAAGTACATATTTTTGCAGTAACAGTAAAATTTGATAAATATTTCCACTAATCGCACCGAGGGTAAACTATCACGTTGGTTTAACGCCGTCCTGTTGCGCCCCCTTAGTGTATCATTCTACATGTATTTCAGTATTTCTGGTTACGGTGAATATAAAACCCAATTCAGCTTATTTTTGATAATATACCGGCTTGTACGCTATGTTTTATTTTTATGGCAGTGTCTGTCTGATACATGTGGTTCTGACAAAGTTATAAAAGTTGCGTTTCATTAAACGCTCCTTCGGTGTATTCATCCCCACGCTAATGTTGTACCTGTAATAAAAAGATTGGAGCCCATGACGGACTTGGGTATGACTGTTAGCATCTATGTATTGGTATCATCTGAGGCTTTGGATGGTGAAGTTATAAAACAGAAGATGTGGTATGATTGCCAATGAGACAACTATCCACAAAAGACCAAAATGACACAAACATTAACAACTATAGGTAACCGTACGGCCTTCAACAATGAGTAAAGCCCATACCGCATAGTCAGCTATAAAAGGCCCCGATAAGACAATGTAAAACAATTCAAACGAGAAAACTAACGGCCAAATGTATGTAAAAAAATGAAAGGTCTTCTTCTCTATATATTTTTTGATTTGCTATACCGAATTTCTCTGTTCCTTTACCCCTAGTGTAATTTATTCTTTTTGTTATTAAACACCCTATTATTCTCTTTAATGTTTGCCTATTTTCTTATTATTATTTTCAAAATTTTACATGTACCGCTTATTCTCTTACATGTTTGTGTCTTATTGAGTGTTTTAACAGTCTCAACGCATCTTTAGTATTACATTTGATGATCTTTGATAAAACATAGTTTTAATAGTGCATCCTGGGAAGGTTGTCGATGTTTCTATGCACTATAGTAAACTAAAGCGGAGGAAAATCGTGAGACCTAAGAACTTATTTGTTTTCCTGATATGAACATCTAGACATCTGAAACCATATCTTTACAGATATATGACTATTTATGATTTCCCGATGCTACAAGACTTGTTTAAGGAAGTCCATATAATGTCATTATGTCCGTCAAAGTGGTTATAATAGCCATGTTTAATCAAATGAATGAAACTTTACTTAGGATCAGCATTGTTATACATTATGAACTATTATTGATAGAAAAAACAATTCTACAAATATAATATTTAAGGCTGCTTAAAGTAAATATTTGTGAATTTTCGCAAAGATATAAAAGTGTCATAGACAAGCCGTGATCATGGTGGAACGTTTGTTACATATACCCCTTCCAAACCTCCCTATTAGACTATCACCAACACTAAGGTAAGTTGGGACATAACCAAATCTACATATACTATTGCCAATGAGACAACTATCCACTAGAGTACAAACGACTTGCCTATACGTTAAACATAACGAACTAAATCAAATATGTTGCCAACTAATTGAACCCTCGGACAATGTCCCTATATTTAAAATCAGAGAATGTTGCTGTGATCTTGACAAAAAGCGTGTAAGATAAATGTCCTGGATTTCTTTGATTCAATTTGTTCTCATTAGTTAAATGAAGACCATCGAGTACATTTTTAGAAAACCAAGTCATCATTACAGAACAACAAGTAACTATTCCTTACATTTCCTGCTTATACGAAAACAGTCATTTAAAATAAACAGTTCCTTTGTCGATTTGCGAAATATTCGAAAAGTGCATATCGTCAAACGAAACTGTCGGATTTATCAAAACAATATAAAACACAACTTTCTTGTGAGTAAAAAAAATCTATTTCAAGAACGTCCAGTAATTGTTAAAACACTTAAACAAAACAATAAAAGTATCGATGCCATCATGGTTGAGAAATACTAAATACATGTCTGTTAAAATACCAATAACAACACTAATTGTTTTGGAAAAGTTACTAAACAGTACAGGGAAAGTCTGTAAAGTACCAGGCAAAGGTTTACAGTACAGGGAAAGTCTGTAAAGTACCAGGCAAAGGTTTACAGTACAGGGAAAGTCTGTAAAGTACCAGGCAAAGGTTTACAGTACAGGGAAAGTCTGTAAAGTACCAGGCAAAGGTTTACAGTACAGGGAAAGTCTGTAAAGTACCAGGCAAAGGTTTACAGTACAGGGAAAGTCTGTAAAGTACCAGGCAAAGGTTTACAGTACAGGGAAAGTCTGTAAAGTACCAGGCAAAGGTTTACAGTACAGGGAAAGTCTGTAAAGTACCAGGCAAAGGTTTACAGTACAGGGAAAGTCTATAAAGTACCAGGCAAAGGTTTACAGTACAGGGAAAGTCTGTAAAGTACCAGGCAAAGGTTTACAGTACAGGGAAAGTCTGTAAAGTACCAGGCAAAGGTTTACAGTACAGGGAAAGTCTGTAAAGTACCAGGCAAAGGTTTACAGTACAGGGAAAGTCTGTAAAGTACCAGGCAAAGGTTTACAGTACAGGGAAAGTCTTTAAAGTACCAGGCAAAGGTTTACAGTACAGGGAAAGTCTGTGAAGTACCAGGCAAAGGTTTACAGTACATGGAAAGTCTGTAAAGTACCAGGCAAAGGTTTACAGTACAGGGAAAGTCTGTAAAGTACCAGGCAAAGGTTAACAGTACAGGGAAAGTCTTTAAAGTACCAGGCAAAGGTTTACAGTACAGGGAAAGTATGTAAAGTACCAGGCAAAGGTTTACAGTACAGGGAAAGTCTATAAAGTACCAGGCAAAGGTTTACAGTACAGGGGAAGTCTGTAAAGTACCAGGCAAAGGTTTACAGTACAGGGGAAGTCTGTAAAGTACCATGCAAAGGTTTACAGCACAGGGAAAGTCTGTAAAGTACCAGGCAAAGGTTTACAGTACAGGGAAAGTCTATAAAGTACCAGGCAAAGGTTTACAGTACAGGGAAAGTCTGTGAAGTACCAGGCAAAGGTTTACAGTACAGGGAAAGTCTGTAAAGTACCAGGCAAAGGTTTACAGTACAGGGAAAGTCTGTAAAGTACCAGGCAAAGGTTTACAGTACAGGGAAAGTCTGTGAAGTACCAGGCAAAGGTTTACAGTACATTGAAAGTCTGTAAAGTACCAGGCAAAGGTTTACAGTACAGGGAAAGTCTGTAAAGTACCAGGCAAAGGTTTACAGTACAGGGAAAGTCTGTAAAGTACCAGGCAAAGGTTTACAGTACAGGGAAAGTCTGTAAAGTACCAGGCAAAGGTTTACAGTACAGGGAAAGTCTGTAAAGTACCAGGCAAAGGTTTACAGTACAGGGAAAGTCTGTAAAGTACCAGGCAAAGGTTTACAGTACAGGGAAAGTCTGTAAAGTACCAGGCAAAGGTTTACAGTACAGGGAAAGTCTGTAAAGTACCAGGCAAAGGTTTACAGTACAGGGAAAGTCTGTAAAGTACCAGGCAAAGGTTTACAGTACAGGGAAAGTCTGTAAAGTACCAGGCAAAGGTTTACAGTACAGGGAAAGTCTGTAAAGTACCAGGCAAAGGTTTACAGTACAGGGAAAGTCTGTAAAGTACCAGGCAAAGGTTTACAGTACAGGGAAAGTCTGTAAAGTACCAGGCAAAGGTTTACAGTACAGGGAAAGTCTGTAAAGTACCAGGCAAAAGTTTACAGTACAGGGGAAGTCTGTAAAGTACCATGCAAAGGTTTACAGCACAGGGAAAGTCTGTAAAGTACCAGGCAAAGGTTTACAGTACAGGGAAAGTCTATAAAGTACCAGGCAAAGGTTTACAGTACAGGGAACGTCTGTGAAGTACCAGGCAAAGGTTTACAGTACATGGAAAGTCTGTAAAGTACCAGGCAAAGGTTTACAGTACATGGAAAGTCTGTAAAGTACCAGGCAAAGGTTTACAGTACAGGGAAAGTCTGTAAAGTACCAGGCAAAGGTTTACAGTACAGGGAAAGTCTGTGAAGTACCAGGCAAAGGTTTACAGTACAGGGAAAGTCTGTAAAGTACCAGGCAAAGGTTTACAGTACAGGGAAAGTCTGTAAAGTACCAGGCAAAGGTTTACAGTACAGGGAAAGTCTGTAAAGTACCAGGCAAAGGTTTACAGTACATGGAAAGTCTGTAAAGTACCAGGCAAAGGTTTACAGTACAGGGAAAGTCTGTAAAGTACCAGGCAAAGGTTTACAGTACAGGGGAAGTCTGTAAAGTACCAGGCAAAGGTTTACAGTACAGGGGAAGTCTGTAAAGTACCATGCAAAGGTTTACAGCACAGGGAAAGTCTGTAAAGTACCACGCAAAGGTTCACAGTACAGGGAAAGTCTGTAAAGTACCATGCAAAGGTTTACAGCACAGGGAAAGTCTGTAAAGTACCAGGCAAAGGTGTACAGTACAGGGAAAGTCTGTAAAATACCAGGCAAAGGTGTGAACTACTAAGTACAATTGAAGCTCTACTATACGATTAGCTCTAAAATATTCGTATATAAAAGCTGACCGTACAGTACGGTCTTTTTTTTCATTTTTGACGGTCGAAAGCTTTTATTATAGTTGGTTTGGTCTTAGTAGTTTAAACTTCAGGTTCATGTGGACCCTATGGCTAAAATGGCCGTATTTTCACCTCAAATTTTTCTCTGAGTACAGGCAAACCTGTGCATCTGGAAAAGTTTTAAGGCATAGCATGCCCTAGATAAATAGAATTCAAATGCATTGTATGATTTAGAAAATTCATAACTTAACTGGATTTTGCCGTACACTTTTTTTCGTCTCTGCAGAAGATGATAAAATTAACAAACAGTTGAGTTTACCTTGATATGGTCCACTCAGGTACACAGTTTAAATAACAAATTATTGTCAGGTATCTATTGTCCATCTAATGTCCATGTCAATTAAAAATGCTCACTTTAATTTTTACCTGTGGGGAAGTTCTCAAACCTGTTTCCCAACTTAGTTTATTTGGCACCTTCTGGAGGAATGAAAAAAAGTGCACGGCAAAATCCTGGTAAGTTTTTATTTTTCTAAAACATAAAACATACTTAAAATTCATTTATCTAGGGCATGCTATGCCTGAACTTTTTTACAGATGTCCAGGTTTGTCTGTACTCAGAGTAAATTTTGAGGTAAAAATACGGCCATTTTAGCCATAGGGTCCACATGAACCTTAAACATACACATGTAATACGTGTATTCATTCCAATCTTCGTCGTTTAAATTTAAACATACACATGTAATACGTGTATTTATTCCACTAGTAAGGTTAAACATACATGTACACATGTAATATATGTATTCATTCCACCAGTTAAACATAAACATACACATGTAATACGTCGTGTATTCATTCCATCAGTGATATATAGTCTATATAGAGAGCAAATGTAGTGCACAAGAACATTATGTTTTTGAGATTATTTTTTTCGAAGACATACAATGTAGCTGGAAAAAAAGAAGAGATAATCATTCGAAAATAGCATGTTCGATAAGCAGTCAGAAAAACGCCGAGTAGTCACGAAGTAAGGAATAGCAATGACAAAGAAGATAAAGCAAACGGAGTAACTAACGAAATGCGATTGGCAATATAAACATTTGTCAGACACTTATTATACTTACTTTTTGGAGGGCATTTTGACCCATCAAATCCACATTTAGGAGTATCGGGTGGGGCAGACGTCCGTCCCCCGGCCCAATGGATACGTTTACCCTCAACCTCTTTGTACTCCTTGTCTTTACCAAAATAGTTAGCAACAACCTGAAATAAATTAGTAACATACATGTATGAGTTAATTTAAAGCCAACTCAATTGATATTCTATAGTGGGTCTATTGCATGTTGCGATGTAACACTATTGTTTCGGATAAGAGCAAATGTTGGTACCCATTAAAACGTTTAGACCCGTTGTATGTGTTGTCACGTGTCCTAAGTCAGGAATATGATGTTCAGTAGTTGTCGTTTGTTGATGTGGTTCTTAAGTGTTTCTCGTGTTTTATATAGATTAGACCGTTGATTTTCCAGTTTGATTGGTTTTACACCTGTAATTTTTGGGGCCCTTTATAGCTTGCTGTTTGCCGTGAACCAAGGCTCCGTGACGAAAACCGTATTTTTGAAGGCCGTATGGTGACCTATAGTTGTTAATGTTTGTGTCATTTTGGTCTTTTGTGGATAGTTGTCTCATTGGCAATCATACCACATCTTCTTTTTTTATATTTGACCTATAATGGTTTACTTTTACAAATTGTGACTTTGATGACAGAGTTGTTTCATTGGCACTCATACCACATCTTCTTCTCTATGTAACATATAGGTAATATACATGAAACATACATGTAACATTCGTGTAGCATGCATTGTAAGTGTAACATACATGTATCGTACATTGTACGTGAAACCTAAGACAAAACATAAAAACTATAAAAATCTAAAATACATGTAAACATTCAGTTTGTTGAAAAGACGTAAAAAAAACAGTTGCTTAAATTTACAAACAAAAGTTTTAACTGGAAAAAAGGCGATAGATACAAAAGCATATTCTAGAGGAGCACTTTATTTTCCACATGGAATTTAGTGTAGATTTCTTGCATGAGCACTTGCTAATGAGAAAATTATGGCTGTTTGGGCAAATTAGTTGATAAAACGGGAACTATCTAACCTCTGTTATTTCGGCTGATTTATGAAAATATCTTTGATTTCCAATTCTACGATAGCCTAAAGCCGTTGATGTTTTTCGGTGGTATGGAAAGACTTGGTCTCATTAATTTCATATTAATGGGTTTTCTTTCTTAATAAGGCAGAACTAGAGTAATTTTGACTCTAAGCCTCAAGCTAATACTATGAAGAAATTTACTATTGCACGCTGAATCAAGTCATGGTTGATTTTGAAAATTTTCTAACTTGACATATCGAAGATACAAACATAAGTGTTGACCTATACGAAGATAGAATACAAAACGTTTGAAATTGTATATGATGATTTAGATATAGTTTAAGAAAGTAAACCAAAATCTCTGGTTCAAAAATGCGTTAATGGTTATAAATAAAGGGTTGTGTAATCCCTAGCTAGCGTGTCATGTATTAAACCTTAAAACAAAGTTTATTAAGATATATTTTTGCACCGCCGAACATTTAACCTTCACCGCCGAACATTTAACCTTCACCGCCGAACATTTAACCTTCGACAAACATCTACTGTTACAGTAGATAAATGCAATTAGGCAAAATAAAAGAATATTTTTGTTTGCCTGAAACCCTACTTACCCGGAAAATAACTGTTCACTCAAAATCTTGTATTGTCCTGATGCGAAAAATAAAGTTTGAAGACTGAAAAGTATTTGACAATTTCTCTTTGTCGAAAAAAGAAAAGAAAATACCTACCTACCTATAGCTACCCACTGTCTCTACCTTTGGTAGGGTTTGGGCAAACCAAATTATTTTTCTGAGGGACGTAGGTCTTTTTACTTACCTCAAATTTATGTGTACGAGGATTCATATCCAGTAAAGAATAATCAGCATTCCGATCACCATTCTCGTCAATACTGACAGTCCCTGTGATTCCTGTACACAAAATTACAGAATTTATGAAATAACCGAAAAACATTATATCTAATTTATTAAGATTTTCTATTGTGCAAGTATGAACATGCAAAAAACAAAAAAAATGTGGAACTTGTTCAACTATTCAATTTATTCGACAGAGTGACTGTTTAACTTATTGCGTTGGAGTGACTGTTCAACTTATTCGTCGGAGTGACTGTTCAACTTATTTGTCAGAGTGACTATTCAACTTATTCGTCGGAGTGACTGTTCAACTTATTCGTCAGAGTGACTGTTCAACTTATTCGTCATAGTGACTATTCAACTTATTCGTCAGAGTGAGTATTCAACTTATTCGTCAATGACTGTTTAACTTGTGCGTTGAAGTGGCTGTTCAACTTATTCGATAGAGTGACTGTCAAACTCAATCGACAGAGTGATTGTTCAACATTTTCGACTTCCATGTAACAACATAAAGACATATCTTTCTCTCTTTCATCGAAAACTTTACTTTAATCTTAAATTTAAACAGACCTGAAAATAAGAACTAAACATTTCTCTATCATTTGCTTACAAGAATATCGTTTCTCTTATGTTAGATTGAGACTAAGAAGACCGAAGAAGAATTTGGCTAAACGATTAAAATGAAGCGAACATATTTTGCAAAATGTCATTTAAAAACAAACAAATAAACACTTTATTGAGCATTTGTATATAACAGGAATATTTTGTTTTGCTACTTAATACATGTAAAATAATATAAGCACATACAGATATTTATTGGTCGTAATATATTATTTATCTTAAAACTTAAAATAAACGCTTGCATTGAACATTTTTAAGTGACAAATAGAAAATGTAATTGTTTTAGTGTACTTTATTTAAGTAGCAAATGTCACCATTAGTTTCAATAGTTTGACGATAAATACCCTCGAAGGTTCTATTCCACATCCGGTTTGTGATTTCAGCGCCATCTGTGATTGATTTATTGGCAGCTAAGGTCTCGTTTAATGCGAGAGCATACAAAATAACAGCATCGTGAAAGGCACCGACAAAGCTGTTGACCTGAAATTATATTACATGATATATATTGTACTTTGGAAACTGATTGACGTTTTAAAGAATAACAAAAAATTGATACCATCAGATAGTTATACATTATGTACTTTTCAAAGCCTGAATCCTATATTTAAGAATCACAGAATTTTTGTTGATGACTTTATGCATGTGCAAAAATGACTAATATCCACACCGATCATTTTTGTCTATGTGCGCGCGTGTGTGTCTTTTTCTCTCTGAAAAAAAACTTGAATTGCAATATTTTCTACTTGTATTCAAGGAACATGGATTACGATTCGTTTACAATAATGGAATGGCATGTCTTATTCAAAACATCGGACCGATAGTTAATTTTAAACGATATATTTATATATATTATAAGTAGTTACAAATGTAGTTACGTTGATTATATATGAAAGAACCAGTCTATATTTAGATACATACTTTACCCTGCAAACTAATTTCAAAATGTGACATCACAAAAACAAACCAATTTATTTCATGTGTCATTTAAAAAGACAATGTATCTGATATGTATGAATTAGCGTCAAATTACTTCACTAATCAGAACCAATTTTGTTATTTGACTGAGTCCTGGAAGTTGTCGTTTTGATTGCATGATTGCTGACCATTTAAATAATAAAACAAATGTCAGAGACAAGTAATGAGAACGAGGCTGTCACAATCTGAGAAATTTAGTAATCAGAACGAGGCTGTCCCAATCAGAGAGATTTAGCGTTTTGTTTCTCAATTTGTCATATTTAACATGTTACTGAAAAAAACAATATCGATTTAACAATTTCAAAGCATTTAAGTTAATCGGAATTGTCTGCTGCTAGAAACACAGGCTCTTCAGCCTCTTGTCTCAGAATTTGTTTCCCAATATACCTTTATAGTCGAGTCTTTTGTGCCTCTTTTATATGTGTTATATTAAGGGTTATAGGTTTTAAAAAATATGAGACAAGTGCCTCTGTAGCTACACAGAGAAAATTGTCGGATAGATAGAACAAGAAATTAACCATGAAACAATGAAATATAAAACAATTTTCAAACGTAGATAAAGCTACATACGTTTTTTTACAATTATGAAGTTAAAAAAGGAAAATTATTATTTTCATTCATTTTTCAATTTCACGTGCTTGCGTACTAATACATCCCGCACTACCAAATTTTTAAGGACGTCCCTCTTAATATTGCAATACCCCCTGTCGCCATTTATGGTTGACGCAAACCTATATCTTGTCTTCTTTCGGTAATAATATTAACAGTAAAAATTTTACTTAATCAGATGCGTGAGCATTTTGTAAACTGATTTCCCTTCAGAGATGATCGATGCCAAAGTACTTGAAACTAAAAATGTAATATAAACTTTGAACATATGACTGGCCAAAAAGTATGGCCAAACCCGGAAAATCTATTAATTGTTAAATGATATGAGCGAATCAGCCCTAATACGGATAAGTTAGCATGTGCTATACTGAAAACGTCCCAGTGTCGATATAAATCAAGAGTTAATTTTGCTTGACGAACAGGGCCAATACGGAAAAAAAGTCGTATGGCCCAAGGGCTCAATTTTCTGAAGCCATTACTACGGTATTGTTATGCATAAAACATTTGTTATATATTTTTTAGATTAAAATCATAAAATAAACAGGTCAAATGATGTGCAATGTTTTGTTACGTCTAAAAAGTCTTGAAACGAAAAAAAAACCCAGGCCAATATAGAAAAAAAGTCGTATTGGTCCATGGGTTTATACTGGACGTTCACTTTTTTCTTCTTATTTTATATATAAGTAGTTACGTTGATTATATATGAAAGAACCAGTTTATAGATACATACTTTACCCTGAAAACCACTTTCAAGATGTGACTTCACAAAAACAAACCAATTTATTTCATGCGTCATTTAAAAAGACAAATGTATCTGATATGTATGAATTAGCGTCAAATTACTTGACTAATCAGAACCAATTTTGTTATTTGACTGAGTCCTGGAAGTTGTCGTTTTGATTGCATGATTGCTGACCGTTTAAGTAATACAACAAATGTCAGAGACAAGTAATGAGAACGAGGCTGTTACAATCTGAGAAATTTAGCGTTTTGTTTCTCAATTTGTCATATTTAACATGTTACAGAAAAAACAATATCGATTTAACAATTTCAGAGTATTTTAAGTTAATCGAAATTGTCTGCTGCTAGAAACACAGGCACTTGTCTCAGATTTTTTTTTTCTCTCTCCAATATACCTTTATATGTGTTAAATCAGGGTATATAAGGTAAAAAAATAATAATTTTCAAATGAAGATAGAGCGATGCTTCAAACGACATATTACAATTATGAAGTTAAAAAACGAAAAATATTATTTTCATTCATAATTCAATTTCACGTGCTTGCGTACCAAATTTTAAGGACGTCCCTCTTGAGCATGACTTTTGGGGTCATTTATGGTTGAGGAACACCTATATCGTGTTTTCTTTCGATAATAATATTGACAGTAACAATTTTACTTAATCAGATGCGTGGGCATTTTGAAAACTGATTCCACTTCAGAGATGATCGATGCGCAAATTTCTGAAACTAAAAATGTATTTTAAACTTTGAACATATGACCAAAATGTATGACCAAACCCGAACACATCTGTTAATTATTAAATGATATGAGCAAATCAGTCCTTATGCGGATAAATCAGCATGTGCAATACTGCAAACGTTTCACTGTGGATATAAATAAAGAGTTAATTTTGCTTTTCGAACTGGGCCAATACGGAAAAAAAGTCGTATTGGCCCATATGCTTATACGGGACGTTCGCTTCCGGTTTCAATTTTATGACGCCATTAGTACGGTAGCGTTATGCATAAAAACATTTGTATTAACTCAAAATCATAAAATAAACAGGTCAAATGATGTTATACGGGACATTCACTTCCGGTTTGCTATTTCTAAAAATCATTTAATAAAAGTGTTATGAACTGGCTGTTTCTGTATTGGCCCTCTTATAGATTCTTGATCAGCTGTATTGGCCCTCGATTCTTCGAGTTTCGGGTCCAATACAGCTAACCTCGAATCTATAACGGGACCAATACAGAAACAGCCAGTAACCAACATTACAGTACACTACTCTGTCAATGAAAACAGAGCGTTTTAAACCTAGTAAATAAAAATATCACGTAATTTGCTTATAAATAATACCATAATATTTTCCCCAGCACAAATAAATATTAAACAGAGACAACAGCATCTATAAAAACTCAATATGAGAACATAACATGATCATATCAATCATAGTAAAACATTAACCGTCAGTTGTTGACACATATCACACCACGTGATCGAGTTCTGTCCTGTAAGTGTATTAAATATCAATATTGAACTCGTGTAATTCGATTTTTTGAGTGATGACATTGATATCCCTATAGTCGTACCAAAAGCACACAATGTCATCGAATAATTAACATGACAAATGATTTCAGGGACTTTTGAGCACGCACTCCTCGCCGCGAGATTCTCCAATTAATCTCACGTGACATAAAATTCTACTTGCTGATGACAAATTGGACAACGTTGCTCTTTGCTACTGACAAGTTCTGCACACAATTCTCAAAAGTCATTATTTATTTCTAATTCCTGAGGATACGAAAGAGGACTTACACCAAGCCTAAAGTTTCCGTATAAATCAATTCACTGCATTTAAATAAAACTACTTTAAAAGTAGCAATATGTAGTTGACTTTTTTTACTTTTTTTTTTATTGTAGACTCAATTCAATTCAACATCGAAATAGTAAGGATTTATAGTTGACATACAGTTGTAATTTCCATTTGTGTAGGAAGACTTTTTTGTATACAAAATGTACTGTTATATTCTTTACAAATATTTTCAACGTTAATTTAGACTCAGTGTAAATATTTGACTCTAATTTGACTTTATCGTTTTTCCTCATAGGACATGTGTCGTGTTACAATCTCGTTCTAAAGTTGGATAAGTATTAAAGGTTATAGACAAAAAAGAGAAATTAACACGAATCGTGGATTAGGGAATTGGATCTCAAACGATCAAAAACCAATTAAAGACGATAAGTCAATTTTATAGACACCGTGATTTGTCACGTGAATGTCACGTGACTGTCGCATTGATAAGCTGACAACCGTCCATTTTAAGCTATAATTGGTTAATAGAGATATATCTATATTAGTAGTGTTTTTAATATATAAGTTTCAAGCATTCATTTAAAATTTTCACAACTCTTGGTTTTGATTTTGTCAGGTTTTCAGAATCCTCTGGTTATTTGAATGTAATTAGTGCCAGTAAAAATCAGGCGCTCTTCCCAAACATTTCTTTACATAATTTTACTACATAAAGTAGTTTAGCATTATTGAAAATCTTGAAAAAAAGGAAAATTCCGTATGAACAATCTACAGAGAATCATTTCCCGCCAAAAATTCAATTATTTAATTAAACTAGAGGCTCTAAAGAGCCTGTGTCGCCCAGTAATTTCAGAGGAGAAGATTTTTGTAAAAGTTAACGACGACGGACGATAGACGCAGGACGACGACGGACGACGTCGGACGCCAAGTGATGAGAAAAGCTCTTTGTGCCAGGTGAGCTAAAAAGGATATGAACCTTATTCTATTTTTTCTTCTTGTTAAATCACTTATAAAATACTATTAATGTTCTATACTCTTTTAAACAGTTTGTTATTTTGAAACAGAGGACTCACATCCTAACTAAGCATAGCTAATACTAACAATGACCACTGCCCTTTCCTCGATCTTGATATCTATATCACTAACGGAAAGCTGAATACTAAAATTTATGATAAAAGGGATGATTTTTCATTTCCTATCGTTAATTATCCGTTTTTAGATGGTGACGTTCCCTTGTCACCATCTTACGGTGTTTATATATCTCAACTTTTACGATTCGCTCGTGTATGTAACAATGTTTTAGATTTTAACGAGAGAAATTTATGTATTACTGAAAAATTATTACACCAGGGTTTTCGATATCACAAACTAGTCAAAACATTTACTAAATTTTATCATCGGTATAAAGTAGGGATGTCAAAAGATCTTAAATTTAATACTCGGATACTCGGTCATGATACTCGAGTACTCGCAAGTACTCGAATGAATCTTAAGTCTATTGAAAAGTTTCGGTTGTAGGTGGAATCTGGGACTATTATACTAATAGTACACTTTGGTGTCTTTATAAAGCAATCTTTAGAATCGCGAAAATGAGGTTCATTTCCATCAAAGGTTACATTATTTACCATTTATAACTATTGTTTGTTTTATGTTTATATTTGTAATTCTTCACTGTCTGTATTAAATGTTGTATTTGTGTTTGCGTGACCCATATGGGTGTATTTTGCAAATAAATTATTGTATAATAGTCTAAGGTGGAATGCAGTGTTTTTGTAACTAACTTTTATAAAAAAAAAATATTAACAAAAGACAAACGTACTAGTCTACAAACACAGCTTGGTCCACTGTTTTTTTTTGTGTGTCAATTGATCAATGAATTACCGACCACCGTGTCTTCAAGTAACATATCATACTAGTAATAGCAATTAGTGTTTGTGTACGTGTTCATGAACCAAATTCTAATAAAATCAAAAACATTTGCATATAAAGTTTGACAGAGTGAACAATTTATGTTCCGGAGGAGTTGGTACTTTGTATAATACGACTTGTCCATTAATTTGTCACAACAATATTGGACTTCAAACTTGTGCCTTTCCGTAATGCTCAGACTTACTTTTCTGGGTTTTTTTTTGCAATGTCGTTTGTCTTTTGTTCTTTTAATTTTTGGCCATTTCGTTGCCTTTATTTTCGACTTTTGGGTTTGAATATCGCTCTCGTACTTTTGCCTATCTTTAAATTGTAAATTAAACAATGTTGGTGCCTTTTATAGCTTGTTGTTTGCTGTGAACCAAAGCTTCGTGTTGAAGGTCGTACCTTGACCTATAATGGTTTACTTTTATAAATTGTTATTTGGATGGAGAGTTGTCGCGTTGGCACTCATACCACGTCTACCTATATCTATAGATAAGTTTCAAATACAGAGTAATTAAATTAATTTAGATGTACATCTCATACAAAACACGTTTACATAGAATTCATGATTAACAAACAAAGGTAAGTGTTTACGGCTTGTGATGAGCTAATTATTAATCCATGAAAGTGTTGATCCGTGTACAAACACCGTTAAAAATGTATCTTATCAGTTACATGTAAGTAGGCTTTACCGTAGGTCACTTTGATATTGGTTTTGTTTAAAAATATGAGCTGGTAAACAAATCAGACGAAATAGATATAGGAAGATGTGGTGTGAGTGCCAATGAGACAACTCTCCATCCAAATAACAATTTAAAAATTAAACCATTATAGGTTAAAGTACGGCCTTCAACACGGAGCCTTGGCTCACACCGAACAACAAGCTATAAAGGGCCCCAAAATTACTAGTGTAAAACCATTCAAACGGGAAAACCAACGGTCTAATCGACTATTTGACTTTTTATTGTTGTTATAAGATGAAGTAGTGCACATGCATACATTCCCTTGGAAGGAATGGAGTTGCTGGTACTACTATAGCACATAGTATCCTCAGGATAAATATTTATGTTGTTAACTGAATTTTTTAGTATTATGAAGGGGATATTTCAACGGAACTATAAAGAGTGAACATGTGAAGAGAAATATCTAAAGATGTATAACACGCAAACGAGTATCCGAGTACTAAAACATTATTCGAGTACTCGGCCTTCCGAGCGAGTACCCGAGTACTCGAGTACTCGTTGCCATCCCTAGTATAAAGACATCATTCGTAAATATAGCTCAACATTCAGACTTCTTATACTTGCAGGTATTTCACATCCAATTTTTTATGGAAATATTCTTTATAAAGCACAAAGGTGTCAGTATTCACCTCATAAACTTACAAAACCTTTGAATAGACTTAGTAAGAAGGGATACACTTACGATACTGTTGTCAAGTCATTAAAGATTGCATATTTTGGCGTTAATATTGAGTCACTGATAAGGTCTTTGCGTCGGAACTAAACACATTTATTCTAAAAACAGTTGTTGGCATGACACGGGTTATGTTCTTCTCATATATGTTATGATGGTATGATACTAAACCCCTAACGGGAAGGATTGTGCCAGATGTTCATATAATGAAATCATAATATTTCAGTCAGTTTAATGGAAGTCTGGAGCTGGCATGTCAGTTAACTGCTAGTAGTCTGTTGGTATTTATGTATTATTGTCATTTTGTTTATTTTCTTTGGTTACATCTTCTGACATCAGACTCGGACTTCTCTTGAACTGAATTTTAATGTGCGTATTGTTATGCTTTTACTTTTCTACATTGGTTAGAGGTATAGGGGGAGGGTCGAGATCTCACAAACATGTTTAACCCCGCCGCATTTTTGCGCCTGTCCAAAGTCAGGAGCCTCTGGCCTTTGTTAGTCTTGCATTATTTAAATTTTAGTTTCTTGTGTACAATTTGGAAATAAGTATGGCGTTCATTATCACTGAACTAGTATATATGTGTTTAGGGGCCAGCTGAAGGACGCCTCCGGGTGCGGGAATTTCTCGCTACATTGAAGACCTGTTGGTGACCTTCTGCTGTTGTTTTTTTATTTGGTCGGGTTGTTGTCTCTTTGACACATTCCCCATTTCCAATCTCAATTTTATTTATACATTTTATTGTGTTTCTTAAAAAAAAAAGAAGAACGAAATTAGTGAAATCTACGCAAACCCCTCTCCCTATAACCCCATCCCCCAGTATGTTTCCCTACCTCTTCCTCTCCATAAGTAAAGTTGACATTTTTCTCCTTAGCTCTCCGCTTAACCTCCATTGAAAAGTTTTTGTATTCTTTACTGGTAGGTTTCCGTAACGTAACTGTCATCAGGGCTTCGTATGCCTTCATAGCTTTACTATTTCTTTCATCTGTGTCACCAGCTCGATACCACGGTTTCTCACTGTCATTCTTGCTACAAATAGAAAAAAAAAATACACTGAGTTGAAATACCGTATTCTATTACTGAAACTGAGATCAGCATAGTACAAAAATGCATGATAAGATGTCAGCATAGTACAAAAATGCATGATAAGATGTCAGGCCCTATCTCATATTATCTTGTTCTACAGTGACAATTATTTTTCGCGAGATTGTCGACGATCTATGCAGAATTTAAAGAAAAAACAAATAGGTAACAAAAACTTTCACAAAAAACGTATGTTTATCGTCAACCAGCTCCCCCTCCAGAGTCCACCCCCACCTTTAAATGTACAAAGATAACACTTTTACCTGTCAGAGTATAAACCAGAACGCATTTTATTGATTTTTTTAATGAACATTGTAGTGTATTGGGATCAATAGCTGAAAATAATCATACCAAATTCTACATGATAAAACATTTTATTGAAAATCAAATTTATATCAAACTTTAAGCTGATGCAGATCAAGCTTTTAGTCGACGCAGATTAAAATCGTACTAGTAAAACTGTGACAAATGCTTTTGTAATTGGCCATTATTTCAATGTTCGTTACATCATTTCCCTCAGTAATTGGAAGGATAAAAGTTTCAATATCGCATGGAATCGTGAATTATTTGAAACATCAAAGAATATTAAAATCTAGACAACGGCAATTGCATTAGCAATAATACGACTAACATGTCAGCTTTCAAATTTAGGATTTCCGAAGATAAATAAGATATTTCGGTACTCCTCTAGTCATTTGTAACAGTTTTATACTTTCAAATTACAAGTTCATCACAGAAGCTGTGAAGATTTTAACAAATCTATCATTGTCATTCAATATCGGGGAAACATTTAACAAATTGCTTTTTTTTTTGTTCTATTACAATGAACAATTATGTCATTCTAATTTATATTAGCAGTTGTATTAATGGATATATTTTTATTCCGGTTGCATCATTTGTGAAATAATTTGTTATTGTTCGGTTAATACTTTAGGAGATTTTACAAATACAGCTCTCTGAAATTAAATTTGTTTATTCATTTTTACCAATATTCAGATTATTATTCGATATTGTTTACAAAATAAAATAAAAACATAATCAGTCGAAGTTGATGGACTATACTAATAAAAGAACAAAACAAAATCCGGTTCGTCACCTATTTACACTCTGGCACCAGACCTAAAGGATTAAACTAAACTTACGGAATATGTCACCGATCAATTCCGAATACGATACATGATGCAATCGAAACAAATACTGAAATTTTCTACCAACGCTTCTTTTGAACTTTCCTTTTTCAATTTTCCTCGGAGTTCAGTATTTTTGTGTTTTTACTTTTTTTGTTGATACATGTACGCTACATTTGGTATCTTTCGTCCCTCTTTTGTAACAAACATGTACATGTACGTTTTACAAACATCCCCCACTAATGGGACTAATAAAGCAACACTTTCTGGTCTTGATGACAACTTTTACTTGGAAGAATGTTAGTTTAAACAATATTTATTCAGATAAATTCATCATGATACGATATAATACAAATATATTCAGGATTCAGAAACAAGCAATTTGCTTTTACAAATCTGTCTCCTTTACAAAAATAATACACTTATTGAACAATACATAAAATAAATAACTGGCATGCTCTGTAATGAATATATGAATATGAAAAAGGTGAAAGAAGAATAAGAAGAAAAAAAAAAATTATTGAGAAAAAAATAAAAAATAAATAAAAATATACATGAATTATTGTACTGTATACAGTGTGAAATGCTTTGGTTCCTAATGAGTGACGAAGCATTAACATCAAGGGTTAAAACGTTTACTTTTAATAATATATTTCTGCACCAAACTAAATAAAAGACTATTTTGCTCATCTGAGAGTACCGTTGATCCAAAAAGCAAAGTTGTTGTGTTAACTTGGACAGGAAGAACTGAAACAGAATCTAATAGTTCTTGTCTTAAATTAGTATATAAAGGGCAAGATAACAGGAAGTGAGAATTTGTTTCTACATCACCACAACGACAATTTGGAGAGTCTACTAAGTTACGAAGGAAAAGGTGAGAATTCAATGAACTTGAATCCATTCTTAAGCGAGCATGAAGAATTTGACCAAAACGATGTCCTATATAATAATACGCTGGGATCTTACTATTTTGGGTACTAATTTGTTTTTTGAATAATGATAGAGATTCACATTTTCTTATGTTTAAGTTAAGAGTGTTCCATAGTTTTGTTGTTGCAGGGATGAAATATTCAGAATATAAACGGGTCCGTGTGTTGACTTGTGAAATATTATTTCTCTGTCTTGTATTATGATCATGCCTACTGCCTACTGAATCAGGTAATAAGTCTCTTAAATACTCTGGAGTTTTATTATTCAAAATTTTGTGATACTGAGTTAGTCTGTGATTGCGTCGTCTTTCAGATAATTTTTCCCATCGAGTTTCAACATATAAATTGTTTATACTGGTAAGTTTAGTACCCCCCGTGACGATACGCGCTGCGTCAAGCTGAATACTTTCAAGTTTAGCAATCAAATTCTGATTTTGAGAGTCCCAAACGACATCGGCATATTCAAGAATTGGGCGAACAAATGATATATAAATTTTTTCAAGTGTAAATCTATCAAGGACATTTTTCATTTTTCTCATAATATTTATTCTTTTGTAAGATTTAGAAACTATATATTCAATATGATCGTTCCAGGATCCGTTATTAGAAAAGAGGACACCTAGATGTTTGTGTTTACCTACTGTTTGTAACTCTTGGGTGTTCATATTTAATGGAGGATGAAAGGGTCTATTTTTTTTTTTTGAAATTATCATACTTTCAGTTTTTTGGGCATTAAAATTCACAAGCCATTTTTTGGACCAATTATAAATCTTATCTAGATCATCATTTAAAATTTTAGCTGTTTCTGTTGGATTGTCAACCATAATATATAATGATGTGTCATCTGCGAATAGCTTAATTTGAGCTTGGATATCTTCTACAATATCGTTTATAAATATCAAAAATAGGAGAGGGCCTAGAATGGACCCTTGTGGGACGCCTGCATTTACAGGTAACCATCCAGAACTTGAACCGTTAATAACCACCCGCTGGACTCTATTTGTAAGATAATTTTCAAACCACCTTAGTAAAGAACCCGATATACCCGCTTGTTGAAGTTTAAATAGCAGTCCCTTATGCCAGACTCGATCAAATGCTTTACTTATATCACAGAATACTACCCTTATTTCTTTACCGCTATCTAAAGCCTTCCCAAAATCATTCGAAATGTTAATTAATTGATTAACCGCTGAATCCCCCTGTGTAAAGCCCGACTGATTTTTCGTTAAAATATTATTGCGCATAAAGTGATTGTAAACATGTTTGTATACACATCGTTCCATACACTTTGATATTACACTCAACAAGGAAATAGGTCTATAGTTTTTAACGTCATTCGGTTTACTATTTTTATAAACTGGGGTAACATTTGCTCTTTTCCATTGATCTGGAAAAGTAGACGTACTTAACGATAAGTTAAATAGTTTACATAGTGGATACTTTAAAACAGAAGATGCTTCTTTTAACAATTTGGGACTTATGAGGTCAGGGCCAGAAGCTTTTGTGGGATTAACAATTTTCAATATATCTTCAACTTCAGTAACAGTAAGTTCTATATAACTAATATCATCACTAATATTGTGAAGTTCTTCAGGTAACACAGCACTTGAATCATCAATATTTGACTGGGAAGAAAAAAATCGATTAAATTCATTTGCCTTTTCGATTTCATCAAATATTAAGTTGTTATTAACCATTAAAGGAGGTATACTTGCGTCGTTCGTTTTTATTCCGGATATTTGTTTAACCGTTTTCCACCAGTTAGTAGTGGACGGGTTACTGTTCATGATTTTTTTAATTAAATTGTTGTTATAATCATCCTTCGATTTTCTTATTAAACTGGTAACTTCATTTCGTATTTTCTTAAATTTTGACCACTCCGATGGGTTATTATATTTTTTAGCCTTTCTGTGGATTCTATTTTTTTTCCTTATCTTTTTTTTAACATCATTTGTTAACCATGGAGGTTCATTTTTACGAACAGTAATTATTTTATTAGGAATACATTTTTCAGCAGCTTCTATGATAGTTTTTGTTATTTCGGTTGTAAATTGTTCAACGTTATTTAAGTTAATTACGGAATCCCAATTTTTTTCAGATAAAATGTTACGATATCTGTCATAGTCTCCTCGATCATATAGCCAAATTTTACGCTTAAAAGTTGTTTGACGACATTTTGGAAAGTTCAAAAGACTAATTATAGGACAGTGAAAACGTATTTGGTCTAATAAAGGTGGCCCGACTCCACTGTAATTTATTATGTGAGCATCGTTTGTTATAAAAAGATCTAACAACGATGACGACGATTCAGTAAAATGAGTAGGCTCATCTATCATTTGAGTAAGACTAAATTGGCTTAACAAAGGTGTAATTTTTGAATTAACAGGAGCTAGTTGGTTATCGTTAAAATCGCCTGTGGCCATTATGTAATTAATAGTATTATCATTAGACGCCATATCAAGAGAATATTCAATTTTTTCCCAGATATCTGATCCACTATTAGGAGGTACATAAAAGGTCCCGAGTAAAGCCTTTTTATCTTTAAATTTAAATTCTAACCATATTGCTTCCAAGCTTTCGCTTTCGAGGTCAATTCGACGTTGAACATGTATATCATTTTTTACATAAACAATTATCCCCCCTCCAACCTTGTGTGGACCTCTGTCACGACGGAAGGGGTGCTGGTAATTTAGGATTTCAATTGATTCGTCGGTATGATTATTGTTTAACCATGTTTCACTAAACGCTAAAATGTCGAAATCAGAATATTCAGCTTGAATCAGATCTATTTTCGGGGCTAGGCTTTGTACATTTAAGTGAAGAATTGAGACTGATTTTGAAAAAAGTTCACCGAAATCCGACATGTCAATTGAGTTAATTGAACTTTGAGAAGAATCGATATCGTCACTGGGACCTGGATTTACCTCTATTCCTGCTAGGACAAGCAAAATTTGAATAACAAATAGTAAAAATAAAATAATAAATAATCTAAGATTAACATTTACACTTGTTGTTTTTTGTACATTTGAGTCTACATGTTTCATCTCTGAAGGTATTAGGCATACGCCTAGTTGATGCGACAACGTGAAAATTAAGATTGATAACACCAGTGCCTGTGAGACACTTTTACAAGTGAGAAATAAGTTGATACAGATAAAATCAATATAATTAAGTCTTTGTTTGATGTTTTTGCCTGGTGAGTATTGGCCAACTCTCATACGATATAACTCGATTCCTACCCCCATGAGTTATGTTACATCTGGCTGAAACTGGTCAAACTGAGAGCGGCCATATACAAAGTTTAATAAACCATAGCATTTCATCTGTTTTGTGAAAAAAGTGAAAGTGAAAAATATGAAAAAAATGTTGGAACTAAAATTGAATAACAATGTGTTGTATGCCTGAAGCAAAAGAAAAAGTATGCACATGTGCATGGATTTAACAAGTAGTTTGGAGGAATGAGTATATACACATGTATAAATGATTGGTGAATGGTACAACTTTATCTATACGTAGTAATTCAGTACAACTGTTAATAACAGCCGTGTCAGATCATCTCGATTTAATTTGATTGCCTAATTGATTATTTGATCGCTGAATTGACAAGGTATGTCTATACAATTTAAAATTTATAGAAAGCATACACGTTTTAAGCAGTGCAATTCACTGTGCATGCTGTTAAGGTTTGCGTGTATAAGATAAAATTTACAAATTGAACTTAAGATCTTTTGTTTAAAGCAGTTTTATTAGTTTGAAGTTAGCCATGAAAATTTCCTTACCATGGAATTTAACATCATGTAAAAACAACCGTTAGTTTTACCATTTTCACGCATGAGTAATTAATTTTACTATGAGAGGTTGTGTTTTGAAAATCAATACGTTAGAATTTGTCACGTGACAAATCAGCGATCAAGGTAAGTATTCCCGTGTAATTTACAGGAATGCGGATGAATTACAAATTAGATGTATTATGTACAAGAATTGTGTAGCATATAATTGTAGTAAAATTTAAAAAAAAAATACATAAACAAGAGAACAAACAAACAAAAAAGAAGCAAAAGTCAATTGCAGACTATATGACAACACTATATTTAGTCAGAATACAGTTGTTTTTGCGAGATTCTGAAACAAGACTGTCAATAGTCTAAAAAAAATGTAGTAATATATACAAAAAAAAACACCAAATAAACATATTGTCAATATATATATATATGCAGTTTTATTCAAAGTTAAATCATGAAATTTTGACACTCGTGTTTTCAGCTGATGTATTTGAGGATGCTCTCTCTGCTAATTCCTTCGCTTGTGCTTCCGCATATGTTATGAGTTGTGGTGGTGTGTACTCGCGTCTGTTTAGTTTGTTGTTGTAGTCTAGCCTATCAAGGAAGTCCATGGAACCAGGACAGCAGTATATCGATACAAAACGTAGGAACGCTGGCATTGTGTTGACAACATGGACTTGCATTTGATTGTCCTTTACATAAATTTTCCCATCAACTGTCCACGTGTCTCTTAAATGACGCTCAATACTGAGCTGCCTGGCTTTGTATGCAATGGCGTTCCTCGGCTTGGTCAGGTCCTCATTAATTCTGACATACTTGTATTGTGTTTTACCTTTTAGAAATTTTCTGCATCTAAGGATCCTCTTATGTTCACATTTGATATACATGTAAATTGTCTTTTTTTATGAAAGATAATATACTATATTATTGTAGTCATGTGCAATAACCTAATGGATGCCTATAAGTGATCTATTTGTGTGACTGCATGTTTTATAATCCCCTAATTTGAAATGAGGCTGAAAAACGGTATCACGACCTAATTCAAAAACTAGGGATAAAATGTTAATAGATTTAAAAACATAATTCTATTGAAATTGAATGCAATAACATAGCAACCGATGCTGCAGATAACGTAATCTAATTGAAATTAAGATATCGTTCCGATTTTACTACAATTAGACAACACTTCATTCCACATTTTCACGTATTTAGGCAACCAACGAAATGTCTGCCTGAAATTTTTTGAATGTGCTTGTCATTTCGATAAAACCCGAGAGCCCTCTGAAGGATGTTGATACACAGAGTTCAAGTTTGAGAATTTAGTATAAAATCATGCCATGTTATGAGTTTAAAGTAAAGTATTTCAAAACGTTTATCTTGTATAAAAATGGTTTTAATGAGAAAAATAAACTAAACGTTTATGTATACCTTCTGTACACCTCCTAAAGCTTTTACACGTTACGATTAAACAATGTAACGTTATTTGAACTCGGAATGATATAACATTACATGTATTTGAACTCGGAATGATATAACATTACATGTATTTGAACTCGGAATGATATAACATTATTTGAACTCTAAAGGTACATTTATATAACTTGTCATTTTCGTGTCGAAGAACTGACTACTAGTTCAATAAAAGTATTATAAGTAGATTATCTATTTTACAAGCAAAATTCAGACGTATTAAATATCACTACTGAACGACAAAATGACAAAATTATTCAGGATAGGCGTGTTAACTGATCCCATAATGTTTAAATCGGTTTAATGAGAATAAACCAATTCGTTATGTCAAAAAAAGAATAAAATGAAATCTTGGGTGAAATACTTCAATCAAACGAAAGAGGGCAACCAAAAACACATAGAGGAAACACTACCTCTTTGAAAACACCCAAAACTGATGGGGCTACGCCGTCATTAAAATCACACACATCAGTTATAAAGCAACAAAAACCGGTAGAATCCGTCTTTAAAAGCTCCAACATCAGAGACATGTAGGAGTACCATGCGTCTTTAAAAGCTCCAACATCAGATAGAGGTACCACGCATCTTTAAAAGCTCCAACATCAGATAGAGGTACCACGCGTCTTTAAAAGCTCCAACATCAGATAAAGGTTCCACGCGTCTTTAAAAGCTCCATCATCAGATAGAGGTACCTCGCGTCTTTAAAAGCTCCAACATCAGATAGAGGTAAATGCACCATGCGTCTTTAAAAGCTCCAACATCAGATAGAGGTACCACGCGTCTTTAAAAGCTCCAACATCAGATAGAGGTACCATGCGTCTTTAAAAGCTCCAACATCAGATAGAGGTAAATGCACCATGCGTCTTTAAAAGCTCCAACATCAGATAGAGGTACCACGCGTCTTTAAAAGCTCCAACATCAGATAGAGGTACCACGCGTCTTTAAAAGCTCTAACATCAGATAGAGGTACCACGCGTCTTTAAAAGCTCCAACATCAGATAGAGGTACCACGCGTCTTTAAAAGCTCCAACATCAGATAGAGGTACCACGCGTCTTTAAAAGCTCCAACATCAGATAGAGGTACCACGCGTCTTTAAAAGCTCCAACATCAGATAGAGGTACCACGCGTCTTTAAAAGCTCCAACATCAGATAGAGGTACCACGCGTCTTTAAAAGCTCCAACATCAGATAGAGGTACCACGCGTCTTTAAAAGCTCCAACATCAGATAGAGGTACCACGCGTCTTTAAAAGCTCCAACATCAGATAGAGGTACCACGCGTCTTTAAAAGCTCCAACGTCAGATAGAGGTACCACGCGTCTTTAAAAGCTCCAACATCAGATAGAGGTACCACGCGTCTTTAAAAGCTCCAACATCAGATAGAGGTACCATGCGTCTTTAAAAGCTCCAACATCAGATAGAGATACCACGCGTCTTTAAAAGCACTAAACACAGATGGAGATAACACCTGTCTTTAAAAGACTCGAAACAAACAAATGTTTTGTCTGGCTTTCAAAAGCCCCTACCACTAACGAAGTGCCGTTTACCTTTGACTAAAAAGCGCCTACAACAGAAGCGCCACTCGTTTAAAAAAATCCATTACAAACAGTAGTGCATTCGCCATACAGAGAACAAACATTTCGGGATATATCTCCACCAGTTACGTGTTTACCTTCTATAGATAAAAACCTACATGTTTGTAGGACGAATAAATACTTGAATATTTTATGTGCTATACGAGAAAGAGGGGCCCAAATAGAATAGCTAAATCAGCTTAAGACACACTTTGCCGTAAGGAGCAAAAACCTTAGTTCCCTAAACTATCAAGTTGAAATGAGAACTTGATTAAGGAATCAGACTGAGTGTAAAAAACACTTACTTTTCGTGCTTATAATACCTTTGTGAACTGTACAACAGCACTAAGTCAAACTCGATTCGTTCCTTACAATATTTTTTTATATATATTCACAATTCGTCTATTCGGAGAAATGGGTTACTAATACTAGTATCCGCTTTATTTGTTTTTCTCATATAATTGTTAATTTTAGTATCTGCTACAAATTGTACCTATCTCAATGCCAAACTAATGAGTTTTTGTTCTAATTGTTTTTGTCCATAATGACACGAAGACATATAAAAACCTCGTTTGTTTGAGTTTCATTAAATATGTATGTCTGATTTTAACGTGATTGTAAATTGGAATTACATATTGTTTTTGTTCTCAAAACAATTAATTAAGGTTATCTTTGTCCCTGATATTGAACTGATTACCGACTTTGTTGACACTTAAGAATAAATAATTGTTCTTATTTCAAATGAAAATGAAAGTGTTTTTAAGGACATGGGAGCAAATTAATTGAGACAGCAGGGATTAATCCAGTCATTTTAAAAGGGAGTTCAAGATTTTTCCCAACCCAGGAGAAACGGGGTTCCAACCCATTCAAATGCATTGATCGTCCATAGAATGTGAGGGGATTCCAACTCACGGACCACCCATCCTATAGAACCATCACTAGACAGTCACCCAACAATATAAAAACAGTCATAATGCATGGTCAATTAAACAGTAACAAAATGTGTCGCACATTAAAATGGAGAAGGAATATAACAAAGGGACTTTAAAACTCATTAGTCGTAAACTGCCTGACAACGCCATATCATGGCAAAGAACCAAAAACAACATAACACACAATATCATGGCAAAGAACGGAAAACAACTTGACAACGCCATATTATGGCAAAGAACAGAAAACAACCTGACAACGCCATTGAATGGTAAAGAACGGAAAACAACCCGAAAACGCCATATCATGACAAAGAACGGAAAACAACATGAAAACGCCATATCATGGCAAAGAACGGAAAACAACATGACAACGCCATTTCATGGCAAAGAATAAAAAGAACATAACACACAATAGCATGGCAAAGAACGGAAAACAACCTGACAACGCCAAATCATGGCAATGAACGGAAAACAACCTGACAATGCCATATCATGGCAAAGAACGGAAAACAACCTGACAACGCCTTTCATTTCAAAGAACGGGAAACAACATGACAACGCCATATCATGGCAAAGAACGGAAAACATCCTGACAACGCAATATCATGGCAAAAAAACGGAAAACAACCTGACAACGCCATATCATGGCAAAGAACGGAAACAACCTGACAACGCCATATCATGGGAAAGAACGGAAAACAACATGATAACGCCATTTCATGGCAAATAATAAAAAAGAACATAACACACAATAGCATGGCAAAGAACGGAAAACAACCTGACAACGCCATATCATGGCAATGAACGGAAAATAACATGACAACGCCATATCATGACAAAGAATCAAAAACAACACGACAACGCCATATCATGGCAAAGAATGAAAAACATTCTGACAACGCCATATCATGGCAAAGAATGGAAAACAACATGACAAGGCCATATCATGGCAAAAAACGGAAAACAACCTGACAAGGCCATATCATGGCAAAAAACGGAAAACAACCTGACAATGCCATATCATTGCAAAAAACGGAAAACAACCTGACAACGCCATATCATGGCAAAGAACGGAAAACAACCTGACAACGCCATATCATGGCAAAGAACGGAAAACAACCTGACAACGCCATATCATTGCAAAAAACGGAAAACAACCTGACAACGCCATATCATGGCAAAAAACGGAAAACAACCTGACAACGCCATATCATGGCAAAGAACAAAAAACAACCTGACAACGCCATAACATGGCAAAAAAAAACGGAAAACAACCTGACAACGCCATAGCATGGCAAAAAACGGAAAACAACATGACAAGGCCATATCATGGCAAAAAACGGAAAACAACCTGACAATGCCATATCATTGCAAAAAACGGAAAACAACCTGACAACGCCATATCATGGCAAAGAACGGAAAACAACCTGACAACGCCATATCATGGCAAAGAACGGAAAACAACCTGACAACGCCATATCATTGCAAAAAACGGAAAACAACCTGACAACGCCATATCATGGCAATGAACGGAAAATAACATGACAACGCCATATCATGGCAAAGAACAAAAAACAACCTGACAACGCCATATCATGGCAAAAAAAAAACGGAAAACAACCTGACAACGCCATATCATGGCAAAAAACGGAAAACAACCTGACAACGCCATATTATGGCAAAGAACGGAAAACAACCTGACAACGCCATATCATGGCAAAGAACGGAAAACAACCTGACAACGCCATATCATGGCAAAGAACGGAAAACAACCTGACAACGCCATATCATGGCAAAGAACGGAAAACAACCTGACAACGCCATATCATTGCAAAAAACGGAAAACAACCTGACAACGCCATATCATGGCAAAAAACGAAAAACAACCTGACAACGCCATATCATGGCAAAGAACAAAAAACAACCTGACAACGCCATATCATGGCAAAAAAAAAACGGAAAACAACCTGACAACGCCATATCATGGCAAAAAACGGAAAACAACCTGACAACGCCATATCATGGCAAAGAACGGAAAACAACCTGACAACGCCATATCATGGCAAAGAACCGTAAACAACCTGACAACGCCATATCATGGCAAAGAACGGAAAACAACATGACAACGCCATATCATGGCAAAGAACGGAAAACAACCTGAAAACGCCATGAGCATGGCATAGAACGGAAAACAACATGATAACGCCATATCATGGAAAAGAAAAAAAGACAACATGACAAAGCAGTATTATGAATAAGAACGTAAAACAACATGAAAATGCCATATCATTGCAAAGTACGGAAAACGACGACCCAATTTAAATGTTGCACGTCAGAAAAATTCTAAGAGAATCAACAACCACAGAAAAAGATACTCACTATCACCTTGTGAACAGGTCGCAAAACCTGCTATTGCGTTTCCTTGATCTTTTCTTTTCAATTGTATTTTTAAACGCGGATTACGCAATCGTTCAAATTCTTGAAAAATAATGATGATCGTATACTATTAACAAAAAATCCTGAATGGACAAATACTAGGACAATGACATAAAGTGACAAGGCTCTTAGTTTTAGACGATGAAGCAAATTTAAATCAGATTTTTTTTTATCAATTTGAGACGTCTACAATACATCAACTTTTTGTCATCGCAGCAAAACTAAACCGTTGTCATTAAATACGACAGATAAAACATGACACTTAAATGAAACTAATTAAGTTATCAGAGGAAGCCAATAGAGTGGACCATCTTAAATGCGTTTTAGTCTGAAATGATGAATTTAAAGCCGTATAACATTCCAATGATGCCGGATGATACAATTTACTTCTTAAGCATGTGATGCTAATGATTTAATTATCAGAGTTTAAACCGAACATATAGGAAGCAGCATAAATATAACATTAGAAGTTTATTATCCTGTTAAAATGCAACATAAGTAAATTGTACTCTTAGTGCAACACCTTGGGAAGTCAAGCAAGACAGGGCCTTTCTATACTTGTTACCCTTCCAGAACACACGAGATCACTATTGAATTTTTACATAAATCGTGTTTTTCAAATTTTCCGACTAATATTTCTTACTTCGTAATATTGTTCAGGTTGTCACTTCTCGTGCGATGAATTGCATTTTAGATCACGCAGTCAGTCACTCAATGAAGTTTTAGAAAGCCGAAATCTCGTTTTAAACGAGAGAAAAAAACATTACTAGTTAGCTAACCCGAATCGTGTTCAACTCTGTGGTTTCTTACAAACATAATAAATTTCTCTTTTTCGTGACAACAAATTAATAAAAACAAAGAAATTCATTGTTTTTGCGGAAAATCACAAGAACGAATAATTAATAATTGATGAACTCTTTTCGTGACTTCGGAACATCTCTGTCACTATTAAACCACCAGAGAATTTTAGATGACCCTAAGCGACCTTAATTTCTGTAATTGTAGTTATAATTAATCCTACTGCGTTAAAGCAGGTTGACAACAAATACCAGGCTACTAACATTATGCAATCATTTCCTAGAAATTATTCAATTTAGATGATTATATTGCTCTCTCTGTTTTCTTTCAATTCTACGGTTATTCCATGCATAGCAATCATATCATTATTTATTTAGATTTTATATTCGTTTACAGATGTACTTTGGTTTCTTCAGCTCGGTATTTATAAAAGCTTAATACTCAGCTGCTTATTTTCTATGACAAAGACTTTATCTTATACATCTTTATATGAAGTAACAACAGCATGTGTTTCCATTTGATAAGCACAAGGTGGACAAACTTACCAACCATGTGCCTGTTTCTTATGTGGAGGACAGAAAATGCACATTCACCTAATCTATAGCTTGACAATTACGCTTGTTGTGTTACCTACCCTGTTCTTGTTTCTACCATGGTGGGCAGAAAATACACAAGTCACTTATATGTAGATTGAATAGCTTGTTCTGTTACCTACACTGTTCTTGTTTCTACAAGTCACGTATATGTAGATTGACAACCTAGCTTGGTCTCTTACCATGTGATACTTTTTACTGTGGAGGGCAGAAAAGACACAAGTCACCTGATTTGAAGATTGACAAGCTTGTTATTAGTATACATTGTATTACCATGTTCTGGTTTCTACTGTGGAGGACAGATAAGGCACAATTTACCTGAGATAACTTATAGAGTGTCTTACCTGCTGAACAAATCGATGTTTAGGAAAACATATTCTCCGTTGTCAAAATTTAATTCGTGAGCTTTAATCAGTATATCCCTGACAGAATCAGCAGAAGCACACAGCACAACAACTGAAACGAAAAAGAAAAACACAATTAGTAAAACCGAAACATGGTACGTTAATAACAACATTAATATACCGTTGTCTTGAAAGACCACTATTATTTTTGACATCTTATTAATATTACTTCAGGGGCCGGTTGTTACATCACTTGGTTAAATTTAACCCTCTGTTTAATATAACCCAGGGTTAAATCATTTAAACTATGGATGAACAACTGGGCCCAAGCAGAACTATGAACGTTTCTAATAATAAGTCATACATGTAATAGATAGGTTTCGATTGACGTGATTCGAGTAGGGGTTCTTCTGCTCAGTCGCCATGAAGGAAGGCGAACTAGTTTAAGAGCTGCAGTCTTGTGAATGTATAACTGTACAATATGTAATTGCGTCTGTTAGTATGTGACGTACTGAGTCTGAGTCGTTATGTCTTGTTGAACAAACAACTTAATTATTTAGGTTTTGTAATTATATTCTCTTGATTTATACGAACTGGTGGTCAAAATTGTACGATGCTATATTCGTTAAGAGGTCGATTTTGACTTTGTTTTTATTTGACAGAAGTGTAAGTATTAAGTTGTTTAAATATACATTGAAGTTGTATTTATTGAAACCAGAAGGCCAAAGCCATATACTGTGGCTTAATAAAGGGTGTTTTTATGGTTTGTGTCAAGTTAAATTGAAAGAAACAACCATGAAAATCACAAATTCTAACCCTTTCTACTTCCGGTATAACAAACAGCAGCAGACATGCGTAAAATACCAAAAGGACAGTAGGCGTTTAACTATCCATTTTATTTGTCTTGACCTCAATTTACATCAAAGACATTTATTTTACAATTAAGATTTCTATTTTATCTAAGCTCAACATACTACCCAATTATATATATACTTTCTTGAAACTTAAGCTGATTTTCTCTCACTCCGGAAATAATTTATCCGTCGTTGGAAACTCAAATAATCCCATAAGAAAACTCCGTATTCCGATTAATATCCGTTACAGATGGAAATTCATTAGTAAACCAATTTAACAAACGTTTTGGTTTACAAATAAAAGGAAAACATAAATCAAGGAAAATACTTTCCCCTTCTATTATATAACGGGTCTTTCTTGTCTGTGATTCGTATGATTTATCTCCCCTTTCAGTATCCGTCGTGAAAGAAGATTCAGGTCATTCAGGGATGGCTTACACATTTCGAAAATAAACTTTCAAATTGAATGGACATCCATATAAAGGTATAAAATATATTGAATCTAATTTTTGAAATTGTTCCAAGTAGAACCTCCATATAAATAGGATATCGATGATTGTTTGATACAAATTAGATGTGGTATGAGTGCCAATGAGACAAGGTATAAACAATTATATGTCAAAGTACGGCCTGCAACACGGAGCCTTAACCTATACCGAACAGCAAGCAAGTTATTCTTGCTCATGTTTGCTTGATCGCATATCCCAGTAACGACGAGATCAAACTAACAAAGAGTACAATAGATACGATCTGATATGTACAGTTAGAAAGAGGTCGACCTGAATACATTTGTAAATCAGGATAGGTTTAATAGGGAAATAGATCGCGGCATGTACATTACTCCTCTTAAAGCTTTGCTAGGGTTTCTTAAGGTGCAGAGAGTGCGGCGTTATTTTGACACGTGGGTATTATTTGTACATCCCACAAAGTAAAATGGAAGCTACACTTTAGCAAGAGAGAAATTGTATGAAAAAGAGACACCAAGGGATGAACATATTGCTGTACCCCAGTCAACCATAGGGACGTTGCTATGATAACAATAGTTTCATAAATAGCGATCAGAGTCCTCTTTTTCAATATGTTATCCTTGACATAATAATAACTAACAGTTTGCCTCTTTTGTTTCTTTCGAGGTTACAATCCGTATGTCTTATTCTCTTCAAGCAATCTGCTCTGTTACACTTTAAGCAGTGCTTCATTTAGTTATTTAGTTTATAACATTCAATATTCTGTTATTACTATTTTCTAAATTGTTAATTTCTATTTCAACATAAAATGTAAAATCGTATGAAAAGGGAACATTCAAAACAATGTCACCCACTGAGTCATTGTTACAGTAGAATAAAATACTGCCAATTTAGTACAGTATGATATTAAAAATATTTTATTGTATGAATTTTAATATTCTAAAATCAATACAACAAATTCATAAAGTTCTGCTTCTGAACAATTCCAATGTTCATTATACTAAAATGGATGACAAATGATACAAAGCATTGCATATATGTGACCTTTCAAATGTCAGAAAATCATGAATTAAGAATAGCAGCTGACGACGAAAAATTGCACAGTGGAACGAAATCTTCCTTTTTCAAATGACAAATTAGATATAACGTTACAATCAAACTTTGTCTATTTGACACATCTGAAATTGACTTAATAAATGGCGTAGATAATTGGGCGGCAAGGCTAATTAACTGGCAAAAACATTTCTATATCGGAATCGATACGTGTTTATCACGGCAATGCTTTCGGGGCTTATAAAATGAAAAACCAATATGAGGTCGACTACGAAGATGGTGTGAAAGTGACATCTTATAAAACTAGGGAAAAAACTCCGATACAACTAATAAAAAATGAATTCTATAAAATGCAGCATCAACACTATTGTCAAATTCAATTCAGCAAAGTAACAGACAACTGTTCGAGGTCGGACAGTTTCTTGAATGCCTATAATCCAGATGTATGATAACCTATACATGTTTCGTTATTTTTATTTTAAGTCTTATTTTGGTGACACATCTTTTATTCCGTTGACATATTTAAAAATTCTGTAAATAAGAAATGGAGACGTTTGAACTGCTTTTTTAAAAAGCAAGTTGTTGACATTACTTTTATATACATTTTGATCGCACTTTCAGACAAAAAACACAAGTTTTATTTGAAAATGAATGGTTATGTCTCAACCATACTTAAATATTGGACTATTTACAAAATGAATGGATATGACACAAACAGACGACACATAGAAAATATACGATTACAAAGCGAATTACCATGTCAATGACACAATACACAGACTAAGATAATGTACTATTACAAAGTAAATGTGAATAAAGCTGACAAAAATACTTTCTTTTTTTAAATTGTTTAAAATATTCCCTCTCTTAAACCACAAATTTAAAATTCGATTGTAAGCGATTAAACTGGTATTGTTAAGCTACAATGTAACAGTGACAGACACTTTCCCATGGAATCGCACTACCATTTAAATGTGCATCCGCCTCCCACTGCTCGTATTTAAATGTCATTTGTCGTATCTGGTTACTGACAAATTAGGAGTAAAGGGAGCGCGGTAATCGATCAATTGTTTAATAAAAATCGAATATATTTTATCGACTTAATCCGATTACCCACAATTCCCTGATTGATGATGATGATTGATCATCCGGTTCTGCTGTGTCAGTGCGTTTTAAAGTGCAACTGTTATTCAAAGACATTTGTATCTGATTGAAAATACATGATATTTAGTACATTTTATATAGAATAGGCCGTATGTTTTTCTGTTTAAATGATTAAACAATTTTTGTTGCGCCCTGTATAGCTTGCTGTTGAGTGTAAGTCAACTTGAAGACTCCGTTTTAAAGACCATAGTTGACCTTTAATTGTTTACTTTAACAAATTGTGATTTAGATGCAGATTTTTCATATTGGCACTTATGCCACATCTTTTTAATATAAACATAGAAAGAAAGGTATAGCTACAAAAGGTAAAACATCAAACCTAAAATACAGAAAACAATCATCGGAGTTGTCAAGTGGTTTTAAGTTTTTGGTATTATTAATTTAACTTCCAATTTTGAGATTATTTTTTTTCATATTGAATAACTAAAATGAAAATGGTCCGTATATATATTTGTGTCAATTCGATTTTCGTGTTTGACATCTGTTCATTAATCCATAAACGTTTATTATAGCAGTGCAACTCGGTCGTTCAACAGTAAATCTAAAATAATCCAATAAAATGGTTTTAAAGCGATTGCAGTGTAAAAGACGTCTCCTCATTTAACAAATTGAAATGCAAATGCATCTAATCTTAAAACTGCATGTGAAAAAGAGATATTACTTCTTCCAAATTCGTCTCCAGTTTCTAAATTATAGGAAAGTTTGAACATCAATTTATTTTGACAGTGGGTTTTAACCAAATTTCCTTGTTTACTCGAAGACATTATGTAAATAATAAAGATGAAATTCTAATCATTTGTAAACAGAGATCCCACGTGACAACCTATACCAGGAAGAAAATTGAATAATTGATGCACTGATGAAAAACGATACGAGCAATGAGTAAACTATATTTTCCTTTTCTTTGAATAAACAGAATTGAAACGGTTCTTAGTTCTTCTTTGCATAAAAGCTTAAAAGCTGGATCAGTTTTCAATTCAATATATTGTCAGTATTGCCGGTGCTGTTTGAGCTGAATTCATTAACGGAAATTCTTAAGAATTGTGTCTTTACTCAGAATTCAACCACACCGAACCAACCCATCAAATGATATCGGATATGTTCCTTATGTAGTAACTAAAATACCCTTTTCCTTTTCACGAATGTGACCTACCGAATTAGACTATTTACCGGATTTGTAATAACATAAGTAACACGACGATTGCCACATGTGGAACAGGATCTGCTTACACTTCCGGAGCACCTGAGATCACTCCAAGTTTTTGGTGGGGTTCGTGTTGTTTAGTCTTTAGTTTTGTATGTTATGTCTGCTGTACTATTACTTGTCTGTTTGTCTTTTTATTTTTAGCCATTGCGGTGTCTGTTTATTTTCTATCGATGAGTTTGACTCTCCTCCCTCTGGTATCTTTCGTCCCTCTTTTAAAGCTAAGTAATGCACCTAAATATTATTTATGCAATTTTTTTTTAATATGATAGGCTTTTATCCAGTAATTCCATAACAAACTATAATAAACTCCCTTTCATAAAGCTTCACATGAATGCTTAATAACAGTACAAACTGCATATTGCAAAATAATCAACTTTTAGAGTTTCTAGTTTTTATATAAATATAGGCCACGTATGCACCAGTTATTAATCATCTTTATTCAGATGGAAAACTGGAAAACTTAAAAAAGAAGAAGAAATCTTATAATTTTAAATCTATCGAAATTACCATAATTCTATTTATGAGACACTATAATAATTAATATTTAAGTGATGAGTGTACTCTTGGGCCATGTATAAATTCTTACTTATATATTTCAAAACGCAAACAGATGAAATCAAATGATAGTGTAAACTAAAAACAAACATTTAGGTTACACAATCTTGATTGGCCAATAACAGGAAGTTGGGATGAAACACCGGAAGTCAATTATTCAGCCAACTTTTAATAAATCGACATAGCCAGCGCCGTCACTCTACTTAAAAAGCTCCATTTAATTCCTGCAAAATGACTGTTTCCCTTTTGAACTCATCAACAGACCATAACAAGATTATACAACAGGATATGGTTTAGTTTATGTTTGCTATAAAACGGAATGTGTTTCCGGTCAAATTGCTCTGCTGATAGAAACGGAAACATAAAAATGAAACTGTGATTATGGTAATTAATGTATTGGCTGTTTTATCATTTAGTTACTTTTGATCAAATGCAAGTTTTATCCCAAATAGATAGGCAATACAGTTTTATTCCAAATAGATAGGCAATACAGTTTTATTCCAAATAGATAGGCAATACAGTTTTATTCCAAAATAGATAGACAATACCGTTTTATTCCAAATAGATAGGCAATACAGTTTTATTCCAAATAGATAGACAATACAGTTTTATTCCAAATAGATGGGCAATACAGTTTTATTCCAAATAGATGGGCAATGCAGCTTTATTCCACACAGATAGGCAATACAGCTTTATTTCAAATAGATAGGCAGTACAGTTTTATTCCAAATAGATAGGCAATACAGTTTTATTCCAGACAGATAGACAATACAGTTTTATTCCAAATAGATGGGCAATACAGTTTTATTCCAAATAGATGGGCAATGCAGCTTTATTCCACACAGATAGGCAATACAGCTTTATTTCAAATAGATAGGCAGTACAGTTTTATTCCAAATAGATAGGCAGTACAGTTTTATTCCAAATAGATAGGCAATACAGTTTTATTCCAGACAGATAGACAATACAGTTTTATTCCAAACAGATAGACAATACAGTTTTATTCCGTGATTTGGATTCATAAGAAGGAAATTTTAGTTCAACATGTTAAAAAAACTAGACCGCATTAAAATGACAAATTTTAAAAAGGAGACATTTATAGTTTTTCCCTACAAGGATATCATTTGAAAAATAACAGACATAATGCTTATACAATTTTTTTTTCTCGTGGGTATATAATATTATGAACGAATTCAAAAGAGTTGTGAAGGTTAAATGCTGCTAGACAAAAGTAAAAAGACAGCACAAAAATAAATGTTACAAGCTAGCGCTTATCTAATGTATTCTGTGTAATTATTTCCAAAAGTGTACATTACAACATTGTGATTAGTTTAAAACGTGATAAACAATAGAAATGCAACCAATGACGTAACGTTATTTTCATTTTGATGTACAAACAATGAGATTACCCATAGTCCTCTAGATTTTGAAAAGGCGAATTACATGTTTGTTTTTTTATATATAAATTCAAAGTTTTACACATCAGTGACAGCTGCTAATAATCATATATTTCCATTGAATTTATATATGTTTAGTATACAGACACCTGTCAACAACTACTTAACCCATATTCATGCTATTGATCCACAAGTAATGCAAATAACGATACTTTGTAACAATCAGCGAGACTTATGAATCCGTATCTGATCGTTTTCAAACTGATATACAAAGTATTTTTAAAGCTAAGGCTACATCAAAGTTTCCTCAATATATATTATACTTTATTTTATAAATCTAAATCAGCAATAAGCTTTTTATATTCACATTAAAAAAATTATAAGAATACAAAGTTTCAAATAAAATTTCCCATAATTAATTATTATAACGTATTTCTTTTTAAAGATAAGTATGGTTGACAATTGGATTGAAAGGTTCTATCCCAATGGTACACGTCGACATGGAGTTATAATACAGAGCACAGAAAGTAATGAATATTGTAAATGGTCCAAAGCACATTAGAAATCCCCGAATTCTACGACAGTCAAAGCATAAGAACAAATCTGTATAATACGTGGTTTACAAGATTTAACAAAAGTCCACAGGGAGATAAAAAATTTTAGATATCGATCAATAATTGCTTAGTCTTTAATTAACAATTTGCAGGTGCATCGTAAAACAGTAATTAACTCAATTGGACTTTAAAGCTTCTTACAGATTTACATCATACTGTTTGACAAATAGACATTTTGTTAATGCCATATTTTTAATCAAAGTCTACGTACTTCTTAAAGAAATTGTTTTTAGCCATTACCATCAATCATTCTCACTAACATTTATTTGAAAAATAATACGGTTAAATCTATAACAGGTATATATAGTCAGTAAATGCTACATGTGAATTTTATTAAATACAAATTATGAATTTATGAAGACTTTCAGATTGAAATTTGACTTTATTTTAAAGAGTATTTTTTTCGTGTCAAAATGAAAATCTGATAAAGAAAAAACCATTAATTTTGTGATTTAATTTCTTTAAAAATTGTAATGCAAAAATGTATTTATCAAATATAAGGTCATGTTTGTAGAGAATACATAATTATGAAACACGCTATACTCTCATTTTAGTTGGTCTACTTTTTATAACATTGCTTTCGCCTGAAGACAAGAAACCAATAATTACATGTAATTGTTCGCTCGATTACTTCTCCTCAGAGGCAGTGAACGAGATGTTGAATTAATTGAACAGACCCCTTGTTTTCACACAAGCTCTAATTGGATAAAAATGGAAATAAATTCAATAACATAGATCACAAAGCGTTTTGATCATTCAGACCGGAAGTGACAATTTACGGCACGTAAAGTACGACATGCTGCAACACAATGTATTTTACGACATTGCATTTGACATTCATTCCATAAAATTTAAATTATGCTATCTCCATTCTGATGCAGTAACATAGAAAATTAGCCATAAAGAACATTTATAAAATGTTTCAGAACTTAACGATATTCTGGGTTATTTGGTAAAATATTTAAATATTTAAGCATCTCTGCACAATGTTAACTTAACGCGGCAAGCTCGAACGGACATAAAATGTCATTGAAAGGCAAACACACGATACTGACTATAAAAATCCTTCAAATAGCAACACCAAGTCTTCAACAATAGTCTACACATGATATAAAGTCCTAAATAGTCCCAAGTCTTTAACAATAGTCAACACATGATATAAAGTCATAAATAGTCCCAAGTCTAAACATTATAGTCTACACATGATATAAAGTTCTAAATAGTCCCAAGTCTAAACAATAGTCTACACATGATATAAAATCCTAAATAGTCCCAAGTTTAAACAGAAAGATGAGATAACTATACAGATATTATATAGAAACTACGATTTGATAGCTTTTTCGTTGTAACCTAACTCGTCACTACATAACGTAAAAATTAGGAACTATGCGCATTCATTCAACTCTTTAGTAATTCCTCACATTCAATGTTTATACTTTTCTACGGAAAGAAAATGTTTTTTCGTAACATAAAATAAGGGGGTAGCCACGCGTGATATTTCAATTATACGTAACAAGTAACTTACTTATCTGTTTTCCATTATCTCTAAATATTTTATTATTAAATAAAAAACAAACACACTTCAAAGAAACAAAGTGAAATAAAACGTACGTTGTTTAATTAGCTTAATGTTGTTAATGGTTTTCAGATAAACCAGATTGATATTATTTTAAGTGTATACATATTGCTGGGGATGTGAGCGAGTACTCTAGACTACGATTAAGTCTTAATTGTACAAAGAGAAGTATATATTTCCTATCATGCAGGTCAATAGTTCCATACTATACTGCAATCAGTAATTAAATGTATTAAATGTTCACTGAAATGATATTCTTTCTGCATGGCAAATTTATTCCTGATGTGTATACAAAATAACTTTCAATTTACATTGATTTTGTATTATATGTCCTTAGTTTCACATATGCGATATGTATATAAATTGAAAGAAATCTTCAAAACAAACTTTGGGAAAAACTTATTGAATGTTTGTTCTTCACGTAAAAGCTACCAGTGTCAATCACTTAACACCTTACACACTTACATTATACCAGTGTCAATCACATAAAACCTTACACACTTACATTATACCAGTGTCAATCACATAACACTTTACACACTTACATTATACCAGTGTCAATCACATAACACCTTACACACTTACATTATACCAGTGTCAATCACATAACACCTTATACACTTACAGTAAAAAAAAAATGCATCATGTATAATTTCTTGAAATAAGTGATATTTTCAAACCTTGAATAGCAATGAAGAATTTAATATCTTATATATTTTTTTACAGCAGTTACTGTACCACAATTTTCCAAACAGTTAAATTTTACGTCATTTCGCATATCCAACATCAACATTTAGTTACCGGAATTTCTTAAAACATGTTTTATATGGCAGAAATAATGGTACATGTATCTTAATGCCAAAACGGTAATTAATTAAAAGTATAGTAAGACTTCATTAAATTACTATAGATTTAAATTTGCATTTCAAATTAGTAACGAGATATAAAGACCAATCTGCGCCGAACAAATTAGCTCATCTCATGTACAAAAAATAAAAAAATAATGAAGTTGTCTTCAAGTCCTCCCAGCTAAAGCCTCAAAAGACCGGTATGATTATTGGTTTGCACTTAAGAGTAAATCTGTTAACACAAATGTCTGCTCGCAGATTAAACAGTTTGCTCAATCAAATTAACGTAGATAAGTAGCTACATTATATAAAGTGGAGTTCAAAGTATAATGAGATGGTAAAAAGTCAGGAGACAAACAAATAAAATACTACAGTTCATTTTAAGTGCTAAGTACCAAGTTAATAATCGAGGGGCTTCTTAGAACACATTGATATCGGCCATTTTGTTATATTAAAAGCACACTTCCTTTAAATTGTCAAATAGACAGAAAAAAGTGTAAAAATGGCAAAATAAGCTTCACAGCAAAATCGTAAATTTCATGTTTCTTTAATGTCAAATGCATGCTTTAGTATATAACAAAATCCAATTAAAGAAGATTTACTTTCGCGGTTGAAATTATTACTAGAATTTATACATAAAAGAAAAAAGTGTAAATTTAACAGTCACGCTAAAATCTAATGTAGTCTTAATTCTATTCTGAGTATAAATACGTTTAAATACCAATACATCAAGATTGTTAAAAAAACAACGGACGAGGAAAAATGTCATTTATAAAACATTTTACATTTCCGTTTTGTCGTGACGACTTAGAGCTAGTGGCAATACAAATTGAAATATTTAGGACAACAGAAATAAGCAGACGTTCAAAATAGTTAGTTAGTCGCGTATTTTTTCCCCTTCTTCAAACTACTTGTATGAAATGTATACGTGTACAAATAGTATAAATATTCCATTTAAAAAATATATTACTTGAAAAATAATAACTGAGAACATTAGTTTCAAACCAGTGATAGATGCGATAAAATAAATAAGTTTCTATGTTCCACAATTGTTTAGCAGATGAGACTCCCTGTTGTGTTTGCGCTAATAGCAGACAATCAAAAATTTAAATAATAATTCGAATACAAAAATTCAAGTCATCTGAAAATGCCACCTTCAATCTATGCAGACGGGATATGGTATGTGACTAATACAGATTATTATTAAAAGTCACAACCATTATTAATATAGATGATTTTCGAAAATAAACCGTTTCTGCACCTGTGCAGGCTGGTTTTTGTTGTCGGTTTCTCTTCGAACCGTTCCTTAGATATGTTCGCCATTTTTCCTCAACTATATCGTTTCTGTACATACACAGTTTGGTTTAATATAAAAAAAAAACTGTTAAACAACACAGTCTTTATATTACAGTAACTGGACATTGGAACAACATTAAGTACTATTCATAAATCATAATATAATTTCGATAATTTGAGTTTTATTGGACTTCTCCCTCCATTACACATTGTAGGTTAAAGAAGAAAAAACAATAACGGATTCATGCGTGGGTGTCAATCTTTGATGGGATAAATTAAATACATAATGGTGTTTTTTTGTTTGCTTCTTGCATTAAGTATAATAAATGTATCTATTTAAGTGAACAATGCACGTATCTGTGCTGATAGATTTCAATCGAATGTTTCAAGCGGATTACAAAATAAATACGAGCATCACAACAACAAAAACTAAAATAGAACGAACCATAGTAAACAAACTTTGCCAGTCAAGTTGAATTTCTGTGTCATTTGGTCTCTTGTGGATAGTGGCCATTCGTTAAATCTGGCTAAGTTTTAGCTTATATCTTTCATTTCCTTTACAATAACTCAAACAATTACAGCGCCCCCTTTCGGTCATGGTCCTCCAGAGGTTAATGTAGCGATCAAAGCGAATGAAATATAACGACTGGATTATTTGGGATACCTTTATAATAGGACTCTTATATGCTTTACTGTCTGTATGTCTTTACGTCCCCATTACTTATGAACGAGTTTGAGGAATAATAATTTTGTGTCAACAACTGCAATACTTAAATATAGATAAGAATGATGTTGGACACTGTTTCAAGATGGTATTCATTAACAAAGATGATGGACTAATGAATATTTATAGAAATGTCTGTGGTATGTCCCATCCATGTGAGAATACATAAAAAATGATTACAATGTAAAAATCATAAATGAATTATTACATTATGGTTGTCCAGAAACATGGCAGATATCGTATGTATTCCCGCGATTCTACAATCAGCAACTGACGACTCTGATCTCGATCATCAAATCATCCAAACGTTTTGCTTGAAGGCGTTTTATACCTTTCCGTACAAGATATCTTCTGCTGTAGAACGGATCGATGATGACAATAACGTGTTTTTTCCTCTGTGTTAGGATGATAACACATTGATGATGTGACCAGCGGGAATATAAAACGGAATGTGAGAGAATAATGAGTCTCCGTATGTTCCATTAAATAACAAAATTAGCAAGATTTCTACGGTCTACAAAGCATACATTAAGTGATTGGCATGTATTGTGGAAAGATAAAGATGGAACAAGAGAGAAGGACAGAGAAAGAGGTGACGGAGAGAGAGATTTGAAAGAGAGAACTCAAAAGCTATAAATGCTAGGGGAGACCAAGTGATTTTGCGGGAAAGAGAGAAAACTTCCAAAAAGAGGAGAAATAAATTCCGCAAAACAGTGAAAGAGAGAAAGAGACAGAAAAATATGATTGAAAGAAAGAGAGAGTAAATCTAAAGATGTTCAAGAAAGGAAGAGGAATTTGGTCTGCTCATGGTAACAATGTTTTTCGTTAAGGTGACTGTTTGGTTGGAATTCTACAACAAAAATAATTGGTTACCATGCAGATTTAATATGACTTTTACAAGTTAAAAGATTAACCGTGTTTCTATGTAGCAATTATTTAGTCAAAGACTCCATTTTCGTCAAATAGTCACGAATTTACAAATATCTGATGATAAGTGCATGGATACAAACATGTATATAGTTCTTTGTCAAAATCCAGCATGACCCGTCAAAATAACAACACAGAGATCGAAATACATTTGGGAAAAGGTTAACAATTCCCTTATAAAGTTGCTATACAATGTATACATCCTTCAAGATTATAAAAACGGGATCGAGAATTTTTAATATAAGATCTGAGATATTAATGTTCCTTCTCTTTAGATTGACTTTGGATTAATATGTCGTAGATCCTTTTGAATAGGAAATATGAATTGATAACAAGGTGCGCTTATTGTCGTGAAAACAAAAACCGTATATGTCAAGGACTAGAAGAGATCAGTTTTTAAGACAGTTTCTTATAAGAATTCTCTCGAGTACCAAGGGAAATCTTATCTGAAGATAAGCATGCAAGGAGTATAAAAACACAATTGAAGGTCACTGTCTGTCTGATTTAAAAGTCGTGAAGGATCAAACTACAAAATTAATATTCTTTTACTAGAAGTTTTTAATCACTAAACATATTAAAGTGCTTAGTATCATTCTCTATAATCTTAAATTAAATTTGTTAATAATATATACAATTGTGCTGCTTGTATTCATTAGACGACGACTGGTGAATACCTGAAAATTGATCGCACCATTTCAATATCTTGCTACCAATTACGGATCCCTTATAAGCGAGCCAAACTTTGCACAACTTCGTATTTCGTATACAGCTTTTTCTGAAAATGCATTCAAGAATTGAATGCTTCTTTTTGTAAATTTATTGGGGTGTAAAAGTGTTGACCGAAGTACATTTTGTATGAAGCGCGGAAGTGCTTCATTCTAAAAATGTACGCACGGTCAACGCTTTTACAACCCTATAAAGTTACAAATAGAAGCATTCAATACTTATAATTACATTTTTTTTTAAATAGGATCATGAAAACACGATTTTTATCCAGTTTTATTAAATTCACCTGTGCACTTTATTGTGGGACCTCGTGTCATCATGTATGATACATTTTATTGTCTAATGCAATTGTTTACGGAATAACATGTGATGTGCAGTTAGCCAATCAGAATAACGTATTAAAATGAAACTTACATCTAATGTAATTATTTCAGTATATATTCAGTTAGTTTTTTTTTTTAAATTACTGTAAACTGATAGCCGCCATTTTTACCCTAAAGGAAAGCGAAAAATATAGAAGTAATATACCTTAAAGTATACACGTAATAAATGACAAACAAGTTTAAATTAATATATGCAATTGACCGGTTCATTTTGAGTAACATTATAGTATTCAAATAGAGAAAAGTTAAGTCACAATAAACAGAATGTCAACCACTGAATTTGGGAAATTAAACAACGGATACAACAGCTAACTCCGTAAACTAACACAATTATCAACGCTATCTTCCGGTTGTTTCTAATTTAACATAAAAGTTCACAAAAACTAGATAAAATTATTCCCATTTGAAAAATATCGTGCAGTTATTTTATTAAATTAAAATGCAAAGAAATATCAACTTAAATTTATTAAGGACAATACCCCAAAAAGAGAAAAATGATTTATAAATATTCAAGATAACCATTTGTGACATTCCTAGGAATGAAATTATTAAAGCTTGCGTTTTTCTATTTGTCTCGTGTCATGATGAATTACTGCATCTGACATGTTCCTCATTGTTAAGCAATGATTGCATATAGACAATTTACAAAAAACAGCGCACATCCATAGGAACATAATTGGAACATTGCTTTTTACATTTCGCCTCAGTAATGTATTGGCGTTATTGGCTTACATTGCGTTTAAAGATACAATTGAAACTATATTATTCGATTTAATATTAACATATCTAGAAGGTCGTGTTATACTGAACCAGTTTATATTGCTAGCAAAAGTAGTTAGAAATAAATTGGGTTGATCCATGCGAGAATGTGGATGATGTTTTCTGGTGCAATTGAAAATACATAATGTTGTAGCTCTTCATACTTTTTTGCTGCACGTCAAATTGAAGTGCCATTTTTTGTATTTCGGAGCGACATGCACTCGTCCATTAAATCATGTAAATTAGAAATAGCCGCAAATGATGTTCTTTAATGGGACAATGAATTATCAATAGTAATTTTAAACTCGTTGTATTGAAAATTAGTACAACTACCAGAAAATGAGAGAATTCTGCCACAATTCATCATAAACATGGTTAAAAACAACACTGAAGAGTAAGTACACCATTTCCTCGAGTTTCTTATTTAACTTTATAATGGAATATAAAAAAAAAGGCGATGTGGTATGATTGCCAATAAGACAACTATCCACAAAAGACCAAAATGACACAGACATTAACAACTATAGGTCACCGTACGGCCTTCAACAATGAGTAAAGCCCATACCGCATGTCACCAATGCAGGAGAAACTGATAGTCGTTCTAGAGAACTTGAGTTTAGTATTGATGTTTTTGTTGGAATCGTGTTGCTCAATATTCGGATTCCTGAGAGGTGAATATTTAAATTACTGTTCGTTGACCCTTTGTCTCTGTTCATTTAGTCACGGTATTACTTTATAATTTGTCTTCGACGCTTTATTGTATCTATAAGCAAACATGACTTGTATCTTTCCACCCTTCATATAAGTTTCTTTGTACTATTGCGTTAAAATATGAAATTTAATTACCATGTTTTAATTTTCTGAAATTATAACAAAGTGCAGGCAGCCATAAATAGTATTTCAGAGAATTTGACGTATTAAATAAAATACATTATTACGAGATTAACATTAAAGTTAAGCTGACTTTTCACAGCTTAAATATCTGTGATGGTACACAGACTACCCAATAGTGCAATAAAACAAAAGGTTGCAGTAAGACGCTTTTTGTTAACACGATACCCAATAGTGCAGTAAAACAAAAGGTTGAAGTAAGAAGAAAAGGCATTTATTGTGGTCTAATGCCTTCCTGAAAGCTTCTAAGAAATATTGTTTTTTTTCTTTCTTTTTAATCTATGATTAGTACTCATAAGATAATTTTTAGAAAGTCATGATTCTTCAAACTAGAATGAAAAATAAGATCGTTTATAAACCAAAGATAGACTGTAACAGTACTTTAAACATTTGGACTTGGAAATTCGATCTGTTTCAATCACATATAAATATATAACTTAGGCCTTTTACATAATAGTTACGGTACGATATTCAAATTTAAGTTTCAGGACAGAAACTGTGAAATCAATCAATAGGTAGTAAAGTTCATATTACAGCTCGTTTAAAAATACCATTGAAAGTTAGCGTCTGAACAAAGATCAACACTAGTGGGTTATTTTCGGTTAACTTTTATTATTCCAATAATCTGCCATAATGTGTTATTATTTATATGGCGTCAACAGGCATGATCTCCATTTTCGTGGCTCAAATTCAGATACAAATAATTGAATTTTGACGAAAGAAGAACTGAGGATTAGAATAAGAGTTGTGTCAATAAACCTAGAATGTCACAAAATGACACAGTCTCAGGAAATATTTCTGATTTATTTCAATTTGTTATATAATTAATATAGTAGTAATACGACCTAACCACAAAATAATATAGACAAAATTAAGCCAATAAGGTGTTTTCCCTGGTGCTTAAACAACCTTTGACTTTCTGAAATATTATACAACTCACTTTAGAAAGTAAATGTACACCTCTATTTCATGGTCCCATTACTTTCAATGCTAAATTCCTCAATTTCAAGCAGGCACAGCTCTTAAGTTTTCAGTTCAAATAAAGTGACAATCATTGCATGTCACAGCAACACTTTATAGTGTCTTGTACTAAAAGGATCAACATACCTTTAATGGCATATAAGAAAGAACTGGTTTTCCGAACTTCGGATTTTCCATAACACGAACTTCAGACCTGACAAACAGGCAAAATACACCCACTTTTTTAAAATTTGGTGCATTTTTTTTTAATATTCAAAATCATAAGTCAAAAAGTATTCTTCATTGATCACCAGTAATTCAGTTTACAATTGATACAAACAAAAAACTAAAAGTTTACATATTTTGAAAGTTACACTCATGCGTAGGAACTATTTTGTGTTAAATTAAATGTATGTACTACTTTCGAATTAGTGGTTAAATCCGTTGTAATTGATAAATAGAAGTATCCATATAGGATTATATAGTAAATCCAATCATATCATATTATGTGGCCTAACCCTGCTCTGACACAAGTGAACTCAATTAGTGACCAGACGGAGAAACCAATAAAACACTAAATTGACAAGGACATCGGACATTAAGGAAGGACCCGGATCATTAATAAAATTAATTAATACAACTGTACGAATATACTTTATATTATTGCAAATAATTCTAATCCGAGAGGGAAGATGATTAAATATTGTCCTTGCATTATATCCCTAAAGATAAAAGCCCTCGGAGAATGTATAACATTGAATATGCCAACTGGTATATGTACAACTGGCGTTGATGACAGTGTCTCTCTATAGCGATCGATAAATCTTATTAAGGAAGAAGGTCCCGAATAGCTGTCCAAAGATAAATGCATTATAAGAATTCATTCGGCACATAATACCTTCATTAAAACTAAGTTCATCTTCAACTTTAGCGTTCATTTATTTAACGTATTTAAGACATTTGCACGTGACAGGAACTAATCGCTTAACAACAGAACAATTATAATAAGTCACGTGACAAAAACCTTTTATATCGAAGATAGATTTCAACTCAATATGCAATCTGGCTTTTTATGGAAAGAAATCATCTAATCTTTTTCTTTTTCAATTGTTCGGCATAGCAGTTTTGCTAACGGCTACGTACGATCGTATATCTTATAGGATGGAGTCAACAATGCAAATAATGGCTCTAGTCAAAAGTACATATGACTGGAACTTTGAAAAGCTCAGTAAAGATGATTTAAAGAAAAAATCAAAAGAATTCTAACAAACAATTTAATGTCTGTGTCATTTGGTTTCTTGTGACGAATTGTCTCATTGACAATCATACCACATCTTCTTATTTCTTTTAATATGAAAACGACCATCGTTTGATAACTATGAAAAAATATTTTTATAGAATTTTATGTTTCTAATTTAATGGGGTAACCGTTCGATATCTTGCGGACAACTGTTTGAATACAATGTATAATTCAACAAAGACTTTCATAGATCTCCTATCAACATCGAATTCCCACTAGTATAATACTGACAAGGGTGTATAGAAGTATTCTATTGTTCTAAGCCATAGGGACCAATTATGAAATGAAGTCATCATACCTGTAGATTCATGTACCAGGATCTCCTCAAAACGCGCGTTTCGTCTACAAAAGATATACCAGTGACGCTGGAATCCAAAAAAGTTAAAAAGGCCAAATATAAATGCATTGAGTACCAAAAACTCTTAATGTTTAGACAAATACAGCTCAGAAAATCTATTCCAGAGGTAGAAAAGCAAAAGCACAATGTACATGTGACTGAGTTTGTGAATGGGACTTGTCTAGTAATAACAAACAAAACCAATACAATATATACGTTACACTCCAAACGAACAGTTACTTTTTAAAGAATAATGAAAAACAACCATAAACTCTGAAGACAAAACAAACAAACAGTAACTATTCAAACAATAGTGAAGGGCAACCTAAACTTTAAAGAAAGAATATTAAGGCGGAAGGGTTACAATGTTTGTTGTTATAGTTAAAGTATCAAAAGGTCGATGTCTTGATCGTGATAGTAGGTTCAAATATCTTTTGATGTGATACTCGTAATTCATTGATAACCAAAACAATATGTAATAGGGAAATAAAGATAAGATCTATTACAAGAATATTCCAAATGACAGATCCGATAAAGATTGATGAAAAAGCCGAAGTAATCCGAATGTTTTAGATATGATATTGACATACGTAATCTGCACGAGACACATTCAATCAAAACTCCGTCCTCTATTGGACGCCATCTTTTTGCATGGCTTGATTCCGTGATAAGCATTTCTATCTTTGATATGTTTCAACTTAAAAAATAGAACAATTCGTCTGATACGAAATAATCGTTTTATGCTGAACATTCCGACAAGTTTTTATACCACTGGTATTGATATTTCTATTAAATATAGATAATTATTCAAGCTTGGTGATATTTAAGTGATAAAGGTCATATCTATAAAGACTATTTCAAATCTTCCTTGCAGCTAGTACAAATGTTACATTATAAAATAATGGGTCCTGCCATTACTCTTAATCAAACCCTACTTAACATGTTTAATGTTTTGGTTCTGTTTTTCTTTAAATCTAAAAATGAATTAATCAAATGTTTATGTTTCAATCAAACTACAATTGTCATCAATTAGACTGAAGCGTCCTTTTACGACATCACAGTTATTCGGTACGTTTGCGACATTTGATTACAAATGTGTGTCATGCTAGGCAATACATCGCATCTTAAATGTTTTGTGTTTGACGAAATGTAGGGAAGACGGTGTTGATCTTTGATATTCCAATCAGTTAAAATATTCTCATATTACCGACTTCAGTTTACTCCTGATGAGTATTCTTTTTGGACAGGTTTTTATGCAGTAGAACAATCAGGAACTTGGTCAATTGAGAGCAACTAAAAGTCATCATTCTTATTCTAATCGACATTTTGTGAGACAGCTTCCAATTACTCAATGTGTTGGTCATAGATGTACAGATAAACATCTCTTTTTATATAATATACAAAACCCCAAACTTCTACATGGTATTAAAATACCTAAAGTAAACGAACTCTTTTCGTAACGGATCAAATAATCAATGCATGATGGCGTTTATTAAAATGACCACATTGTTGAACATTAAAGCTTTCGTATGACAGTGATTAAATCCGGGATTATTCCGTCGTTATCACATCCCGCATAGATCAATCCATGTCAAGTGCATTCCAACCAATATCTCAAAGAGTTATCAGAATATCACTTCACTCAACCTCATTTCAAGAGCAATAATGGCGAATTTATCACAATATATCCGAATTTTTAATACAACTCAAAGCTATTAGCTCCAGGGTTTTAATATAATGCTATTAGATATAAACCCAACTTTGTTTATAGTTTTCACTTGTAGAAATGTTTACTTTTCTTATCCTATAAACATCTGTGGCGTTATAGTGGTGCAGCAGGCGACAATTGTGTTTGTCAACCAATGAGATCAAATGGATTGTGGAGATACGATATACATGAAAGTCTATACGGTTGATCCATTCGTGGAACATAACATTGAATGAACACATTAGTTGAAGCGGTCGAAAGTTGAATGTGGTACAATTCGATTATCAAGTCATGCAAACGCATCTGCACTTAAGTTTTCTCATTTCAATTGCACATTTAAAGCCTACAGAACTAGCTGCTTATAATAAACAACCCAAAATCAATACAAACAGAATTCATACAGCCATGTTATGACTATACTTTGGGGATCTCAACTCTCCCTCTTCTCTTTAAAATGTATCCTTGTCGTTCTAACCAATTCCTTGAACAAAATATATACGTTTCATTGTTTTCAAAGGGCTAGTAGCTTATAATAATCAACAACTAAAAACGACACAAATATAATTAATACAGCAGTGTTCACTTAACGTTTCAGATCTCACCCCCCCTTTTAAATGGAACGTTTCCGTTTACATCAACTCCCCGGAAAAAATCTACGTTTCATTCTTTGTTTAGATAAGTATGTTTAATTTGTATGACATTAAAGTCGTCTGTTAAGAATGCTGTAGAGCTATTTTTATTTACTTGATAAATTGGAATCAAACCAACCAGAAAATTAGCACTTAAACCTGGCAATAAGAACGATGCCTCGTTGGACGCCAATCTATATATTTCAATAAAAAGTAACGGAAAATAAAATGAAAACAAAGCTTTTATGAAAGACGCCAGACGGAATCTGAGTTCTTGTATTCAAATATACAAATTTACTATATTTAAACGATTTATTAGTTTATAAGTTCAATCGTGAAATAATTATGTAATAAACACTAGAAGGCATTTTAGAAAGATTAACAAATAGTCAATTACCTCACAGCTGCAAGTTTACGAGAGACTTTGAAAACAAAATCAAAACGGAAAATGTAGCCACTTGAATAAACCTATGTGGTTTAATTACATTGAGGAAAAACCAACAGAAGACAAGATATCTACAGGCTAAGGTTGTCAGCAACAGACAAGATCCAAAAACAATTGTAAAGTTTTATATCCTACTTTATTCTAAATCTATATGATGAAATTGAGAATGGAAATCGGATTGTGTCAAACAACCTGACAACAGAGCAAACAAAAAAAAATCATTACTTGTCCATGTCAATGTCGAATTCGACTTGTGAGCTTCTTTTTTAAGTCTCATCTCAGAAAAGTTTACAATGAAAAACAACAAAGACAGGTTTTCTCACAAAAACAACAAAGACCGGTATTCTCACAAAAACAACAAAGACCGGTATTCTCGCAATAACAACAAAGACCGGTATTCTCACAAAAACAACAAAGACCGGTATTCTCACAAAAACAACAAAGAACGGTATTCTCACAAAAACAACAAAGACCGGTATTCTCACAATAACAACAAAGACCGGTATTCTCACAATAACAACAAAGACCGGTATTCTCACAATAATAACAAAGACCGGTATTCTCACAATACTTTGTTGCTAGGTGTTCCGATTTGATTTAAATAAATGTTAACTGTACAATCTGCACAATTCGGGAATTCATTAGTTTTCAATAAAACGATGAATACATAAGCAGGGGAAACACAATATGTCATAATTATCAGTTGTTTCCCTCTGTATAAAGATTTAAAATAAAGTTACAAGAATAAACAAATATAATCTATTGTTGCAGAGGACACTATATAAGGATTTTCAAATCGGCTCTCTGGGACCATTAATAATGACGCTCTCTCCTCTGATTTTTTGAATGCAGTATTGATGTCTACAACATATCGATTTTTTCCAAAAATCCTCCAAGAAGTAGATCTGCAAGACGTACAAGGTTGTTCCTTGCGATGTTTAATCATGCAATAAAATTTCAATGGTAAATTTATACGACTTGTAACGAGGGGGAAATATCGTGTTATATCCATACGAAAACGCGTCAAAATCGTTGGCCAATTATCGAAACTCCCAGTAGAACGTGAAATATGACCCTCTTTCGTGAACCGGAAACGATTCTATTTCTAATGATTGTTTGATCACTCCAAAATCTATAAATTATATTTAAACTGATGGTATGATCAGAAGGGGATATATTTAGGATATATAAATTTCTAGAATATTCAACGATGTGTTATCGTTATAATTTGATTTCAATATAGGATGTAAGCGACTTAACGTTTCTCATTGAAACTGTTGAAAAATCACCTCAACGTGTTGACAAAATCAGAAATACTCCTTAAGATGTTTTCGTGATGTATGAAACGAAAAATAATAAGATATAGAATTTACATACTTGGTATACAAGAACTTATCAAAGATCTTAAACCAGTAGAGAGGAGTAAAGGGCCAACCAACGTGTCCCCCTCAGTGTTCAAGGCTTTTATATTTTAGTAGATGATAAAAGTTGTTTTATTGGTTCAAAGTTTAAACAAATGCTGCGTAAAGGTTTAAAGTAGTAAAATTTACAATAAAAAAACCCACTATAATATACTGTAGAAAGGGTGTTTGTAAAATAACACGATAAAAGTACTCGACTGAAACCGTGTACCAAAGAGAGCAAAAAATCAAAAAGAAAAAAAACTCTTTTTAGTGTTATTTCTATTAAATTATCATTAATTTAACATAGATGAGTGTTTTGATAACAAGCTGTCTAAGTTAAGACGTATATAAATAAGCATAGGTAAACTTATATACTTAATGATCCTGGTAAATCACTCAGACATTAACCAGTATAGATATAACAGATCTAATGTACAGATGGGCCATACTTTAAATCGATTCAACAAATGTGTGTCAAGTTTTAAATTTAAGAATTAGATATATTTGAAATGTTGAAAGTTTTTTAAATAAATATTTTACCAAAAAAAATTGAAATGAATATGTCAGGGTTTTGACGCGGCAACGATAAACCTAAAACCGCAGAAGAACTACAATTGTATTTACTTCTGTAGATATTCATTTGAGATTTTTTGAGCAAGAAACAATCTGAATAAAACCTGCCTGCTGCATGTTGTACATCTATCTACGACCACACGTGTGTTTAGTAATATGTCTTACGGCTTAATCATTACTAGATTGATAAATGTTTGTTTTACGTCCAGTGGCATATATCATTACAAGACAAAGTAAGAACATTGTAATAAACACAAACGCTTCAACACATATATCTCTTAGTCTTATAAAAGACATTTAGAACAAAGATATGCTACATCAGTACATGTAACGACGTCTAAAAACGTGATTCTAAATAATTGCTCAAGGAAAAAAATTACGAAAGTATCCATTATAAGATTCTAATTTTAAAATGAAAAGCAGATATTTTAAAAACCATGAACAAATATGTAAATATGACAGCAACCCAAATGCCAAAAATAAAATAATAAAAGGCTTACTTCTGGCTGACTTTGACGCTTTTGTGAGTAATTCCTCTATATCGTAGGTAAGTGGATACATTTCATCAAACGATTCATAAAAAGGCTCATATCCGGTTTTATCCTTGAACAGGTGAAATATCGGCTCCATGGTGAAGAAATGGTCCGTTTTACCCATCTCTACTTTGTGGTTATCGTTGAATAACATACCAATGCTCGTCCAGTTGAATGTTCGTGTAAGTGCCCAAACAAAGTCGGCATTTTTTCCGTATGATCCCTGAATTCTAGTTAATGTTTTATATTCTCCCTTTTTATCGTTGAATGCCTTGACTGGCGCACCAGCGCTTATCACCGGCATTAACCATGATGGCGCAAATCTAGCGACAGGCGCCACTGCATAATCGCAAACTGGTCCAATGAATACATTTACGTCCCCTTTAACATAGAGATCTATAGCCTCTAATGGTCCGATAGTTGCAGAACATTTCGAGTCTCGGAAATTTTTTATTAGTACGTGGTTTGGTAAATGGTGAGTTCTGTTTACTTCTTCGATAGCTAAATCAATTGCAGGCATTACCTTATTAACACTGAATGGATAGAGGTCATCGGACGGTAATAAAATTCCTAATTTAACAGGTTCAAGTGGTAAAACTATCAAAAACTGAAGATTGAAAACTACGCACATCAAAAAATAAACCACCATAATAATTCATAAATATTTCTTTGCTTACCAAATAGTATATTGATCAAACGATCTCAGCCTTACTTATGCATAACTCTAATCCCGCGGTTCAACACATTTTCATCGGTAACCAAATTGTCTTTTAATTAGCTATTTGCACAACAATATTTATAGAATTCCAACAATTATCATATCTACATTACTACCTCTCCACGTTTCTGGTTCAGCATGTTTGGAATTTGTTAACTGATGCGGCAACAAGTTGGAACCTTTAATACTAAAGAAGGAAGAACCGTTAGATTACTATGTATTCTTTGTACATTTCAAGTCTGACTTGGATCTCGATTGTTATTTCCGAACGCTGTCCAACGATTCGAACAAATCAAATGTCAGTTGCATGGCTTGTTAGCTATATAAAGAGATTAAATTATACCTTTATTCACATTTTTCTCAGATGCATTAGTTTTGAAATAGCGCGTAATTTATTATTTATTATGTCGTTTTCAACAAATTACTTAAATCCATTAAAGGTGGGTTATAAAGCGATAGTTAGTAACTTTGATGGCGGTTGTTGGATACTTTAATGGCGGTTGTTCGTTACTTAATGCTAGCGTCAGTGTTCTACTCATAGGTTACCAAACTGAAATATTAATGGTTTATTTTTAATCCAAATTATCCTTAAAAAATTCTTCAATATTTGAAGAATAAAAACCACCCTTATAGATACATGGACTTATTCAAAAACATCTTACTTTAGAATTTCAAGAAAGTGTGTTTTTGCTAACTGATTCATATCTTAAGTTACAGCCCCGTTGAGACCGCATACTATTCATAAATCAATTACTTAATGCTTTTACATAAACAATCCCCCTCTGGCTTTTGAAATGGTAGATATCTTTATTAATTAATTCAAGAAGAACTGGTATCAAAATTAATTTTAGTCGTATCAATTTCAAAATGTAATAACTTGATGAAGTGGTCCCAATTATCGATCGGGATCAAAAGATCTTGCTGATCCGTAGTTTCATTATATTAAATTAAAGTTAATACAAATACAAGATAAAAGACAGAAATGTTTCCAATGAAACAATATTAACGAAAAATAAAGAATATTAAGAAATATGGACTCTGAATTTAAGTTAATACAAAGTACACGATAAAAGACTGAAATACTTCAAATAAAACAATATAAACGAAAAATAAAGAATATTAAGAAATATGGATTCTGATAGTATCAAACATAATTGAATTTTACTTCGCTCAAAAGTGTTTTTGAAATGACAGAATTCTAATTTAAGATGACATTTGCTGTTGGAAGATATTCATTTGTCTGAAAGTCTATTTCAAATTGATAATTCAATAAAGAAAACTATTTTAAAGAACACATTTTGCTTCTGTTTTGCTTAATATATTGCATTATGTATTCACTATTTGTTTTTAAAACGTAACCGATTCAGAAATCTGCGTCATTCATATACAAATCTATTTTACCTTCTTCTTTCTTTTTTTCTGTCGTTATACCCTTCTATTTTTTTTGTATCGTTTACAATTTATAGTAAATTGTGTGAATGTACATAAATCAAAGGGATTTACATACATTTGAATATATCAAATATACAAATGTATACCTAGTGGGGAATTTTTCATTTCATTTTATCAACAAACAGAGATGATGATTTAATATTCAAAGTATTACGTATTACTTACAGTTTTAGCATTGAAAACCCACAGCATTTATTAATAAAGTAATAATGTATTTGGTTATTAGATTTAAGACATGGAATCTGAACTAAGTCGATTATCATCTCGTGTAAGCATGTTAAGACAAGATACGGATGTTTTAAAACTTTTCAAATTTGATTCGAAATCCGTTATTTGACTTCTATTTATAATCATACCCTATAATTTGTTTAATAATAAATACTGTTTAATAACTAAACTCACAAAAATACTGAAAACGAGGAAAATTCAAAACGGAATTCCCTAATCAAATGACAAAATCAAAAACTCAAACACATCAAACAAAAGGACAACAACAACTGTCATATTCCTGACTTGGCATAAACTAATCATACAATGACTGAGTGTCACATAATTTTAATGCTACTTAAAATCTTAGATAAATGCCTCCCCCTCTTTTCAAACAGTTATATAAACCATTGGTTTACTAACCTCTTTAAGTTGATTACTTAAATTAACCATGAAACATAAATCCATTAACCTTGTTCAAACCAAATCATTTCACTCTATTCTTAACATATCCGTGTGTTTATACATTGTAATGTGAAATCACAAAAATACTGAACTTCGAGAACAATTCAAAAAAGAATTGCCATTTGATTTTAAATAGTCTCCTGTGTCAAACAAGATTCAATCACATCGTAGGTGTCTCTATACCAATGCCAAAAGTTTAACTAATGATAGTAGCATGTATCAAAGTTCCGTTCGCAACGAACATAAATACATATTACATTTAGAACATACAAAATGGTAGACACAGGGGACTATGGAAAATCAAATGGCAAACTCAAAAGCTGAAACACATCTAACAAATGGATAACAACAGTCATTTTCCTGACTTGGTACAGCCATTAAATTTTCTGTATTTGTGTATTTACTATTTTTGAAATTCCTATTTGTTCCTAGTCCACGTATAGACCGACAGTATCGCTGTGTTGTAAAAATTATGCCACGGCTATCTAACTACCTAAGTGAATGAGCATATGCACTACCACGATTCATAAGCCTGATTTATTATGTAAGCTATACTGTTCACAATTTTTATAATGCAGGAAAACAAATGAAACATTTCTCTTATTGTTTGACACAGGGGACTATTTAGATGAATTTGATTGTTGGTGTTAAATGTTATATGGTACCCAGACAGAACCATCGGCTTACGAAAATGACAATTCTAGTCAATTTAAATCGGAGTCAAACACACCTTGTAATGAATATGGTTCAAACGTAAAATCATGAGGGATTATACAGAGTTTCTGCCCACTGTAGTGTCCTCTTAAAAGACAGAACAGTAGACATACCCATCTAAACGACAGTTTTCTTCCGAAACTAGCGTCGGTGTCTCTATACCAATGCCAAAAGTTAACTAATGATAGTAGCATGTATCAATATATTCCGTTCGCAATGAACATAAATACATATTACATTTAGAACATACAAAATAGTAGATAAACTCATCATAGATACCAGGATTTAAAAAAATTTGTATTGAATATACAAAGTCAATATTTGAAAGTAATAAAATCAACGGTACCAATTTTGTTGCACCAGATGCGCATTTCGACAATAAATGTCTCTTCAGTGATGCTCGTGGCCAAAATATTTGAAATCCAAAGCATATATAAAAGATGAAGAGCTATAATCAAAAAGGTCCAAAAAGTATAGCCAAATTCGTGAAAGGAATCAGAGCTTTGCATGAGGGAGATACATTCCTTAATTTATAATCATTTCTAATATTTTGTAACAGCAAATTTTAATAACACAAAAAATCCGTATTTTCATGCCAGTACCGAAGTACTGGCTACTGGGCTGGTGATACCCTCGGGGAACTTTAGCCAAAATATATATATAACTTGTGAGTAGAATACTTCATTATATAACTCTTCCCCTCTGTAACTAATCACATGGAAAATCAACACCTTCGACATACAATCATATTCAATATTCAAGCTTTATTCATAATCAACTTTTCCAATAGAGCAGTGGATTTGCATAATGTAACAGTCAAACGTTTTGATTGTGTATATTTCAGAGACAACATGGAAGTGTGAAATTGTCACGTATTTTCAACTTTTCTACATCGCAATTAAAAATAAATACATTAATATGAAGCATATGTATATAGAGAGACTTCAAACAAATCAACAGAACCCTGACGTGATCCCGGAAATGATAAAGGTGGGATTTTGCACTTTTTATCAGAGTATAGTTTTATGGATAGACACACTCAATTTAAATTCATATAATATTATTAAAACAACTGACACATTTTCAAAAAAGAAAAAAAATACTTTTTACCTCGCATGTTTCATCTAATATTACATGAGAATAACTACAGTCTTTGTGATATCTAATATTACATGAGAATAACTACAGTCTTTGTGATATCTAATCATATTGTAAAAATAAGTACATAGTCAAGATTGAATCTTACTGCCGTTCCTTTGAAACTGTTTTTATACTGAAGATAAATTTATCATGTTAAATAAATCAACGGGTTTATTTGAGATACATAATCATATATGATATGTTTCAATGTATTTAAAGTTTTACGAATGACCATGTTTCTGGCAATTTTTTGAGTTTTTGAGATGAATTACAAGATAAAGAGGAGAAAAAAACAGAAAGTTATGTAAGAAATAAAATAATGGAGAGGTACAATATTAAGATCAGAGAAACAGCCACATAAAAAAAGGTACACAGGTAAATGCCACATGTAGAGCAGGATATGCTTTCACTCCATAAGCACCTACGATAGTTCTCCATTTTTTGTATGGGTCGTCTTTTATGTAATGTAGTTGTTATTTGTCCTTTTGTCGTTTTTACATTTTTTGCATGTCATGGACAGTTCGTTTTTAAAATATGAATTTGAAATGTTTGATATTATCTTCGGCCTTTCTTTCCCAAACAAATCCAATTATACAGATATCAAGAGCTCATTGAGATACCTATAAATTGCATACGTTAGCCACTCAAGGTATCTGAGATGGTCGCTTTCTAAGTGAACTTTTACCAATACAAATTAAATGATACAGATACTAAGACCATTGATATCCCATACATTGCATACGTTAGCTTCTCAAGGTATCTGAGATGGTCGCTTTCTTAGTGAACTTTTACCAATACAAATTAAATGATACAGATACTAAGACCATTGATATCCCCATACATTGCATGCGTTAGCTTCTCAAGGTATCTGGGATGGTCGCTTTCTAAGTGAACTTTTACCAATACAAGTTAAATGATACAGATACTAAGACCCTATTGATATCCTCATACATTGCATGCGTTAGCTTCTCAAGGTATCTGGGATGGTCGCTTTCTAAATGAGCTTTTCTTTTCAATACAAATTAATTGATACAGATACTAAGACGCCATTGAGATCCCCATTTATTTCAGACGTTAGCCACTCAATGTATCTGGGATGGTCGCTTTCTAAATGAACTTTTCTTTTCCATACAAATACAATGATACAGATACTAAGACCCCATTGAGATCCCCATCTGTTTCAGACGTTAGCCACTCAAGGTATCTGGGATGGTCGCTTTCTAAGTGAACTTTTACCAATACAAGTTAAATGATACAGATACTAAGACCCCATTGATATCCTCATACATTGCATGCGTTAGCTTCTCAAGGTATCTGGGATGGTCGCTTTCTAAATAAGCTTTTCTTTTCAATACAAATTAATTGATACAGATACTAAGACCCCATTGAGATCCCCATTTATTTCAGACGTTAGCCACTCAATGTATCTGGGATGGTCGCTTTCTAATTAACTTTTCTTTTCCATACAAATACAATGATACAGATACTAAGACCCCATTGAGATCCCCATATATTGCAGACGTTAGCCACTCAAGGTATCTGGGATTGTCGCTTTCTAAATAGTTGTCTACATTTGAAACTTTCATTTCGTGTTCTTTTATGTGAAATACATTTTGTAAATGTCTCAACTAATCGACATTTGAATAATTAATCTTAGAAAACATTTTGTTCAAATGGTATTTAAGTCTGTCTCGAAGACAGTTATTGAAAAATGTCCTCCATAAAAAATGTAGCTTAAAAGAAAGGCCAATCATCACGCATACTACAATGTATAAAGAGTCTCGATTACCCGGATGTAATCGTAAACATTGAAGGAGTAAAATGTTGTTCCATCTATTATTGAAATTTGAAATGAATATGTTTGAAATATACAATAGTTCGTATAAAATACATTCAAAGACATTAGACAATTGAGAAAAATCAATATTCTTTTATTGAAGAAATTAAAAAATCTACATTGTTTGTTATAACGTTGACAGACAAATTCTGACTTTAATGAAATATGTCTCTAATAAACAGTTTATCTTTAGAGGGCAAACATTCGTCTTTAAGGGCTGCATATTCTGTTTTATCTCAACGGGGACAAACACGTTTTTAAACATTAATAATACATACAATGACAAAATTCTTATTTTTCTCATTAAAACAAACTTTCATTCCCTTTCTATAACAAATTATTTTTTTCAAGCATTTAAACAATTTATCTCAAAACTCATTTGCCTTGTGGCATCGAGAGTATAAGAGAAAAACTAGTGAAGTGATATGATCTCTTTTATCATTCAAAACAATATAACATTTGAACAATACAGAATAATTAAGATTCTCTGCATAAACAAGACCCTTTTCTCTAAATACCTACATAATACCTGGTGTTAGTTGTTTACTTCACAAAAGAGTAAAGAAAAAAGTAAAATCACAAAAAAAAAAACCGAACTCCACGGAAAATTCAAAACGGAACGTCCGTGATCAAATAGCAAAATTAAACACGCAAACACATCAAACGAATGGTTAACAACTGAGTGTCTTCTCCTCTAAATGAATGATCCATATAATACATAACAAATTATAACAGGAATGAAAACTTTGGGCACTACACTGTATCCTATAAACAATTAACAACCAGAACTCCATATAAATGGAAAAAAAACCAAAGACTAACATCAAAACTACAACTGATATGGGATAGACTAAACGTGTAAGGAGCATACAAGTGATGAACCACACTCCAAATCTGGCAATACATAACTGTGTGTACCATGAGTTTGGTAGAAATACATTTGAAGGTCTACTGACATGGATATAGGAAGAAGTGGTATGAGTGCCAATGAGACAACTCTCAATCCAAGTCACAATTTATAAAAGTAAATGCTATAGCTATATTATTTATTACCTAACATTAATTTTAACATTCTAATTCCAAAGTCCATACATTTATAAGACAATGATTGAGACTGTAGAACAATGTTGCTATTTATGCAGAGTAATTGAATTTTCATTTGGCTTTTAGGAAAAATATGTTTCACCCAATTTAAGTATTGTTTAAACGCCAAAGTACTTTTTGTTGAAAACCTTTATAAGAAAGGAGTAGTCTGGTTACAAGAGCGAAATTGAAGTATATTAATTCAGATATGGACCATTATCAGATTGAATTCCTTGCAGCGCATTCAAATTAACATGTCTGAACATAGTTTTCCACAACGTTTGTTCAAAATTCGATTTTTATTTAATTTGAGTATTTTTTTATATTCCACACATTTCTCTTTTTTCTTATTTTTCTTCCCTATATACCCTTAATATTTTAGTGTCAACATTTTGTAGTAGTATGCTACCCCCACCAATTCAATTTCAGGAAAAAATAACAGATTACCGATAATAAAAGAAGAAGACCGAGAAATACTACAAAAAATAGAGAGCACCCAGTTTATTTAAAAGAAAAAGGAATAAGAATGACAAAGAACTGGTGTTATTATCCTGTAGACACTTTTATAGAAAGGTATTTTAGCAATAAAGAGGATACCCAGACTACTTTGAGGATTAGAATACAGACATGTTACCTTATCGACTAGTCTGTTGCATAAACAGAATAGAAGGTACATAGAAGACAGGGAGATATACAGACTTAGATATAGGAAGCTGTGGTACGAGTGCCAATATACAGACTTGTTCGTATGTTGAAACCTGCACTAATCCTACCTTACTTTATTTATATTCATCATTGGTAAAATTGTACCCGAGAGAAAAAGCGAAGAAATAGATTACATAAGAAACAAATCTTCTGAGAACACTAACAAGCCGCAGATTACTTAATTAACTATAAGTAAATCTAATTTGCTTTGTCTGTTTTTCTTGACAAATATCATATAGATAGTTTATACTATTGTTATATTGTGTGTAGTCATAAACGTCTTGTCTTTTGTCTGACAATCAGACAAAGGAGTTCTGAGATTAATTGACCAATATAAAAAATAAACGCCTGCACCGCATGTACAAGTACAGTATATCTTGTGAAATATTAAACGTTTACAATGTTAACAAAATAGTACTATACTATAAATCATTGATATCATAGGATATGCAATTGCAATAGGAGAGCATCGTTATTTAAAATTGATAATTGAATTGGATTATTATTGAATCATTAAAACGAATGTGTACACATTCAAGAAATGAAATGTATATACAAAAAATCTTTCTATGATTGTGCATGTTCCTTTCATACTGTTTCCTTGAAGTAAATATATGTTGTCAGATGTGATTTTTCATTGATTATCTGTGTAATTTTTACATTTTAGAATTATTATTAAATCCGTCCTTACGAAATGTGAACGTTCAGAATTGAAGATTTGCTAAGCGTATCATAATGTGATGTTAATTCGGTTATTGCGAAATACGTTCATAGATATATGAAGATGTGGTGTGAGGGCCAATGAGACCACTCTCCAATCAAATAACAATTTATAAAAGTAGACCATTATAGGTCAATGTACAGCTTTGAACACGGAGCCTTGGCTCACATCGAACACAATTGGCCACTGAATATCTGTTATTACACAGTCATCAATGAGGTAACTACCTATTGATATATTTCCTCGGTAAAATTGCACCCCATTGATATATTTGACGGATCAAAAAAGGGACCCATTCCAGCGGCACATATGTACCTTTATATAGGAAGAGACCCCCCCTATTCCTGCAAGATTTGTACATCTCAGAGGTGAATATTGAATTCGTCAATTTCGGAATTAGACATCGGATTCAGGCAAAGAGCAAAAAGTTCAACGAAAAAAACCCATCAGTTCTCGTATTACAAATAGTGTTTGATATAGTCTAAAATAGCGTGTAAAAGGAATAACATTTATTAATCTTTAATCGTATTACTAGTAGAAGATTGGCAATATGTGTCTGCATGAATGTAGTAAATTCTGAATTTATAGTGAAGTGCTAAAATAATAAAAGTTTATGACGAATTCTTACCATGTCTTTTTTTTACTTAAATATTATTATTTTATTTGATAATTGAATTTTCATTGAATAAATTCCTTAAATTATTGGAAATTTTACACAGTTTACATCTGATACAGTTACTTAAAATTCAGAAACAAACATTGATATAATGCAAAATTATGGTATTTATATAAAGAACAAATAGTTCCGCCTTTGGCTTTGTGGTTTAACATTGCACTTACTAATTTGTTTTTCGAACAGCTTATTCGGAATACATTTGCATTCTCCTTAATGTTTAAGTTAAATAGATGCGAGTGCGGACCTTTGGGCTACGCGTATTCATATGATTATAACAAATGCGTTTACATTGCATAGCATCAACAAAAAAAAAGGGGGGGGTATAATGATTTTCAATCGACAGAATAAGTTTTTGCACAATATATGCAGTCTAGATTTATAATTGCCATTTTACTATCTGACTATTTAAGCTTAAGTAGAGTGTTCTTTAGACATGTTCCTACCTGATTAAATATCACCGCAGCAAGAGTGTACTATAAGTCAATAAGTCTCATTGTAACCCCGAAGTTAAGGGATATTACTCTTTCATAAGTAAATAAAGGCAACAATTTTATACCGGTGGTCAAAACTCTTAATTCTATTGAAAAAAAAAATCAGAGTTACTAACCAAAACCGAGGGAAACAATTCAACTATAAAAGTAGTAACGCTTTTGAAAAAGGCGGGTTCCTTTGTTCTTGTTACTGAGAAGTGTAAACAATAATAAGGGAAACAATAATTATAACACATTGCATTAAAATAATGAAAATCTTACTTCTGGCGTTCATTGACGCCTTGTTAAGCAGGTCCTCAATATCATAGGTGAGAGGGTACTTCTCATCAAACGCTTTAAAATACGGTTCGTATCCGGTCTTCTCCTTGAACATGTGGTAAATCGGCTCCATTGTAAAAAAATTGTCAGTTTTACCCATTTCTACTTTGTGGTTGTCGTTGAATAGTAAACCAATAGTTGACCAATTAAACGTTCTTGTAATTTCCCAAAGAAAGTCGGCATTTTTTCCATAAGAACCTTGAATTCTCGTTAATGTCTTATATTCACTCTTATCGTCAAAAGCCTTTACTGGCGCGCCAGCGCTTATCACAGGTATTGACCAGTAAGGTGCAAATCTAGCAACCGGCGCCACTGCATAATCACAGACTGGTCCAATGAATACATTAACCTCCCTTTTAACATAAAGGTCTATAGCCTCCAGTGGCCCGATAGTTTCCGAACAGTTAGAGTCTCGGACGTTTTTGATTAAAATATGATTCGGTAAAAGACCACTTTTATTCACTTGAACAAGAGCTAGATCTATTGCTGGTATAACTTTCGCTACACTAAATGGGAAATTACTGTTCGAAGGTAATAGTATTCCCAATTTCACAGGTTCAAGTGTGAAAATTATGAAAAAATTGCGAACAATAAGTAAAAGCGTGAAAATATATGTCACCATAATGACTTATAAATATCCTTCAACATATACAGTATTATGTATTGATAAAATTGTCGTAGTATTTATGTGCAACTCTCCCGCAATATTATATCTTCAACGGTTACAAAATTGTCTTTTAATTAGCGCTTTACACAACAAATTATAGAATTTCCATATTTAAAATTCATACATAACAACCAAAAGGATATAGAAATAGTCTATTTGTGCGTTGCTTTCTATATATGGTTAAGTATTCCAATGATTTCATTACAAGTAAAATTTGAATAGCTACACATATCATAACATCTGTTTATACATATTTTCCCGGGTGCATTTTATTTTCAAACGTGGTTCGCCGAATCATAAATGTCGACGTAGTATCCACAGATCTATCAATTATACGAATTAGAAGGCGAAGAAATTCCATTCCAATTCTCTTTTCCCGCTAGCATTAGTATCTATAGATTGCATTTAATACTATTTATTATGTAGATTTCAACAAAATTAGTGAAGTCAATTAAAAGTGAATATAAAATGGCGGCTGCTTATAACTTTAATGCCTCTGTGGTCAAACGTTCCCATTCCTCTTACAATATTCATAACTTAATTGTTTATTTCCAAATTATGTATTCAATAAATCCAATGTCGATGGCATATTTCAAGAATCAATGAAGTCCTATTGAGACACTATTTCAGATAGGTCTTTCACATTAATGTTTCAAGGGATTCAGAAATTTAAAGAACCAGTGCTCATCTTCGCAATGTAACACTATAACTGATTCCGATATCAGCTTTGTATCCATATGTGACAAATGCAATAAAAAAATCAAGACTTTGATTCCTTTAAATAAATAATAGGTGTCAGTTCTTTAAAATGACATACGTGTTTTGTAATCACTTGAATATATTGTTAATTATCGTTCATGAAAATATATCGAAAATATAACTATTTTTTTATATTTTTTTCGGCAAAGTATCTTGATCGTTGCTCTATTTCTAACGATATTTCAGCAGTATTCAAACTAAATTTGTATTTCTATCTATAAATACTTTGAATTTTTTTTTAACGCGATTTCTTCTTTTAACTTAGAATTCCATTAGGTATCCTATTTTGAAACACTTTATCTTGTATCGTTTCGCCATTGAATTAACCACTGTATTAAATACGAATGTTTATCTCACTTTTTTTCTTGTATGTTGTTATACAAAAGTCTATAAAGTGTACAAATTCACCTGTTGCATGTACATCGATCAGATATATAAATATATATATACAGTGAAATTAACATGACGAATGTTCAATAACTAATCCGATTGAAACTGCACACATGTTAAACGTAAAATCTGATGACAGTTACCAATGCAGTGAATAATTTTCCGTAATAAATTCTTAAGAAAATTGTTGAAGATGGATTTCAATTAAATACAGATTCACATTTTATTTATTTTTGTATGCAGAAAATGTTTCTTTTAATGTTCCCTGGACGCAACATTGCAAATATTTTCAGCAATACATTATCTAGTTAAAAAAAAATTCTTTACGAGATGAGCAATATGTGTCGCAAGTTTGACCTTCATCGTTTATTAATTTGGAATATTTAATTAAAACGAAAATGTTTAAAAATTTTCAAATATTGTTATTCATAAAAAGAAATTTTACTCAAGGTCTTTAACTGATACACTAACTAACCTTAAAAGATTTGTCATAACATGGTCAAAACCTAAGTTATAAATTAAGAGATTCCATATGTATCACTACGCGGTCCATGCCTATGAAGTATACATATATCTGAGTATCGTCCATTCATACAATTCCAATGCCCAGTTAATCTACCAGTTAATATGTCCAATTCATAAAGTTCATCAAATTATCATGTTTCAACCCTCGGTACAAATGTCAATAGGATTAATATCTGACTGTAGACTTGTAGATATTAGAATTCCGTAAAATAATTAGTGTCTCCTTTCCAAAAGTGTCAAGAATTACTCATTGACTGCTTTCTTGCTTACAACTCGTAGATTTAGTATTCCCTAAAATTGTCTAAAGTGTGAAGCATCAGTAATGTCTATTGACAGTACATACTACTCCGATTTGAAGTGGTTAGCACTATCTGGAATGTGTCTGTGAATGGTTGTCAGTATGACTGACCATTGTTAACACTTTAATTTCCAAACAAACAATCACCCAGGAAATAGAAAACTGTGTGTTTCATATATGTTACACACGTTATATTATTAGTCAATAATACAAATTCATACAACTGTAATATCGTCAATCTCCTTTTATTATTAAACGTAACTCTCCTCGTCAAAGAATAATTTTCAAATATCGACACCTCGAAGTACAATCATGTTTCAATATTCATGTTTTTATCCGTAATCACTTTTTCCAATTGAGCAGTGATTCTGAATACAACATCAGCTAAACGTTTTAGTGGTGAATACATTACATCTGACGGTGTTAGATTTTGTTAAATATTTTTCTATTTTTATGATTGATACGATGCATTTGGAACTAATTGTAAATTACACCTTTTAACGCTAATTTACCATGTGAAAATAACTCCATTAGCTGCTGTGTGTCTCTTATGCCCTGTAGACTTTCGTTGTATTCTTTCCCATTAGTCAAGCATAGTCTCTTCGTTCAAGTTATTAGTGACATAGGTGTATAAGAAGAATAAAATTCACATTCCGAAAGTTGCTAATGGCATAATATACAGAAATAAACATTGTATAAATGTTCAAATAAGGAGATTTGAAAGGGATTACAATGAGGCAACAGTTTACCAAAATATGAAATTTATGCAAATTGTTGTAATCAAGGTTTTCTAGGAAGAGTCACTGAAAAAAGAAAAACAATACAGCGTCACACAACTTTTACATTTAAAATAACTATTTGTAAAATAGAGGGCTATACTTTAAAAAAAAATATGCTTTATTAGTACACTTACAAAAAAATACACGTGTTTGTGATGCAATACTACTATGTTCAATACTAAATATGTATACTTATTCCTCGCACGGAACACGCAGAATTGTTTAACTTCAATATAATGGAAATGTTCAGACCTTCTTAATGGAATAGGTGTCATCACACATTGATTTAGTGACTGTGTTTAATTTTGCTCATATTGTCTTTTAGCTTTAGACATTGTCATGATACGAGATACACATCAACGCTTTAGTGGGAATGTCATTTTGACTTATTGACGATTTTAATCTACCTACCATGGAAAACTACTATGATCCACAAAAATTTACTTTGAAAATATAGAAGTATCGATTACAAACACTGAAAACATTACATAAGAAGTAAAATCACAAAAATACTGAACTCTGAGGAAAATTCAAATCGGACAGTCACTTATCAAATGGCATAATCAAATGATAAAACACATCAAACTGATGGTTAACAACTGTCATATTTCTGACTTGGTTAAGGAATTTTCAAATGTAGAAAATGGTGGATTGAACCTTGTTTTTACAGTGCTAAATCTCACACTAATATATGACAGTCTTATCAAATTCCGCCAAGTCCTTGTTTGTTCAATTCAAAGATATGTAAGAAAAGAAATACCATGTCCAAAATAAGCCATGGATACCCGACACTATCAATGTTGTCCATCGATTATAAGATAATAGTTACACCCCAACAATGGACGGATTTATATGAATAAGAAAAACTTAGCTGAAGTGTATATTCCGATCAAATTATGGAAGAACATGCGATTGTATCTCGTCTTGTTAATTACATATAAAAAGAATATTTCGTTTCCATCTGCCAAATATGACAACCGCACTCAGGCTGACCAACATTTCTTAATGAATTAGTAATATAATGAACGCAAAAGCTAATAACTGTTTACTGATGTTTATTAATTGTGACTGTTTGTTTAACGCATCATGTAAATGTAGCGGAATTTGATGAGACTGTTATTAAAGTGAGAGGGTTAGCGCTATAGAACCAGGTTTAATCCACCATTTTCTACATTTGAAAATGTCTGTACCAAGTCAGGAGTATGACAGTTCTTGTCCATTCGTTTTTGATGCGTTTTGTTTTTTGATTTTGCCATGTGATTATGGACTTTTTAAATTGATTTTCCTCTGAGTTCAGTATTTTTGTGATTTTACTTTTTTTTCACATTTCAAGGAAAAAAAACTAAGGTTAAAGAACAAAGCCCCAAGGAATCCCATGAACTTTAAAACTCATTTTTTTAAATTGTATTTTAATTTTTATGTAAAAAATTAAATGACATTTTCACTTCTCAAACTAGGTACATGGATTTTTTCAAGAAAGTATCTGTACGTCCATTTTAAGTAGACATGTGGGAAAATCAATCTATTTAGTTTATTCTAATTTAATTATAAAAATATGCAATAATGCTAGATATACTTTTAACTTGTAAATATAATTGTTCAATTAATTGTCAGAATAAAGGAAGATGTGTTAAATTTGTTATTTGCTTATTAGATTATTTCTTTAACAAACATTGCTTTGGTTGTGTAGTAACTTTATCTTTATGATATGCGTTTTGGCAATGTGTCTACATTCAAAACTTTCAATTATTCCTCTTTTAATAGAATGAACGTCAATACTAATTAAATCAAATTATATATGATGTAAATCAGGGATTATTTAAGCCAATTCAACTGTGCAATCCCCAAACCAAAGCTTCATTAAGCATGTTTTGCTAATAAATAATACAGTTCAATTTTTGAAATTAAAGTATTGACATGTTTAGAAAATCTAGAAATGTTTTAACTATTTGAAAAGGGTATATGGATATTAAATATATAGAAACTGATCATACATCTTTTTGTAGAGATATTAAATAAAATAAACTGTAATTATTTCTGACACCATCGAATTTCGAATACATAAAACGGCATTAAATTGATTTGAAAACTTAACAAACAGTATAAATAAAGTAGTAAAAATTCCAATAACCGGCAATTCACTATCAACATAAGTAAATGTATAATTAATAACTTGCCCTATTAAGGGTAGAGTGTAGCAATTTCCAATCGTCCTCGATTGTTTAATCGTGGATCAACACTTAATCTATCTCGACAGAACAATCGTCACTAAAGATATTCTTTCATATTTCATTTGAGAATGGAACTTATTTGTTTAATATCTTCATTGTGTAAATTTTGAGTACGTTGCATAAAATCATAAAATGAGACTTAACTAAAATATTGGTTTATCTTGTCTCCATTACGGACAATTGAAACGTGTTCAATGTTAACTTCAAATTTAATGCCAAAACTTACAGCACATGGTGAATTCTAGATCAATATCACTTGCAATAGTATTACAAGCTATATAAATGTTGAAAACATTGACTCATTAGGACTTTTAGTACGGATTGATATTATCATATTAAGAAGTGAATTATAATGATCACGCTTTCAGTAACTGCGAGGGTTATTGTTTACGGTATTGGTATTCTACTCATCGAGATTACAAACGAACAAGATTCAAAAACATGATACATTTTGGTCCACTAAAAGTAAGAATCAAGTGGTTTCCGAACATTGATTAATCAGTAAAAGCTGAGTTAAATGCTGCTTATTTGTGAGTTCTATTCCTCACATTGTTTTTGCTAATTCAAGAGTATGATATTTCCCGTTAATTAAGATCAGATTAGTTGACTTGGACGACGTGTTTAGCCTGTAGACGTTTGTCATTTTATTTTCGTAGAAACAATGATTCTGTACATTATGGTTAATGATATAACGTTCTCACTAATGTGTTTCAGTGATAATAGAATCTTCACTTCCCAAAGGTCGCTTTCGGCCACAATAAAACATGTTCTATTTTGGACATTGCAAAAATCTCTCTAATCACTAAAGATATCTGATTAAATAGATCTTATTTTTTAACTTGTCAAACATCTCGTTTGAAATCAGAAAATTAAAAATAATTGTGTTCAAACGGAATACCTATAATCTAAATAGCACTATTACTTGTATGAAAGAAAATATATTTAATATTGAGATCAACCAATATTAACCAATGCCAAATTAAAATATAGTATAAAAAAAAATGTATTACTGAACAATTAAAAGGTTGAGAAAGTTGGCACTGGACATGCAGTGATTAAAATAAACTGAATGAAACTGACCACAACTCTCTTTACAGATGGAGAGAGTTACATAATTGACGTTAACATTGCATTGCAAACATCTTTGTTATGGTTTTGTAAAGATTTATTCAAACCTGTCATAAAGAGAAGCCCTTTTACCCTTACGTTGCCAAGTCATAAAGCATAAAATAAAGCTACCCCAAATGCATATCAGGAATATATGAAAAGTGATAAAAAGAGTACTTAAACGCGTACGATCAGCCTATTATTGTTTATAAAATTTAATTATATTCAAGGAATTATATAAAATGTGTTTTATACAGTTCAACGGACTTTTTAAATGGTATTTGAATTAAACTTTAAGTGTCAAGGTAGTTGCCCAGACTGTATCCACTTAAGATACAGGAGTTATTTTTTGTCCATTTCCGATTTAGTCGTATTGGTTACATGTTACATTTTATGTATTCTTGTTGTCAAATTTAATTTATTTTTTATTGGCCATATCAAGTGCTCGTTGTTCGATATGTATCCAATTCTTTTAAGCCCGATAAACAAACCTTAATCATTTGAAGAAAGCTTTCAATACACGAAAAACATGCTGACACGTGTATATGCATAGTTTCATTAAATGTGTGCCTTGTTTTGTTGTGGGCATACACAGCTTTAGTGCAATTGGATGCAGATCACTATCGGGAGACCACCGAGGCGGTATGGAGATTAGGGAAATTATGAACCTGATAAACTTCAAAACATGAACTTTGGGAAAGAGTAAAACCCACATCAAAGGAATTGTAATATTCAAATATATTAGAAAAGTTGTATAATCGCCGAAAATGGTTTTAAATAGCCAAAGAAACCATACCAGTACTTTTCTTTCTATATTTTTCTATAAAATTAAATGTTAATAATTTTTAGTACAAGATGAGTTTGAAAGAAATACGCCCATCTCAGCAGGTCATCATTAAAAACGAAAGAAAGAAACAAATTGATCAATATTCTTTTTTTTATTAAAAGTTGGAAAGTCAAATACGATCATCCGTATTAGAGTATTCTATTGAGGAAACCTTCAGGTAACTAGTACGTGCTGTGAATAGAGGATTCTATTGAGGAAACCTTCAGGTAACTAGTACGTGCTGTGAATAGAGGATTCTATTGAGGAAACCTTCAGGTAACTAGTACGTGCTGTGAATAGAGGATTCTATTGAGGAAACCTTCAGGTAACTAGTACGTGCTGTGAATAGAGGATTCTATTGAGGAAACCTTCAGGTAACTAGTACGTGCTGTGAATAGAGGATTCTATTGAGGAAACCTTCAGGTAACTAGTACGTGCTGTGAATAGAGGATTCTATTGAGGAAACCTTCAGGTAACTAGTACGTGCTGTGAATAGAGGATTATAGCAGTTAAATATCCGTATTAGAGTATTCTATTGAGGAAACCTTCAGGTAACTAGTACGTGCTGTGAATAGAGGATTCTATTGAGGAAACCTCCAGGTAACTAGTACGTGCTGTGAATAGAGTATTCTATTGAGGAAACCTTCAGGTAACTAGTACGTGCTGTGAATAGAGGATTCTATTGAGGAAACCTTCAGGTAACTAGTACGTGCTGTCAATAGAGGATTATAGCAGTTAAATATTTGAGAAAAATTACACACATCCTGGTCATCAATAGAATCAAAATGTTCCGAACTAAGGTTAAGTGTCCTGGGTGAACCTTTCTGAGGGTCATCAATGAGGGTCTTCCACACTTATTTTCTTTAGTCAAAATTGAATATTTTTTATTTATTTCCGTTGCAATGTTCTTCTAACAGAAAATTTCATCTATACACTCTTGCATAGATATCATCATGATGACTACATCGGTGAATAAGGAGGCAACGGATATCAATTGTTCTCAACTCTTTTTCGTTTTGCTATTTTCTCTCTCTATTCTGTTAACCCCGCCAAGATCCTACGATAATTTGAAAAGTAAAAAAGGTAAAAAGAAACGATAAAATATAACAAAAATTGAAAATAATAAAAGTCGATTAAACAAATACAAAACCATAGTAAAATGAAAAGTGTTTTGTGAAGAATTTCCAAAATGGAGTCTGTTTTACATAACTGAACTTTTCAGTTTCCTTTTCTTTATATCTCTAAGCCATATAGTAGATCATTCAACTTCAGAAATAAAAGGGTAATGATCGACCGCTTAGTTGAGAAAGATAACAAAGAAAGACGCTCTAGAGAGCCTAAGTCGATGACCTGCATCTTTATCAATAGACACTTTTTAGTATATGTCATCATTGAAAAAATGACATTTGTAAGTGACAATTTTAGTCATGTTTGAAGGTCTTATCTTTGTGATCATTTTTCTTTTTTAAAGTTTCTATTTATCTTTCATAGTTTTCAAGATAAAATGCAAAAATAAAGGAATGAAAGAAAGAAAATATTATCATTAAAGCAACAAAACCCCGGGAATGGAAATAATTTATTCTTTGAAAAGAACTGGTTTACACAACCCAAATCTCTTTAATGAATAAATGAACTTGCTCAATGGAGACAGTCAGCAAGACTTGAGACGTCTAATTATCGATTTTGTGCAATTTTATTTCGGGTACCATTTGTAAATTAACTGACAAACATATGCCTGCATTTGTCATAACTATTTGATGTTTTCCGGGAAATAAGATTACATCTGTTTTATAAAAGCTCAATTATAAAACTGCATGCAAAGGCTTCAATTACTAGGGAAAACGGTAGTATTACATTTTCCCAGCATTAGGTTGGCCTTTTGTGTACCCAAGACAGGTGAAGGAAGTCAACTTATGAGCGCTGTGATTGGATGTAAGGGTACAATATATTTTTTTATTTATCTATGAATAACTGCAGTTTGTATATTTACAATATAAATTTTAAAACCTATTGAAATATTTTCTAGAGAATTATTTGAAAAGGCTTCCAAATTTTCATAAATTTGGTGCAAAATGACGGTGGGCATGGATAACATAAACCAGCTCCATTGGAAATTGGTCATGATACTATTTGGCTTCAATTTTTAGAATACAGTAATCAAGCACAAACACCACACATAACTGTTTTATCCAAGTTTTTATTATAAAAACTGGTAAATTTAGAAAATGTTAGTATTGTCGCCTATGGCAGAATAAATACTACCGTTTTCCCTATACTCAAGATAGCAAGGGAAATCAAAATCAATCAGACTTCAGTCATATTATACTATTTTGAAGCATTTGATAAGAACATTTGATTTTTATCACAAAGAATAGAAATTTTTATCTGAGGACAGTACAGTATTGAGAAAAGTGCTGAGTCATCATAATAAGTCAAATTGATGGGTACTGATATACAACTTTATTCTAGGGTGTCAATATTAACTGTATTGTATACACTGCACCAAACTATTGTTCTTTTGTATTCGTTTTCACCATTCGCAATGATTAATTCAATTTGAAAACCCAGATTCTAAGTCGCGACATATATTTTTAAATGAAATATTTGCCTTTTTTGCTGTATAATTCCCTAAATGTATAAATTGGGTATTTCCCTTGACACAATCTATTAAAATTGGATATTGTCTGGTTAAGTTTGTACTGTTTATATAGTAAGACAGTATTTGGTCATACTAGAAGCATTTTCACTGTTAGAATTGTTCATCTAAGAAAAAAAGAGGCCCACTGGGGGCTAAATTTAGATAGAATTTAGACTCTCCTGTGTAAAGAATTGCTCACATTGTTGGCAATTCATGCAGCAAATATTTCAATAGTGCTTCATTTTGTAGTTTCTATCTTTTTTTATATCAGGCATATACAATTTGTCATTTTGTACTGTTTGAAAGGACTTTTGTTGGAATTTAATACTCTCAAGGGACATAATTCAGCTTTTTCATAGATTAATACAGGCAACAAAGGCAACTTTACAGCTGAATATTTTGCAGATTTAATGTTTTAAGGGTCTAATATCCTTGTTTTTATAATCTCAAGATAGAAAAATGGATTTTATAACCAGCTCTGAAATTTTGAACCACAATATGGCATATACTAAAGCATGGAATGGAGATTAGTATGACAAATCTTGAATTTGTGCTTATGTTGTAAATTTTGGATAAAATGTATACAAATTGAATGGAATTGTCATTTTTATTTGTTTAAATGGAAATGTTTATTATTATTCATAAATAAGATAAGATATAGTTAGAAACAGGTTGTTCGTTTAGCCTTATCTGAAAGAAGTAGAGAAAGAGGTTAATCAGCATTTAGGGGTGGGGACATAAAATTATCCATTTTTCTTTAAGTAATGGGGATATACAAGTATTAATTATAGTCAAGGTTTCCTCAATAACCTAGTATTGCATTGATGGTGTCATAAGAATTCTTTATAGCTTTGTGTCACAGTATAGGGAAAACGGTAGTATTACATTTTCCCAGCATTAGGTTGGCCTTTTGTGTACCCAAGACAGGTGAAGGAAGTCAACTTATGAGCGCTGTGATTGGATGTAAGGGTACAATATATTTTTTTATTTATCTATGAATAACTGCAGTTTGTATATTTACAATATAAATTTTAAAACCTATTGAAATATTTTCTAGAGAATTATTTGAAAAGGCTTCCAAATTTTCATAAATTTGGTGCAAAATGACGGTGGGCATGGATAACATAAACCAGCTCCATTGGAAATTGGTCATGATACTATTTGGCTTCAATTTTTAGAATACAGTAATCAAGCACAAACACCACACATAACTGTTTTATCCAAGTTTTTATTATAAAAACTGGTAAATTTAGAAAATGTTAGTATTGTCGCCTATGGCAGAATAAATACTACCGTTTTCCCTACTAACACCTAACCACAGAAACTAAACGGAAACTGCATTAACTTTTTTTTCTATTTATTTTTTTATATCTAAAACATTACTTCAGATTTGTTTGATGTATTGCAGCTCTCTTCGTTGAAGACATCACGTGATTGGTGTTTAAATAAACTCGTCATAGATACCAGGATTAACATTTTGTATTTATACAAGGCGCGCGTTTTAAAAGACCTAACAGTGACGCTCGAATCAAAACAAGTTAAAAAGGCCAAATAAAGTAATAACTTAAAGAGCATTAAGGACCAAAAAAGTCGTTTACCAAATACAGCTAAGATAATCTATTCATGAGGTAGAAAAGCCTTAGGACTTCAAAAATTCAAAATTTTGTTAACAGTTAATTTATAATTATGACTATATAAATGATAATTCATGTCAACACAGAAGTGCTGACTACTGGGCTGGTGATAGCCTGGTGGAATAAAAACTGCACCAGCAGAGGCAATGGTTGGAAATAAACTCTTCATACATACCAAGATTAAAATTTTGTATTTACGTCAGATGTTCTACAAAAGACTCATCATCATCAGTAAAATTCTCAAAACTGAAAGTCAAAAGATTAAGGAGTAAAAGTTCGAGTATAAACTTGTTCTCTGTTGAGAGGTTAGAGGAGGAGTATTAGGAAATTAATTATGAAAATGAACATTCTGGACATAAAATGAGGTGAGGAAATAAAGAAAAAATGCAATAAGAATGTGAAGTAAAAAATGTAAAATCGTAAAAACATTATTATATTGTTATTACCATCCACCCTCAGAAGTTGTCGTTACCTTACTTCTTTTTATTATACTTTTCCCAAACAATCCTGACATTCGTATGATAAACTTTTGAGAAGTAGTACTTATACATCTTGGTGGCAGCATTATAATGTCAAAGAGTTGATTGGGACATAGGAAGATCCCAAGTTGAATAGTATCATACAAGTTAACCTTACAAAACAAAACTATAAATCATTTGCTTTGTGTTAGTCACCTTGAAACTTTTCATAATCTCCAATGAATAATATCATTTTGTTTGACCGCTTTTCCATACGTTAATTTGTAACATTCCGAAACCAGGCTATCCAAAACCAAAAGCAATTATGTTTTGATATCAGATATCACACCAGGAAAGGGAACCGTGAGAAGTGTTTAATGGGATCGGCACTCTTGTTCGGAAATTCATTCACCGATCGAATCCAACAACAACCACAAAATGGGGAAACAGTGTCATTAAAGGAATCAATGTAATATATTTTTCTTTCTATGAAGAAAAATGTGGAACATACTGTACAACATTCAATGTTTGCATTTTGCAATTACATTTTATCAAAAAGTCAAACAACCAAAAAACCGAACTCCGAGGTAAGTTCAAAACTGATGGTCTCTCATAAAGAAAATAGCAAAATCTAAAGCTCATACACACTTAACGATTGGATAACAACTGTCAAAATCCTGACTAGAGGCATATTATACATGTATGTGGAAGAGTACATAAATAGGACACACAATGTGATAGCCGAAAGATAAAGGACGTCATTCACAAATCACACATCAGAAAATTCACAGATACCAAAATTGTATGAACTAAAATCAGGTAAACTGTTATATTTTGCATTTGAAATTTTGCTTCACAAATAACTTTAAAAAAACTCTAACATATGAAACATACATGTATTGATTTAACAATTATATAATATAACTGAGAGACGATCCTGACAACGTTTCAGCAGATGGTCATTTTTTTCTCAAACAGCTTGTGCAACATTAGTAAGTACAAATTATGTTGTTTGGATTTTTTACCTCACATTATAATTTTATGACTGAAATGTCAACTTATTTACAATAAAACAACAAAAAGGGAGACTGTGACATCCAAAATTCGATCCTCAACCTTGACCTTGAAATGCAGTCTATATGAGTACCAACATACTAAAACTAAATAAAAATCACAGACAGTACGTGACAAATAACGCGGAAATCAAAAGCGAAAAAAAATAAACAATCGTGCAAAAGCGCTGTTTTACGAACGGAAATTCAATATATATACTATATATAAATGACGATTGGACCATTGTTCTCGTGAATATTTTCTACAATTGCTATGATTATTTTTTCTGTAACCTTAAACTGGAAAAATCCACAGACTGACAATTACAGTACTGTCAATCATATTTATTTTGACATTGTACTGTATGAGTGCGACACGACCCTTACACGGCGTCAACAGATGGTTAGTTAAGGTGTATCAAACATAATGTCAAACTGTTAATTTGCTAATACATATAAACTTTAAAAAAAAATCAAAATGAAATGTCAGATTAACACATATTGTTTGAAGCGTCCGAAAAAGTTCGAATAAAGTAAGACAACATCCAAACTATAATATTTGAAACATTGAAATCTCTTGGTCACTTGACGATCAGAAAGTTATTGCAAGATGTTCTTGTTCCTATTTTAGATCTGAATAAAAAACAAATAAAACACTCAGATATATCTGCTCGATCCGAAAGCAGGACTACTATTATACCCCTATTTCTTCTTTTAGATATGTTGCATGATTGTAAAGTTGTGTTCGGAAAAAGTAATTAGTTTTCACGGTTATTTACTGGTCTGTTTCTAAGATTAAGGCTAAGTGAATAGACAATAAATAATTCCGGAAATAAGATTTGTTTCGATCCATTAAAAAACTAATTATTACAACTTCCGTTAAGTCTCGTTGGGATCTTGGACTAATTATTTTCTTCAGCTCAAACAGCGATTTACGGAAATGGTGAGAAATGGTGTAACCCTAAAGAAACTTAACGATTATAGCTGAAAAAAACTAATTATTTATGGGCACACTCATGTTGTTTCTTGTTCAGTGTTTTAACTGAAAGACTTGGTTCCACTAGGTGTATTACTAGTACTTGACCACTAAGTGTATCATTAGCACTTGACCATTACATGACTACTTGTAGGTCGAAATAGGTGCAACGAGTACTCTATCGAAACAAAATTACCGTTTCTTATTCAGTTTTTTAACGGAAAGATTTGGTTCTACTTGACCATTTGGTGTATAACTTGGCCACTAGTAGGTCGAAATAAGTGCAACGAGCACTTTACCGAAACAAACGACATAAAATGGAGATATATCTTATTTGCATGCATTAGTATTAAACTAATTAATTACATGCTAATCAATTTTCGTTTGGCCTTATAACATTGCATACATGATAAAATGTAAATTCGCAAGCCTTCCAATTTTAACCCAAACATATATATTTTAATTAATAGATAATCTCGTATGCTTTAAAAGAAGTATTCAATACAAAACCATAAAAGAAAATGTGTCAATTGAGAACAATGTTTTATTCAAACAGGAAAAATGCAGTGCAGTAAAAACAAATCTGAAAACAAATTCTCAATCAAAACGTATTTTGAAATTCCACAGAACATTGCCTATTTTATCTGCGTATTTAGTGGTGCGGCCATATGACTTTTGACTTCGAGGTTGGATTATAAAATTACTAAATGCATGATATGTACATGAACAAAACATGTCTATGCAGCATTTATGATTTCATTTTTAAATATCAGCTGTTTTCCATCTAATTCTCTTGAAAAAGCCATATAATCAACAACGTAATACTTCAAAAGAGCTTTGTCAGTTACCGTCAGATTCTAAAGAAATAAACGTTTGAATGACAAAGAATTAACTAACTAAAAGTTTGAATGACAAGGAACTAACTAAATTTAAATGATACAAAACTAACTATTTCGGTATTTTTTTGGCATTTAGTTTTGACTACGTGTTTTCGCCAATATAGGTTTAATACCAAACATAATTCAATTTTCAGGGAAATTTAAGACCATTTTCTCTCTAACATTTGCCATCTCTGTAAACTGATAAAAAGACAAGTTTCCGTCGCCATATAAAAGCATACCACTGTCTTTCATCATACTGATAATTTAATCTGAAAACAGTTCCGGGAGCTTACATCGAAATTTTAATGGCATAGAAATGCAGATAGCAATTAATGGTCGAGAAATGTAGAAAACCTCTGATCTAATGTTGTAAAAAATAATGCATTTTACGTATAACTAAATCGATGTTTACAGAGACATATCGAAGGAATATCTGATATAATGTCGTAAGCGAGACATTTTTAACAATAATGCATTTTACGTATAAACAAATCGATGTTTACAGAGACACATCGAAGGAATTTTATCTTTTATTATGGATTCACGATTTATCAAGATGACTTTATGCTAACCGGAAATTCGACTTGAAAGCAAGATCGAAATACACTAAAACGTAATCTGCTACAAAGCCCACCTTTTTTGAGATAAGTAACGTAACTCGTATGTTTACCTAATCGCTAATGACAAAATTAACTCATGATATGAGACATCTTTATATAGACATTATACACGCAGTTTAACTATACCATTGAAAGAGCATTGACCGGAAAGGCAGGTTCATTGACCTCGCAAACACGCGAATTGGTAGGAAAAAAACCAGGAAAATGCATTGAAGTATAAACAAATGTGAAAACAAAGGCTCAATTGCAAATTGGTTGAGACAAATTAAAAAGACAACAAAAGACTGATGCTCTTTTTGAAATTATTTTGCTTGTACTATGGCTGCACCACGTACATGTACCAAAGGGGGTTATAAAAACTCCTGGAGGATTGCACTTAAATACAATCGAATTTGACTTTCATGATCTTGGTTGTCCTTTCCAATTTAATGGAAATGCTTCAAGTTACACATTTTATGCGAAGTAAAAGTTTCTTTTTTTGATTTTAACAAAGATCAGTAAAATGGCATAAGTTATAAGTTCCTTGAGGAAACAGACAGACCATCATATGTAGGTAAACCTTATTATCAACCTTTTAAGCTTTTGGCAGTATTCTGGTTATCCGTTTGAAATGTAATTTTCTTACTACTTTATATTGAATATCTACGTAGAAATAAGTTAAATTGTATTAACAATGCTGCTCTGGGTCATATTCATCGCTAATACACAGTTGGTTTTTTATTAACAATTTTCTTGCAGTGAATGTACCATGCTCGGTTGGTCCCCTCCTTAAAACATTCAGTATGCCTTCGGAATTTAGAAATATGTCAAGAATTGCAATAACGGCCGGGAAACAGACTAGTACCATGCTGACTTTTAATTCATGTCGTTCAGGTGTCGTCTTATTGACGTTTCGAACTGTTCCACTATCAGAAAGTTTCTGTTATTCCTAGTAACATTGCAATGACTTGTGTAGAATGTTTTGTCGACGCCATTGATATTGTTTATACCAAAGCCCATGCACTATGTTTTACTTTCGACATAATGCAGACGGGTTAAGCTCTTGTCAATGAAGACTGTACTTTGACCCCTTATGGGTTACTTTTACATATTGTGACTTGGACGATAGTATAAAAAAAGAAGATGTGGTATGATTGCCAATGAGACAACTATCCACAAAAGACCAAAATGACACAAACATTAACAATTATAGGTCACCATACGGCCTTCAACAATGAGCAAAGCCCATACCGAATATAGTCAGCTATAAAAGGCCCGGATAGAGTTGTCTCATTGGCACTCATACTACATCTTCCTATATCTAACACTGACACAGGCACTCATACTACATCTTCCTATATCTAACACTGACACAGGCACTCATACTACATCTTCCTATATCTAACACTGACACAGACACTCATACTACATCTTCCTATATCTAACACTGACACAATTGAAGCTTACTGGATGCAATAATAAAATATTGAATCTGAATCTGCAATTAGAACAAACTCCAATTGATAATACTCATCATCTACAGCTGAGATGTGTGTGTCTTTAAAACTCTCTTTAATCCTCTCAAAATTAGAACTTTAACGGCAAAGTACTCATTCAACCCTTTAATCATCACGTGATGATAGAGTTTAGTCCTACGTGTACATAAATAGTTATCAAAAGTACCAGGATTATAATTTTATACGCCAGACGCGCGTTTCGTCTACATAAGACTCATCAGTGACGCTCAGATCAAAATAGTTAAAAAGCCAAATAAATACAAAGTTGAAGAGCATTGAGGATCCAAAATTCCAAAAAGTTGTGCCAAATACGGCTAAGGTAATCTACTCCTGGGGTAAGAAAATCCTTAGTTTTTCGAAAAATTCAAAGTTTTGTAAACAGAAAATTTATAAAAATGACCATATAATTGATATTCATGTCAACACCGAAGTGCTGACTACTGGGCTGGTGATACCCTCGGGGACGAAACGTCCACCAGCAGTGGCATCGACCCAGTGGTGTAAATAGTTATCAAAAGACCAGGATTATAATTTTATACGCCAGACGCGCGTTTCGTCTACATAAGACTCATCAGTGACGCTCAGATCAAAATAGTTAAAAAGCCAAATAAATACAAAGTTGAAGAGCATTGAGGATCCAAAATTCCAAAAAGTTGTGCCAAATACGGCTAAGGTAATCTACTCCTGGGGTAAGAAAATCCTTAGTTTTTCGAAAAATTCAAAGTTTTGTAAACAGAAAATTTATAAAAATGACCATATAATTGATATTCATGTCAACACCGAAGTGCTGACTACTGGGCTGGTGATACCCTCGGGGACGAAACGTCCACCAGCAGTGGCATCGACCCAGTGGTGTAAATAGTTATCAAAAGTACCAGGATTATAATTTTATACGCCAGACGCGCGTTTCGTCTACATAAGACTCATCAGTGACGCTCAGATCAAAATAGTTAAAAAGCCAAATAAATACAAAGTTGAAGAGCATTGAGGATCCAAAATTCCAAAAAGTTGTGCCAAATACATAAAGCCAGCTTTTGCGTGATATTTATTTTTTTAACCCAAAAATATTAATTTTTGTTTTATATATTAAACACTGTTAAAAGGGAAATTAAACAGTCGCATAACAAATAAAAATAATTATATTGCAAGAAAGCAAACAAATGTATAAACAAACTGGAATTAATTTTTCAAAGATAGTGGGTATGATTTCCATCGGGTCCAATAACTAGTCAGATTTTCACTTTGTTGATGTGTTGGTTACGTATTCTGTCAAGATTAAAAAATCACTAGTTTTTATACAAAACGAATACTAAATCACTAGTTTTTATACAAAACGAATACTAAATCACTAGTTTTTATACAAAACGAATACTAAATAAATCGCTTAGATTAAAAAGAACAAAACATTTCCCCTTAATGAAAAAAAAACAAAAACAAATACAAAAACAAAACATAAACAAAACATAAAACAAGGGAAAGGGTAGCTTTGTATTTATGATTTATGTTGCACTTGTTAATCTTATTTTTCAAAATGAATATTATTTCTTTCCGATCGATGTGTCCCATTTTTTCCTTAATATGCGTTTGAGTTCAAAAACCAACTTATCAAATAACCTGTCTATAAGACGAAACGTAAAATACAATTGTCTTTAACATGGTAATTATGTTGTCGACAGGAACATGCTAAATTGAGTGTAATTCACTTGCGACTTGTTTTAATAACATATCACAGTTTCCTACGGAACTGGTTACGTCTCCTCACACGGTGTTGGTATTGATTTGAATTCAATTACAGGTTAAATACATGAGCAGAAATTGGTATTTATCAAATAATTGGTAATGTTTTTATTGCTCGATTTTGTAAAGAACAAAGTGCTGTCGTGATAACGTCCGACACAATAATATATATTACATAACAGTGGTCGACAATATAGTACATGTATCACCAATTAACCCATATCCCACACGTGGTACCATATATGCACTACGGCTTCCCCTTACAACTGGCCGACATATTACAGCTAATAGTGCTGCAAGTGGCGTTTATACCAAATATCAATTCATCCATTCAGTCATTAATTTGTTCAAAGTCCGGGACAAAATAGTAAATCCATGGTCATTTTTTTTTTCTCAAATTATGAAAACTTGTTTACGCATACGAACAAGTTAAATGTCAACACACAGAGTGTACCAGCTTTTACATGTAGAAACAGAGAGTAATGCTTAAAAAATGGTATTATAATTTATTTTGATGCGTCCAAAAAGGAATGTTGTGAACACTGCATGCATTCGATGATGTTCCGACAACCGTAATAATACTGCCGGACGCGCGTTTCGTCTACATAAGACTCATCAGTGACGCTCATATTAAAATATTTATAAAACCAAAAATTACAAAGTTGAAGAGCATTGAGGATCCAAAATTCTAAAACGTTGTGCCAAATACGGCTAAGGTAATCTATGTCTGGGATAACAAAATCCTTAGTTTTTCGAAAAATGCAAAGTTTTGTAAACAGGATATTTATAAAAAAAAAAAATGACCACATTATTGATATTCCGAAGTGTGTGTGTTCATGGTTTGCATTTTCTAGGGCGTAAACTCCGCATCTCCTTTATATATAAGTTCCTTATTGTAAAAGAATCATTCTAACATGAACTGTAATGATATGTTTTGATATCGGATCAGCGTCTGTCAGACAAATCTGAAAACTCATTTATTTCTGTCAGTATCTGTCGCTATATCCATAGTGAATAAATCAAATATCAATAGTATTAAACTTGCATTTGTAGTTCACATAATATGGTCATGATAAAACAAAACTAAGGATTTAAGTATCAATACTATTATACCTAGAACATATCATGGTCATGATGAAACAAAACCAATGATTTAATTGCTATAAGCGGTTAGAGCACGTGTGTTCGTCGTATTACAAGCAGTCTAAGAATATTATTGAGAGTACATTTCTAGGTAAATTCCATTAAAGGCGATTGAAATAACGTGATCTCGCGGGAAGAAAACAAGATTCATTTTGAAAGAACGACATCTAGCGAGAAGATAAAGGGATATTTCTATTGGTACTAATTCATACATTTCCAGTTTAAAAAGGGGGAGGCTTGAGATCTCATAAACATTTTTTACCTCGCCTCAATTTTGCGCCTGTCCCAAGTCAGGAGCCTCTGGCCTTTGGTAGTCATGTATGATTTTTAATTTTAGTTTCTTATGTATAATTCGGAGTTTAGAATGACGTTAAGGGGCAAGCTGAAGGACGCCTCCGGGTGCGGGAGTTTCTCGCTACATTGAAGACCCATTGGTAGCCTTCTGCTGTTGTCTGCTCTATGGTCGGGTTGTTGTCGCTTTGACACATTCCCCATTTCCTCTCACAATTTTATTTCAACGTTCGGACAAACTCGATATAAAATCACGCAAGTAGAAAGGAAACTTCTACATTTAAAGAAGGGTGGCAGTTTGACAGAATAAAGGTATAAAAGAAAAACAGGCCAAATTCAAGATTCAAGAAGTGACGATCGAATCTAATTTGACGAAACGCTTAACAACAAAATTGAGTATAAACCATAAAATAATATATTTTAAGTACTTTAATAGTAATTTGTTCATGTTCATGTAATGCACGTGCATATTTTGATCGCTTCAAAATTTAAAGAATCTTGCCAGAATATGCCTATGATTGAATTTCTAAATATAATCGTTAATTTCAAATCTCACTAAACTCTCCAGTCGTAAATAATGGAACGCCTACAAAAATTCATTTATCTGGAATAATTATTTTATTACAGGCTAATGATCTCCATCAAATGAAAGAAACGTTATCATTTTTATATCTTATTTGCCTTTTTAAATAGTTTTACATGTGTTACACGTGTGTTGAAACTTGTTATGCATTCGTGTTACACAGTATTACTCTTGTCCACATGGGTAAATCATGAAACGTTTCAAAACATGGGTACACAAATGTTACTCAGGGACCGTTTCAAAACATGGGTATAAATTAGGGACCGTTTATTTTTTAAATTTGACAGTTTAGCAGTATATTCATTTCTTTAATACTTGATGTAGAATTACACTTATGTATCAAAGCATAATCTTGAAATCAACCATTATGTAAATCCCTGTAAAATTGATGCTATATATAGCGATTAATAAATTTCGTACACAAGAACGACTTATTTTATTGACCGCACACAGCGATGTACGAAATATTCTTTAGTGTAAATTTGCATAAAACTGCATGTTTGTTGATCTGATACAAATGCATAATTCCATACATAACTCAAGTCACGAGACTGAAATGAATCTGTCTATAATAAAAGTTTGAAAGCCTTCATTTCTTCAAAGCGCTGTTATTATATTTTACAAACAACAAATGATTTTTTAACAATAGATATGAATTTTATGAGATTTTGAGATATTAAAATGGCTTTAGCAATACCTTAGACAGGTGTATAGTGAGACGTCCGATTGATTTTTAAAATTTGTCTTTCTATTGTTGTTAAATTGTATCAAAAGAATTGATTTCATTGATAATGTCGCAGCGATAATCACATATATTTCTTACGAACAAAACCACTACGTAATATCGTTATTGTGATCACTTTGATTTTCTAATTACCATAGGAGAAAGATAAAGAATGGGGGAGGGGGTAATTAAGTTTATTCCAGTTAGTCTACGTAGCAAAAAGGGAGATTCTTATAGGTCAATATTAAATTAGCTGACTTTTCACTGATCTTGTACATATTTTGTTTTTTTAGGGGACAGCTTTAGTCCGCCTCCAGGTGTGGGATTTTGTGAAGACCCATTGGTGGCCTTCGACTGTTTTTCTGCTCTTTGGTCGGGACACATTCACTCATTCTCAATTTTAGCAAAGTATAAGTGTTACGACTAAACAATGTTTAAATCATACAGCAATCCAACGACACACAAAAGAGACACAAAAAGAGCAATAGTATGTTCAATACATGTACTTGGACATGGAACGTACCCTTTAACGTAAAGTCTTCGAAATAAATCACAAAAAGATTATGTTTACAGGTACCTTGCGTGACACAGGCAAACACATAATGGATTGTTTACTGTATAAATATGTTTCCTTTCAATGTTATATAGATATAGGAAGATGTGGTGTGAGTGCCAATGAGACAACTCTCCATCCAAATAACAATGTCGGTTTCCTATAATACTGTTTTCGAAAAGTTATTTAACTCGTACTTTTTGAACCAGGATATTCAATAAATTTTATAGATAATGTTTTAGACTCATTCAACCTGTAAAATATCATAAAATATGTGTAACTGTGGTTTATTCACCGATAGGATCATCTATTAAGTGTTTAAAGTAATATTGTCAAATCTTAGATGTATTGAGGAATTTATGGCACAACTGTAAGCCGTATTTGAGTGCGCCAGAATTATGTTTTTAAGAATGAACAAGCACTGAGATGGTTCGTAACATATTCTAGAGGTACTGGAATGATCTTATAACATATTCTGGAGTTAACATGTGCATGTACTGACATAGCTTGTACATGTATAACATATTCTGGAAGTAAAATGTACATGTACTTAGAAGGCTTGTAACATATTCTGGAGGCAGAATTTCTTTTAGAATGTACATGCACTGAGATGGCTTCTAACATATTCTGGATGTATCATGAACAATTACATTAGCTCGAATAATTACTTGTTTTATAATTTGCCAAATGTCTTGTGGATCTGCAAATTATCTCAAAATTATATATAAAAAAATGACAATAGAACGGAATGTATCGACTCAATGTAACAGGTATCGCCGAAGTATACATTAACATATTCTGACACTGTTACCACATAACAAAAAAAAATGAGTAACATTAACGGTACCATTTTTTGCACCATAAGCAAATTTCGATAATAACTACAGGTCTCGTCGGTGATGCTCAATGCCAAAACGGCCTAATAAAATATAAAGAAGAAGAGCATTTAGGACCAACAAATTCCTAAAAGTTTTGCTAAATATAGCTAACTGAAAGGTTATCTATAATTCCTACGGTAAAAAAAAGCCTTAGTATTTTAAAGTCCAAACTATTAGTTTAATATAAAAAAGAAGATGTGGTATGATTGTCAATGAGACAACGATCCACAAAAGACCAAAATGACACAAACATTAACAACTATAGGTCACCGTACGGCCTTCAACAATGAGCAAAGCCCATACCGCATAGTCAGCTATAAAATGCCCCGTTAGGACCATGTTAAACAATTCAAACGAGAAAACTAACGGCCTTATTTATGTAAAAAAATGAAAGAAAAAACTATCCAAAAACACTTCCCAATATACATGTAGTATACATAGTGAACAATCAAATATTTTACCTACCTACATTAACTAATTTTTCAGTAAGGAGGAAAGAAACGTGTATATATTTGTTTGCCTGATAGATTGATTAGAGGGGTGTTGTGAGAAAAGCTCGTGCAATATATATTCCGACCAACAAGGAAGAAGATAATATATACATATCAATGAGACAGCAACCTAACGAGATTAAAGACCATTATTTAGGTGTCTTAACGACTTAACAAACTTCCATACTTTAGGCGTCTACAAATATTGTCACTAAATACAGAAAATCTGTCAACAATTTCCACTTAACAAAACTCTTTCAATATATTTCAATTTGACAAATGAAAACAGTTGACCATGATACTGACCAGTAACATTCACATTATTTTGACTTCATCCCCTCCCCCCATTACTACCCCATCTCCACCACCACAACCTTTCCCACTTAAATCATCACTGCCCCATCCCCATTTAAAAAATGGTTGCAAGGCTTGAAGTACGAATGGATCGATATAAATTGTTTCAAAATATGACACAAATAAATTCATTATCATTTTGAATAATTGCAAATTCTTAAAATATTTCTGTTGATACATATTTACAAATGTTGGTCGTTAAAGATTTCCACCCTTAAGCATGTAATTTGTGAAGATGATATGCATATTGCGATAAAGATGAGGAATTGTAACACAACATCTTTTAATCTATTGATATTTCCTTGATAACAAGAAAAACATAAACAGAGCTTGAGGCATAATATTAGAATAAAGTGAATTTAGATTAAACCATGTAACGATGTATTCTACGATTCGACAAGATAGACATTGCAATCTTATTAGGAATGTAAAACTTTGAGAGACCCTCGGTTTAAAATATGGTATCGTTGTTTTATTATACTATATCTATATTTTCTAAATTGTTATAGCACTGCAAGTACGAGTGATTGCTAATACTTCTATAAATTACTTATGGAACCGTAAGGTACAGTTGAAAAGAACTGTGACTATGACATTGCACGCTTTATCTCTACTGGTAGTAAGTCTTCAAATTTTTATTCATACGAGTTTCTCTTATCGATATATTTCATTCACAAGTTTTATTACCATAATAAATGGAGTTTGAATCTAACATCAATGATATTAGTTGACAAAGACTGTGGATGATCGGTAACATATGGCAGATTTCATTATGCAATCAATAGGCTGATCGATCAAAAAGTCAGTCTTAGCTTAGGGATGCATGGATTGTTTCCCTTGAGTTTACTATCATAGGAAAGGATAGATTATCTCCCTTTAACTTACAATTATTGGAACGGATGAATTGTTTCCCTTTCATCACATCTAAGATGTTCATTGCATTTTGATTACGTACTTTTGGCTAAATACTTTTTGAATATGTTACTTTAATGGTGCTTTAAATAAATCATTTATGAAAAAAAAAAAATGTAGTTTAATAGGAGTGTGATATTTTTTGAGGATTTCACTTAGCTTTAAACATAATGATATACTTAACTTTTGCATTAACCTTTATCTCAATTCCGTACTTGTAAATAGAAGACCTGAATTAAATTTTACAACTATTTAAAACAGTTAAATGTTTGTTCTGAAAGGTTAAAGTTTGAACTTGAGACATGAAAGTAACGTGGAACGAGAGTTTGCGAGGATAGAATTTTCAATAATATCAATTACATGTATTACAGTCTCGTTCCAGAAAAAGAAGCATTGGTCTTTTTAAAAAAGACACTTTACACCAGAAATGTTTATAAAGTCAAGTCTGACTAATGTACAAACATATACTGATGAAAATAACCAAAATAAAATGGCTTATACAATTTCTGCAGGTTCAATCTAATTTTGGAGATTAAATGGACGACACAATTTTATTTTGGCCTTCTCTTTGAGTACAGTAAAGTCTAAATAATAAATATAATGTGGAATATGATGTGCGATTATATTACTTAGTCGACCAGAGAGAAGCTCTTGGGTCTATGTATCTAAATACTGTTGCTGGGCAAAAAATACATTATCTACTGAACATGTTTTTTTAAGGCTAAGTATGACTTAACGGATGAAATAGGTTTAAATGATTTTTTGAGAACTTTAAAAATTTGGTATTCACTGTATTAAGAAAGTACTATAGTTCACTGTTAATGAGTGTTCTTGCGCAGTGTTAAGGAAATACTACCGTGCCAACTTAAACGCTTTATACAAGTTTTAGAGTAAATTCATGGTGAAATATTTAATAGACAGTCAACAGAAACAAAGTCATAGATTCGAATTAGAGTTATCTCTCTTTGTATAAAATATAAAAAAATCGATCTCTCGGTTGCTGACCTTCAGTTAGTGACAAGTCACAGGAAATTAGAACGGATAAGATTAGATATTTGTCTTTCCTTGTTAATAAGATGTCACGCCCTCGCAGGATAATAATACTCTAATTAACACTTGAAATAGATCTCATTGACCTTATTGATTTCTATAAATTGACAACAAAACTACGTGAGATTAGTGTGTAATATACATCACGATCTCATTAAATGCAGTTAGACATCCAGTATTTACCCCGCTTTATTTGAAATGCATTACTTCAAATTGACGAAAGCTTCCCTCCTAAGTTATTGAAATATTTTCTCTTGCATTAACTATGATAACTTATCATAAGTTAGATACTATCAAAAGTAAAATGCATAGTAACATATTTTATAAAAAGACTTCTTCATGCATAAATACTAGTTCAAGAATAAACATAATTGGCCATTTTTTTATGTTTCACACCACTTTAAGCAGTATTCCGCATTATTTGCCTTACTGTTGTGGTCAGTATTTATCGGCAGAAAGGATAAGAGTGCCCGAAGAGATTTACAGTCCTTTTGAAGGAAAACTAACGATCTCGACTGTAAAACAGTATGAAGTATAATATAAGTTCAAACAATGGGCTACGGAAACTATAGAGCACCGCTCTTATACAAAACCGTATATAGTTGATGGTTTCTCGTTTTATATTCTAAATAAATTAACTTTACATGGAAAAAGTATTCCGGGGCTTACTGCAAGGAAATGTAAATAATGTTAAAATCAAACTTTTAAAATTACCACGAATCTTTATTTCAAGAAAATATTGTAGATAATTTTCTAGCTACTGGTAAATAGACCCATTAACTTCCCACACAGAGTTTAAAGGGTCTTATTTAATTTAAACATTTGTTTTTCTTTCTGGCCGATTCTTTATAGCAATGAACTTAACGTTTTGTATCCAAATGCACAATTGTAATATAAAAAGACTGTAATTCTCCTATTAAATCAATTCAAATTTACTTAAAATCCCGACGTTTTGATATCAGAATCCATCTTCCTTAACCTACACGTTGTAATTGCATTATATGAAAGTTGATTGAGATCATTGAAGCAATCTACAGTTGTTGTTTGATCAACAAAACAAAAATATATCCTTAAAAAGTATATTAAATACTCTTAATTCAACTACTTAAATTGTACAGTATATTTTACTTACATGGCAAGTGTGTTTATTTGTTATACAACATCCATTTTCATTTATAGAAATTTAGATATTGTGAATATATGACCCAAGCATTTAGTTAAAACACAAAAGGGTGCAATGATTCATTTTTCTAAATTGAGGGTCTACTTGAATATACAGAAATTTAAACACCCATTTTCACTGTCCTTCCTCTACCGAATTAAAGATTAGAAAAAACGCGAAAGAAAATCTCGCAAACAAATTCAGCTCTTTAGATCATGAAACTTTCTGCGAATTTCGAAAGTATGAAAAGCTAGGGTACGTATATTTAAAGATTTGCAAAAAGGATAAAACAGATAGAGAACAAGTGTACAATGTTTTTTATCAAAACATATATTTGTCTATACTTGTTTAAACCGTCTCATACAGTTACATTTATATGTACTTTTAACACCACACTATCATTTGAGAAATTCTTGTTCATTTACTTGATAATTATAGGTATTATTTCGTCAACACATAAAATTTTGTGGTTTTCCCTCCCCACCCGACATGCCCCTTACTACAGTGTTAAATTTCACTTAAGAAGTTACTGAGTTCTTTCATACAAATAGCCTTTGTTGTTATACATTGATGTATTCACAAATTTTTGATGAATGAAGTATTTAACCTTCTGACAGATTTGAATCACAATTTAATATCGTTATTTTGATAAGGTATTTAAATTTTTGAATTGAATAAAAGATGATAATTCATCATCACAAATGAACTCAATTTAAATTAAAATTGTAACTTTCACAGCGTACATATTTTTGACATATTGAAAATTGGGAATCCTTAAAGATAAATACCGAAACACAAACTATTTTAAAAATACATTGAAAGTAAATCCATATAATTTAAAAGAGTTCAAAACAGCAAGTACATTCAGAATGTGAAAAGGAGAAATTGTGGAGTGCCATTACATGTCCATGTAGGTAACCATTTTACTACAAAACGAAATTAGTAGAAAAGAAATCAATGATATTGGGCTTCGATCACATAATATCCCCGAAGCTGTTTAACAAGAAAAACTGACAAAAGTATGGAACGCAATGGCTGCCTTTTGTTGATGATTATCATTATATGCAGTGGTTACATCATATCATCATTATATGCAGTGGTCACAGCATATAATGATGATCATCAACATAAGGCAGCCATTGCGTTCCATAAAAAAGGCCTGGAAGTGAGAATCTTGACGTGTTAGCTAAGGAAAATTAGTATAATAAAATAAGATAATGAAAAAAGATGGTACATGGCGTACAATCCACCGAGGTTTCTTTGCTAGTCGAGTTACTTTTGCTCGACTTGCTTGATTGTATTGAAAAGGGCATGCAAACGCAGATGCAGCAGACGGCTGTAAATGAATAAAATAGTCCTGACATACATGTATTGTTCGACCAATGGCGTCATGACATCAGTTTTCATCTTCCGGTGCTAAAAATGGAATTGGCTAATTCGTGAAGCTTCAGAAATGGTCCGTATTTAAGATTAATTCCAAATGTCAAAACCTGTGTCAGCCATGGACGTATAAATACTTCAATGAAACAACAATATGAAATATAACCCAGAATGCATTAGATTCTAAAACGGCGAATTGATGAGACACCCACTCACTGACATGAAAGTATAAAACGTTCAAAAATTCTATTAAAAGCTGACAGTTAGGGAAATCATTATATAAAAATTAACATTTCACTCAAGACAGCTAACAAGTAATTTTCAATAATGTATGTAATATAAATTAGAAGTATGCAAGTAACCATTAATCGTCTTGTCAATATTGCGTTTAAGTTCGTTCATATATAAGTTAATATGTTTTATAATTGCATTTTTAACACTTAGAGTTCATTCATTATTTTCTTTCTAACACAATGAAGTATATTAATAGTACCGACCGTGCAAGGGCTGTATAACCAGTCAAGGTCGTTAAAAAATTCCATTTGTTGTTGTATTAATAGTATTATGGTACAATATCTGATAGATCATTTAACGTCCAGCAACAAATATTTCATGGATATGCAGGAAAAAGTTAGAGGTTCTAAGTTTAAAATTTCATCAAATGATTTCTGTCTATTTTTTCTTCAATGATTCCGTGTAAAAACACAATGCGCAAAGAGTGTCAGTATTCTTACTATAAGTATAAATATACCATTGAATGCATATGGTCACTGAAGAAGGTCATAGATGGAGATGATAACTTTATCAGAATGAAATTAAAAATCCATTGCTATATTTCTATTGTTTGTACAATATATGTATGGCATTTCACCCGTATACAGCTAGTCGATACCATTCCATTTATATTTTGAAGATATTATTTAGTCAGGTAATATTTTCTACATTTACGATATGTTTTATAAAACCAGCATAATAATATCCATGTTGTAATGCCAGTATAATAATATCCATGTATTGCTCTCAACACTACTATGACTTATTTTTTTAAGTCTGAAAACCAGATATTAAATACAAAGTACATGACATTGAAGACAGCTCGAGAATATGTAATCAAAAGAGAAGTGGTACATTCAAGTAGTCAAGAAGAGACACACTTTGTTAGCTTTTTTAAACACAGGTTACTCGAGCGAGGGTCAATATGGGCTTTATATAAATATTGTGCAGAAATAAGAATGAAGAATAATGGCGTGCTGAAATACAGAGATGAATGGTGTGCTGAAATACAGACATTAATGGACACAAAAAATAAAAATACACGAGAAAATTTACATTTTAAAAAGTACAGACCGGCCCTTCCCCCTAGTGAGCTTGATGATGCCCCTCTAGACAAAGAAATTTGGGAGAAATTATTTTCAATCAACACCTTTAAATTTGTCTAACCAAGGGAGGGGAGAAAATACGTGACCTTGTATATGAGAACAAGCGAAAACCCGAATGAAATTGAAGGGATGTTGTTCTTTAATCCATGACACAAAATCCCTACAATTTTTTACCATACAACTCGTAACGGCTGAGTTAACCGAGAAACTGGAAACCATGAAACTCATCTTCTCCGGGTTAAGGAGACGATCCATGGGTGGACGTCAATATAGACAATCAGACAGGGAGCGAACCAAACCACACCAGTCTGAGGATCTCCGGGTTAAGGAGACGATCCATGTGTGGACGTCAATATAGACAATCAGACAGGGAGCGAATCAAACCTCGCCAGTCTGAGGATCTCCGGGTTAAGGAGACGATCCATGGGTGGACGTCAATATAGACAATCAGACAGGGAGTGAATCAAACCTCGCCAGTTTGAGGATCTCCGGGTTAAGGAGACGATCCATGGGTGGACGTCAATATAGACAATCAGACAGGAAGCGAATCAAACCACGCCAGTCTGAGGTTCTCCAGGTTAAAGAGATGTTCCATTGGTGGACGTGTAGGTATATACACTCAGACAGGGAGTGAATCAAACCTCGCCAGTCTGAGGATCTCCGGGTTAAGGAGACGATCCATGCGTGGACGTGTAGTTATATACACTCAGACAGGGAGCGAATCAAACCACGCCAGTCTGAGGATCTCCGGGTTAAGGAGACGATCCATGGTGGACGTGTAGGTATATACACTCAGACAGGGAGCCAATAAAACCACACCAGTCTGAGAATCTCCGGGTTAAGGAGGCGATCCATGGGTGGACGTGTAGATATTTACACTCAGACCGGGAGTGAATCAAACCTCGCCAGTCTGAGGATCTCTGGGTTAAGGAGGCGATCCATGGGTGGACGTGTAGGTATATACACTCAGACAGGGAGTGAATCAAACCTCGCCAGTCTGAGGATCTCCGGGTTAAGGAGACGATCCATGGGTGGACGTGTAGTTAAATACACTCAGACAGGGAGCCAATAAAACCACACCAGTCTGAGGTTCTCCGGGTTAAGGAGGCGATCCATGGGTGGACGTGTAGGTATATACACTCAGACAGGGAGTGAATCACATCTCGCCAGTCTGAGGATCTCCGGGTTAAGGAGACGATCCATGGGTGGACGTGTAGGTATATTCACTCAGGCAGGAAGCCAATAAAATGACACCAGTCTGAGGTTATCTGTGTTAAGGAGACGATCCATGGGTGAACGTGTAGGTATATACACGCAGACAGGGAGCCAATAAAACCACACCAGTCTGAGGTCCTCCGGGTTAAAGAGATGATCCATGGGTGGACATGAATATGACACTTAGACAGGGAGCCACTAAAAGAAATCTATTTACATTACACTTAAATACAAATAGAAAACATGTGTTTCGCACTTGAAATAATGTTTAAATATTTGTTCTGATCAAAAGAAATAATTTAAACAGATGAAGCGATTATTAGATTGAAAAGCTATAAATAGAAAAAAGATGAGAGAAATGGTCGATTAAAAAGAAATAAATTGTAAATAAAACATCAAAGACAAAAGACTTAAACAATCCAGTTCATCTGACGGCAAATTTATTGGCTTCAAAAACGTAATGTAGAAGAAAAAAGCGTCAGATAACATTTGAAAGCTGAGTAGTTCTATTTTATTGCAAATTTATTCGTATTCTGAAAGTACGGGTTTTTTTCAAATTATTTTTTGTCAATCATTAATTCTTTTAATAGAATATAAAAGTTACAATCCTGCATCTGTTACTCTATAAAATATCCATTGAGTTAGATCCATTGTTCTTATGATCTGCTGTGGTCCTGGGAAGGGCTCCTTTTTCCGTTCATTAACGACAATACTTTTGTCAACTTCAACATAAATTAAACCGAAAAAAAAAACAATTGTAATTTAGTTCGACACTCGATGTTGTTTCTCTCACATGTATACAGTTTTTGTAGTTAATAGTACAAACTAAAATGTTTAGCTGTGACCTTCAAATTATGCTTGCCTGGCGAATATTTGAAATAATATCCACATATGACATTTTTACTTCACATGGGTAGATATTTGATAAGTTTCGTGTGGATCTGTGATTTATCGATACAACTAATACTTTTGGCTTATAAATATCATCCCAATTTTTACCAAAGGACAGTTTCTGTATTATGTAGATTTACAAAATATAATAATCAATAAATTGATATGGCGAACAAAATCATTAAAATGAATATATCTCTTATGACACTAGCCTTTTACTGTTTAAGAGATACCAAGCGAGAAAGCGAGTGAATAAAAGAGACAGATATGTTGTTTTTGTTCGCAAAGAGAGAGAAAGAGAAATATTCGTAAAGAGAGAGAAAGAGAAATATTCGTAAAGAGAGACAAAGAGAGAGAAAGAGAAATATTCGTAAAGAGAGACAAAGAGAGAGAAAGAGAAATATTCGTAAAGAGAGAGAAAGAGAAATTTTCGTAAAGAGAGAGAAAGAGAGAGAATGAAATATTCGTAAAGAGAGAGAAAGAGAGAGAAAGAGAAATATTCGTAAAGAGAGAGAAAGAGAAATATTCGCAAAGAGAGAGAAAGAGAAATATTCGTAAAGAGAGACAAAGAGAGAGAAAGAGAAATATTCGTAAAGAGAGAGACAAAGAGAGAGAAAGAGAAATATTCGTAAAGAGAGACAAAGAGAGAGAAAGAGAAATATTCGTAAAGAGAGAGAAAGAGAAATATTCGTAAAGAGAGACAAAGAGAGAGAAAGAGAAATATTCGTAAAGAGAGACAAAGAGAAATATTCGTAAAGAGAGACAAAGAGAGAGAAAGAGAAATATTCGTAAAGAGAGAGAAAGAGAAATATTCGTAAAGAGAGAGAAAGAGAAATATTCGTAAAGAGAGAGAAAGAGAGAGAAAGAGAAATATTCGTAAAGAGAGACAAAGAGAGAGAAAGAGAAATATTCGTAAAGAGAGAGAAAGAGAAATATTCGTAAAGAGAGACAAAGAGAAATATTCGTAAAGAGAGACAAAGAGAGAGAAAGAGAAATATTCGTAAAGAGAGAGAAAGAGAAATATTCGTAAAGAGAGACAAAGAGAGAGAAAGAGAAATATTCGTAAAGAGAGACAAAGAGAGAGAAAGATAAATATTCGTAAAAAGAGACAGAGAGAGAGAGATTATATTCGTAAGGATAGGGAGAAGAAATGTTGTACATGTATACCACACGGTCTGTCCCTATAAATTATAGACCGATCAATTTTATCCGAGCACATTCCATTAATAAAGATATCTAGCCACATACATGTCACAGGACAATTTATTTACCCTATATGAAAGTTGATTATTTTAATAGTGTATGATAAAAAAATCAATTTTTCTTCTTAAATAAACTAAACAACGTTCCCAGCTGTTCAAATGTCTTCTTTTATCTATCATGTATAAACGCACGTCAATATGAAATATGATTTTGATCTTGTAATCAGAAATAATTTGTTATTTTCCCTTTCTTCGCAGCATTGTGTACAAATGTATCTCGTCTTTCATAGATTTTGTTGGCATTAAGACCTTGATAACATTGTCGACGAGTGATGTTGAAACATACAATTTACGTGAACTGTAACGCTTCATTGCAAACATTATCATTTACATTTCACAAATATTTCCTAGCGTATAAATCTCCTATGAAGGCGTACCATATAAATATAACATGGCGATAAATTACAGCTATTTATTAAAGATAATGGAAAATGTCTTAGCGGCAACATCTTGCTATGGTGAATTAGAGGTCTTCAGACATGTCCAACCACGCCTTTCAGATGTTTAAACTTTGGTATCTAGATAAACCTTCTAACCATGTATAATAGAACAAATCCCAGAGAACACATTGACTTAGCGAAAGCTTAACCAAATTGGTCGAGACCTACAAACAACAACAAGTACCTCAAGCTATGTCCGAATCTGGAAAATTATATTCTTCTTTTCAAGACAGGGTTGAAACTAAATTATTTGGGTAACACATATGAAGATTTGAACTTTATAAATTAAAAATGTAGCACTTTTTGAGTTGACAAAAGATAAATGTAATTGCTAGACACTTTTCATTTGTGGTCTCAGCTTAGAGATTTCAAAATTCATTTTATCTGCTATCAAATTGATTTATCATATTGTCACGATAACTATACTATACTATTGATATAGATCGCTGGCTCTAAAATAACACATTGAATTAACATCAACAAGGGATTTAAACAAATTTTTCGATTGCTTTTTGGATCACGTGTTACTGTATCTTTATCGGAAATGCATGCCTCTTTGTTAGACACTTAGAGAAAAAAGAATAACAAACGCTCTCGTTCTCTCGTCAATCCCTTTGGTCCATATTTAAGAGGTCTTACTCAAACTTATTTACTAAACGCTCAAAAGATTAAGACTGAACGTTTGTAATCTTTAAACTATGAAATATGAGCTCGATCACTAACCGGAAGTGCAAATGCAAAAACAGGAAAAGCAGAATAAGAAAGCAAACAAAAAACTTTCATGAAAATTCGGTCATTGGAAAGGCTAATTTGACGTCAATTTCACAGGTGATTTTTTTAAAACAAAGCGTACAGATTAAATCAACTAGATGCCATTAGCCTAAACACTTTCAAAACTTTTTGTATCGCATATATAATTGGAAGGTGCAGTATGTACGGTCGGGAACTGTACTAGTAGTGTTAGCTGCACCTGTGTATTTATTGAACATGTTCTACAAGTACATTTCCACTTTTTTGGGGGGGGGGGGGGGGGAGAGGGGGCGGTTCTTTTTTAAAAATCCTGGATTTGCATCTAGATAAGACATTAGCAGAAAACGTTATATGAACCTTTGTAAAATAACTGTCATAACCTCTAGCATAACATACTGATGTTTTAATCCACGGATGTTTTAATCTCGTGCGTATACTATGCCCATGCCTTGACCATTCTTTCACACTTATTATCAGATACAAAGATTTCCCATGAATTCACTCTGATAAATTGACAGAATGGTGAAGCAATTCACTGATAAACATTTCAAGAATCAAGATAATTTCTGCGATTGACTTCAACAATAATGGTAATACCCTAGTCAAAACTATCGATAGAGAAAATAACATTTTGTACGAAAAATTCATGACCAATTTATTAAATGTTTGACTTGTAAGTCTTGTATCTGACACATCGCATGTTGGTTTTCATCTATATTCATTATATATGTATAGAAGTGTCTCGTGGAATATGATCAATCTATTCTTGTCGCCTGCTAAAGCATTTGTTAGAGTCTTGTGTCAGTAAAACGTTTAATGCAAGTTCGAAATTGGTCAGTGATTAAAAGCAACCTATTGACACTGAATTGAAGGAATTTCAGTCTGCCAAATTATATTAGATTAACGAATAAATAGATGGGTACCTTGTGCTATTGTCTGCTTTATTTTAGTTAAACATTCATTTCATCATGCTCAAATGTGCAATTTATCATTGCTACGGATTAACGGAACCAGCGTTGATGTTCAGAATGAGAAAATTAATTCTAATGTGAATAAAAGATGACCGAACAGTCAGATTATATTTTGTTTTTAATTTCAATAATCAGGGTTCAGATCTATTTTCTTTGACACAAAAAGACAGGACAAAAAATCCTGGATAGGTTATAAAAGTTACATTGGCTTCGTCTCCAGTGTCCGGAAATATATGGACACATAGAGAACACCTATTTGGCTGATCACATCTATTTGTTGGATAACATCATTATATAATTTATTAGAAATACTGTTCATATGATTGTAGCATTTTTTCGGGCTTCGCCTTTAACTGCCTATTAGGGGTGAAAGGGGATTCATTAATAATAGGACTTGGTCTAGTAAATATAATAGTCACAGATTTATGACACTTAAAATAATGCATCTATCTATCCATGCTGTATGATTCTCCACTCCAACATCGATGCAGGTCGACATATAACTGTCGTGAGGGGAGATATAATTATCAACTGGTCTGATAAATCGTCTGAAAATACATGTATGACAAAATCAAATAAAACGAACTTTCCTACCTGAACTTGACCTTTTAAGTAGAAACACTTACCTGAAAATAAAAAAAAGAACAAATTAACTTTAAATACATAAAATTAAATATGAGAAATATACTTTTATTACAACAAAACTTTTTTTCAATTATTGAATTATTGAATTACTGAACCACTATCACATCACAGTAGGTGATATTAATTTCTTTGTTAAATTAAATCATCAAATCTGAAAAGATTTTTTTTTAAAAGTGTGCATGTGTTCCCCGTATTACATTCTTATGGTAAAAAAATGAACTCATACATGGGAAGTTTTGAACTGAGATTCAAAATGCACAAAGTAATAATAATGGCATAGTTGATGCATCACAGGCATACACACAATACATGTACAATATAGATTGGTTTGACATTTCGACCATGAGAAGTCTTTGCTTTGTAGCCTCATATTTTGTGAACATAGTTGAAATAATAAGTTTTACTTGAACTTCTTTTTTCTTCAAAAGCATTGCGTGTTAAAACAAAAACAGAAAAGAAAGTCCCTTATCAAATGGCAAAATCAAAAGCCCAAATACATCAAAGGAATGGACAACCACTTTCATATTTCTAGGCATTTTTTTACTCGGAAAATGGTGGACAAAACCAGGTTTATAGCTAGCTAAACCTCTCACTTGTACGACAGAACGACATTCGCATCAAATTACATTATATTGACAACGATGTGTAAACGAAACAAATATACATGATAGGTAAAAATATCACAAATAGGGGTATACCACAGCAGTCATCATTGTAAACGGGAATTGAAAAGAATAGTCAAATTCATCTAAGGTCATTTTTGCATGAGGGAGTTGGAACCTTGGTCTCTTATTTATTTATAATTAATCAAAGTTTTTTTAGAAAAGTATTGACATCTACATGTATCATGACTGTACTAAAGAATTGACGGATGAATTCTGATGATGAAAGGGGAAATGTACCAAATGCAGTGCAAAAAAGATAGACAACATTATTTCCAAAGGAAAAGAGACGATGAAACCAAATAATCATAACCGACTAAACAGGAAAACTCGAGAGAGTTCAAAATGTAAGTGAATAGCTGGTTCAAACACAACGATATCATGATACAAAAATATAGAAATGGTTAAAAGTTCAAATTACAAATATAAAAGTTTAACACTAAAACGTAAAGTGAAACATATAATTATGTAATAAATTTAAAGCTATAAAAACGGTAACTGGACAGCCAATTATTGGAAATGTATGATACATGTACATGTGTTCTTTTTTAAAGACTTTTTTAAATAATTAAACGTATCACATAAAGAAGTGCTATATGCCATCAGGTAGAGCAAATTTGAAATATCGAACCGAAAAGGGACAGCCAGGAAAACGGTCACCGTTAGAAAGATCCTGCCATATTTCAGCTATAATTAGACTCAAATATAAATGTACATGTGTATGATGAATGGCTTGAACTTCTTAAAGTCTAGTGACATATTTGTAGTCTATTCAGTACATGAGTATAAAACGTGGGCCATATTTTCAACGTTTGGTAACATGTTGAAGGAAGACATATCATCATACCCGGGCTATATCTTCGACTTCACACAAGTATTTGCGTACACCCTTAAATACTGCATACTCAGTGGAGAAGCAGAAAACTCTAATTTTCAAGTCGATGGTTTGACCCGAAACAGAACCACGGCCTCTCGCACTGGGAAGCATGTAACAACAAGACCACCGAGACAGATATATTTCCATCAAAACGAAGGTATCAAAAAGGATTACCATCAATGCAAGTTAATAACCTGACTGAAGCTATGGAATAAGTCGCTTAAGACATTTTAAATGTTATAATTGGCTATCAATCAAAATTCTTAACAACTTGAACTGCATTTAACAAAAATACGCATACGTTTTTCAAATCAATATACACATTATGATTGATGGTATTTGGCGATTTGAAGGGACATATATAGCTTTTAAACGTTAGAGAAGGCTATTATACTTCCTTGTTACATTGGTATACCGGGAGTTCATCAATTAGTGCTTTTATAAATATTGACAAGGTTGTCGTGTCATCCATGTTTGTGATCACGCAACAAAAAAGTCAAAAAAACCCACACAAAACAAGTACAGCAAGGCCTCAGACAAGTTTCACTGTAGACTAATGAACAGTTCAAAATGTTAAAAAGGGGGGCCTTGGTTGCCAAGTGGGCTAAGTATTTAATCGATTGAATCACTAGCTTTTTAACATTGAATTTGTGAGTTCGAACTCTGCATTCGATTCAAATCTTAAAAATTCCTTTTAACTCCCAGCTTTTTTGCTAAAGATTGTTGTTTCTATCTTGGCACCTCTACTTCCTGTGACAATAAAACATACATTGTACCTACTTGAAATAGCCAATAGCGCCACAAGGCTGCAGTCGCATCCACAAAGTGGAAAGGGATTAATATACTAAAGTTGCAATAATTGCGATGAGATATGAGCGTGTATTCCAGGTTAAAGGCGTTTTGTTAAGTAACGAAATAAGAAAACATCAAGCATGCAATCAAAATCAAAAAAGAGAAAACAAATACAACAAAAAGGTCAAACGAACAGATGAAATGACAAAACTAGATCTCAGAAGATAAGAACAGGTCATACCAAAAGTGTCACTCGAAATAGAAGTAAAATTGAGAAATATAAATGGGGAATTTGTCAAAGAAACAACAACCCGAACCATTGCATTTCCTATTATAGCTTATTATAGATAAATGTGCTTCATGAAAGGTACACGAGGTGGTATCCAGAACATTTTCTTTGTATACATATACTGTAATCAACAAATATATGTCTCCTTTTTCAACCCGAACAATCTGCTCTTTAACATAAACATAACATAAGCTGGCTCCATGTGACGCTTACTGCAGATGTAAACTATACACGCATACGCAAGCTTTTCAGACAACTAGGATTTAGTAAAAAAAAAACATTTAAGAAAAACTGAAATTATACGTAACAATAACAATTCACAGAAGAAGAAAAACATTGGTATGTGCAGATGCATCAAACACAGATCTTTATATAAATAAACATTACAACTTAATGTGTTTATGCAAGTGTTATGCATTCAATACATGATATAAGATTTATACTTCAAAATAGGCTAACCAGCATTCGAAGGAAATTAGTTTATTAATATTTACAATCCCAATACAATCTATACAAAGGTGACACAAATGCAAAAAGGTTTTCTTTTCAACAAAAATGCCAAAAATAGCCTTATGGTTATTTGGCCCTTCAGTGTATTTTAACTTAAGTAATTCCAATCAAATAATCTTCTATCGACAGTTTCACAATGCCCAGTAATGGTCTTAAAATAAGTAGCTCTTAAATAGTTGTACGATAATCTTCAACAATTCGTTTACACGTGCAGGGACGATTTTAAGAGGTAGCTGCCCTGCTGACGGGACAATTGTCACCAACCATGTTTTGTTAAAGAAAATTAAGAAAAACAAAACGGTCTAAAAGTCAGTATTGTAGTCTTTATAAAAAAGAAGATGTGGTATGATTGGCAATGAGACATCTCTCAAAAAGAGACCACAAAATTTATGGTTTAAGGTCACAGTACGGACTTCAACAATGAGCAAAGTCCATACCGCATAATCAGCTATGTTTGTTACATAAGGGAGCTACAATTTGATTTTTATGTGGGGGGGGGGGGGGGGGGGGGGGGGGCTTAGATGAATTTATTTGTCCTGCCTTTTTTTTTAGTTGTAATCTCTGTCCTGCCTTTTTATTTTTCACTCTATCCGGTCCTGCTTTTTTTTTTTAGTTTATCCTGACTTTTTTTTACATAAATTATCATCCTGACTTTTGTTTTTTGCAAGTGTCTCATCCTGCCTTTTTTTTTACTCAAAACTCCTGTCCTGCCTATTTTTTTCAAATTTCATCTTAGCCCCCCCCCCCTAAAAATCAAATGGTAGCTCCCTAACTGTTATCGTGTCATAAAACTTTCGAGCATGATTTGTGTACTCAGACTCAAAAATCAACCAATCAAATTGCTGGATTTCATGTTTCGAGCATGATTTTTGTGCTCCGAGCACTGAGCAAAGTTTTATGCCTTTAAGGCCAGGCCTCGGGAAAACGGTCATATGCACTAGAGTCAGAAATTTAAGAATAAGAAAAACAAGACTTATGGTTATATGATTGTTATATGATTATTGCTATTTAAGAGAAGATTTCTTTTTGTTCTTGCTGGTGTGAAAGTAACCATCTGTGTTTACAATAAGTAAAAAACACGTTACTTTTATACTTCAAACAAAATTTGCAAACAAATACATTTATAATCAATGGCGGAATTCAAAAGATATTTTTTTTAACTTCATTATAAAAGATCTGTTTTGATGAAAATTAAGATTTAACGACTGTGTTTTGATTGTACAGCAGTAAAGCTGTATATTAGTAATGGAAATGATACAAATAATATTTTTATAGGTTTGTGAAGTGGTAAATATATATAAAAATAATGATCACTTTAAGCAAAGGTTGCTGGTGAAGATTTGAATCAGACAACGGCTAAGTGTAATGGATTTTAGATGTTATTAATGCACACTTTTGTCTCTTTTTTCTCAAAATTAGATATTAATGTTTAAAGCTACATGCATTAATAGGAATAAGATCGGAGCTCTTTACAACCTCTCCCTTTGCCCCTAAAATAGAATGGTACAAATAACAAGATGGACGTCTGTATTTTCGTTCAATGACGTAACGGTAAAAAAATAGAATTTGGTTGTCAGACAAATATAACGAACCTCAACAGACAGTGTTTAGCTGCAAGTTTTACATGAAAACCAAACCGTTGTGCAAATGAGACTCTTTCTGACAATTTAATCATGCTATTTAAGTTTTGACATGAATCAATCATTTGGATAGGAACTGTCATATTAGGCGATGTTCTCTGGATTTCGCATGCATGTACCAAACTAACCAAACACTGCAATCAATGATTTAAAGTGTACCATATACTTGGGTGTTTAATATCTGTCGTTAAAATACACAATAGTGCAAATAATTAAAAAGGAGAATCTTGTTTTCACTTTATGCTTCATTGAGGATTAAAAAGATATTTTAGTATAAATTAATAAATGAGTCTAAAAACCAAAACCAAAATTCAATAACTATAACTTATTAATATGAAAAGTTCTTAACAATTGCTTTAAATGATAATAGAAAAATGAGTTATATCTATATACCAAGTTCATATTGCATCCGACATATTTATGAAGGTTATAATTCATTCTTCATTACAACTCTCAAAACGTACACGAGGAAGCACTATAGGCCCTTTAAAATCCCAGCCTCGTATTGAAATCAACGATATACAGCCTACTACAAGAGCGGTGAAACTTAATCAGATCTATTAATGGTACTTTTCAATGGTGGTTCTCTAATGGATAATGGCTCTTCTGTCTAATACAAAATATTTCAACAACCATTCAAACTGTTTATTATCCTTGCATTAGCTTGTCTCTCACTACGACTCAATAACCAATTATAGCCTCGATATCATCGACAGCAATTTGCCAAATGTTCCCTTTTTAAGTGGACATAACGTAGAATGTATGGAAAACTACTATTATATTTTGTCTAGGAAGTTATTTATTAGGCACAGGGAGGGGAATGTAGCGACAGTATTGTTTCCGGAAGTAAATTATATTTCTTTATTTAATGGAAAACCCCTTTTTTCTAAATTTGACAAGTTTACTCGATTCCTCAGATTTATATTCTACACAAGTGCTGATCGACAAAAGGCATTGACCTGTTTTTCATTCAATAAAATATAATGAAGTAAAAAATTATAAGCTCGGTCTGCAAACAGTTAAGCAAGATCGGCTGGCATGATAATGGTGTTTCCTCGAGTATCTTGTTTTTAAATAAGGAATTAAGCTTCATTTAGAAGCCGTCAAAATGAATTTTAATTCTCCTTATTTTTGTAAAGTTTGTCCACTGCTTTTTGCAAGATTTGCACCAAAATATTTGAAGTTTAAATTTTTTAACCGTATTAAAATCAATTGAAATAGCGTCTAAAGCGTTGTTCCGGATTTACCTTCAACAGGAACACACAAAGCCAAATATTTGAAACACAGGGATGTATAAGAACCAAGGCAGTCGAAGAAATATTTGAGCTATATGATAAATAGAGTAAGTATTTAAGAAATAGAAATAAATGTTTTTCTTTTGAGATTATACAGTTGTGTTACATCAGCTAACAGTCAAACCCTATCTTCATTCGCGATTTGTGCAACATTTACTTCTACGATTTCCCTATTTGGATTAAAGCGTTTAACTGTGAGAAGTCGTTGTTTATGTCTTTATTTTTTCCTTACGATGTTGTCCTTGTCTAATTAACCGAGGTTCTTTTGTGATATGCTAATAAAAGAGAAATCTGACGAAACGGCCATAATTACATTGCAACCTCTCAGTTGTTTGTATTCCTAATATTCTATTCTACATTAAGACTTCTTCTTGATAACCTTAATGGAATCATTGACCAAAACATTGCTTGGTGATAGCTGTGTGTGTTTCTGCAATATAGATAATTATACCATCAGCCACTCATAATGAAATCTTTGTCTCGACGACCTGTTTGTATGTCGTGTCCTCGGAGGTAAAACAATGTGTCAATAACCTGTCCTTTTATCAAATATTCGAATGACACGGATGTCTGCAAGAATATGTTCAAACTGTATACAGGATTTGTGTTTTAATCAAAGTATTCTTTCTGTCCTTGAGAAATTTTATTAAATAAATAAACCGTCCATCTATATATAGATATATGTTATTAATATCAACTTCACTTTTTAAAAACATTTATCATGTATAGTTATATTTCTTGTCACTTGTGTATACATTGTACTATGTTTGCATTTTAACCCGTCAGGGTTTCATGTTTTTTGCAATAAAGATTAAATTAAAGAAGATCGAATAACTTTCATTTATGAAATATACCATACAAAGGACAAGGTATGATAAGGGCCGTTTTTGGCCCCCCTTTTTCCAGAATTTTTTAACTTTAAAGTTGAAACCCATCACGCTTGTGTAATGAACTTCAGTATCTGTTCGTCCCTGTAGAATCTTATTTTTGGGTGTTATGTACTCAAATATGTTCAAACTTAGACCTTGAAAAGGCTATAACGACGAAAAGTGTAAGAAATCTACAATTTTGTCATGTTCGGAGACGAAATTTAACATCAGCGCCAACGTAGACCATCTTGAATTTTTTAACCATCAACTGTACTCTTCTGTATCTTTCCCATAATAAAAGATCATGGTGGTCTACGTTGGCGCTCATGTCTAAAAAATTTAAAAATAATCCGATTGTTTACATTATTTTGGCAAGTCATTGTAATACGTCATAGGGAACGGCACGGGTAAGAAATTATTCCGGGATATAAATCGATCAGAATATCACGTACGGATAGTATTACGCCGTACCCAGTCATCAAGACATGTCACTCTCTTAAAGAAATATGTTGAACGTGAAATTAGACCCATGTAAATCGAAATAGTATAACACTTTGCAGCCAAATACAGAGTTGTGTCCCTTGAAATATGGTGAATTAATTTTTATTCATTATTATTTTCAAATATTCCACGAAATCTTACAAATGAATTTTATAATAAATTCACAATATATTTCAGCATTTCCTTCTTTAAAATATTGTGAATACGATTCTTGAAGTGACAAACAATGGCATTTTACAGGCTATGCATATTTGTCATACATACTGTATAAATCTGATACTGTATCTTCAATAGTAGTTTTAATCTATCTGAGTTTTTAATGTACCGGTAATCATCATGTAAATGTGAAATGCTATATTCATAACTTTCACTATTATTTATGAATTATAAGTGTGCCACTTCTTGTAAAACTTGAAGTTTTTTATGCCCCATTTATTGACATAATGTTTTCCGGTCTTTGCGTCCGTCTGTTCGTTCGTCCGTTAATCCGTCCGACCGTCTGTTCGTTCGTCCATCTGTCCCGCTTCATGTTAAAGTTTTTGGTCGAGGTAATTGTTGATGAAGTTAAATTCCAATCAACTTGAAACTTAGTACACATGTTTCGTATGATATGATCTTTCTAATTTTAATGCCAAATCAGAGATGCTGTCCCATTTTCATGGTATCCTATACTGGGGACACATTCTTACATAATTTTTATTTATGTTTTTTTTTATTAAACATACTAATTCCTTGATAGCTATCTTTCATTTAATACTAAAATTGAGAATGAAATGGGGAATGTGTCAAAGAGACAACAACCCGACCATAGAGCAGACAACAACTGAAGGCCATCAATGGGTCTTCAATGCCGCGAGAAACTTCAACACCCTGAGGCATCTTTCAGCTGGTCCTTAATCAAATATGTATACTAATTCAGTAATATTTGGCGTCATACTAAACTCCGAATTTTACACAAGAAACTAAAATTAAAAATCATAAAACACTAACAAAGGTCAGAGGCTCCTGACTTAAATGCTGCGTGGTTAAACTATTTTTTTTAGAGTTCAACCCTGTTTTTGGTAACAGCATATGATTTAATATTTACTTCATCAAGATATAAATATGATACCAAAAAAAACAAACACATTATTTAATCGTTGCTAAGCATCTGTTTTGGTTGCTAATCAGGCTTTTTATCAGCATGATATACTTTGAATTACTTTCATTTCTTACTTCTAGTTATTCTTGCATGTTTAACTTTTCCATAAACCTGGTTTTACTCTAAATTGTACAATTAAAAATCAAAAGGGTTTTTCTGTAGTTCAATTTGATTTCTATCTTTTTCGGCTGTTGCTAAGCAACTTTTAGGTTGCTATGGTCAATATCATTTTCTTGAAAAAATAATGATGACTCAGACATCATATATACGAAAGAAAAATCATTTACGGTAGCTAAATCTTTAAATATTGCTATATTTATACCTCATATGGCCGAAATTACAAATTTTTGAACCGTTGCTAGGCAAAATTTTTGTTGCTAGGTTGTTGCTAAGCATTTTTTTGAACTGAAATTGAAGTGACTTTTCCTTTGAAAACTCAAGTTATTGTTAAACAAACAATATTATTTTTGAATTATTCTAATGTGTAATGAGAAAGCAATGCAGATGTGATAATTTGGCTATTTATTAAAACCGTTGCTAGGCAACCTTCCTTCCACCGGAACATAAAAAAAATCATAGTTTTTAAGAGTTTCTATCCTAAGGCTATCAATGATGTATATATAAACTTATTTGGGAAGGGGGCCAAAAACGCCTCTTATCATACCTTGTCCTTTGGTCAAATTATTGTAATATGTATTTTTTACTTCTTCTAATTGTATTTTGTTCGTTTAACTGATTATTATATTTGCTTTTCAGTCATATCATTGTTATATTTATTTCCCTAATTTTCCCTATTTTATCTTCCTAGTTTGCCCTGATTTTGTTGGTTGTTGGATATATTTTATTACGATGACAATGAGGCTAAACAGACAACTACAACCCAGAGAGATCGTAATGGGTAATCAAATAAAACTATATTCAATATTGCAACTGGCAAATTATATTGTTATGATCTGATTATTACTAAGAGCATATATCAGATGGATTCGTGTAATGCTGTTAACGTGGTTTGCATAGACTTCATTTTGCAATGTTTATACTTAAAGTTTCTTTCCGACACAATTTTGCAGTGTTTACTCTTTAACAATTTATACTCCTTCTTTTGCTCATTTTTACAATTTATACTCTTTCCTTTCCTCATTTTCTACAATATATACTCTTTCTATTACTTTTTCCTTTCCACATTTTTTACAATTTATACTCATGCATTCTATACTCTTTCCTTTACTCAGTTTGACAATTTATACTCCTTCCTTTACTTGTTTACAATTTTTTTACTAATTTCTTTCCTCGTTTCAGAAGCTTAATATAGCTTAAAAGCAGATTCAAAAACGTTTTGCTTCATTGTGAAGGTTGTTCATTTACATAAATTACCTATTACTGCTAATGATGGTAATGTATTCCATTTTATTGAACTTTTGTAGATAATGATGCTGATTTGAAATAACATTATGTATTAAAAAAACTAAAGTCTACAAGTTACTTAATGGATCTGGGCTATCGGAGCGATCTGTTTTATTGTGATGGTGATGGTTTTGATGGCTTTGTTTACCAAATGTTTCCGTAATTAGGATGTCGTAATAAAGTACCATGTGATTTTCAAATAAAGACCCCAAATTTAACATAATCATTAGCAATTAATTTCTTGTTTAATGATAAGTGTGTTTGCCCATAGGAAAATATAACAATACAAACTGAATCATTATCATTACTATAGATGTTACATGTAATTAGCTTTTGAAATAGCAGCATCCTCAACTTATTATAAGCACTTTTAGAAGAATACCAAACTAGTCTTTAAACCTGCTTTGAGTATATTAATGAATTTGATATACCGAATCTGTAATATATTGTTAACTAGTTATACAGATGGAATGCATTGCTAACTAGTTGTACACAAACGGTATGTGTTGTAGATTAGCTAGACTAAAATATACGGTATATGACATGTAATTAACAAAACTTTCATATATCTTCATCACAATTTAAAGTTTTGACAAACTTTACTGAAGGAACAGATCTTGAAATAGTAAAAAAATGAATCTTGGAGCCATATATATATAATTAAACTATGACTTGTTGCTTATAGATGCAAGAGATTCAAAAATTACTTTAGAACAAATGAACGATCGGAATAACGATGGTAAACAACCCTTGAACCTGTCATCATTCCGAATGCATGTCGATTCGTTAAAGACAACTGTCATATTTGTAAACTGCAGGTAATAATCATATTACCGGCAATGTGCTGTTGTTCAAATATCAAAATAAAATAAATAACATAAACCTGTCGGTATGGTATCGGAGAGTATTTAAAGACGAAGAAACACCAATTATTTACAGGCTTGAAAGTTGCAGGATTTTCCGACTCTATTCAAATTGTTGCAGACTGGCGATGAGAGAAATTCAAAGCTCCAACGGTTAATTTATATCTAACGTAGCTAAACATCAACAGTCACATCAGATGGAATTGTTTTTCTTGTAAGCTCTTGAAAGCAAACATTTAAGATATGGAACTTTTTAAACAAACAAGAATTATCATTCATGTTATGGAATTATCACTTGTTTTTTGTTTTTGTTTTTGCCAAAGATGTTATCCCACGTTGAAAGACAGAAGAGCAAAACAAAACAAACAGATAAACCTGTGATAACACAGCTATTAACAAATTAAGTAATCATCACTACAGCGAGATGTAAAAAAAAACAGAAGCGAATCGAAAAATACTAACAGCATATACTCGATCAATTATCTGCCTGTAAATCCCATCTAAACATATCAATGAGTGAAGGGGAGACATTTTAGAATAGAATGTTGTAAATCACGTCAGTACCAAGAAGCACCAGCTGACTACTGGGCTGAAGACGAGAAATGTGTTTAAATGACACCATATGTAATATAAAAAATTGAAGCAACAGCAGGATTGTCCAGCACGATTTGCCTTTGTAAATTTAGACAAGAGTGTGTAACAATAATAAATACGGGATAGTCTTGGGTTAAAGGACAAGGTACGATAAGGCCTGTTTTTGCCCCCCCCCCCCCCCCCCATTTTTCTCATTTTTCAAATTCTGTTTTGAAAAGCTACTTATTAACTTATTATGTTAAAACATTCCTTGAGGTTTGAAGTTTATTTGAATGAACTTCAAAACCACTAATTTTCCCAACTGGATGAGGAGAGGGGGGGGGGGGGGGGGGGGTGTAACTTTCTGTTATTATTCAAATATTGTACTTATTATTCATTTTGCAGGTGATTTTACAACAATTTTATTATTTTTTTTAGTGCCTGCGCCAACGTGACCCAGGATGTTTTTTTTATTCCAATGTCATGAGAACTGTTTTTCCTGTCTAAATTGCCAAAGATTTTATCGGGTCACGTAGGCGCATGATACTAAGTATTACATTTTAAGAAACAATGGCCAAAAATCGTACTTTTTCCTTCTTTTTGGCGGTTTTGGTGCCCTTTTAACCCCCTCACCTCACCCTTTTTCTGAAATCAATGGTATTGAAGTTCATCCAATTTTCGAACCTAAGGGAATATCTTAACTTGATAAGTAGCTTTCCAAAACAAAATTTATAAAATGAGAAAATAGGGGGGCCAAAAAACGGGCCTTATTGTACCTTGTCCTTTTTTGGAAAATTATTAGAAAATGGGGAAATAATTCTAAAGTTATAAAAATATCAAACTAGAGACGTTCCAATATTCATGTAAACTGCAAAGTTTGTCTTTACATTCACAGCACAAATTCTTTAAAAACGCGATTATACCGAAAATTTATCATTTAATTAGCTCGTCGATGATTCGAACGAATTTTCATTTGTTTTCACTTTTTTCAAGGATTTGCATATGCAGTCCTTTTTCTACTGTTGTTTTAACTTCAATGTAACTGTTTGAACCGACGAATGTTGGTTCTATTTTTATTTTTAAGTCATGTTTATTCAACCTTCAAGTTATGTAACATTTTTAACATCTATAATTTTGCAATTAAGTGTTGTTTTAACGTTTCTTCAGGCAACTATGATGTGCATCACAAATTAAAAATTAAATTGACACGTTTCCAATTACCAATTTAAAAAAAGTACCTCGAATCTAAACATACCATTGATAATACATAATGCGCTAGGTAATGGACATCTAGTACTAGTAATCATACAGAATTCTGGATTCTCTAACTCTAGACCAATTTTCCCCACTGCTATTTATTATTTTATTTATATATCCAGCACTTAATTATTCCCTAATTCTTTAACCTTAAAAAAATCCATCTTGGTCAAACTATTCTGAGGAAGTTGGATCTTAAGTTTTTAAACTAACCAAAGATAAAAGTAAAAAAATATAATTGCGAGTGGAAATGGAAAAAGTGTCAAAGAAACAACAAACCAACCAAAGAGCAGAAAACAGTCGAAGGCCACCAATGGGTCTTCAACGCATCGAGAAAAATGCAACACCCCGAGGCGAGTTCGAGCTGGCACATAAACAAATGCGTACTATACTAGTTCAGTGGAAATACTAAACTCCAAATATAAATGATCATGAACTAAAATTTATGCAAGACTGAAAAAGGCCAGCGGCTCCTGACTTGAGACAAGTATTTCATAAATGAGCTGTAAAATAAATCACATTTACAGTGTACATGTTTCAAAGACGCATACCCAATCTTCAACTAAATCATACGTAGGATGTGTTTAAATAATCTGTGTATTTGTAATCTCCATTTTGTTGTATTACTATTTGTAAAGGACTATTGAACTTTTGCACTTTTCCACTATTTTTATTTATATTTTACATGAATTTAATTTACCAAACCAGTAACACTGCATTATATCGGTACCGAAGAAGAAAGACCTTAATTAAATCAAACTTGTGAAATAAATTATCTTTTAAGTTTTTGCATTCAGTTTAAAACGCTATCTTGTTTTGAGAGTTTATTTCGAGATAACGTAATAAAAAAGACATTCTAACAGACAAAAACATTGCTTTTAACAAATTACGGAATTACTGGCTCAGCATGAAGCGTTTCGTGAATGTGTTGATGCCGCTGTGTTTCTAAAATAATTGTACATAAATTTATCATCTGTAGCAAAATCAATTGCACAATTGCAAAAAAAAATGGGATTTTTTTTGGCAACATTCTGTCAGTTTTATTATTTTCTTGAGGTTGATGATCGGCATGATATAACTGATGAATTGATATAATAACTTATGCAAATAAAGACACATCAAAGTTAACACAACATAATGTTGGTCCTGGGATAAAATATTTGAACCCAGTTTTTCAGATACAGGAGTAACCCGCTAGGCTTATTCGCGATATTAGGCGACATATAATATAAACACTCAATGATAATGAAAGAACAAAAAACATGTTTCCATTATGATTTATTCAGAGTGCCCTAATTGATAAAGTGAATTCATTTCGAACGCTTATTTTTCCCCTGTAACATTCAGTTCTCCTTTTAATGTGATTTCCCGCTATATTTTCATAAAATTTACATTGTCTCAAAATGACATCTTGATTTGGCGTGAAATATGGAGCAATACATAATTATATTTCCCACTGGACATTTTTACAACCATATATTTAATCATTTTTACCCTAAAACGAGGTTTCATTGGTTAAAGATTCAACTATAATTAGAACAACTTAAAATATAGGTTGCATACATTTATCATTGTGTACAAATGTATCGTAAGTCGGAAAATCATTTACAGAGGCAATTTGTCAACAGAGAGTGTTATGAGTTTGAACGTTTGCTTTCTGTTGGTCGTTTGGCATTCTATTGCTGATTATCTGCGCCATTATTAAACTTTTTGACATTTCGCATTATGTTTATTTATTGAAGCAAATATAGCTTGTGTGCACTCCTCATATGCTGCACTTTTACAATGGTTTTACAGCAATACATAATGTTATCTAATCATTAGAAGCTGGGAACAGTATATCTAACGGAAAATGAATCTGATAGGCTTTTCTATATAAAATTGTTAAAAATCTCGGACTTTACCAGATTTTGCGAAATTTATGGATTTTGTTAGCGTCTGACTGAAAAATTATCAAAACTGCTCAATAAATGAACCACATAATTCAAATAGGTTTCTGTAGAAGAAAGTCGGGAAAACATGGAAATGACTGTTGCCATTGTGATGAAGTTTGAAATTTTGTCGTTGGGTTGTTATCTCAATACTTCCTATTATTTATAACATCTACGCTTTACAAATACTCAGAAATCATTAATTTTAAAGGCAGTGCACAATGCCATTACACCTGACAACAGACACAGCGAAGATCTTGCGTATTACCCCATCTAAAGGCCAAACAACGAACAAAACCCGACAGGAATTAAACCGACATACATTTTTTTAATTTAGTGAATGATAGAACATAGATTTACTGCATTTCAATGACTGATAAGACATATATCTCTGCAGAGCTGCACAAAACAACGCAGATAACTATTGACCAATTCTATTAACTTTGAGATGATAAGTGCCCACGTTATAACTTGCAGTGGATCTTTCATTTACAAAACTAATGACTTTAGTCCTTGGCGGTTAATAAAACTTGTTCAGTTTGATTATTTAGGCTGTAACTCTAACGTAGTCGTAGAGATATCAACGGTATATCTTAACTGAGAGTATTGTAGTCGTAGATATATCAACGGTATAGCTTAACTGAGAGTATTGTAGTCGTAGATATATCAACGGTATAGCTTAACTCAGAGTATTGTAGTCGTAGATATATCAACGGTATAGCTTAACTCAGAGTATTGTAGTCGTAGATATATCAACGGTATAGCTTAACTGAGAGTATTGATTTATTATAAAATCTATCGTAGATATATCAACGGTATAGCTTAACTGAGAGTATTGATTTATTATAAAATCTATCGTAGATATATCAACGGTATAGCTTAACTGAGAGTATTGATTTATTATAAAATCTATCGTAGATATATCAACGGTATATCTTAACTCAGAGTATTGATTTATTATAAAATATATCGTAGATATATCAACGGTATATCTTAACTGAGAGTATTGTAGTCGTAGATATATCAACGGTATATCTTAACTGAGAGTATTGATTTATCATAAACAACGGTATATCTTAACTGAGAGTATTGTAGTCGTAGATATATCAACGGTATATCTTAACTAAGAGTATTGATTTATCATAAAATCTATTTTTATTTCCAGGTTAATTGCTATAGCTTTGGATACCACTGATATCTTCCGTGGTTTTGTAGTGATTTTCTTTTAATTAGAGATACGCTGTTGTTTTTATTGTAAAGAATTTCTGTCAAAGATTGTTTTATGGAACATTGATCCTGCTGGCTTCCGGCGGAGCGAATTGTATATTTTGTATTTCATATATATCATATATCATATATGAGAAATTGTTACTAAGATTTCAATAACTAAAGTAAAATGAAATAGAAATCTTTAATTTTCTAATAACTCACGAAGGACGTCCGTAAACTCTTGGTTATGAACGTCTTATGTATCATAATTATTTCCTCTCCTTTATATTATAGCATGGACAGTTTTGTATTGTCCAGCGCAAAATTATTGTATTGACAATTTTATTGAAATACGACAATCGGAGATAAAACATAATACATTGAGGGCCGTTGAATGTCTAAAAGCCAAAGAGGAATGCATATATTTCTGAAACAAATCAGAAAACCTCGCAAACAGTCATATACCATCAATGCTGTAAATTTTATATAGATATAAGAATATGTGGTATGAGTGCCAAATGAGACAACTCCCAATACAAGTCATACTCATTAAAAAGTGTTTTATACTTCTTGTATCTCAAACCAATAAAAGAAATTTAATTTTAGACTAATTTACAAGACTTTTGTTTACAAAATACAAAGAATTTAAAACTACAGCTGCATGAACATTTCGAGTTACCAACTCTAAAAGATAAATGTTCGGGTCATAGAAATAGCAAATAAGAATTGAAATTGAAACTTCTTACAGAACATAATCACACGAGAAGTAACAATTACATATTCTTTCTAAATAAAACATTAATAAAAAATACTTGAAATCACTCTAATTACCAGAGACATTTAAACCATGTATTATATGTCTCGGTTATTACTAACATTACAATTGATCAGATCTGATAATTGCAACAAGATCCGATAATTAATAAATCTTTATTCTTTTCCAATGTTTTTTATGAAGCTGATTGATTTTCATGATGAAACTTGAACTTCCTATCATATGATTCCGCAATTAGATTTTTCTCGGTAGAAACTATTTAGTTACATGGATTAATACACTATGTAATTCACTAATGTTCTTCTTGCGTAATGAGGCATGAATATAATCATTCTTTTAGTATTGGTGTTAATTTGCTTAAATAAATATATATCCTGGTTTAAATAAACGTTAAATAAATGAGATGTGAGGTACAAATGCACTCCTCAATGAGACAGCATCACAACAAACAAGGACTACTAAACATTCGTAAACATCCGGTCTAAAATGATTTGGACCTTGACATTACACATATTAAACGTTAGACCACCCGAGTTATAGAAAGCTTGATCTCAATTCGCGTACTATCCTATGTGAAAAAAGCTATAAAATGCTCCCGACCTGGGATAAGCAAAAAAGCAATTGGCGAGGTTTAATTAGTTAATTAAGCAGTCAATCCATCATGTTTTACGTGTGTTTTCACTTAAAGTACATAATGACCAATTTATGACGGGCGGTTTTGGGTCAATGTCAGCGAATAAACTCATCATAGATACCAGGACTAAATTTAGTAGATACGCCAGACGCGCGTTTCGTCTACAAAAGACTCATCAGTGACGCTTGAATCCAAAAAAGTTAAAAAGGCCAAATAAAGTACGAAGTTGAAAAGCATTGAGAACCAAAGTTCCTAAATTTTTTGCCAATTCAGCTAAGGTAATCTATGCCTGAGGTAGAAAAGCCTTAGTATTTCAAAAAATTCAAAAATTTGTAAACAGTAAATTTATAGATATAACTATCTCAATGACATATCAAGTCAGTACAAAAAGTGCTGACTACTGGGCTTGTGATACCCTCGGGGAAATAAATCTCCACCAGCAGTGGCACCGACCCAGTGGTTGTAAATAAACTCATCATAGATACCAGGACTAAATTTAGTAGATACGCCAGACGCGCGTTTCGTCTACAAAAGACTCACCAGTGACGCTCGAATCCAAAAAAGTTTAAAAAGCCAAATAAAGTACGAAGATGAAGAGCATTGAGAACCAAAATTCCTTAAAGTTTTGCCAAATACAGCTAAGGTAATCTATGCCTGAGATAGAAGAGCCTTAGTATTTAAAAACAAATCAAAAAATTGTAAACAGTAAATTTATAAATATAACCATATCAATGACAATTCATGTCAGCTCAAACAGTGCTAACTACTGGGCTTGTAATACCCTCTGGGAAATAAATCTCCACCAGCAGTGGCATCGACCCAGTGGTTGTAAATAAACTCATCATAGATACCAGGACTAAATTTAGCAGATATGCCATACGCGCGTTTCGTCTACAAAATACTCAGACAGTGTCCAAACATCACAAAAAGCCCAAATATAGAAATACACAGGGATTAAGCTATCAGCATCATTACACGATTCAACAAAAAAGCGAATTATAAAAAAAAAACATGAAATCTTTCTAACTGAGTTTTGATGACATTGATTGATTGATGGTTACTTAACGTCCAGTGGCAAATACTCATGCATGTTCAGTTCACCGACCCCATCCCCCCTCCCGATCATCGCTAGATTTTTTGTACAGCCAGAAATTTATAGTAATGTTATCTACTGCATGTAAACCTTTTGAATTTAAAATTGAGAATGGAAATGGGGAATGTGTCAAAGAGACAACAACCCGACCAAATAAAAAACAACAGCAGAAGGTCACCAACAGGTCTTCAGTGTAGCGAGAAATTCCCGCACCTTTTGAATTTGTTGATTTTACATCATTTTATCGTCTGATGTTTACATTTTACTTGATTCGTGCATCTTTAGATTGATCCATGCCACTTAAAATTGACCCATACATCTTGAGATTTATCCGTGCAACTTACGATTGATCCGTGTATCTCAAGATTGTTCCGTGCAATTTAAGATCGACCCGTTCATCTCGACAGAATTTAATCTATTTAAGTGTTAAAACAATGATAACACCTTACACAGAGTTGTTGTATGATATGACAGTCAAAAGGATATTTACTTAAATGTTGATAAATTAATTCCACATTGACGATTTGTAAATAGACGCATCTGATATCATGGCCTTTCCGAAACCTATTTATATTATATAATCTCTAAACGCGGCAACACTAAAAAACTGGGATTAATGTTTGCACGACATGTTCTTTTCGACAAGGTTATGAAAGTGTTTGAATGACATTTGAAAGGTAAAAACAATCACATAACCGGAATTGTAATCTTCAAACTTGATGTGAAGATTTGTTATGTCACGAAATCAGAACGAGTGGGAACGTGTGTGTTTGCAAATATCATTGAACCAAAATGTGGGGGTCATTGAAAGACGTTATAAACCAAACGATACATTTGTGTTATTTCTGCATTTATATGGTTGTAATGGATTGAGCCTTAGTACTTAAAACTGTTAGTAACCTACTGCTACTTTTTAAAGATTATATGGTTTTATCTATATATTAAGATCATTATCTTTCAAAGGTATTTGTCAAACCAGTATTGTCTATCTCTAGTCCTGTTGTGGTTGTCATCATGGTAAAAGTCAGACGCGGATGTAGTCGACATGAGATTTAAACCCGGCTGCAAGAACAAATAGACAGAGGAATAAAGAATTAAATTAATTTGGTTCTCGTAGTTTATCGTTATCATTCAAAACTTTTCTAAACTCGATCAACAAAAGTATGTTTTATCTTTAGATCTACAAGGTATTTAAAAATATCATTGAAAGTTCATTATCTGAAAACAGGTCAAAACGTTTGTTGGCACATTTTCTTCTAGTTCTCATGATATAAGACTGATAAAGTTTTTATTGTTTTAATGCAATTGAATGACAGCTGATCAAACAATAACTGAAATGTTCATAGAAATATGTGTTCTACCTTACTCCGAGACCGCAAGCGTATTAGGTCTGTTAACTTATATATATGGCCACAAGTTAATTGTTTTTTCTTTTTAGTATTTGATTTATATTAAGATCCATTTTGTTAAATCTTGTGATAAATTTTATTTGGCAATCGTCAATGGTAGTCAGCAGGGTTGAAGAACATCAGTTGTTCGACCTGTTAGTCAAATGCGATTTGGTTAAATATACTTTTTCACTTTTTTTGGTCTTTTGGAAAATGTTGTTTGTGCTGTATTTAAACCCTTCTACAAGGAAATTTGTTTTACATACACACGTATAAAAATTGCGGTTTTTATCCAACGCAATCATAGGTTTGAACGTAGTTTCCAATTCAAGTTGGACTCGTATATACTAGTATAGATATACATTTACACACACAAATGTATTTGAAATCGGATGAGGAATTATTCATGTTTTCAATGCGATGTGATAAAAAAAAATGATATATTTTTGAATGAAAATCCCAGCGCGAACAAAAAACTACAAACATCAAATGAACTTTGATTTGGCTCTCACTTTCACAGTTAAACAATCTGATTGACAGTTATACAGTAAGAACGAACTCCAAAATGGAGTATAATCAATTGCTCATGGGAAACTTTAAAATGGAGTAAAATCATTTCCTCGTGACAAGTTAAAGAGAACAGGGTATTAGGACCTTTTATAGGTAGTTTTCAGTCCAGCTTCTCCTTCGCCAATGAACCCGTGTCTCTTCTGTGATTTAGAGGTTATTTTTTTGTATTATTTTGCCACTGTAACATTGACTTTACCATACCTCTCTTATTATCAATAAATATTATATTCAATCACCAGCCATACGGTTTAAGATCTATAATGTAATAAAACAACGATGCAAAACAATTTAGACCTGACAACATTGAGCCTCGTTATGGCAGAAGAAACAAATTAGAGCGGGAATTGAGACATGTCATCGGCCACGCGATATTTGCATTTACACTTGATTCTATGAAATCAATTATTTAAAGCGACTAACCAAATAATTCTGTGTAAACGTAGAACCACAATCACAGGACAAATGACTTTTCTGTAATTTTCTAATCGCCATCATGTATTTGGGTGTTCTTGTTATTACTGTGAGACATGAAATCTGTCGTGAATCAAGCAAATGTCTTTTTACCATCCAGTTTGTTTAAATGTCCGTTCTCACATTTTCTTTTCCAGAGAGACTGACTTGATCTTCAGTGATACAATTTGATAAAGAAATGACACTTGACCTGTGGATGACCGTCGAAAGATGTTTATTCTGCCCGTAAAGGTTAAATGCATCTGATATATTACCAAATGAATTGTATAACGGCTTTCTCTAAATGTATTTCTAGCCATAAGTCATTTGGAACAAACAATGCATGTTTTTCATAAGAGTAAAAGACTCTACTATATATACGTTACCCTACTGACTTTCAGCATGTGTTTGGGTCTTCTTTTATTTTTGACAAAACAAGTTCAAAAGTGTTAATTATTTATAAGATCCAAAAGATATTTTAGTTGTTAGACAAGACGCTTCTGTTAAATTGTTAAATAATGAGATATATAGGTGTTGTAAATTGCTCGAAATTAAATAAACTTTTATTTAAAGAGGAAATAAACGCATTGATAAACAGAATTAAGATAGACAAAGACAGGTGTTACGTAATAATTATCTTACGTTACAAAGTGTTATCAATGAGTTTCTTAACTGTGATGACGCCTTTGAAGCTACTTTTAGTATGCATTTGTTTAAAGTGCAATTGTTATAGTAAACTGTTTAATTAAGATGGTTGTGCTCCTACTATATTGAAACGAATCTATAATTGATTGATTGATTGTTGGTTGCGTAATGTCTAGTGGCAAATAGTTCAAGCAACTTCATGACGATCAATGAAACTAAAGTTCCAAAAGTAATATTAGTCTCATTTTATCAAACATATTTTCTGATCTTTGTCGGAAAGTAATTAAAGTTTAAGTTTATTTTTTGTACAGGGGCGGATTTATTCTTTAAATTCAGAAGAACTCACTCAAATATTGTCGACTAAAAATTCATATTTTCCCGATTTTAGAAGGGGTGAATCGCAACTCACTGTGTCATCCTTAATGAATGAAGTCAAAATAAGTGCACACCAAGAAGTGGGTAAGGAGATGTCATTCAAAAATATCTTTTGTTTAGTCTCATGGCAGTAGACAACATTATATATTACTTTTATTAATCTATTTTTTTGCAGTTTTTTATACTAAATATTTCCTTCGTTTTCATGCAACTTAATTAAAACAAGCAAAAACCTAGTCACAGATGTACCGTAATTCACAATGGTAAATCTTGTTTATTTCACCGTCCGAATAGTAAACCTTGTAAAGATCTACTTTATCAATCTAAATGGCTTCCACTACAAGAATTAGCCAGATACAGAAGCCAGCCGTTAACAAATAAAATAGAATTAAATACAACTCTATGGCAATGAACGTAAAGATTCCCTATTACATACAAAAGACAGTTATATCGGATAAAATAAGAGTTTATATTGGTGACGAAAACATGCTCTCTAGTCTAGTATTAAGCAAAAAAAGCAACGTTTCAAAATCAGTGTTTGTTTTTTTTTACTTTTGACACTGCAGATTTTTTGTAATTTCTTCTTTTCCAGAATCACACAAAAAACATATAAATGCTTGTTTAAATGAACGTATGGTGCATTCAATTTATATCAGTCTTGTTTCTCCCTACCAGATGTCGAATCGAGCCCGTGTGCTAATGTACTAATGAGGTAGTAAAATTTGGCAATTTTGTACTTGTTTGAAATTTAAGAAATCACCATTTGACATAAAAAAATTATCAATTTTGATAAAATCTAAGTTAAAGGTACATCTTCCAAAGTTAAGTTTTTGCTTCAAATTTTATGCTAGTACAGATTTATTGCGTACAGTTACATTTGCTTACAAACTTATCATATTTCAATAAACTATAACGACTAAAACAGAGTACTTGTTTTTTACGACAATGGTGTTCGCAAACTTCTGACAGTAAAAGCATTAACCCAGTTCATGTTTTTAACCCACTTTTTTCATATAGTGACAACAACATCGCGGTTATTGACATGCATTCTGTGTAAAGAGTGTTTAAGTTTATAATGAGAACTTCGTTAAAATGTCTTTTGACAAGAAATGAATAAAAACATATCCAGTTATAGGTTAAATATGCAGCGTTTGCATTCGTTTTCAAATATACGTCTGAAGTTTAGATTTATCTCCGGCGACGAGTTCTGTTGCTAACATGACTGGCGCCTTACGATCATCTCAGTCAGATAGCCATAGCTGACTGTAAGTTTTAATCAGTTTTACATACAAGCGGTTGATGATTTTATTTGATATTTTGTATATTTTGAGTCTTCTTTTCAAAAATGTCTCTCCGAGTATACGCGCATCCTTATAACATGTATTCCAATGCATGCAATGCGATATGTAACGTGAGTTTTAATTGATTGACGCCTATGTTCAATTCCATTGCTGACAGTTAACAACATTGCGTCATAGCAGTCTGTAATATATCAAATGCTAATTTAGCACTTTACGAATATCTCAAATTGACAGTACGTGGTAATACATTATTCTCCAAACATTGTACACCATTACTGAATATAGGTAAGACATTAATTTAAAAATTTAAATTAAAGAGACTAATATACCACAATTGAAGACATCCTTTCGTTAATATAAAAAAAAAGATGTGGCATGATTGCCATGAGACAACTAACCAAAAGAGACCAAAATGATACAGAAATAGTTAGGTTTGGTGGTTTAAATTTGGTATTTGTCGAAAAAGTATACAAATTTGCTTAAAATGTTGAATAAAATTACAAATTAATGATTTCGAAAAATTCAAAGTTTTGTAACAGGACATTTATTAAATTGACCATCTAATTGATATGCATGTCAACAAATAAGTGCTGACTACTGGGCTGGAGATACACTCTAGGACAAAACGTCCCACAGTTATAGCATCGACATAGTGGTGTAAATAGTTATCAAAGGTACCAGGATTACAATTTAGTACGCCAGACGCGCGTTTCGTCTACATATGACTCATCAGTGAGGCTCAGATCAAAATAGATATTAAGCCAAGTAGTACAAAGTTGTAGAGCACTGATGACCAAAAATTCTAAAAGGTTGCGCCAAATACGGCTAAGGTAATCTATTCCTGGGATAAGAAAATCCTTAGTTTTTCGAAAAAAAGAATTCCTTACTTTTATATTGATATTCAATCTTTTCAGAAAGAAGCATGTTTATGTTGGTAGCGTCTTTCCGGTCATATATAATTGCGTCGTGTGTAAACCTCTTCCCGAAGTTAGACCTGTTGGTTTTTAACCAGCTAAAAATAGTAGATCCAAGTAAATACCAATATCCATCCATTATTCCATCATCGGTACGTTCTGTGATCAGAAAGATTCTTTTCCATTTCAATTTATCAATGTATCGTAATGTTGCAATTGCAACAGAATCAAAGCTTGCCGGCATAATTCGTGTAAGAGTCGAGTATTCATACTTGCGATTCAATTTGAAATCACCTGCAAACCCTCCGGCACTTATGATTGGAATATTCCAAAATGGCGCATAACGTGCAACCGGTGATAAACTGTAGTCACATACGGGTCCGAAAAATACGTGTGTTCCCGTATTCATCGCGCGAAATGCTTCTATTGGCGCAATCACAGAACTACATACTGTATCAACATAAGTTTCGTTTATTTCAATAAATGGTAAATGATGTTTACTTTTGACTTTTTCTATTCCGATTTCAATAGCCGGCCTTATTTTCATGGTAGAAAATGGCCGAGATTCAGGTAAACTTGGTACCATTATAGTTAAATTTATAGTTGTTATCGAAAAAACACCGTCAAATATAACAATTATTAAAGTTTCAAACATTAGTGTAACCTTCCACATGGGTAGCACTACAACGAAACGCTACTTTATGTTTGGAAAATTGTTAATAACGTGCACCTTAATATTTCACGGCAATTGAAAGTCTAAATATGACAAAATTAATAGACTAATAACTTTTTAATGCCTACATTAATTGTTGATTGAACCAGATATATATAATATGAATTAGTGTATTTATTTCAGAAAGACAATATAGTTTCAGTTTGAAATGTCAAATTACTTAAATGTATTAATACCAGTGTGATTTATATGTATATCAGCTAAATTTTGCAGTTTTATCAAATGTTTAGAATTATGACATTATGTTGTTAGAACCGTAAAGTGCACATATGAATCAGTGACTATTTAATTATTTGTTTTCAATATCTGCATTATATGCTGCATTTAAAATAATGAATCTAGTCATTATGGGCACTTTTAACATTCTCAATTTTATTATGGGCACGTGATTGTTTTTGACAGTTATAATTGGTCCAAACGCACTTTAACAGGATGATGCGGCTTCGCATCTAATTTGCCAGGACGGAAGTAGAATTGCATTGCTTCGTGAGTTTGTACTTTCTATTCGCTTGATTATGGCAAATTGCTTTATAATACTATTGAATTAAATTGTACCAGTGTCAAAAGTGTATATTTACTTTAAGGATAAATTACTGATACTTGCAACTCTGTCTAGTACAGTGCGTGTAAAAAACGGAGACCGCCACCGTCAATACATTTGAAATAAATAAAACCTTTCTAAGATAATACTAGACAGTGGTGATCTCCACACCGAGCTGTTAAGTTTACAACCCTGACACTGACAGACACGTGACCCGAAATAGAAAACCAATACTGCCATACACACATGTATATACACCAATACAGGGTGCATATTCTTCTAAGTCTTTTGGAAAGTCACTTTGGAAAGGATATCAATAGGACCAGTTTAAAACAGTCAATAAGGCACTGAATACAGTATAAATAACTGTTCAAAGTCATAAATCGATTTAACTGAAACAAATCCGGGTAACATTGAAATAGTTTTAATTTTCCATAATTGAGTGATCCTCGGTGATATCTATCAAGCTTTTATCAAGCCTTGTTTTGTATCTATATGTGCCAGTCTCGTTGACATTAACCCAACATGTCCTTTTATTCATAGATAAAAAAAATCATTAAAACAAAATGCAAAATTCGTGAGTATACGCATAAGTATTATGATTGTTAAAGTCATAATAAACGAGTTACTATTGAAAATTAATGTTATTACAATTCTTGAACTAATGCATACAAACATATCATAAACTTAGTCTTCTGTGCAAGATTTTATCATTTATTTCGCATAGATTTACGGAAAGATATGTCGGGTGTTAAAATTAAGTAAACTACTTCTAAATATGAACAAATTTAGGAATTTTCTTCAGAAAAAAGTATATCTACACAAGTTTTATAATGAAAACTATTCATTTCAAGTTATAAAAAACATATGCATTTTTTTTTTTTAATTTGAGGTCTTATGACCCCAACAATCGATATTCGACCAATGATATGATATCAGTAGGAATACCACAAAAACTTTAAGTGAAATAAAAACATCTGTTTAAAAAAAAAAATCCAATTCAACATTTGAGAATATTTATCTGTTATCAGATAACAAACTTTCAATGGTATATTTCAACGAAGTGTAAATAAAAAACATGTCTTAGATTTGTCATATCTCTAGGACAAATTACAACAAATATTGGTGAAAATGATACGTAATTACTACTTCAGATAAAATGACCATCATACTACATCATAATTATTTCTAGTCAGACCTCCTCGGAATGTCTCGGTCAATTAGCGGCGATAGTCGACAATAGAACACTTGACCGGGGATAGTTACAATATAGTACTCAATGAGAGACAAATATACTCGTGCAAAAAGGCTGCTAAATAACGTACGTGAAAAAGTTGAACCTTTTGATTGCTTTTTGATTGTTGAAAATGCTCGAGACACCGAAGGAACAGTTTATTATTCAAATAGGGAATTGGAATTAAAATTTCACTTAAAATATATTTTGTGGTCGTAGAAAAATCTAGCTGACACATTTTATTTAATATCTTTCAATAAGTATACAGTATGTATCTATCTGAGTATAATGATAGATAGTATCTGTTTGAACATACAATAATAGAACATTAATAACAATATCATGCACCTTGACCAACTTTCTAAACAGTAATTTATCATTTTGACATCACCAAGGATATGTTCCTTCCAATAATAAAATCTCAGTATTGTTTCGTTTCAAATACCACCACATGAAGCAACTATGTACGGCTTCAGTGTCTGTTATTATGCTATATAAGATATCAGTGTTATATTTCTGTGCAGAATTCCACAATCTTTTGTAATTCCATCAAATAAAATAATAACATGTGAACCTTTTTTGATGTGAGGTTAACACATTAAGATTATCATTTTCTTACCAGCAATATTGTTACAATTAACAGCATGTAAAAAAATATTTCTTTATGAAAGGAGTTTGATGAAAAAAAAATGAAAAGCCAATTGTTTAAAGATGGTACACTCTGAAGAAGACCTGTCGGTTTCATCGTCAATTATCATCACGAGTTGTTTGACAGTTATGGAATTCACATACACATGATATCGGACATGTTCCTTACGTCATAACTATAATACCCTTCTATTTTTTCAAGAATGTCAACTACCAAAATAGACAATTTCCTGGGTTTGTAATAACTTAAGCAACACGACGGGTGCCACATGTGGAGCAAGATCTGCTTATTCTTCCGGAGACCTGAGATCACCCCAATATTTTGGTGCGGTTTGTGTTGGTTAGTCTTTAGTTGCATGTGTACTATTATTTTTCTTTCAATCTTAGAAATGGCGTTGTTTGTCAGTTTATTTTTGATCTATGAGTTTGGCTGTCTCTATGGTATCTTTCGCCCCTCTTTTACAAAAGCAAATCAATATACATGTATATAGTTGTTTATAATTTGTATTGAATCATGAATTACTAGGTCTTGCACTGTGTGGTTAATGCAAGCTAATTTGAATAATTTCGGAGGTCAGTCTTATTATTCTAGGCTAAAGCATGATAAATTCATGATGTTTAACATATTACGTTTATTGACAATTTGAAAGGTTGTTTGCAAAAGTCAATATCATTTTATTTGTATCCTCTCATATATATTGATATGGTTTGTTTTAATCATTCTAACACATGTTTTTAAATGAAAGAGTAAAGTTGCACGAGTAGATACATTGTAATTATTTCTACTGATACAAATTATATAATTGTGCAATATATCGTCCAGTCAATCAATTAGGATTCTCCACAATTGTTGAGACAGCTTCAAAATAAGTCAAGTGATATTCTATTAGCCAATTACTGTTAAAATCATGTTATAACACACTTTTAACACAAGTTGTTAATATGAAAATAATAAGATGTGGTATAATTTCCAATGAAACAACTCTCAGCACGAAACCAAAAAGACAGGAGTTTTTTTAAAACAACTAAAAGTCATCATACGGCCGTTAACCAGGAGCAATGCTCATACCGCATAATCAGTTATAAAGGCCTCGAAATGACAAATGTAAAACAATTCAATCGAAAAAACTAGCAAGTTGTTGTTAAAAAAATAAGAAGTTGTTACATGTATATGACTGCCGATGTGGCAACTCCCTGCGAGAGACCAAATGTCATGATTTCAATTTGCCACTTGTAAAGATGGGCTCTTAACCGGACAAAATAGACTCATTTAAAATAGCCTTTGAATGATCAGTTAAAAAGAATTATTGTATATGCGCAGCTACGTTAATTGTATCAAACAGTTTGAATATCACAACTTAAAGGTTAAAACTAATTGGAAATTTCAAAAACTTAAAGGTTAAACACTGTTTGTACTAATAAATTTTCTCTTTGCACTATAGCAACTTATTGTCAAAGAAAATGTATGTCGCTCCTAAGGGAGACAACCCGCACAAATAGATTACTAATTACAGGGTCAATTACAAAACTTGTAAAATAGACTACCGAGTTAACATTTATTATTTATTATTTTGTTGACATAAATCAATTTTTTTTGTCATAATCATGTTTGATAATAACAAGATTGTCAATAAATATATAACTAACGTATGTATATTGTCGGGAAATATGATATTTATTTGTATAATAACAAAGTTTCTTTAGAAAACAGAGAAGCACGACAGCAATGGTCAAGCTTGTCTTCTTTTACTAACGAGTAATACTAAATTTTATATTTTCTGACAACCTACGAGTCAATATTTATAATTAGAAATTATCTTTGATTAATGCGAACCGCGAAGAAGACACTAGAAGGAACGTCAACAATAATATTATGTGATATCGTTCATTCAAAATGAAAGGACAGCTTCAGTGCTTTAGTAAACCTATATATCCTTTGTTCTAATATATTGAATTTATTATTTTGGGTTTCGACTGTTAATATAAAATGAGTTTATAGATAGTTCAAACTAAGAATTCATTTTTTTTTTAAATTAAGAATATAAAACCATGTTTTGCAAATTAGCAACAATTCATAAGATAATACAACTTTCAGAATTTTTATTTTTTTAGAGTCGCAAAAATGAAGACCATGTGCATAAACAGCTACATCATCCTAAATATGTTTTTGTTGCATGTTTCTACTTGTAATTATTGACTGTTGTGTGATAATGCTGTTATATTTGCTCTTTTGCTTGATCCATATGTGTATACTTTGCAAATTAAATAATAATTGTTTTTCAGTTTTTTTAAATATTTGCTGTTCAAGAATTTTCCCATCATATTGATTTTAATTTTTGTCACGAAAATAATTGTAATTTATATCGTTAATGTTTATATTTTGTCAGAAACCATACTTGTTGAAATACTACAAATAAAGTAAAGGGATAAAATGATATTTAATTTGTCTAGAGATATTTACGACCTTGGCGAACATGAGATAAGGGTTCAGACATTTAAATACTTTATATGAATGGGATTAGATGAATATATCTTCATTTTTATATGTGTTTTATGACTAAATTTTAATACGGTACTTTTCACTGCATTTAAAACTTCAATGTTGTGCAGCATTAACCGAATGTTTAATGGTATATGGTTATTAATCATATTAATCAAACAGTATGCTCAATTGAATTGTAAAGAATACGATCACAGAATCCTGCTTTATCATGATGTATAAAAACAGCAAAATTGTCATTACATGTACTAAAATATACAACGTAGATCTCCATCCTGACACGAAAAACACGTTCCTTATTAATTATTTGATGAATTAATAATAACCCTTATAATCCTTTTGGTGGTTGTAAGCGGGTTCTAGGATCTTTTGGCTTGTTTCTCGAGGCGGGTTGTCACTATCAAAGTATTGTTGGTAAAAGTTTTTGATACATTTTTCTTACAATGACAATCGTCAAACAAAACTTAAAAAAACAACTTTGACGGACTTGGTGGAATTATCTCATCCTACTTTTTTTTTAAATTGGATGAACTTTCACGGGAATTATCCAATCACAGTGCAGTTTTTTCTTTGACTAAGTTTTTAATTACAAACTAGATATTGCCAACTGCATCCTAGTACATTTGATAACTATTTACCTGGTTAAAGAATATTTGACCAGGTTAACTTTTATATTGATAATTGGCGTTAAACATAGACGTATCAGGGAACACTTTTTTCTGGTGAAAGAAAGCTTAGATAGTTACAACTGACCTTGAAAATAGACGGCACAGGGAACACAATTAAATTTTCTAGATGTCCAGTATTAAAGCTCTGGAGGAGAGAGTAGAAATTTTACTCTGCATTAAAACACACCCACCGACTAGAAGAGGAAACTAGTTCTTGCCGGAAATCCAAAGGAGTTTATTTTTCTTCAATTACGATAATTACACGTTTTGTATTGAACGCCATTGTTTTTGTTAATACTAAAGGTATTTTGGAAGTACTACCATGATCAGGCACATTGCTTTCCCCTTTTTTTGTCAGGAATGATGAAAGGAGTTCTAAACGACCTTGTCTGGCTATACAGCCCTCGCATGGTCAGAAATGTGGGTTTTCGATAGTTTATATACATACTAAGACTTTACAACTACCATGCTCAAGCACACTGCTTTCCCCTTTTTGTCAGGAATATGGGTTTTGGCTTGTTTATATACAAATTATTTAATACATTTTCAACGACCTAGTTTTGGCTGTAAAGCCCTTTCACGTTCGGGAATATTGGTTCAGGCTTGTTTATATATACATACTAAGACTTTAATATAGTTACTCTTTTGCGCATGTTACACTTACTTGCATATTTATTTCCGATCTTTTCCGGAAGAACCCGTAAACTGTTAGGCTCTGATGTATCAAAGAGATGTTTGTCGTACGTGAACGTTTCCTTTAAGTTATTACTTTTGGGGTTTAACCTTAACCGGCTAACAATAGTAGATCCAAGTAAATACCAATACCCGTACATTATTCCAACATCGGTACGTTCCGTTATTAGAAAGATTTTATTCCACTTCAATTTATTTATTAATCTTATTGTTGCAATTGCAACAGAATCGAAACTTGCCGGCATAATTCGTGTAAGAGTCGGGTATTCCTTCTTCCGATTACTCTTGAAATCATCTGCAAACCCTCCGGCACTTATGATAGGAATTTTCCAAAATGGCGCATAACGTGCAACCGGTGATAAACTGTAGTCACATACGGGTCCGAAAAATACGTGAGTTCCCGTATTCATCGCGCGAAATGCTTCTATTGGCGCATTCACCATGTCACAGTTAGTATCAACATAAGTTTCGTTTATTTCAATAAATGGTAAATAATGTTTACTTTGAACCTTTTCTATTCCAATTTCAATAGCCGGTCTAATTTTCATAGTTGAAAATAATCGAGATTCTGGTAAACTCGGTACCATTATAGTTAAATTTATAGTTGTGATCGACATTACTCCCTCAAAAAGAATAAAAACACAAATTAAATCCAACACTTTTATACAACTCCACATGATGATAATTTGATCCTTGAACCTTTTTATGTTACATTATCCTCTTCTTCCTTGTGAAACAAATTAAAACCTATTTTTATTGTTCCGGTTTTCACAACTGAACAATTCTTATATTTCTAAACTGCACTTGAAATATTTTAAATATAATGCATATACTTTATTTTTTATATTGAAGATATATCCGTGTCAAACAATTAAATATCTAAAACTTACTTCACCGAGACTCCGTATATTCATTCCACTTATTTTACATGCTTCACAAAACCATCAAATCAACGTCCTTAAAACGTTTATATCAGCCTATAAACTTTTACAAGTAAACGCTTATGAATGACCGTTGTCTTAATGGAAAACTAAACTCAGCTCAATTTCGGTAAGAGAATGATGGATTATTCGCAATCAAATGCTTACTGAGAAAGAACTAATCGGTCTTCTATTCCAATAATCTCAAATGATTATAGCCTCTAACAAACACAAAAAGAAACTCAAAGTCTTGGAAAACTATTTCAGAATACAACGTTAAAGCATTGTGCTCTTTACATATCTATGTTTGTTGTGCCCTTATGCGTTTCCTAATGTGCAGACGTTCTAACTCCACCTCTTTCCTCATCTAAGTAACGGAGAAGCATACCACTATTACAATCATTTATAAATGCACAGATTGGTTTTTGCCAGATGTGAATCGGACTGCAGTTTTACGGTTATAGGATAAATATCTTCACTTGATCAATCATTGAGTATTTCATCACTGCGACTATATTTATCCAATTCATGAAATAATAATCCCAAATTATCGTAATTGTGTTGTGATTTAGTATATCACAGAACATTTGTATCTATAAATCACAGAAAAAGTATTTTGTCCTGCCACTGAATATCCTTAGAATGCGATAATATTGAACCTTATTATGGAAAAACATTTAGAATATGTTTATCTAATAATTAGGTTTACCAGAAGAAAAAAATCGCACACATTTCTGTTATTTTTCACGAAGAGATATTTATACTATAACTGAATATCAAAAGATGCATGGATTTAATGAAACTATGAAAGTACATTCCTATCAAAACAATTTAATAAATTGTTAATAACTCCATTCAATATATTATAAAAATCACAAAAATTTCCCTGTCGTTATGAATGAAGAATTCTTCTTTAATTCAAGTAGCGGTTACGAGGTGTTAAACAAAATGTCAACAATTATCACTGTAAATCTCGCCATGTTTGTCAATTTACTGTCAATATGTATTCAAACAGTTTATATTGTACGTCAGTTAATAAAAAGTATACACCAGGTTTTCTGAGTAAATAGAAAGTCACTGATCCAAACTTAACTAAGAGTTTAGCAAAGCACATTTTCTGTGTCGTATGATTAACGGTGCTTTTCTATAGAGACTTCCACGTTGGTGGATAACGTAAGTGTTTATCTTATCAAGCAAAGATCATATTCATTAAAACACAAGAATGACGACGATTTTATAATGAGTAGATTGCAGAAGTCAAATATTTACACGGGCTTTTTGTGTAAAGGTGAAAATATTTACACAGTGTTATTTTACTGCAAAGGTGAATCTAGTATCCCGTTTGAGTATTTGTTAATATCATTTGACTGATTTATCAATTTATCTTATAACTAGTTTCGTTTGTTGTACATTTCGTTACATTGACTGCAGATGGTAATCAATCTCTATTGTTTCCTAGGTTGATGAAAAGTGCAGAGGGTACCCGAAAAGGCTCGGCACACATAAAACATGTGTTAAATAATAATCGGTCGTATTTTTTAATTAACCACAAATTCGTCACTACTTTGGTGTCAAATTATATATCTACAAGTTACAAGTCCTTCGTTATTTATTTTTGCACTTAAGAAATGTAAGCATAAATTTGTTTATTGTATAAGAAAACTACTTTTACAAAGTATTGATTGTGGGAAAATACTTGTACTTGTTACGTAGGCAAACAAATACCACTAAAGACCAACATTCAGAGGGCATTTAAAACCTATATATTTTCTCAATCAAATAATCGTATTAGTTTGATCAGCTTCTTCTTGTAAAATAAGTAATTCGGATTTTGTATCTTACTTATATATTCACGTTTATGTTCGACATTTTAAAACGGAATGTTCACATCGCGTCACATGTAACCACTCTTGCTTAGGTCATTGATTTTTATTATTTTAACACTTTAAAGGTGAAATGCTATCTTTATCTAGTTGTAATCCACTGATTTTTTTTATATCAATTTCCTTCTTATTGCAATTTCGTGCTTCTACAATTAGGACACGTTTCTTCCTGTATAAAATTTTCACTGGTTTCGGGTTGTAAATTTCAAATATCAAAAACCATATTTCATAGTATACACGAATAAGACAAATATTCTTTTGGAATTAAAAGTATCAAACTTCACTTAAGAATACGAGTAATTGTCTTACTTTCCCTTTTTATGTTTCTTCTGGTCTAACCAATAACCAAACATTAAAATATCCAATAATTGCAATGATTACATGTCGAAGACCATTCGAAGTTCTAACTTGTGCCCGATTCTTTTGTCATGTATTAGATCGGCAATAAAATATGTTTTAACTAATAAATGCAAGTAGCTTTTGCAATTCATTCGTCAATTAAGATGCACATATCAAAATTCGAGCCGAGTAAATATATGGTTTGCTATGCAATATTGTATGAAATCCCGACGGTTTAGATAGATATCTTCTTTCATACACGATATGCTTTTATCGCGTCACATGCAATCACAATAATAGATGATATCTATCTTACAGGATTTCATGTCAAAGACGATCTACTCCTGTCATTTTAATAAATACCTCAATCCTCGGTTTATATTTTTATCAATAACTAATACATTTTATCATATAACTGTGGTTCAATATGTCAAGTCCAACTGTTGCCTTACAAGATGGGTTATAACGTATGTCTAACCCAAAAACACGGTTATTTAAATATAAAACACATTTTTAGAGATAATTGTCAAAAAGGCTTATGCTATTTTTCACTATAACTGCTGTTTAAAAAGTTGTTTCAATAATTGAAAATAATTAATCAAATGTTGCGGTTTTTTTTTTATCAATTAAAATAAAGTTTCACTTTTTATCCAATCAGTACATAGATATTTGTCTGGAAAATTGTTTTCTTTTTTCACTATAGTTGCAGTCGAGCAAAAGCAAATTACGGTTTCCAAAGTTCTTAGGTTCTTTTCATTTAAACACTTCTGTTTTCTAATTGTCGACCAATGTATTTGTATATGAAGGCTGTTGACAAAATTCTTGGCTATTATTATCCGATTGAATGGGGGAGAATAAATGACCATTCGAGTACAGCTTATGTTGTAACATTATACATCACTTCAACTAAAATTAAACGGAAACAGATAAAGAAATGTCAGAATCTGTGATAGTTCAGCATCTTCCACATTGACATTTGCGAGACAAAAACATAAACAATCTACATTTTTGTACCGTTGTTATGCATTTTGTAAGCACATAGTCAACCGTGCCCATTTCACTGATAGAACGCTTTTTTGCAATGATTGCAATTTCCAGAAGTGTGGCAGCTATCAACATGCATGAATAAACCAGTGTCAAGATCAACAACGTTTGCAATTAAGTACGCCTTCCTATTAAAATGAAAGACTCGTCCCTTCTCAACGATTACAATTCCAATTTTCTTGCTTTTCCTATGTGAAAGTAAATACAGACGTCTTTAACTTTGAAAAGTCTTGGAATTCAAAATGCAATCTTCATATTCGTTTTAATCACGTAAAAGAAACATTGTTCATAAAAAGGAAATTCACTGAAGCGTGATGCAATAAAGTTCTTTGCTCCGAGACAATGGAATTCCAGTATATTTCTATTGAGTAATATTGCAGTTCAATTTGGCATAAATATTTTACTTGTAGAAAGTAGATGCTATGTAGCACAAATACAAGTGTTGTCGATATTACTCCGTGGAAAAAAAATCATATATCGTTTTAACTTTAAGTGTTTACTTTTACGGGTTAAATGACGTCTGCGTTAATTAGCTTGATGTGACTGCAGCGTGTCAAAGTTACATGTCTGTACAATACGCAGGTCAATACGCACATGCATATTCTCATTCGAAATTCCAAGATATTTTGATATCTTCGGATTGATTATCATGTTGATCCGCCATTACGTGTCATCTCGGACATATTTTTTTCAATCAATAAGAAAATATTAAGTGTAAAGTATTTCCATTTTTCGATAAATTATTCAACTTGCAATTTTAATCGGAATTGAAGTTTTTCTTCTTTTAAAAGATTGTTTTTAAAACTTCAATCAACTACACAATGTATGAACATAACAATTTATGATGTATTCCCTTTGCTACCTAACAAGTTTAATTAAATTCTAATCAGCTAATGTAAAAATTCAATGCTTTTTAAAAGGATTATACATCATGATTGATCACGTGTTAGTTAAAGAATCAAACAATTTCTATTTCCATAAAAATCGAATTTCCTCGGCTCTCTTTAGAACCATTTACTACGACGTCGATTTTGTTTGAAATCTATAGGTATATTTATTCGACGACATAAAACCAGGACCCCTTTAAATAATCTAAACCACTATAAAAACAAATAACTATTTCATCAAAGAAAGAAAAAAAGAAAATAAAGACAATCTTAAGACAAAGTACATTTGCACAAATGAAAGACAAGTATACACGCAAAAAGGTCCATAGCGCAATTCCATAATGGCGTGATGAATACATCCGAGCCACGTCAAAAGTATATTATCAAAATTGGACTAAACAGTAAACTTTAAAGATATATCAAGACAACTAAAACAAATACAATATAACGCGCAATTAAGATGACAAACAACAAAAGTACCTATAATTTATATTTCAAGACTATCGTGTATTCTTTGTCAAGTTTATACTGCTTATTAATCAACAAGATCTTGATAATATCCGAAGAAATTTTATAGAAAAAGAACGAGACATATTTTGACATTACGCTGGTTTATTAACTTTCTGCTAAGACATTGGTGATATTTAGAAATCTTAGTAACAATTGCAAGCTCTTTAATTCCGAATGAATTGGAAAATATATATACCATATGCATGTGAAGTTGGTAAATTGCTGCTAAGGTGAGGACTTTTATAATTTCAAAATTGTAACCCGGATTTGTTTTCTCTGAATCGATTTATGACTTGTGAACACCGGTATACTACTGTTGTCTTTATTTGTCATAAATACTGTTACTGATATTACCGCTTAAGTTAAATTCGAGGTATAAATAAAATAAAATGAGGAAAGACTTCTGATTATAAGAAAATAAGAACTGTCGAGTTCAAAATTGTAAGAATAATAATAAATGTAATGTTAGAATTTAATTCCTGACTAAATCTCACTGAACCCCCACACAAAGTAATCTTTCTACGTAATTATAACAATTCCTATGCCGTTTTAATCTCATATTACATTGAACCACTACTTTTATGTCAAACCCATCATCCAAAAAACAAACAAATAGTTAATGATAATCAAATTATCCCACAACGCAACAGACTTAACAAAACAGAAATGGTATTTACGTTCAAACGGTTAGGGTTTTATTTAAACAGTCGGATCAATTCTTCAATCAATGTAGCCCTAATATCCATTTTATTTTATATTATTTTCAATTAGTACAACTATCTAGGGAAATGAGACTTTCCTGTTGTTCATATTTAGAAATAGTTTCAATTTCCTTATGAAGAGTAAAAACCATTTCATATGTCAAACAATATAGGCAGAATATGATGCGAAATGTATTGGTATCATTATGAGTGTCTGGGTTTTTACAGCACGTGGTATTTAGAAGATTTTTGGATGAATGGTTTTATATCTTTCAATTATTTTAGATGCATCATACAAATATTGCATGCAGTGGATCACATAATCCTGGTACCTTTGATGACTGTTTACCGATTTGCGTTGGTTTGACATTAGTTTCTGAGGTACAGAAACAGAGGATTTGAAACTGAGGAGTTGAAAGCCAATTTAAATTCTATAAGACGTGTCTTTGTCCCAAATTCATGTATTTAGTTTTGATGTTATATTTGTTATTCTCATCGGATTTTCTCTAAGCTTAGTTCGTGTCTGTGTGTGTTACAGTTTAATGTTGTGTTTCTTTTTTGTCATTGTTCTCCTCTTATATATAATGCGTTTCCCTCAGTTTTAGTTTGTAACCCGGATTCGTTTTTTTTTCTATCGATTTATGAGTTTCGAACAGCGATAGACCACTGTTGCCTCAATTTTATTTATTTGAGAGCATTTATAGGAAAAACTTTGAATGATTTATAAAGGGGCAAAACAAAATCAAAGAAAAAAAAAGAAAAATCTTTATCAAAAGAGTTACCAGTTACTGAAATTTGAGATTTAGTTTTAGTTTGTATTAAACCTGGATTTCGTTTCTCTCAGTCGATCTATGACTTTTAAACACCCGTATTCTACTTTTGCCTTAATTTAACCAATGATATTTTTAATATACCGTGCTTATGATGTATTGTGTGTTATTGCACACTATTTATACACCTACTAGTTTACTTACATCATAATCATACAGTAGGTAGGAACCAGGTGAAAATGAACATTTATCACCCGGTATTGTAAACCAGATGAAGTTTTGTGACATGTCCTAATAGGCTATACCTTGTGTTTTGTGAGAAAATGTTACGAAATTGTTATGTTATAAAGATAATTTTAAATATATAAATCGTCGGACTACAGACATTACATTAGAGAACAACTTAAGAACTAAGTACGTGTCATACAGCATATCCTGATGATAATTATCAAAGGTACCAGGATGATAATTTAGTACGCCAGACGCACGTTTCGTCTACATAAGACTCATCAGTGACGCTCAAATCAAAGTATTTATAAAACCAAACAAGTACAAAGTTGAAGAGCATTGAGGATTCAAAATTCCAAAAAGTTGTGCCAAATACGGCTAAGGTAATCTATGCCTGGGATAGGAAAATCCGTAGCACTTGATGTCGCATTTCAATTTTAATTGTAATTGTTATTGCTGCAAACAAATAGGGCGGAAGTATCGTTAGCAAATCTAAAGAATATTTTTTCTATACTCGAGAGGTTAAGTTTTTATTGAGTGACCGCTTGTTATGTTTTTAACCACATTTAAGGAGTATTTTTTTCCATACTCAAAATATATAAATATAAACGTACAACTAAAGCGAACGTCAATTTCCTATACTTGATTCAAAAATTGTATTTAAATTTGTTTTAACTTTTGAAACAGTTTTGCAATTCATCTTGTTTACAAATGCTATCAAATAAAAGGTTTCGTTTTTAGACATTAAAAGTATTTCAAAACAATCCAGTAATATAATGTCACTGTAAATGATTTTCAATCGCTTAATTTTCTTTTTTCTATTATATTAATTGATTAAACTTGATTAACGGTAAATATAATATTCAAATACAAGATGTAGTTACAATTCTATCGTCACTTGCACTTTCCACAACCAATTATACTCCATTCACATAACACAATAAAATCGATTTTACAACAGTGCCGGCTTGCATTCACACATATTTCGGTTTAAATGCGTATTTATGAATCTGGAGTCAAACCCCTTGAGGTAGGTATGTGGACATCCGATTGCAACTAGCATAGGTTTTGTGTCTAGAATAGATGTACGTGAGAACGCAAACGCCTTTTCTCATCTAATATACCGGTATAATAATACTCATACAAACTTGTTCCTTTTTTGTGGCGCCAGAAATCACGTGCACGCAAAATTTATTCTGTCACAACTACACATAATAGAATCACGTCACCACGATCTATATTCAATTCACATAGAATAAAAAATAATATCTGATTTAAATCTAGCATACGTTATAACAAGGTGTTATTCAACGCTTTTTTGCTGTTATAAAACTTCATTTTAATGGGGATATGATCGTGGGAAAATATATTTCCCAAAAACTTTTTCGAAAAAGAAATAACCAACTTTTGTTTGATTTGATGTTAAAAGGTTTTTGCATACACGTGTAGCCATGGCTGTCAATAACTATGTTGGTAACATTTCATTGACTACAACGGTATATTTAGGCTCTATGTAAGTAGTGACAACTTCATCTGTTTCAGTAACAGTAACCAATGATACGATTTTATATTTGTTTTATTTCTCTAATGAGAAGTGATAAACAATAGTGTTTTGCTCGTCTATATCAACGATTCAAGCAACATTAATATATTTGCCTATAGATACAAAAGGACACTTTGTTCTAGCTTTATATAGTTTATCATCACAATTACAACTTACAAATGGCATTCTATATTTTTTTTAAACTCGGTTAATGTTCAAACAGGCATTTTCAATTTTGGCTTTTTATTTTTGTTAGAAAAATAAACATATAAAAAAAGTTTAATAAGTAACAAGATTTCAAAGAAAAATTACACTTTGTACTTATTTAATATGTTTTTTAACTGTTGCTAAGAATTCAATTTAGTTCTTTCTCATTTATGATTAGTCGTTCAGTCTTGAATTAAAACGTACACAACTGATTTAATAGTTCCCAGGCATTCGAAACTACCTTAAGACATCCAATAACACCCAACTTACAGAAGGCAATGAGCTGATAATGTTTAAAAACTAAATAAACCTGCAACAACACTAAAATAGATTTTACAAACTGATGAAAAACACCCAAAAGCAAAATTTATGCATATATACATATTGAAAAAGATCAATTAATTGATAAAATAATTTATCATTAAGATTTCTGACAGCCAGAACTCTCATACTGAATTTCGAAGCATAGTTTGTTGCTTCCAGTGACATATGCAGTGACCTTGGTATTTGTAAGTGCGTTTTTGTTATCTTAAGTCTGACTAATATATAAATCAATGAATTAGTCTAAATTTGAACGCATAACTACAAATATAACTAGGAAGACAATTCGTTTTGTGAATGCCGTATTTCACTGTTAATAGCTTCATCAAGTTCGCTCACTTGTGTTCCCTTGAAACGTTCCTCCAACCTTTTTAGACAAGTCAGAGCCGTACTGAAGTCGGAGTCTCAAAGCCTATTAAATACAACAATGTCTAGCTATTTGGAATGCACACTGCCCAGGTTTCTACATATTGTTGACTCAACCAAAACAGTTAATCATTTATCAACAAAAAGAAAAGGAAATCATGCTTCCGTCAATAGATTAATGGCCAATGCCTATAGAGTTGACTTTTTTGCACAATAAGATTAGTTCATGGATTAAACCATTGCAATATTTTAGCTATCGCTCCTTCCGCGTCATTTCAATTAACATCGATAGTTCGATTCAATTACTCTGAAACCAATGTTACAAAATCTATTGCTTAATCTTTATGGCGGGAATAATTGCAATAAATGAGCTGACAGGTTCAGGAGTTAGTAACCTTATCATTGCTGACATTTTTTTAAGTTCCAATCTACCATGGAAAATAGAATCCTATTCTAGAGGGTCAAGATAGGATATCCTAATACAACATCGTATTCTAGAGGGTCAAGATAGGATATCCTAATACAACATCGTATTCTAGAGGGTCAAGATAGGATATCCTTATACTACATCGTATTCTACAGGGTCGAGATAGGCTACTTAAACACCTCATCAATTATATTTTGATAAAACCAGGCTTATGACGCGCGTTTCGTCTACATACGACTCATCAGCAAAGCTCAGATGAAAATAGTTATCAAGCCAAAGAAGAACAAAATTGAAGTGCATTGGGGATCTTACATTCCAAAAAGTTGTGCCAAATACGGCTAAGATAAATTAAACGCGTAAAAGTAAAAAGATATGAGGTGAACAACCAAAAAATCTAAGATGAAGGAAAACACTATGTTAAAAAGAGAATAAAGGACGACAAAACTACACAGAAAAGTTTAGACTGAGGAATATAAAAAAGGCAACAGTGTTATTCAAACGTCATAAATCGATTGAGAGAAAAGCAAATCCGGGTTACAAAACAAATCCGAGGGAAAAACCTCATCTATGATAGTGTAACCAAAAAACAACAAGAACACCGAAAAGCAACACAAACAAACGCCAACACACATAGAAACGAACTATTTGATAACACCAGCCATATTCCTGACTTTGTACAGGACATTGTAAGAAAAAATGAATCTGATTTAATGGATAGCCGAACCTCCACCACTATGACAATGTTAAAGAATAACGCTAAAACAATATGTGACAAAAATACAGCACGAACATATAAGTCCCAACAAAAGAATTGCAGGTGAACTTCAGAATCCTGTAAGGGTACACAATTGATGAGTTATGATAACAAAAGAATTACTCATTATATGGAAGTGGTTTTTTTCACAAGTAAACTAGGAAATGAAACTTTTTTTAATTTCAAAAGTCAATCTTACAGCTGATGTTTGGTGAAGATTGCAAAAATTTCAAACTGTAAAAACAGAAACATTACAAGATGTCAGACATGCGACCTTACACAACACATAGACAACTGTTTATGATATATTTTCGAGGGGAATATCAAATTGAATAAAAGAAAGAAATGTGGGAATATATGATCTGCATTGGTCGAAGACGTTAATAAAGAATCACAAGAAAGACCCCTAGAGCCAGACCTACGGATCACTAGACAAAGACCCCTAGAGTCATACAAACGTTAAACAACGTTACGTACCACAATCATCGAGCACGAGACATTGTTTATGTCCATGCAAATCAATTATGGAGCCCCACAGACTGTTTTGATTCTATTAGATAAATTCACAAACACTATAAAATTAAACCCACGAGAGTCAAGATATTAATTTCTGATAGAGAAGGTCAATAATAAACCCATCTATGAATATTGACCAATATAACTTGAAAATAAGTGAAGAAGTCTAGTCTTTCACTTATGGTCTTCTGACAGAACAATTATTTAGCAGGCCTATCTTTTTCACTTTAAATGAGATCGTTGGAAAGACGGGAGTCCACTAGGCACCAACCGCTGTGTGGGAGATATGAATACAAAAACAATTGGGGTATAAGCCAATTTAGAAAGAGAGATGTCTTATGTAAATAGAATTTTAAAATGAAATTCTAAATTTTGTCATTTATTGCACCATTACGCCACAGGCGACACACTTAAAAAAAACCGGGAGAGATCTGAGATACACTTTTGAAAAGGAAGAAAAGATCAATCAGAAGAGTAACACAACCGATCCTACATACCTTAAGTTCAATTCATGACAAATAGAAACAATGACATGATTTTATAATGCGACCGTAAAATAGTTTATATTCAATATCTTTATTTTGTAAATCGCCTCGTTAGATTTGTTTTAATAAAACTTGTGTTTTATGGTAAAGTGGAGAATATTTAGCAGTGAATGATCTTTCATTTAATTTACATGTCAAACATTATTAGAAAACGTTTGAATCGCGCAATTTATGTCATCATCAAAGTGTCTTGATATTAGTTGATTCAATATCTGTATCTGCAGTAAGGCACGGGTAGGGGTATTATTGATATTCCCAAAAGTTTCTCGTCAACTTAATACGTGTTTGAATGTATATCAACATTTAAATCATCATATTACGTAATGTGTAAAAGCTTCGTTTTTTTGTAATTATATCTGCATAGTTTCTAAATAATAACCCTTCTGGGTCCCTGGGTCTTAATCAAAAGTTGTCGTTTTTCTGTTAATAGTGAATGTCATTACACTTTTTTTCTGCATTGGAATCATCATTGATAAACTATCATGTTCTAGTGACTTTATTACTTTCGATTTTAAATGAAAATGTTGCTTGACTTATTTGAATGATGATTTAAAATAGATTGGATGTTTCACTGGTTATTGGAGCAACAGCATCGAATGGCACATCCAAGTGTGTTTTAAGGACTAGACCTACTCTTCTTCGAAGAGGTTTTAATTATTAACAAATCAAACGATTTGAAGCCTCCAACAAACTTAATCCTATTTATGTAGACCAAGGAATTGATTTAAAGTATAACGCCAGACTGTTCTTAAAAAGATATCGTATCAATACATATTGCGCCTGTCCCAAGTCAGGAGCCTCTTGCCTTTGTTTGTCTTGTATTATTTTAAATTTTAGTTTCTTGTGTACAATTTGGAGTTTAGTTCGGCGTTCATTATCACTGAACTAGTATATATATTTTTTTCTGGACCAAGTGAAGGACGCCTCGGGGTTAGGAATTTCTAGCTACATTGAAGACCTGTTGGTGACTTTCTGCTGTTGTCTGTTCGTCTATGGTCGGGTTGTTGTCTCTTTGGCACATTCCACATTTCTTTCTCAATTTTATAACTTAAGATATTGCAATCAGATTTAAAGATACTGTCAACCAATTTTTTTTTTAAATATTTGTTTAATTCATCTTTTCATTATTATGATGCAATTCGACATGTGACGGCATTGGAAATTTGATGACGTCCGCCGTCAATTAAAAGATCGCTTGTCGGAATCTTTAGCAACAACTATGTGCAATTTCGGTCGATGTTTTCGGGTTTTTTGAGATAACACAGATTCATTTTTAACATTAAAGAGGATTGTATTTTAATTGGAATAACAGTGCTTTATTCGAAGAGCTAGCAATTTCACGTTAAATGTGACGGTGGTAAATATACGTTTTATCGTTATCCAATTTATTTCTTTTATCTAAGCGAGAAAGACCAGATGTTGACCCATTTGCTATTACACAATTACAAATAAAATACTTGGTATGATATCATAGCTATTGACAAACATCACATTCAGAACAAAATACTTGGTATGATATCATAGCTTTTGTTGACGGATAACGTGAGGAATTAAGGAACCTATATTCAACGATCCTCCACAGAAATTCTAATTATGTTGTAATTGTCATTCAAACAGCATGAATCTGCATGAAAACAGATGTTAAAGATTGATTTTCTTCTCTTATGTCTTTCACGTACTGGAAGATATTGTCAGTTGTTGCTTGTTTAATGAAGGCTTAAATTGGACAAAAGACGATTTAAATCTATTTTTTTATCTCGAAGTAGCAGTTGTGGTTGTGTAATGTTATGACTTTTACAAACAGCTTGATCACGCTGGGTAAACGTCATTATTTGTTTTATTCAGTTATTAAAAATATGTCGCAAGTACTTAAAATTATAAATTTAAAAAAGAATAGTCTTCAAAAACATCAACAGCATGATATCATAAAAAAATGATAATACGATTCAAGGTTTGACGATTTAGATATTAAAGGGTTACTAAAATATAGAACTACAAATGTACTTTGATTGAATAATATCAGAAAGGTCAGTGTCCATAAATACGATTGAAACGTCACAATTAAGATCGACATATTTACAATCAATATTTGTAAGGCAATTAAACATATTAAAAAATGTTAAACATTTTGTAGATATTTGATTTCGTAGCAAACAAAAATCTGCATCCAACCCTATAATACGTGTGAACTTCTTTGAACATCTTTCGTGGTAAACCTGTACCGAAGACATTCATGAAAATTGGCGTTCTTCGAATAATAATGAACTCAACAGTATTGTCTTAATAGTAAATTATTTTTCGTCATAGTAGCATAAATAAATGCTACTAGACGTTAAGTAAACACCATCAATCGATAAATAATGTAGTCAATTCATGACAATATTGAAAAGTGATTTAAATGGCTGGTTGTAAAATATAGTCTATCTTTGAAGATATTACATTCCGAACATTAAATGCAAATAAACCCTCACTTCTTTTATATAGCTATTGAAACTGTCAATTTAAAATCTCAAACCATCATTTAATTTGTTCATATCTGTGTTAAATGATAATTGATAATGTAGAGTATTTGATGAGACTTGCCGCCCATTAAATATCCGCAGTGTCGTTTAAGGTCAAAAGTATCAGTTTTAAAGGGATATGTGTTTACTTTTACAATGTATTTTGTATGAAAGAAGGTTTCAATTGATCCAAATCGATGTAGAAATTAAATATGAAGCAAGTCTGATTTTACCTGTCATATTTTATCTTGATCAATATACATTATGTAAATGGATATATTACATTTCTACATTTGAAAATGCCTGTATCAGTCAGGATAATAACAGATGTTGTCCATTCGTATAAAGTGTTTTATCATTTGATTTTGCCATTTGATTATGCGCTTACGTTTTGAAATTTCCTCGGAGTTCAGTATTTTTGTCATTTTACTTTTTACATATTCGAGTTTGTAACGCTTGCAACCAATAACAATATGTTTAATTAAGCAGACAATAACCAGCAAAAAAAAAAAAAACCCACCATGAATAAATACATGTTGTCTTCAAAATAGACATATTCTATAAAAACAGCTTTAGATAGGTCATCCTTTTAATATACATAATCATGTCGGCAGAACCGTTTTGTTTTACACTAGATGTCCATGTTTACAATAATTATCAAATCTTCAGTAATAATCGAGACCAAATAATTAAAAATCCAAATTCAAAACCTAATAGAAACTTCCCTCCTTTCTTTCAAGAACGGATAAAACAAAACAAATACAATACATTATAGCACAAGAAACCAGAGTTTAGGGTAAAGAAGATATATTCCTTTTTTTTAAAATGTTTTCTGATTTATAAAAGCAGATGTAAATTAAATTTCTTCAGAAATGCATGTTCAAAATATTAAGGATACAACTAGCAGTTAAGAAGCATTGTTAAAACTTTGATGGTGGATGTCTCGTTCCCGGGGGTATCACCAGTCCAGTAGTCAACACTTCAATCATATGATCATTTGTATCAATTAACTGTTTGCAAAAGTATGATTAAAAGCTAATGATTTTCTTATCCCAGGCATAGATTACCTTAGCCTTTTTTGGCATAACGTTTTGAAACTTTTTGTCCTCAATGCTCTACAACGTTTTACTTGTTCGACTTCCTTTTTATTTCGATATAAGCGTCGCTGATGAGTCTTATGTAGACGAAACGCGCGTCTGCTTAATCAATTTTATAAGCCTGGTACCTTTGATAACTATTAAAGGTATCTGGTTTCATCTTATATATTACATTTGATAATTCTATTACAGGTATAATTGTTAGAAGTCACACACTTTTCATCATTGAATCGATCGTTGATGTTTTTATACAGATACTTTTGCCCCATACATTCCAATCGACAGCAACAGTTAATCGAAAGCCTTCATTCGTAATGTTTCTTATAATCAGAACTTGAAAGTCGTTGATTCAATAGTTGTGACAATATTCCTATAGAAATAATTAAGGTCAGAGTATTGTTAAATACAATCTTTCTATTAATTAGAAGCTGTCAAATTGACGGGTGTACAATATATATAAACGACCTCACTAATAGCTGCCGTCAGCTGTGATTGCGATCAAAAATTTGCTAGGGGACCGTCTCAAAATGCCACTGTGGATATATTCTGTTGACCCTGGCCTATGTTGTGAATGGTCCCAGTTGTAGCTACAGTTGTAAATAGTTATCAAAGGTACCAGGATTATAATTTAGTACGTCAGACGCGCGTTTCGTCTTATACCTTGAGAGACTGTAAAAAACATATGTTATCAATAGATTTCTTGTAAACAAGATTGTAGTGTGTTAACCTTGTACGACAATCTTTTCATACAAACATTGAAAAGAACCGACCAAGAAATGAGTTTTATCATGTTACTTAGATAATTTCAGTTTCCTCTTATGGTATCTTTCAAAAGGGACTCAGTTTGCCATTCAAGAACCAGAGATTACAAAATATATTAAACAAACATCTTTTCTTTTTTTTTCTTCATCTAAGCCTATTATTCTCAATCTACACACTTATCAACTGGAGATACAAACACCATAAACTGTTAAAAATTCTCATTTTATTCTTTGGATATATTTATTATAAGCAAAATCTTTCACAATCCCCTTCCCTTTCATGACTGTGACCTACCGAATTAGACTATTTACCGGATTCGATATCACATAAGCAATACGACGGTTGCCACATGTGGAGCAGGATCTGCTTGTCCTTTCTGAGCACATGAGATCACCCCTAGTTTTTGGTGGGGTTCGTGTTGTTTATTCTTTGGTTTATGTTGTGTCATGTGTACTATTGTTTGTCTGTTTTTTTTTTTTTCATTTTTAGCCATGGCGTTGTCAGTTTGTTTTAGATTTATGAGTTTGACTGTCCCTTTGGTATCTTTCGTCCCTCTTTCACTATATACGTGTGATTGAAAAGGAGGATTGCAGGCTTAACTTATCGTAATTAACGAAAGATTACACCAAGACTCTTCCCCTTTTCTTCTAATACACTAATCATAGATACCAGGATTAAATTTTATATTTACGCCAGAAGCGCTTTTCGTCTACAATAGACTCATTAGTGACGCTCGAATCCAAAACAATTAAAAACGCCAAATAAATTACGAAGTTGAAGAGCATTGGGGGCCGAAATTCCTAAAAGTGTTGCCAATACAAATAGGGTTATCAATTCCTGAGTTAGAAAAGCCATAATATTTCAAAAATTCAAAAATTGTGTAAACAGTTTATTTATAAATAAGTCCATATCAATGATAATTATTGTCAGCACAGAGGTGCTGACTACTGGGTTGGTGATACCCCCGGGGAATTAAAACACCACCAGCAGTGTCATCGACCCACATGTTGTAAATAAACTTATCATAGGTACCAGGATTTTATATTGTGGTGCATATGTCAATATTAAAACCAATAGATTAAAATTAAAAAAGACACATAAATAAACTCATCATAGACACCAGGATTAAAATTATGTACGACTGACGCGCGTTTCATAAAGGGAGCGAATATAAGTATTGTAGTATTTAAAAGAATAATGCATTTTTAATTATCTCCCTGTTGACGCATCTGATCTCGCTTTATTTTGTTTTTAAATCGGATTTTTTATTTGGTTAGTATATTCAGCATTATCTCGAAATAAAAAAAATGGAAACCGACCGCATTTTACAATGAGTTTTATTACAAGTGCATTTTAATACAGGAACATAAATAATCGCTGTACTTCATTTTATGACCGACTGAATCTAATTCAGTTTTGTTGACACACACTATTGAAGCATGTTTCTGGAAATCAATTTAATTATCAGAAAGACCTGTAGCAGTTGCTGACATGTTAAATATATATGAAAAGAAAGCAATTGCACCCTGTCACGAGATTCTTGAATAAAAACCAGATACATATCGAAAAGTTTTATTTTGAGAATGCAATGCAATCACGTTACACAATAAAGTAAAATAATAGTCTTTGTTAAGCCACGTAATGGAATAAAAACGAACCAGTAGTTGTACTATAGAATGGATTTAAAAATGCGTACAGTAGACTTGAAATTATTTGTCGCGACCAAAGTTAAAGTTATTTTTGCAATTATAACAAAAGAACACAAAATGTATGGATGAAAACAATTATTCGGAAACTATATTTAATATCTTATTAAAGCATTAACGTTAAGTATAATTGAGTTTGCCTTGCATAGCATCACTCAAAATACTAAAAGAATTTAGATATATGTTTATTCGTCAACTGATTGTTTTGGGAATCAATTTGTTCGATATCATATATTTTTCTTTTGCACAAACATTATTAGTGGAACGGCAGTTTTAACTCTCAGGAAGTGGATTGCTATTTAGTACCTCGTGCACACACAGACTACCTACATACGGTGTATGTCAACAAAACTGAAGGAGATCCAGTCTGTCATATGCGATCATAATATGAAATACAGTGATCGATTTTGTTCAAATATTTAAATCATCTCATTCAGAATGATGTCAATTTCCTTTTTTAAAGAGGCAACATCTTGATAAAACAACAATATAGCGTTACTCTTCACAATTTTGTATACGTTTCAATGTATGTTCAAATATGTTACTTAGGGTTACAATGATGACAGAGACGAAAATTCCGTGAAACGTGGCATAGGAGAATTAGTGTAAGAATATTGTACAGTTAACTATATAAGAGTAATGAGATGTGATGATTGCCAATAAAATCAGTGTCCATTACAGAACAAAATCATTGATGCAAGGAACTAGTATGAGTAACAATAGGGGCATACGTGCTGACCAAAGTCTATACTGCAACGTAAACCAGGTCGTAAGTTGAGCAATGTCTATACCATAATGTAAACAAGATCAGAAATAAAAGACCAATAAAATTGAGAATGGAAATAGGGAATGTGTCAAAGATACAACTACCCGATCATAGAGAAGACAACAGCAATGCATGTAATTTAACAAGAATATGTATATTCTATGTATATAGAAAAATTGCATATAATAAAGATTTGTCAATTACTATCTGTAACGTGTTACACACGACGTTTTCAATCAAGTCCATCTGTTTGTTAACTTTAAATAAGATACCCATTCCGGGCACTAGTGGTAACCCACAGTTTTTGGTGGGATACGTTTTGCGCAGTCTTTAGCTTTTTATGTAGTAAAAGAGGGACGAAAGATACCAAAGGGACAGTCAAACTCATAAATCTAAAACAAACTGACAACGCCATAGCTAAAAATGAAAAAGACAAACAGAAAAACAATAGTACACATGACACAACATAGAAAACTAAAGAATAAACAACACGAACCCCACCAAAAACTAGGGGTGATCTCAGGTGCTCCGGAAGGGTAAAAATGTATTTCAAAAATACCGAACATCAAGACACATTCAACAAGGGGAGGTATGTATCAACTGAAAAAAAAATGAACGTCAATTTACTGAACTTAAACAACTCTCAATTAAACTCTGTGCTTGGTCTTCTTTTTATAGTTTGTGGTGGTTTTTTTATAGTATTTTTCTAGTTCTCTTTTGTAGCAAGCGTACTGTAGCACCAATGCAAATAAATGCATTTTATAGGGCACATATGATTGAGCTTGTACTTTTACTGAACATTAGTAATATTAATATAATTGTGGAGTTAATAAAGCTAAATAGACCAGTAATGATGCTTGCATTGATCTAATAAAACGTCACTAATGTAAAACTCCCAACCACTGTTCTTAATGAAATTTGAATTTTCAAAAGCACTAAAGATATCTGTTTACTATACAAAAACAACATTTATTTCATTTGTCTGAACCAATACTCTGATTTTCATTTAATTATTTTGATCAAAGCCGTTGGCTATTATAGTTTTATATACAAAAGAATATGCAGACTCGAAAGTTGGACGAGATCTATCAAAATGAATCAGATTTCTGTTAGAAATCCACAGTGACAGTGTGTTATTTTCGTGCAAGATTGCTGATTGATATTAAAGTAAATTAAAACAGAAAGTATAAAATATTCATTTAATGAATTGTAAATATTATAGGGTTATTGCATTAATATTGGTGGATATTGCCCGAGCAGTATATCATATTGCACGAGTTTACGAGTGCAATATGATATACTGCGAGGGCAATATCCACCAATATTAATGCAATAACCCTTTTATTATATAGTAATAAATATTTTACACACAAAATTTCTGTTATATTCAGTCAAAATACAAGTTTTTAGAGACAAGTATATATTATTGCACTAATGCTAATAAATGTTATTTGCACTAGTGCAATAATATTTTCGATATTTTTTTAGGGTGAGTGATATTTTTTTCTTTGTAAAATATTTCATTCATGGTTAACCTTTAAATAAATAAAAAATGAAAAAAAAATAATTTGAAGTTGTATTTTTTTTAAAACTTTTACTACGAGTAAAATTGATCATTGTGATGAGACTCATGACAGTCATATTTTCCCTGTTGACGGATGACAGACAGACATGGACACCAATAAATTGAATAAAAATTAACTTAGTGACAGATTACACTCAATACAGATGGACAAGTGTGACAATATGGAGAACAGACAGACAGACAAGTGACCACAATAAATTGAACCAGATTTTTTCTGACCGAAATGACATTTGTTATATTTTGCAGCTTTCCGAAGGAGGTAGCTTGCAAGTTTATCTCCTGTGTTGTCAGCTTAGGATTTATATTTTTTGTGTTAGATTTAGTGAGTTTGTGATGCCTTTGTGCCATTGTCCCATATCTGTTCTTTTTCATATTGGTAGCATTCCTATAAAATAATGACAGAGTGTGCAAATATAATTTGTAGCAGTCCAATATCATGAAAGGACCAACTATATATCATGTATATTGTGTACAGTTCCAATAACTCAAGTCAACACTATTGCCAAGGGCGATATTAATATGGTATTTTTTAAAGGCGATATCAATGAAAGACAAAGGACACCAAGTGACGATAATAAATTGAATGATTTTTGTTGTTGTTTAAAGGTCTGATCCTGATAGTTTGACAAAAATGTACTTTTAAAATGTAATTTATTATTGCATTGATGTCTTTTTTGTATTTTTTAAGAAAATATATCAGTTTTCAACAATTTAACATGTTTAATAAGTAATATTAATTCAACAATAAAAAAGTGTCCATAAAATTTTCAAAGGTTTTGAAAAGTCTATGGTCTAGAATTCTTGCGATTCGTCTGAAGATTCCAACGGAAGAATTCTCTTGTATGTTTTCCTTGGTGGTTCATAACAGTAATTTTGCCTAGATTGTCTCTGACCTTCTCCATTTGACTGTTCCATGTTAAAGTTAATATTGAAAGTACAGTTATTCAAAACAGTGCCTTTACTGAACATGTTAGATAATGCCTCTGACGCACCTTTAGAAGATTGTTCATGAATATTATTGGGCGCAGCAGTATAAGAACATACAGACTGTGAAGATGTGGCCATCGGAGGGCTCATTTGGTGTGAAACAGTAGGACGGTGAATTTTCTGTAAAGCCATATTGTTAAATGTATTGTCACTTTCATTTGCGGTCACTGATTGTCCAATTGACGATTTAACACCAGTTAATACATCTGAATATTCCCTTTGCTCATTATCGGAGAGATCATCATCGTAAGCTTCAATCGAACTTGTACTTTTGTGACCAGATATATGTTTGATTTTGTCTCTAGGTACACCTGCCTTGCGAAGGGTTTTTATTGTTGTTTTACGCACACTGTGGTTTGTTTTACGGTCCATCCCAGCTTCTTTTGCGGCCATTGGCATCAAGTTTGCCAGTGTATTTTCTCCCATAGGCCTTGCGTAATACCATATCATGGATTCAACTCTTTCCATTGGAATACATGTCAAATAAAACGGTGACTCTGGTTCCATTACATTATCAGGACGTCTAATAAGATATGCTTTAAAAAGCCGTATTGGACAGCGATCAGTTTTATTTTCATACATTCTCGGTTTTACTTTACGATTCTCTTTCCCCTTGGTTCCATCACGAGTTTTCGTAAGTCTCTCTGAAAATTCTAAATACTGTCGATTATCCACAGGGTCCTTTTTCATTAGAATATCTCCCAATTGTAATTGCCTATGTTCATTTCTACCACGCAGTCCGAAACATTTTGTAAAATAGTACCAGAGAGAAAATATTAGTATTCTAGGTGTACCATCACCGAGCTGCCCCTGTTCCCACAACAAATCTTCTTCATCCTTACTTACTGCCTTTGAAGCATTCGGCTTATGTCCTTTTCCTAGTTTTTTCAACTGGACCTTTTTTGCAGACAGTGCTCTTGTTGACAAATTAAATTCCTTGTCACGTAATGAATGTGAGTACTCTTTTTCCTTTAAATACCTCTCAATACTGGCACGAATACCGTCAAACGTTCCCGGTTCATATTCCTGTCCATTTTCTTTCTTTAAAGTTATATAAAATTCAGACAAGAAAGCATCAAGTTCATTGTGAGGGATGTCCTCGATTGACCTCAACTCCCCCTTTCCAACCAGCCATTTGTATAACAATTTCAAATCTCGCTTCGTGCAGTTAACTGTTGCTTTTTTCTTTTGATCGTCAATGAAGCTCATCACCATTTGCTTATCAATAATAGACTCTGTCAAATTATCTGTTTGACCGGCGTCCGCCATCTTGCTTTTCCAAACGACAACAAAGATGCAATAATATGCATGCCGATTTCGGAACGCCTCAGCTTTTTTCCGGAAATGCGTGCAAATACAGAGATTTATTGCACGGTCGTTTTCTCGGGCGTTTTTATTTAAATAAACAAACAAATATTTATTGCTATATAATAATATTAATTATTTGATGGAGAAACTTCTAGCTTAAACTGAACAGAATAACATGTATGTATTTGCCAATAATTTTTTGGTTTTTATCTTTTCGACCTGTATAAATATAAGGGACATTGTGTTCATCTTTGCAGTACATGTATATAAATAAAGGCAACAGTAGTATACTGCTTTTCAAAAGTCATAAATCAATGCTTAAATACAACTCCGGGTTACAAAGTAAAACCGAGGGAAATACATCATCATCATTTACAGCATATGACTACCAATTCTTTATGGAAATATTCTTTATAAAGCACAAAAATGTCAGTATTAACAGCAGAGACTAACAAATCCTTTAAAAAGACTTATAAAGAAGGGATATCGTTACGATACTGTAGTAAGGTCATTAATGATATTTTGGCGTTAATATTGATTCACTCATATGGTCTTTGCATCGGAACTAAACACATTTATTCAAAAACCAGTTGTTGGCATGACACGGGTTAAGTTATTCTCATATATGTTATAATGGTATGATACTAAACCCCTAACGGGAAGGATTGTGCCTGATATTCATATGATGAAATCATAATCTTTCAATCAGTTTAATTGAAGTCTGGAGCTGGCATGTCAGTTAACTGCTAATAGTCTATTGTTATTTATGTATAATTGTCATTTTCTTTATTTTCTTTGGTTACATCTTCTGACATCAGACTCGGACTTCTCTTGAATTGTATTTTAAATGTACGTATTGTTATGCGTTTACTTTTCTACATTGCCTAGAGGTATAGGTGGAGGGTTGAGATCTTATAAACATGTTTAACCCCGCCGCATTTTGTCGCCAGTCCCAAGTCAGGAGCCTCTGGTCTTTGTTAGTCTTGTACATTTATTATTCTAATTTTAGTTTCTTGTGTACAATTTGGAAATTAGTATGGCGTTCATTATCACTGAACTAGTACTGATGTGTTTAGGGGCCAGCTGAAGGACGACTCCGGGTGCGGGAATTTCGCGTTACATTGAAGACCTGTTGGTGACCTTCTGCTGTTGTTTTTTCTATGGTCGGGTTGTTGTCTTTTTGATACATTCCCTACTTCCATTCTCAATTTTATAAAAGGAAAACTACGAGACAACAGAACAATGAAGTTCAACAAAAACTAAACGATAATTCAATAACCAAAGAAAATAACTATTAGATGTCAACTGTCATGTTCCTGACTTGGTACAGAACATCTATGAAAATAATGTACCCAAAAAGTAAAATCACAAAAATACTTAACTTATCAGGAAAATCAAATAGGAAAGTCCCTGATTTTCATGGCAAAATCAAATGACAAAACACATCAAAAACGACAACTGTCATATTCCTGACTTGGTACAGGCATTTTTAAATGTAGAAAAAGGTGGATTAAACCTGGTTTTATAGCGCTAAACCTATCACTTTGAATGACAGTCTCATTAAACTATTTCAAATTCACTGGAAAAATATGTTAATATCAGAAAATGAATGGAAATGTTGTATACCAATGTTCAAGAAAATCCCCACGGGTTTTTCCCATTCATTTGAGTATTATTCTTGTAATACCTTAAGGATATACTAAATTATAATCCTGGTACCTATAACTATATACAATACAACGATGTTATGTTCAAGAAACGGCTCAAAAGACTTAACATTCTTTTCGTTTTTTTACTCTGAAATTTTAAAGAAATACCAAGGGTAGTATACCGATGTTCATTAGAAGTATCAATATGTTTCTATTCATTGAGTAATTCCTTAAGATTTTAATGTAATACCAATATGTAAGACCAATGTTCATTAGATGTCTGCCGAGCAGGTTGTTTGTTAAAGCACTCCATTGCGATTAAAATGACATACCAAGGGTCCATCCAATGAGTAATTTCTTCTACGATTTTATGGACAATCCAATGTGTTATATGTTCATTAAATGACTTCCGAGACTTTACGTTTCTTTTTGTACATCCTTAAGATTTTTAGAACGTATCAAAGGATAGTTTACCTATGGTATGATCATTCAAATGTACAGTTGTCATGACTTTTATATTCATTTACAGCATATGACTACACAAATGTATCGTGGTGTAATATGTATATATAATATAAATGTACACTTACATTTGAGAAAATAAAAGTTAACAACCGCAATCAGTTAAAGAATAAAAAAATACCGATGTGAGAGTAAGACTACTTTAAAAAGTGTTAACTTTTCCCAAGTGATTATAATTGTGCTCAATATGGCATCTAAGAACATCCATAAGATTAAAAATAGCCAGTTTGAAAATTGTTTTGTGACGTCATGCGAATTAATTCCTACACAGAACGAAACACATTCATTCGTGTTGATTTGGAAGCATCAATGAAAGTTCATTTGAAATTGAAATTCACGTGTGATCAAATCATTCTTTTTGATGGTTATTCTACAAAGAGTATTGATATGAAACAAAACTTACAAACAATAAATTTAAACTTAAGGATGTTCGCTACTCTGTTAAAAAAACCAAGCTTTTTAAAGTACTATCATGAATTTATAGTATAAAAATAAAGAAACTAAAAAAGGAGAGAATAATGGAGGGTGTGCTCATTTTCAAGATATAAACCATTAAAAATTTGGCGGAAATAATTCTCTCTAGATTCTTTATATATTAAACATTGACACCTTGTTTGTTTCAAAAACAATAAAAAAAAAACAAGATTTTTATAAAATCTTGAAATATTGCTGTTTAAACCTTACGTTATATAACTATGAAAAGAAAAGAATGGGTTAGTGGGCAATTTTTTGTTATTACAATACAACCAGAGGATTCCGAAAATCTGGCAAAACTTAAAAAAATGGAGGAGAAAACATCCTTAACATGAAGTCTCTTGATTTTATTCCGTTTCATGGGTGAGCAGGTCGAGTTACACATCATCAATGTCAGGTAAAACGGTGGATATTTGGTCAGAAAAATGTTAGTAAACAGTTTGTGTTGAATCAAAAGGTTACGTTAATATCTCTTTTTACAGTCTGATTAACATTTATCTTTTCCAACCCGAAAACATTATCTACTTTTGTCTCTCGTATTGCATAAAAGACATTCACCTTACTATGGATTTTTTTCATAATTGAATTTTTGACATTTGTGTTAAAGCAAAAACACCATTGACGAAAACTTCTCCTTGCAAATCTCACAAAATTCCTACATAAAAAAATATTCCGAATAAATCAGTCCCTCTCCGTCGACTTATTATACTAGCAATGCTGTCGTCGAATGCAGCGAATTTAAGACCACGAGATAACGACCGTATGATGCGGACATATCATGACATTTTTAAAGTACCAAAGGCAAACGACAAAATACATTAAACTAACAAAGATATAAGTAACATAACAAAAACGGTTTTCATAAACACCATTTCATCTCTATCAAATCTCACGAGATAACACAAATGGACGAGAAAGTCTCACGAGATCATATTAAAGAATAAGAATGACGTTACATTAGTTATATACTAATACTAAACGTCAAGGAGTAATTTTGTTAGCAAATTAAGTTAAAGTAAAAGGTTGTGTTGTTGAAATTTGTGGTCTCATAAGTAGTCTTCAGATTCATGTCTTTGCAAACTGACTTGCATCTTTAACGTAAACAAAATTTAGCAAAGAATTATCAGAACGACAATTCAATTTAAGAAGGCGTTATATTCCTTGCGTTTTGGGAAATTAGAATTTGCATGAGTGTAATATATACGGTCATACCACGTTACCATTGAAGGAATTGCGCTTCGGTTCCCTTTTCTATGTTTAACAATTAACAATTTTTTTTAAATCGTTTTCAAGTTTTTAATTGTTCTTTATATGTCTTATTTAATGTACATAAAATGGTGGATACATATTAACACACTGCCAGATTAACGAATGCATACATTTATTTTTTTCCAAGAATTTAGGTTTAAACGTGATATAGTTATGTGACAATCTTGAACTCCATACACATACATTATCGGTATAGTTATGTGACAATTTTTAACTCCCTATACATTGTATCTTTCACCTACAACAACAACTGGCTTGGCAAATAAAGTTTAGTTTGATATCAAGACTTTATTTTTGCAGAAGAGGAATTGATGATATGCACACTATGACAAAAGCTACGTTCACAATTAAAACTGACATAAAAACAGTATTGAAATATGTAACTAAGGCACAAAATGAGCTGACAAAAAACCATAGAGGATCAGATAAGGAACTTGTCTCTGAAGTAATGCCAGAGTCTCCAGGTGGGTGTATAATAATGAAAAAGAGGGGTATCATTAGACAATCAAAAGGACGAAAAAGATAATTAAAACGGTACACCATACTAATTGTCACGGTATAGTCCTGACCACTCATATATAATCTGCCAGGGCGGGAAAGTGACCCGCAAAATAGAGAAGCAAACATATTATGCTTTCGAAAATATATAGAGAAAATACGAGTAAGAGTTCAAAATGTTGATAATTACAAGCGTATTCAGTAGTAAACATGTACTTCTGGTAATTATCCCTAATATCCAACTTAGAATTAAAACATACCATACCGTCTTGTCCGAAAGCTAAGGGATTTGGATTTGAAACATTTGGGTAATTTTAGTTTTATGTGGAGGAAAATCGTACACTGATCTCTACAATGTGTTTGCAATAAGAATGTTACATACCTCCATATTGAGTATTAATTTCATCTAAGACGTGCTTAACCATGTTAAGCTTTTTCTCTTTCCTATCTAGTCGAATGTCGTATTTATCGAAAGAGAAATCTTTTGACTCGACTTTTTTTTGAACTGCATCAATCAAAAGATTACAATATCCATAAAAGATTTCCGGTGTTCCGAAATTTTCACTGATAGTTTTTAATCTTTTCCATTTATATTTTTGAAATAATAGCGCAATGACCTTTAACAATGAATTAAATGTAGCATGAATTCGTGTAAGTGTCGGTGCATATATTTTTTTATTATCCAAGCCATGGTTAAATCCACCAGGGGAAACGATTGGAACATTCCATTTGGGTGCATATCTCACGATGTTATTGACCGCATAGTCATACACAGGGCCTATAAAAAAATGACAACCTTTGTCCATTCTTCTAATAGCCGCTAGCAGGGCATCGGTATCACTTGCATTAGAATTTACAAACGAAACATTTAACACAAGATTGCGCGAATAGCGCATCTGAACTTTTTCTTGTGCAATCTCAATTCCTATTTGAATTTTCCCCAAAGCGAAGAGTCTAGTTACTGGAAACTTAGGAGCAAACACAGTGATGTTAACACTCTTTACTGTTGCATGTACGGTGTTGTTAAGAAAATAGACAACAACTGCTAGAACCACGAACTTAATCCTCGAAATCATATCCATTTGAAAGTGCTGTACAATCAAAACGTGTTGACAATGGCACAAGCTTTAATATCAAATTCACAAATCAAATCTTCTTTAAAACGTATAACTGCCATACCATTATTTTTTACTGCAGATATATTTGCAAAAAGTCAGAATTTAAAAGAATTCCCAGGCCATTTTGACTACAACGAGAAAGTAACCATTACAGGGTATTACTTTGTTTAACTGTAATGTATGTTACCAAAAGTACTTCAATTATGTTATAAAATCTGTAATATCTTTAATTGTTCCGGAAGTTGGCATACTTAAGATTATCGGTAGGAATTTAATTGATTCGAATCATGTGCTGGCTTTTGACAGCTCTTATTTCAATGATATCTATATTTAGACTAACTTAATATATGTGTCAACAGCAAATAACCTTTACAAACCAATTGTGGTAAATCTTACGAAATAAAGAGTTAGGGGGAAATGAATATGTTTATAACATCAACTTGATTTCCTCATCAACTCTATGAGTGTTTCCTTTTTCAAATACTATATAAACAAAGGAAAGTTTTCTGAAAAAAATCATATTAGATACATATGTGGTAACATTTTGCAAAGAGGGACGAAAGATTTTTCATAGTCAGCTGCGGCTTGTGGATACAATATGCTCGTCAAAGTACTGTAGAATGATTAATCAAACGCACAAAAATGCAGTAAATAGTTATCAAAGGTACCAGGATTATAGTTTAATACACCAGACGCGCGTTTCGTCTAATTAAGACTCATCATTGACGCTCAGTTGAAAATAGCTGTAAAGCTAAACAAGAACAAAGTTGAAGAGCATTGAGGACCCAAAATTCCAAACAGTTGTGCCAAACACGGCTAAGGTAATCTATTTCTGGGATAAGAAAATCCTTAGTTTTTCGCAATATACAAGTGTTTGCCGGAAAGTATTCCTAAATAATCGTAATAATGTAGATTGGGGGTAATAGTCAGCAAAAAGCTTTGGCTTGATGGTACAATATGTTTGACAAAGTACTGTAGAATGATTAACCAGACGCACTCAAATACAGTTAATGTAGTTATTAAAAAGGGACACAATTGATTAATATCGTCATTGTCCGGCAAACACTTGTATATAAATAAAAAGCCCAAGGAATAGAATAAATTTAATACCTTATCACAAAAGATCTAGTTATACGCATATTATAAATAGATAATTAACAGCAATTAAATGTTTCCCTAAAAAAACATGTTTGATACAGTTGGTGCATTAATTGCTTCGTAATCATTCCATAAAGAAAAATCATCAAAAATACCGAACTCCCAGGAGATATTAAAACAGAAAGACCCTAACCAGATGACAAAATCAAAAGCTATATATGTCAAATATATCATTTTTTATTTTATATTTTTTTCTGTAAAATTATTTATAATAAGTGGTGTTACATGTTGATATTTCCGTGTTATCAAATATTTATAAAAGCTATATGCATCATTATTCTATTAATAGATCATATCAATGCTTAGGGAGACGTAGAATGGAAATGATTTACAAATGGTCGAATAAATTAATAGGTTTGAATTTTAATAAAATACATAATTGTGTTATGTTGTATGTTAAAAAAGTCAATTAGGAAATAGATCAGCGGGAAAAATATTTTCTAAATTTATTTTATAAGTTTTGAAATTTCATAATATTTTTGGATCATAACATTTAAAAAGGTTGAAGGCCGGTTTACTGCACTTACTAAACCGGGTTTCAGAAGATTTGGGTTAAGAAAGTTTCTTTAGCGCATGTGTCTGCTAAACCATAAGAGAAGAATAATTAAAACAAAGCAGAGAAGTCTTCATGTAAGTCTTTTATTTTATAAAACATCAACAAATGAGATTTCTTATGATCAACATGGTGGCTAATTAAACAAGATTTGGGACGTGTGGTACAGTGGCTACTACTAGTACGAGTAACAAGCAAAACAACCCTTCACTTCGATAATTATAATATTTGTTAAATAATGTAAAAGTATTACGCTGATTCATAAGAGTGTGTACTTCATGATTATGATTTAAATATGTTTTGTTTGTTAGACGGACACATTGTTGTCTCTTTGACACATTTACCATTTCCATTCTCAATTGAACATTGAAGAGTAAATATAAACAAAACTCACAAAAGATCACATATTGTTAAAAATTGTTGTAAAACAAATTGATAGAAATAACCCAGAAGTACGCATGTATTTGACATCAAAATACGCATCATTGATTATTTAAAAAATTGGGAGATATGAGGTATAGCTCACCACCCTATTTCAAATGAAATGATAAGCAATTATAGGCAACCATATAGCCTGAAGCAATTATAGGCAACCATATAGCCTGAAGCAATTATAGGCAACCATATAGCCTGAAGCAATTATAGGCAACCATATAGCCTGAAGCAATTATAGGCAACCATATAGCCTGAAGCAATTATAGGCAACCATATAGCCTGAAGCAATTATAGGCAACCATATAGCCTTAAGCAATTATAGGCAACCATATAGCCTGAAGCAATTATAGGCAACCATATAGCCTGAAGCAATTATAGGCAACCATATAGCCTGAAGCAATTATAGGCAACCATATAGCCTTAAGCAATTATAGGCAACCATATAGCCTTAAGCAATTATAGGCAACCATATAGCCTTAAGCAATGAGAAAACCCATAGCTATAAAATGGCCCGATATAAAAAATATGCAACAATTCGAATGAGACAACTAACGGCCTAACTAACAAACAAAAATTAACGATAAACAAATATGACAGACATGTCCGAACGGGAACCACTGAACTAAAGGTTCCTGACTTTGACAGGTACGTGAAAATGGCGGGGTGAAACATTTTGTGTGCGCCTTAACCCTCTCCTAACCTAGGACAGTGGTGTAACAGAACAACATAAGAACGACTATAAAAAATAGTTGAAAAACTCATCAAATGGATACAAATATATATAGCGGGAATCTCTCGCTACATTGAAGACCTGTTGGTGACCTTCTGCTTTTTTTTCTTTGGTCAGGTTGTTGTCTCTTTGACACATTCTCCATTTCCATTCTCAATTTTATACATTGAACAAAAGAAAAACACAGAGGACGGGTACTAGAGATCCCAAAAACAGAAAGACACTCGATCATAACCTATATAACAGTACCTGAAGTTACTGACAGCTAGTTGCCAATAACAACAAATGAAGAATCAAAACATGTATCTAAGACTTAAGTGTCAATCAGTTCACATCAAATATCCAATGGAATAAGTATAAATAAGACGTCATTAAAACGTAAAAACCACAGCAATTAAAGAAAAACACAAAACCTGGTTTTATAGCTAGCTTGACCTCTCAAAGGATATAATATATTCTTGACATCAATCAACCAGCGCATCTTTTAGAATAGTTATGATATAATGATTGGAAAACGTTAAATGATGAGCATATGTTCCACGGTGGTCAAGAATTTGTCAGTAATAATCTCGAAGCTTTACACTTTAAACTATCAGCTGTAAGTTCATTATTTGTTAAGATACGTTCAACTTACCAGCAAATTTTATGTTAATTTTCTCCAGCACATGGCTTGTCATCTGGTCCCTTGGTTCACGTAATATTTCATATTTTTCGTAATCAACATATGTGTTTTCCCTATTATTAATAACCATCTGATGTATGGATGATATTGCTAAATCACAGAAATCAATAAATATATCATTACGACCAAAACGGTCGCTTACTGCTTTTATTTTTGACCATTCAAAATGTTGTAATATCATATAAACGAATTCTGCCATACTGTTAAACGTCGTATGAACTCTCGTCAGAGTCTGAAAACTTTTTTTCTGATTCAAACTATGAGCAAAAGCCCCAGGGGAGATAACAGGTATGTTCCATTTAGGTGCGTAACGGGCTACCGGTGCTACCCCAAAATCGTACACAGGACCAATAAATAAATGTACACCTTTGCTCATAAACTTAAATGCCGCAACAGGCGTGTCAACGTCACTGGCGTTGGAATTGACGTATTCTACCTTAATTAAATGACCGCTGAGTTTATCCGTCATCACGTGATCTATAGCTATTTCGACAGCTGGTTGAACTCTTTCAAGTGCAAAGAGACGTTTAGTTGGATTCTTAGGAGCAAACACAGTGATACTAACATTGGCAGTCATAACGCAGACAGAATGCAAAACGAAGGCAACAAATACCAGCAACATGTCGAGTGTTAATGTCAGTATTTAAATTTATCCAAACGTCATAGTGTTCGATAAAACAATAACAGGTTCAATTATCCAAACAATGTTATATAAGTGTACATACAAAGACTTCCGAAATAATCCATCTTATCACGTGATATTCATTTCCAGAGGAGAGAAAAATCAGTAACTTCAAACATGTCAGAAACACCCATTTGTAAATAAATTGACTTACTACATGTTACAAAATGTATATGATGTGTATAACGAACTAGTGTATTCCGGTATTCGTAAGTACTTTTTTCCGGATGTTACGGACGCTCACGATGTATATACCATAAAACTCTAACCGTACACAAGTCCCCATTCTTAATGTGGCCTCATTGATAGATAAAAAAAAAATATTTGTAATCAATTAATAAACAAATTGCACATAATAATCGTATTTATTGAGTACTCTATCAAAACTGAAAACTCTGGTAATGTTCAGTTGTTTTGGCCCCCTTTTTCAACATATGAATAACGTTTTGTGTTGTTTTATTGGAAATATACAAGAAAACAGGCAATTCATATATTGTTCAATAACTCTCTCAAATCTTTCTATGATTTGGTATTTTTTTTTTTTTTTTTAAATGCAATAAAATGTATCCTTTTTTTAAATGAGGTTTTCTTCTATATATATATATATATATATATGTATGTTCGGCTAAGTCCCTGTTGTCATCATGTTAGTGTTTTCCGTCAGAGGAGAGCAAACACAGGATATAAGTCATATTTGAAACATCCTTTTAGAATAGGTAAAACCGGCCTGTAACCAATGCAATAACACTTTTATTCATTTGCATTATGCTGCAGTGGATATTTTGTTTGAAATAAGTTTTAATTTCTAGTGAAGAAAATAGCTTGATTGGTTTTAAACGGAATTTTATTACAAATCCTTTATTGATCGAGTTCCGCTGTAAGTTGACTTTCAATACCCGATGGTACCAGTACACAGTTCTTCAGTATTTCTATTGAAGGGATTTTACAAGCTTTTGGTTTTTTTTGCAGTCATGTTAGTATGGAAAAGCCTATTTGATAAAAGATCTAGTGATCTAGTGAATTAGTGATCAGAACTTTCCCCATTTCTTCTAGAGACATGAATGTAACAGTATCATTGAGTCAAACTGATTCGTAATGATTATGTAATTTCGGATGCATTAGTTTTAGTGCAGTTTTTTCCTACATGGGGATACGAAAATCAATGTTTTTTTCTTCTGTTTTTTTTTTTTTTTTTTTTATCTAAAACTCTATCAAGAAAATTAACCAAATCACAAAAAACTTAGATAAAATATCAACGAAAAATGAGGACATGCATATTTTGATCCGACTGTTTTGGATTGCTTGACATGGTTGTAGAAATATACAAACGTTTTCATTTCTTCAGCTTAGTTTCTATTTCAGTTATAATCCACAGTTGAATTCCGATGCGATTCCCAAGTGACAATCGGAAAATACTAGTTGTATTCGAACAGTCAAGAGGCTTCAAGAATGGTAATGAAATTAATTAAGATTATGTCAAAGTATGAAACTTTTTATATGATCTCCTTTATACGCAATCTCGCGAGATTTAAAATTTGAATGACACGTGTCTAGACAACACACCGTATTAATAAAAGACTCATAATTATACAACTAGTGCTTTTTCTAAAGAAAACTAAACTACAAAATAGAAAATTGGATGGCTGGCTCCAAACAGTGATGCTGATTATCGAAAAAGACTACAATATCCACGCTTTCATATAATACACCATTTAATAACATCATATTGAACGAATGTTACATATAAGACATATCGTTATACCACTGCATCGAGCGCGATACGACCCAGTTCAATTTTCAATATTAAATATTTATAATGTCACTGTCGAGAGTGAATAAATGTCGTATAACACGAGATTTGGTGGTGGAATATGTTTCTCTAATGATGATTTTTAAACGATACCATATGCAGGCAATTTGTTTTCTTTTTATGTCGTCACAATAGAAAATTCAGTAAAAAAGTAAGAAAATTTGACGTCATAATCAAGTTTTGACCAATGAACAACTGAGATCAGACGAACCACACGTTGATGAAATAAAAATTCAACATATCAGGAACTGCTAAATCGAGTAAGAATTGATAGTTTTCAAAGGTACCAGGATTATAATTTAGTACGCCAATATATTTATTGACAATAATATCTTCTTCCTTATTAAACTTTCTAAAGAAAGTAATATATAGATAAAGGAACTTTAACTGGAGATGTGGTATGATTTCCAATGACACAATTATCCACCAAAGTTCGAATGAGGTGAAATTAAGCAAGCACCAAAAATCTGAACTCCAAGGTTAATTCAAAACGGAAAGTTACTAATAGGTAATTGTATGCATAAGGAGAAAGCCCCATACCGATAAGTTAGCTACAAATGGCCCCGAAAGGGAAAAAATGAAACAAAAATTGAATACTGTTCAATACCTAAATAAAATTTCCCTAACATTCCATTTCATGTGAGGTAATAATCATCACTGGAAGTTAACGATTCTTTCCTGTTTACCCGCAGAAGTTTACATTTTACCTCAAGTCAAAGTTTTCAAAAATGTTATTAAAATATCTAATATAAAGAGATTGTGTTTTATTATATAAAAGACATAAAATGCAGGTTTGATGATCTTCAACTGTCAAATTCGAGGGAATATTTTTTTCTATCCTGTTTCGTACGAAAACGGATATGATGTACAATGTTTTGATAAACATGTAATGCCAATGTGCAAACCCTTATTTCTTTCGTATTAATATCCTCAAAAATTTAGATGAATGTCTTATCATTGAATACCCTTGAAATTATTGTCGCACATGAAGTGGGAACCCTAAGTCAAGATTACAAATAGAAAACAGTTACTGATTCTTGCACTTATTGACATTTATAACAATACACACTATCCTAATAAAGAACGATGCAGATTATTTTGTTAACTTTGTGTCGTAAGACGACTACTGATATATCAGTAATGAAGTTCACCAAGTTCTCCTATAAAGATATAAAACCCTAATCAAATGTTGCCATCAATGTTCAGTCTCCGAACAATAACACATCAAGGATATTCTATGTCGTTGAAATTGAGTTTCACTAAGGTTAAATATCTTAAGATATTTTGTAGATAAGTCTACGAAAAGATATTTTTTGCAGACAATCTTAGTTCATTGGTTCTATATAATAAAATCAGTATTTCTGTTCATATTTTACATTCTCTCTCTGTTTTTGCATTATTATTCCTTCAAAAAGTAAAATCACAAAAATACTAAACTCCGAGGAATCTAAAATTGGAAAGTCCCCAATCAAACGACTAATTCAGATGATAAAAATACATCAAACGAATGGACAACAACTGTCATATTCCTGAATTGGTATAAGCATTTTCAAATGCTTACAAAGAACATTTTCGATTGCTTACAAAGAGTCTGATCATACAAACGGAGGAGTCGTCGTATTTGACTTCAATAAAAAAAAACTAAGAAGAGTTCAATATATAAACAAGTAAGCCTTATTACTTGCTGCATTACAACGTTCTCGGTAAAGTTAATTTTCTAGAATGACTAGTAAAAACAAACAAGAAAAAGCTAGTGATTTAAATGCAAAACGTGATCAAACAACTAGTTTTAATTTCCAGTTACATGTTTAGCAAGTAAACCCACCAGTCATCTTTCAATATGAATAAAACAACTCGAACCAAAATAAATAAGAAACGGTAAAAAGATCTAAAAAGTCATCATATATACCAAATTTTTATTTTGACTCAGATGCGCTTGTCATTTATATACTCGAAGCGAGCAATAATTATTGTTAAGAAAGGCCCATAAACCAAAATTTCATAGAACAGTGAAAACTTACAAAAAATTTTACAAAATTTTGTCAAAGCCATCCGTAAAACATAATGTCTGGAAGAAATTTTTATCAACTTTAAATTTAAAAAAAATGACCTTCCAGAGGGAGGTCATATTAAAACAGGAATCCTGACAGTTTCGCGATATCATCCATACAAAATGAGTAAGTATGTTGGGACAGAGTATGTAGAAGAAACACATTGTAAACACTGGGGAAAACCAATGGACGATAGATTTGGTCTTGGATAATTCTATATTACTTATCGTCCGAGATAATAGTAATATATTCTTGTCTCGTGCTGTTAAGAATGCAATATGAAGTCCCAATTTCAATTAATCAAATTCTGCACATAACGAATTAATATGACGTACACATAACGAATTAATATGACGTACTAAAACACATAACGAATTTGATTTCAACAACATATCAATAAACAAATGTATCCTACCTTTACTTGTACTTACAAACACTTACCTGAAAAATAAAAGAATAACAAATATTATTATTTTGTATTAACATGCATATGGAATTGAATACATATTTTCATACTATTAAATGCTGATGAATACGTTATTTAACGTTGATAAACTTTGTACTTTGATTCTATTGTACAGTGTTTACTCTTTTAGTACACATCAACTAAGTATCGTACCTTTTCTTTCAATAGATTGTTAAAAATACAAATACATATACAAACATCTGTAACTACTTTTCATTTCCAAATTAAGGCTTTTCTTCAGAAGCAATACACCAGTAACCATCTAGACAAACGGCTTAGGAAGCCAAAATAGAGTACCTTTAAAAACATAAAAGTCAAAAGGATTCAAAAGTAAAATCACAAAAATACTGAACTCCGAGGAAAATTTAAAACGGAAAGTCTGCAATCAAATGGATAACAACTATCCTATTTCAGACTTGAACAGGCATTTTCTTTTGTAGAAAATCATTCAATAGATCAAAAAAATTTAAAACATCTATAGTAAACAATGTCCATTAAAGATGAAACCTTAGTTAAAGTTCGATTAAACAAAAAATCAATTGAAAATTAGTTTCAAACTCTTTTTTTATCCTTCTGCCACCCTGGTACATGTATGTAACAACAAAAAAGGTCTGCATATCTTTGTTGTGTACAAATCAAATATCTGGTAATAATTTCTGTTTTGATAACTTGTCATTTCATGGAACTCTTTGCAATGTGTGTTAAAGCCATATTGATGCATACAAAAAATATAAAATATAGATAGTTTTAAATAAAATAAATGCTGCCGCGGCAAATTGCAACTAAAGAATAAACTTTAGTAGAGGTACATTGACTCTGTTTCTAATGCTCGTACAAATAAATTTATAATTCGATAAAATGTCTAAAATCTTTGGCTCCTAGACTGATGATAAGTTTTTCAAAATAATTTGAATGCCTTTAATTTCTTATTTTACATTTGTAACGAGGCGCTGGTTATCGTTAAACTGTTTAATGTGCCGATGTATATTGAACAAAATTGTGGAATAGGTTTCTTTCAATTAAATTAGCTGTTAACGGAAAATACAAATTTAGTTAGTTTACAAATCGCTCAATCTAAATGCCAACATGCTTCTTTCTCAATAACTAAAAATGTGTAGGGTAATACAAGAATGTTAATGGATTAGATTAAATGTATTTTATTTGCTAATAACAAAATTTACTTTACCGATGTACAAAATGTAACCTACATTTTATAGATTTATACGAAAATTATTTCAAACCTGTCAACAACATCTCAAGTAAACAAACTTGGTTCCCAAACAGAAAATACTTGAGATCGGAGAAACAGGGAACTTTTCCTATATCATCAGTAACTTTATGATTTATTTAGTGTACGACCTACATTTGTGTTATTGTTTTTATTTCAATGATATTTGTCACATATTTGTTAAAAATGAATTGAATAAGATTGTTGGAAAATTAATAGTAGTTTTCCGATGTTTGAATAGTATGGCCAAATAAGGAACATACAACCGGGGTGAAACGAAAGTAGAATCGTCAACGGTCTGAACTCCAAATATCATACTTTTAATATTCATAACTTTTGTTAATAATTCTAATATGCAAGCCATATGTTCACATATTTTTATTTTTATTTTGAAGCAGATAAAAATTTGACTAAAACTTACAGGACACCTTGAAAATAATATGTTTTTTGGTGTTTTTTGGAATTATTTTTGAACGATTTTATCAAATAGAACTAATGTATGTGCCTCCTCCTCGGAATATATATAACATACAATAATTAATTATTTGTGTTCAACGCCACTTTCATCATCCTCATCTCTATTGTGGCGACCACTTATAAATATAGAAGCAAGAGTGCCCCGAATGAAACACCCACTTTTGACAAGACAAGGTCAACCTTACTTAAATGAAGTTGTGAGTCGATCTAATATGCGGGGTTCGAACTCCCAACCTTTCGTGATTACAGGTAAGTGATTGCTGTACATATGCCAGATTTTATGTCTTGTCAAGAAAATGAGAAAAAATATTATAAATATCTTCTTTGTCCATCAACCTCAAAAGAATTAGAAAGCTTAGGGTCCTTTTTAAAATAGGCATTATAATTAAGGACAGGGGACTCTTGATTTATTAATATAAATTAAAATATATATATAAGATATAGAAAGATTGTTTTGCTTTTACAATTATTGTGTTTAATGGGGTATGTTTTCCTATTGTTTTGTTTGTGAAATATATTTATGAAATATATTGAATATAATTTGTCACTAACTCATTGTGGAGGGTTCTGACTTCATATGAAAATAAAAATTTGAATAGATTTGAATTATAAAAAGGGAGAAACATATGTTTGGAATTATAATGATGAATATAAGATTGTAGTTAAAATTCATAGAAAAGTTCCCATGGTGAGTATCGATATATTACTAGGTAAGAACAACAGATGTTTGTAATGGCTTTTCACGAAGTAAAAGACAATGATTCTCCAAATAATGACATTATCGTTTATCTTTCTTGTGTTTTGAGTGTTTTAAATGATTTATACTGGAATAAGTAACGGACACTTCAAACAAATGTGTAAAATCGGTTATGTTTTAACACAATTAAGAGAAACAGAACTTATAGAAAACAAAACAAAAACGAGAGAAAACAGTTACAAAGTACAATATAAACAAATAATTCGTTTTATTACATCAGATTCAAGTTAAGATAAACGAGTTGTAAGAATAAAAAATACCATTGCATTATAAATGACGAGTTATAAAACCCTCAGTCTGGTTTTCATTTTCTATTTAATAAACATGTTTCAATCAAAGTACTTTTAGACCTGTACAAACTTGATTGGTTTTAAAAAAAATCATGAAATGTATGTTTCTTGTCACTTGTGTATATTATGTTTGCATTTTAACCCGTCATGCTTTCACTTTTACAATTAAGTTGTTATGATATAATTCACATTTTGATGAACGCAAATATAACTCAATGAAACATATGTTAAACACCATCAACAAGACAACGAGACAAGACGATTAGAGTTGTTTCCTATTTGCTGCTTAGTACATTTATAGTTGATCAATATTACACAGCTACTTTTGCATAGGTACTATGTCTGTACCAAAAATCTGTAGTACAGGAAATCTACTTCTAATAATCAGTACTATTTGTTACTCTAAAATTATTGTAATATTTTAATAATTTTAGGTACCTGTATTTTACAGTATTTGATTTGTACTGAAAAATTTAAGTAATACATATTTTGGGTTACAACGTTACATTTTCAAAATTTTGATAGTATGTCTATTTCAAATCTCTTAAAATTATGATTTTCAAACATGGAATATTGTGATCGCTTAAAGTATTATTTATGTACCAAAATTTTAAGTACAAATTAAGTACTGTAAAAATACAGGTACGTAAATAGTACAATAATGTTAAAGTAAAGGAATAGTACTTAATATCAAAAGTAAATTTTCGGTACTACATATTTTAAGCACAAAAATAGTACCTATTCAAAATTTGCTGTGTAGCATCCCGATCACCGATAACTCAGTGTAAAAGGCAAAAGTTTTTACCAATATTTAAACTAATTAACTCAAGATAAACAAAAACTGAATGAATTGGGGTGCGTCGATTATGCATCCATCACCCGTCGTACTATTTTATAGCATTTATTCTTAATAGAATTGTGATAATAAAGATTTGAACCAATACAATACACTCATTATAGATATCAGGATTGAATGGAATGGTGAAACAGATGACAAGAACTCCAAATCTCAAGTTTGTATATCGTTGTGAAAATGTAGTCGTTGAGATCATAAAAGCCTTGATTGCACAGGTAATACTGAAATCTGCCTTGTACAGAAACATAATTTTTATAACAACAAGAAGTAAGCACAGCTAGGTTGTCTTTAATTATATGTAAATTTACAAGGTCGTTTGTCACTACAAATTCCAAAATCTCAACAATATCTATCATGAATTTAATATTATAGAAAGTCAACTTTTAAATTAGTTATTGTCTGTGTTGTTCATGTAATGATAGTAAGATCTGACTTCTAATCTTACAATTATAGTGCTCATACTTTCTTATAATATTATTAGTTGTAAATTGATTCTATAAATCGATGGATTGTATTTAAATTCTTGTGTCTTAGGGTAATGACCTTGTTTAATATTCATTGTTACTTAGTACCTTTTAAAAGTAAGCAGTACTTATTTCTGAAACTATTTGAAAATATATACGAAAATATGTAAACTATAAAGACGTAAGCGCCAAATGGCAAATTTAGTTCGGAGTCAATAACAATATTCAAAAGACATTTTACATGAAACTTACATTAATAAATCATGCAACAGAAGTAACAAGGAACTTCTATCTTACGTACTCGGACTATCAACTATTTAACCTCAGCAAAATTAGAACTTTTCTCTGATACTTGAATAACTAAATAGTTTATATAGTTTATTATGTTATACATATATCACTATGCGGTGATAGATTTTTTAATTAACTATAAGAATTGCAATCTCTGCAATGTGTGGAACGTGTTCTTAATTCATAAATACAAGAATTGCATTATCGTTTAATATTCAATTACTCTGCAGACGCGTGTTACATACCAACAAACCGAATTGAAACATAATGGTTGAATGTTTCTTTGATATAACCTAATAGCACTAGCACATTGTAAAAAAAGATATATACTCCAAATCATCTACTTAAATTCAACGCATAATACAAACATGGACGACCTTATAAACCGAAAAAAATGAAGAGTTCTGCAAAACTATACAGTTTTATGTTTTAATTTCAAAATATTTCCTCAGTTTTATAACACAAATTTAAAATTAAGAATAGAAGCATAGGAAAACAACTTGTATAGGTTTGGCAAGCCAAACAAAAACAGGTTCAAGCCGCCATTTTTCTGAAAATTTTCTGTTCCAAGTCAAGCAAATGGCAGTTGTCATCTTGTACCGGTAGTTTTTTTCTGTGTGTCTTAAATTGTGTTTTTTTTGTTGTTGCACTTAAGTGTTTCTATTTTGTCGTTGTTTTCCTCTTTTAGTTGATGTGTTTCCCTCGGTTTTATTTTGTAACCCGGATTTGTTTTCTCTCAATCGATTTTCTATCTTTCGAACATCAGTATACTTCTGTTGCCTTTATTTTTATGTAGAGTATCACGCTCTCTGCACATGAATAACCCTTTCAACAACTAATTGAGGGTCAGTACCTTGTAGTTGGCCTACTAGAATGTTACAAGTATGTTCCTTTCTAGAATACACTTGCTTTCTAACATTCAAGTGGCAGTCCAATGTCCTTTCTTTTATTTTCAGCCGTTCCCCTGAACACTACTATTGTCGCTTTTACACTAAATACATATTGTATTTCTTTTCAATTTGTTCTTGTTCTAATAATTCATGAAATAGTTTCCACTGGACGTAAAACAAACATCAAGTAATCATTATTAGGAATAGCTCAAAGCAGATTTCAGTTAAACATGCCACACAATCTCTGTATAAACTTGATAATTAATACAAAGGAATAAAACTTTGATAAAAGATTCAATCATCAATAGTTCAAGTTGGCCATACCACGTGTTTCAGCAGACTACTTCGTGATATATTTGCTTTGAAGAACATAGCTACGTTGTTATTAACTAGGTGTATATTTCTGTAATAGTGACTGATTTAGGGGAGGGTTCCAGGGTTGGAATCCCCCATTATTACGATAAATACTTTTGAATTGGGAAATATGGATTGGAACCCTGATTTGGAATTCATCTTTTAAAAATGGATGGGTCCGTCTATGTGCTTTATTAGAGATATGAAAGTAAAATAAAAGTTAAAAGCATCAATTCAAACCGCAGAAACATTACTTAAATTTTCAATATTATTATTTTCGTCGATTGTAATCTAAAGTATTGAAAGTGTAAACAGCTGATCTGCATTCCGTTGATATAAACCCGATTAACGCTGCAGTTTGCATTCCAATTAACACTTTAGAGGAAATCGTCAAACTATTAATGTATCAGATGTGATGAGATAATAACATCATTTGTTATAGATGATAACATTGTCTATTTCATTGTTAGATAATAGCACTGTCTCTTTAATTCTCTCATTTCATTACATTTATCAAATATGTTATCTAAACTTTAATGACATTAACACTTAACATGCCAACATAATTTTCTCAGAAATATTTATGAATTATAAAAGCGAAAGTGTCAAAGTATGTGTTCACTTAACACGTGCCAAGTGGAGAGCATTCTTGTTGCCACTCATTTTGTTTGGTTTTAGAAATAAAGCTTCATGCAAAACTCAAGGATACAAAATATGACATTTCAAGTCCATACATGTACGTGAGTTTCTGAAGTGGGAGGTAGGGTTTTTGTATTCTCTATCTTTGTGGGTCAGTTTCGCTATTATTTTGACAAATTATTATTGGTTTGATACGCATTTTTATACGTCATATTGTCATAAGGTCACAAATGACAATACGCAACAGTCTTTACTCACTTCTATCATGTTTAAAAGTTAAGATAATGTGTATTTGTTGTGAGTTCTGTAAACCCCATCGAGACCACCTAAGTAATAACAGTTGGCCTTCTTAAAGTATTTCCCACTCTGCTGCACCGTGCACAGATCGCATTAATTACATTGTATTTCCAGATACCATTATAATACGATAGCAAAACACTGTGTAAAACAGTAATAAAGACATGATTTATGAAACGAGTCAATGCGATTCAAGCAGTAAAATTGTTTGAAAAATGCATGTGGTAAGTTTGAAATGAAACATTAGTAATGTATAACTTTAATAAAACAAATCCTCAAAGATTCAAGTATGGTAGATGCGCATGACTCTCCCTTTTCTTACATGCCAGCATATTCATATTTTTTACAATTAAACGAAACGCACCAAGTATTTAGTAGAACACCTGCTAGCAATAGGATGTTAATTGCAATGACAATAAAATCTAAGTAGAAAGTTATTTTATTTCAAAACATAATCAAAACATAATAAAAGATTACGCACTTTTTAAATTCAGAAAGCAATTAAATGATAAAATAACATAATAGTTAAATTGATATTAATTAAATTCAGGGATATTCCCGGTGTCCTATACGCTCCCTTTGGTGGTGTTGTGTGGGGATTGTTCTGCTTGTTGGATAATATATTAAAGGACACATCTCCATTAATTCTTAGGGAGTGTACATGGATCAGCTGTATCAAGGGTGCGTCTCAACTGGCGGAATCTCCGGCGAAGCACAAACATACATATGGACTGTACTACAGTACGCCATTCATATAAAAACATCTTTAAGCTAATTCGAGTTATCTCCCATTCAACGCTATGTAATTATTCTATTCAATAATGGAGAATATATGTACTGAAACTTAATATTATTTAATCTATGGTACAGCAAAGCAATGAAACAAACAAATCTGTATGTGTAGAAACCATGAAATAACCATTAAGACATCTAATTCTGTTAACCACAAGAACCTATCTTGGTTATATAAAGGTACAATATGACATCTATAATAAAAATATATTCATTATTTTAAATGATGACGTTACTAAATTAAGAAATCTATTTTTCTTTTTTTAACAATAAAATATGTTCAATTAATAAAAAAAAATATTTCGAGTTTGGCTGTCCGTTGTGTAATACTGTCTTACTGAGTTGTGTGATACATTAAGTAAACACCTTGATTCACAAGGAGTTTATACTTGGTTCACTTTTATAAAAGACTCAACACAAGAAATGAATATTGATACACAAAAAGTAATGTCCTGTCAAAACATGGAACAAGTTAACAATTTAAAGACTTGGATTAAGAATATTACAAGTAAATTTTATTCAGAACTACTGGAAAATAAAATAAATAGTTTGACCGAAAATAACAAACTTTTTCTTTACAAAAATATTAAAGTCAAACAAGACCAAGAATTTTATCTAAAATATCCAAATTTTGAAACTAGACAATTATTTACAAAAATCAGAATTAGTGACCATAATTTGCTCATTGAAAAGGGCAGAAATCTAAAAATACCTCTAGACAATAGAACTTGTCCAACTTGTAAAACCTTAGAAGATGAAAATCACTTTCTCCTCCACTGTCAAATTAATAACGTTTTACGTATACAACTTTTTAATGACATGGCAATAGATAATCCTATGTTTTCAAATCTATCTGATACACATAAACTAGTAATCCTACTAAATCCTTCGAATGTAAACCAAGTGAAAAAAACAGGTTCCTTTATAAAACAGTCTTTAAAGCTGAGGACAGGGGACTCTTAGTTAGTTTTACTTGTATATATATAGATATGTGTGTGTTCAACTCAGTTATTTTATTGTTGTTGTTACTTTTGTTTATGTCACAAGTATAATGTTACTTATATGACAAATAAAGATTATTATATATTTTCTCGCGTACAAGGTCATAGGTAAACACGAGTTCTCTCCCATTCACAATCAGTTTTATCTTAATCATAAAATTTGTGACTAAACACAAACATTCAAAGATCTATTACATCAATACTTTTGAACTGTCTATTGTTTATTTTTATTCATGACTGACGTATGCCTTCCACATCTTTCCTGAAGCCGCCACTAACTAATCTTTGTTGTTATTTATTTTAAAAGCCATCCCTTCGACGTAAAAGGTCATTCTTTTGTTCTCAAAAATATTTTGTTCTCAAAAAATATTTGAACATAAATTTCAAATGTTGGGTATCGTTTTAAAGAAAAAAATATACAAGTAAAATATTATAATTATAGAATTTTGAAAAGTTTTGAATTAGAGCAAAGGGCATACTTGTCAGTGGTCCCAAAACACCCCCACTATAATGGAATCCATAATTTGATTAGCTCTCTTGATTAGCTAGAGAAAAATTACCTTAAATGCTATTTTTGAGGACAACACACTTTATTTGACTCTGTGCATCGGAAGTATAAGTTTTAAGTTTTAAGTTTTATATATTTTTCTGAACCAGAATTTTCTTCAATATCAATAGCATAATAACATTATATGTCAATATTCAGACTTGAAAATTTGAGTTACTCCTCTTTGTACCATTTAGCTCTGATTTAAATCAAAAATATTTTCAAAGAATCAGTATTCGTATACGTGATCAGAATTTTGTTCTCTTCAATTGCATAAGACTAAACAATCCATGTCAAGAAAATTATTTAGTTTTTAAAATCACGCGTTTTGGAACTTTATAATGACACATGTAAACAGAATGCCCAAACTAGCAATAGCAGAAATTTCCTGTTTACAAAACTTTGCATTTTTCGAAAAACTACGGATTTTCTTATCCCAGGCAAAGATTACCTTCGAAGTATTTGGCACAAAGTTTTGGAATTTTGGATCCTCAATGCTCTTCAACTGTGTACTTATTTGGATTGTAAATATTTTGATATGAGCGTCACTGATTAGTCTTAAATAGACGAAACGCGCGTCTGGCGTACTAAATTATGATCCTGGTACCTTTGATAACTATTAATAATAAATACCTACAATTCTTGTTTTTTTTTATAATAGTTGGTTTCCCCGTTTGAATGCTTTTACGCTAGTAATCTTTGGGGCCATTTATATGTTGCTGTTTGGTGTACATGTGCGCCTAGGCTCCGTATTGAAGACCAATACCTTGACCTATAATGGTTTACTTGTATAAATTGCGACTTGGATGGAGAGTTGTCTAATTGGTACTCATACCACATCTTCCTATATTTATACACTCAAACCCATATGCCATTAAAGCACTACGTAGAAACTGAAGACTAAACAAAACACGAACCTCCTACATGTACCTTTCGTGTCCTTAAAATAAAAAAAAGTCCATGGTTTCTTAAACCTGTTGTATAATGACAAAACTCATTCATCAATGTAAATGCATCAAGCATAATAATTTTGTCGTTACAGTTTCTGGGAAAAATAAGCACTGTATAATGTCACATTTAGATTAAAAACTAGAAGAACTTAGTTCCTCTGAGGGTTGAGGGCCTGTTTTACTTGTGGTGACCGTCGTGTGTGGCATGTCACTGATAGTAAAACCATAGATGTCGTGGGTATTACATCTCTGGTGGTAAAACTATCACAATACGAAAATACCACTACATATAACGTTTTGAAAATAAATAAGCATCGTATTGCTCTCATCACGAACCTTAAAACAAACTTAAGCTATCTTGTACAAAACCATTATTGACAGTAAATGAACGCGTAACCTCAATACAATTAGCGCTTAATTAATAATACCTGTCAGTTCAAACGCATTATTTACAACAAACAGAAGAGAAAAAACCTACCATTGCAAATTTAACGACATATTGGAAAATTATCGCGAACAATTAATGAGGTGTTCACACTTAAGGAGGTAATTAGAATTATGAATGATTGCTTAACACGTAAGAATAACAGTGGTGTGAATGATTGCTTAACACGTAACAATAACAGTGGTGTGAATAGAATAAGTGCTCAAAATTAGTATAAATTGTTAGCCATTGTCATTTATTATAGTTTACATTTGTGAATTTACATAATTTACGTATTATCTAGCAATATACATATTATATAAATAAATAGTTTATTACCATTACTAATGAAAAATAACGCAGATTATTTTATGAAATATTCTTTTTAAACGGACGTAATTATATAATTGACTGTATATCTTAATACATGATAGTCCATTCGAAATACATGTTCTAGTTACCAACTATTTTCCCGGAATAAATTGTTAACTATTTTCCCGGAATAAAAACAATTTATTCCGGGAAAATAGTTGGTTACTAGAACATGTATTATCGCTATTTTGTGCATTTTTCGTCTGATCTTTTTTTGTGATAATTTTCATATCATGCTACTCGCTTGAGATGGAATAATTATCACTAGAAACTAAGGAGGCCACGTGGCGTTGCTAACGAAATTGACATTTCTCCAATTTTTGTGCTATTTTCACATTTCCTGACCGGTGTGAGAAAAATATTTCTCCTCACTAGTGAAAAATCTGTTCTCGGCAAATGATTAGTCGAAATTTGATTATGACGTCAAAATGTTTTGTTTTCTTCTCAATTTTCCTATTGTGACGTCATCAAAAAAGGAGACCTTGGCTGATGACGTCGCATTAAAAGAGCACAATTTTCTGATTTTTTTTGTAAAAGAACGATAAAAAGCATTAGAGAAACAGATTCCAACACTATAACTCGTGTATTACGATATTTCTCCACTCTCGACAGTTAAATTTTATTATTTAAAGGGCTCGGCAAGCCTCGCGCTTTAAATAATAAAATTTAACTGTCTCGAGTGGAGAAATATCGTAATACACTTGTTGCAGTGTAAGAATCTATATGAACATGATGAAATTGACAACGTCGTCATAGGTAAAATAGCGATAAATAGATTATCATTGGTCATCTCAACTCGATTGCTTTTCTCACTTTCGCTGTACCAGCTCAAGCGAGAAAATCAATCTCGTTGAGATGATCAACGATAATCTATAATTACAAATTTAGATTTAGGCATATCTATACTAGTTCGAAGTTTCAGATAGACAGTTTTATGAATGTAATTTTTATAATTCTTATGTTAATAAATAATCTGTATCACTAGAAATCTTGGAATTTATTTAAGAAAACTGTTGACTCTGTCAATCGTTTTCTTAGTTTAATGTCCATAACCTAAATTTAGACGTGCATTAATAATCCAAATAATTCGGCCCCTCTCCAAAGTCGATTTTGAGCAGCTGAATTTAACATTTCATACATGTAGATAAGTCTCATTATTCTAATCTCATAAAATACACGAGATGAGCCGTGACTGTTTTCTATGAAAAATCAAACATTTATTAACCAATTTTATTCTGAACATTATTGTATTGCAATAAGATTCACCTAACCCTCAGGGACTACCGAATTCTAGTCAATAAGATTCACCTAACCCTCAGGGACTACTGAATTCTAGTCAATAAGATTCACCTAACCCTCAGGGACTACCGAATTCTAGTCAATAAGATTCACCCAACCCTCAGGGACTACCGAATTCTAGTCAATAAGATTCACCTAACCCTCAGGGACTACTGAATTCTAGTCAATAAGATTCACCTAACCCTCAGGGACTACCGAATTCTAGTCAATAAGATTCACCTAACCCTCAGGGACTACTGAATTCTAGTCAATAAGATTCACCTAACCCTCAGGGACTACTGAATTCTAGTCAATAAGATTCCCGTAACCCTCAGGGACTACCGAATTCTAGTCAATAAGATTCACCTAACCCTCAGGGACTACCGAATTCTAGCCAATAAGATTCACCTAACCCTCAGGGACTACTGAATTCTAGTCAATAAGATTCCCGTAACCCTCAGGGACTACTGAATTCTAGTCAATAAGATTCACCTAACCCTCAGGGACTACCGAATTCTAGTCAATAAGATTCACCTAACCCTCAGGGACTACTGAATTCTAGTCAATAAGATTCACCTAACCCTCAGGGACTACTGAATTCTAGTCAATAAGATTCCCGTAACCCTCAGGGACTACCGAATTCTAGTCAATAAGATTCACCTAACCCTCAGGGACTACCGAATTCTAGCCAATAAGATTCACCTAACCCTCAGGGACTACTAAATTCTAGTCAATAAGATTCCCGTAACCCTCAGGGACTACTGAATTCTAGTCAATAAGATTCCCGTAACCCTCAGGGACTACCGAATTCTAGTCAATAAGATTCACCTAACCCTCAGGGACTACCGAATTCTAGCCAATAAGATTCACCTAACCCTCAGGGACTACTGAATTCTAGTCAATAAGATTCCCGTAACCCTCAGGGACTACTGAATTCTTGCCAATAAGATTCACCTAACCCTCAGGGACTACTGAATTCTAGTCAGTAAGATTCACCTAACCCTCAGGGACTACCGAATTCTTGCCAATAAGATTCACCTAACCCTCAGGGACTACTGAATTCTAGCCAATAAGATTCACCTAACCCTCAGGGACTACTGAATTCTAGCCAATAAGATTCACCTAACCCTCAGGGACTACTGAATTCTAGTCGATAAGATTCACCTAACCCTCAGGGACTACCGAATTCTAGCCAATAAGATTCACCTAACCCTCAGGGACTACCGAATTCTAGCCAATAAGATTCACCTAACCCTCAGGGACTACCGAATTCTAGCCAATAAGATTCACCTAACCCTCAGGGACTACCGAATTCTAGTCAATAAGATTCACCTAACCCTCAGGGACTACCGAATTCTAGTCAATAAGATTCACCTAACCCTCAGGGACTACTGAATTCTAGTCAATAAGATTCACCTAACCCTCAGGGACTACTGAATTCTAGTCAATAAGATTCCCGTAACCCTCAGGGACTACCGAATTCTAGTCAATAAGATTCACCTAACCCTCAGGGACTACCGAATTCTAGCCAATAAGATTCACCTAACCCTCAGGGACTACTGAATTCTAGTCAATAAGATTCCCGTAACCCTCAGGGACTACTGAATTCTAGTCAATAAGATTCACCTAACCCTCAGGGACTACCGAATTCTAGTCAATAAGATTCACCTAACCCTCAGGGACTACTGAATTCTAGTCAATAAGATTCACCTAACCCTCAGGGACTACTGAATTCTAGTCAATAAGATTCCCGTAACCCTCAGGGACTACCGAATTCTAGTCAATAAGATTCACCTAACCCTCAGGGACTACCGAATTCTAGCCAATAAGATTCACCTAACCCTCAGGGACTACTAAATTCTAGTCAATAAGATTCCCGTAACCCTCAGGGACTACTGAATTCTAGTCAATAAGATTCCCGTAACCCTCAGGGACTACCGAATTCTAGTCAATAAGATTCACCTAACCCTCAGGGACTACCGAATTCTAGCCAATAAGATTCACCTAACCCTCAGGGACTACTGAATTCTAGTCAATAAGATTCCCGTAACCCTCAGGGACTACTGAATTCTTGCCAATAAGATTCACCTAACCCTCAGGGACTACTGAATTCTAGTCAATAAGATTCACCTAACCCTCAGGGACTACCGAAGTCTTGCCAATAAGATTCACCTAACCCTCAGGGACTACTGAATTCTAGCCAATAAGATTCACCTAACCCTCAGGGACTACTGAATTCTAGCCAATAAGATTCACCTAACCCTCAGGGACTACTGAATTCTAGTCGATAAGATTCACCTAACCCTCAGGGACTACCGAATTCTAGCCAATAAGATTCACCTAACCCTCAGGGACTACCGAATTCTAGCCAATAAGATTCACCTAACCCTCAGGGACTACCGAATTCTAGCCAATAAGATTCACCTAACCCTCAGGGACTACCGAATTCTTGCCAATAAGATTCACCTAACCCTCAGGGACTACCGAATTCTTGCCAATAAGATTCACCTAACCCTCAGGGACTACTGAATTCTAGCCAATAAGATTCACCTAACCCTCAGGGACTACCGAATTCTTGCCAATAAGATTCACCTAACCCTCAGGGACTACTGAATTTTAGCCAATAAGATTCACCTAACCCTCAGGAACTACTGAATTCTAGTCAATAAGATTCACCTAACCCTCAGGGACTACCGAATGCTTGCCAATAAGATTCACCTAACCCTCAGGGACTACCGAATTCTTGCCAATAAGATTCACCTAACCCTCAGGGACTACTGAATTCTAGCCAATAAGATTCACCTAACCCTCAGGGACTACCGAATTCTTGCCAATAAGATTCACCTAACCCTCAGGGACTACTGAATTCTAGTCAATAAGATTCACCTAACCCTCAGGGACTACCGAATTCTTGCCAATAAGATTCACCTAACCCTCAGGGACTACTGAATTCTAGCCAATAAGATTCACCTAACCCTCAGGGACTACCGAATTCTTGCCAATAAGATTCACCTAACCCTCAGGGACTACTGAATTCTAGTCAATAAGATTCACCTAACCCTCAGGGACTACCGAATTCTTGCCAATAAGATTCACCTAACCCTCAGGGACTACTGAATTCTAGCCAATAAGATTCACCTAACCCTCAGGGACTACCGAATTCTTGCCAATAAGATTCACCTAACCCTCGGGGACTACTGAATTCTAGCCAATAAGATTCACCTAACCCTCAGGGACTACTGAATTCTAGTCAATAAGATTCACCTAACCCTCAGGGACTACTGAATTCTTGCCAATAAGATTCACCTAACCCTCAGGGACTACTGAATTCTAGTCAATAAGATTCACCTAAACCTCAGGGACTATCGAAGTCTAGCCAATAAGATTCACCTAACCCTCAGGGACTACCGAATTCTAGTCAATAAGATTCACCTAACCCTAAGGGACTACTGAATTCTTGCCAATAAGATTCACCTAACCCTCAGGGACTACTGAATTCTTGCCAATAAGATTCACCTAACCCTCAGGGACTACTGAATTCTTGCCAATAAGATTCACCTAACCCTCAGGGACTACTGAATTCTAGCCAATAAGATTCACCTAACCCTCAGGGACTACTGAATTCTTGCCAATAAGATTCACCTAACCCTCAGGGACTACTGAATTCTAGCCAATAAGATTCACCTAACCCTCAGGGACTACTGAATTCTAGTCAATAAGATTCACCTAACCCTCAGGGACTACCGAATTCTTGCCAATAAGATTCACCTAACCCTCAGGGACTACTGAATTCTTGCCAATAAGATTCACCTAACCCTCAGGGACTACTGAATTCTAGTCAATAAGATTCACCTAACCCTAAGGGACTACCGAATTCTTGCCAATAAGATTCACCTAACCCTCAGGGACTACTGAATTCTTGCCAATAAGATTCACCTAACCCTCAGGGACTACTGAATTCTAGCCAATAAGATTCACCTAACCCTCAGGGACTACTGAATTCTTGCCAATAAGATTCACCTAACCCTCAGGGACTACTGAATTCTAGCCAATAAGATTCACCTAACCCTCAGGGACTACTGAATTCTAGTCAATAAGATTCACCTAACCCTCAGGGACTACTGAATTCTAGTCAAGAAGATTCACCTTACCCTCAGGGACTACTGAATTCTAGTCAATAAGATTCACCTAACCCTCAGGGACTACTGAATTCTAGTCAATAAGATTCACCTTACCCTCAGGGACTACTGAATTCTAGCCAATAAGATTCACCTTACCCTCAGGGACTACTGAATTCTAGTCAATAAGATTCACCTAACCCTCAGGGACTACCGAATTCTAGCCAAGATAGTGAAACTAGTGGTAAACAATTATCTCTTTATCATTTGATCAACGCCACCATTCTTAAGTTTTACACTTTGCGACTAACTTTATCTCGCATATTTGGGTATAAATGTGAATAAGTAAATTCATCATATATACATTCTAGTGAACTTATATAGTTTTTTACGTCAGACTCGCGTGACAATATAATCTTCAGTGACGCCGATTTAGTAGTCTTAATAATTCTAAGTCTCAACCAATCATCGGGATTCAATCGTGTAAATATGAGTAGATATCAATACCATAAACTAAAAACTATTACCAAACTCAGTTTGAAGAAATTTCAAATATTTTTTGTTCACAAATTTTTAACAAACTAACACACAATCAGTATATTCCTTTTTTAATGTCAATAGTGACATATGACTTTTAAAAGTGAATATAACATCTCTGGAAATTTTCTTTTTTTTTTACTTTAAAAAGATTTCCATTTAAGTTTCTAATAATGTGTTGGTTTTTTTTTTCCAATCTCAAATTTTTAAAGATCTGCCAGCAAACGGACACAACATAAAAAAATAACAAACTTTCTCCTGGGATTTGATATTTACGGCTCCGCATAATCATCATTTTTTGTAAACCTAGATATTTTTTGAATGATTGTAATTACGAACGAGATGATTGGAAATAGATTTATACTTTCCGCAAAGGAAATATCCAATACATTTTCTTAATAACAACTTAAGGATTTATAAAGACAAGGAGAAACATCCCACACTAAATAAAAAGACGCTAGCGAAGTGAATAAAAAGACAGTTCCGCGCTAAATTTAGACATAATGGCGGATTATTTAAACATTAATATCTCAGATTCGCTATAAAGTCGGTAGTTCAATTACTAAACAATAGCAATGAATATCGATTAGATTCGTAATTAATAGTGTTCATTTCTCGTCAGTCTGTTGAACGCTAAAATTACGAGTTGTATATGAATGCCTGGAACCGCAACTGTCATGGCGGATCCTCCATTGTACTAACAGGAAGTTGTCGTCACGCGAAGGAAATTGGTGTCTCGTTCCTCTTTTGAACTCTTCATGATATACGCTTTGTACATATTCACATCAATTATCCTGGAGGAATGAAATTTGTAACTAACATATAATTTCCTTTAAGAGATATATTTCAATGATTAGTGACTTTATTCTTTATTATCCAAAGGGGAGGTCAGAATTTGTATGTCATTTGTGATACTAGTTTATATAAAATAACTATTGGATAGCACAATAATTTGAGATAATCACCAACACGGATAATTCAGTCATTACTATATCCGATTGCTATACACTCGAGAGTGTGACAGTCGATCTATGAGAGGGACTACATTATAACTTAGGGATATCAACAACCCGAATACTTAAGTCGTTGTATGTCACGCTGTACTATCATGGCTACACTCGAGAGTGTGACAGTCGATCAAAGAGAGGGACTATATTATAACTTAGGGATATCAACAACCCGAATACCTAAGTCGTTATATGTCACGCTGCACTATCATGGCTACACTCGAGAGTGTGACAGTCGATCAAAGAGAGGGACTACATTAGAATTTAGGGTTATCAACAACCCGAATACTTAAGTCGTTATATTTCACGCTGTACTATGCATGGCTACACTCGAGAGTGAGAGTTGGTAACGGGGAGCGACTACGCTACTCGTATTACGCTAGCCATAAGCTTCTACTGAACAAAAAAATATGTTAAAAGGTTTTCAATGTGAAAATTAAAAAAAAACCCGCAGGCATGGTTTTAATATCAATATGACATGAAAACTACATACATGTACACAGGCAATTTTCATTCACATCAATTTCACGTGAATTTAAATTCATGTGAATCTCACATGAAATTCACGTGAATTTCACCTCAAACGAGCGTATACGTGAAACCCACGTGAAATGAGTTTATGTAAGTTTCACATGAATCTCATCTGAAATTCACGTGAACTTCACATGAAAATTACATGCAATTTGTTCACGTGAAATTCACATGAATTTTTAAAATATAGTATTTCAAACAACATCTTAATTTTTAAATTCAAGTAAAATCATGAAAAATACCAATATTTTTTTGGGAAAAGTTCACGTGAAATTCATGTGAAATTTTTCACGTGAGAATCATGTGAATCTCAATTCACGTGAAATTCACACGAAACGTTTCATGTGAGTTTCATGTATAAGCTCGATTGAGGTTGATCTCACAAAAATTTTTTCACGTGAATTTCATATGAGATTCATGTGAAATTCACGTGAGGAAATTTTGCCTGTGTAACATGTGGTGTATATAAACCAGTTTCTACATGCACACGACCCCTTCCCCATTTGTCCCATCTAGACATATGTCTATTAAAAAATAAACTTTGTCATAATTACAATATTCTGTAATAGAGTACTGGCAATCAAAGTAAGAAGGAGATAAAGAATACACACATGAGACGGTAAATCTTTCACTTCAAAACAATTGTCTAAATTTGTTCGCCTAAATCCGACCAAGAAGAATTAATACGCACGATGGTCATTTGGTGAATTATTTAATTTGTTATATTTATTGTGACACTGTTACATAACAAACAAATAGATTTACTATTTATTTTTATGAAAAAATGTTTCATTACTAACTTAAAGAAATCTCAACGATCTGATGTTTTGTAATGTATACACGATAAATGTCACGTGATATGTGTCATCATGCTAAACGACCAAGAAAACGGATTATGTCTGCGCTGTTGAACTAATTAAATTATACAAATCATGCTCCTTTAGAAAAGAAAATACAGCGACAGATACAAAAAGAATGATTAAATATTAGAGGACGAAAAACTTCATTTACTTGTAAACCCTTTCAACATCCTTGGACAATACGCATTCGCCGGAAACCAATTGGCAGACATTTAAGACAAGTGCATAGAAACATTGATTTGACAGTAAATCATGGTCACTGAAACGTTATATATCTAAATTTGTTGTTGTTTCCGAGTAAATACTTATATAGAAAAAAACACTTTTTAGACTTTCTAATGCGATATACAGGATAAAACATTTATGACCAACCAGGTCAAATTAGTCAAAATATTTTTGATTTTTGATTTCAGAGACATAACTGATGAAATAGTTTACTTACAGACATAAATAGACATGAACAGTTGCATTAGTCGGGTGTGTTAATAAAACTAATAATACATTATAGAATGTTCTGTTTAATGATATAACATTGTTTATTGACACTTGGATGAAAGCACTGATTTTTTACGAACTCGCATGCCTACTGCAATCGGCAAACCTTGGATGACTCCGCTTCTCTCCATCTATCGTTTGATGGAGATACGGAACCAGTCGAGTTATGACGATTGGTGCATACTGGTGTCAGAGTAAGGATGCTGTATTTGATTGGCTGACTCAATTTCCTCTAGCTCATTTCTAATTCCTTGTACGTGTTTGGTTATACTTCTGATCGTTAGAATTAGTATTAGGTTGTGATTTATTCAATTTGTTAAGCCTCGACCTTCATTGAAAAGGTATTAAATGTCAAAATGTGCATTAGTTGCAGAAACATTGGCACCGTTTAATAATTGGCATTGACAATAAAAATCCTTTCAATATATTATTTGTATAAAACGTCAAAATTATGAAAGAAGAATTAATCGTCAGTCATTTACGTACGTTTGTTATATCAAGGCAATTAAAACATAGGAAATTATGTCTCTGGGATTTCGGTATAAAATATGAAGAAAAAGTTAGAAAAGATTTTAGAATCATGTTTAACTCAGTACTTTCATTTAGATTCCATTCATCAGATTATTTGAAATTATGTTGATTAATAGCTTCAGTATATATTTCAGTAGAATATAAAGAATAAAAATTTTGTTCAGGGCGAACTTATTGAAGAGATCGGGTAGATTGGCTTTTATGTAGTCTGTTCCTAAATAATATTTCAACAACTGCTCAATTTCAGTAAATATTAACAAGGCTTTTCAATAAGTGTAAGTCTCTTTGTTTTGCAAAAACCTTATCGTTTTATGCAATGATCATGATTCAACGAAGGCCACATAAATTTTGAAAAGTACTTTGAGTCTTATATCTTGGAATACGTTACTTCATCTTGATAGTAATCAAAAAAAAGAAAAAGATTTGGTATGATTGTTGTTAGGACAACTTTTTACCAGACACCAAATGACGTAGTGGGTTAGCAACTACAAGTAATCATATGGTCTTCAACTAAGAGCAAAAACACATCAAGACAGTTATGTTTTCCTTTTAACATGCCAATTATTAACTATCACGTGACAGAAGGCAGTTTCTTAACATAAGGATTCTAATCGTAACTAACCAATAAACTTGCTGTGACCTTATCGCACCCTCGATGTGAGTGTATTTACATTTTTGAAGCAAAACCAATATGCAATAAAACTCATATCACAAAATCCTTTAATTGCTTCAACGAGGACAAATATTTGATTTCCTCTTGACTGATCTATCTTCATATTAATGGTATTGGTGGACTTCTTTCAGTTGTGTATAATAGATCTTAAGGCAAATATCTGCATCTAAATTGTAGTTGAAATCTAGAACTACTTTTATTGAAATCTGTATGACAAGTGCTCTCTTGACCCGGAAATCAATGTCTGTAAATGCTTTAAAGCTGGTTTGCCTAAACACAAATGACATCGACCAGCATATTTGTAGAGTGGGCAAACATAGCAAACAAAACCATTAAAATGAAAGTAAAAATCTAGAACTGGTTGTATTGAAATCTGAAGGACAAGCGCTCTTTTGACCCCGAAGAATCAATATCGTACACGATTTAAAGCATCAAGAAATAAATGACAAATTCATTAACGTATTTTATAATACTCAGCATGGTGTCAACTTTCATAGAAGATGGCGCGGATATTAATCAGCGGTGTAATAAGATTTTAACTACAGCACATAATGGGCTTATGTAGTCTGTTAATATAACTGTATAATCAACAGTGGTTGTCCTCTCTTTAGGAGCAGATATAAACTATAACTCACAATGGGACAATCTAGTCTATTTAGTATTAATCAATAACTTACAATTGTTAGGTTTTAGGAATCGTAATGACTAGTAAATTGTGCGTTTAAAAATACAGTTGAATATTATCATTATAAGATAAGAAGATGTGGTATGATGGACAATGAGATAACTCTCCGACAGTCTGAGAGATACTACTGACGCTAACAACTATACCTAATCGTATGGTCTTCATCAACGAGCAAAACCCATATCGCATGCTAGAAATGGGTAGATGTAATATGACTGCCAATGAAACAACTGTCCATCCATGTCACAATAGGTTAAAAGTGAACCACCAAATATAGGTCAAGTACGTCCTCCATTACTACTCAAACCGAATAGCAAGCTATATGTATTAAAGGACCCAAAATGGCAAAAGTTCAAACGAAAAACTACTTTCCTCTCTCTTTTTGCTAATTAGAAATAACTCCATTCTGTACGAACGTAAGTTACGTTTTACTTTTTTTTTCAAACGGGTAACTAATTAGGAAGTGTACAAATTGTTTTTTAAGTGAAAAAATATCATTACCAATTTACTATTTTTTCATTTTTTCAAACAGCAATAATTTTTTGTAATTCTATTGAAAATATTTGATTCAGAATCCATTTTGTAATCAATAATTATATTTCAAATTGTCGTAAAGTTGACATGTCTGTACCGAAACGTTTTAAATTTCATATTTTCCTTAAATGTTTGAATGGGAAATCCATTAGATTTGTTACTAAGTGGGAGTAAAGTTTACTATGTTTCACGTGTCTAATGAAATAAACTTTGATTGATTCGGAACCTGTTCGTCAGGAAAACGCTTGTTTTCCATAATTATAGAGTTGCGTTGTGGCACTAAATTGATTAGGTTTTTTTTTCTAAATTCGAATCGAGATTCAAATTGTTATCGTCATTTAAACTGAATGAGTTCATGACAAATACAATAACAGATTCTTGTTTTAAAACAAGAAACAAATACATTACATTTTAAGGCATATATATACATGTATACATTATACTATTTGGCACTTATACATGTAGGTACTTTTAGAAGTAAAATATAAAATAAATATATCACTGGTCTAATGTCCTTTATTGATACAGAGTTTATTGAAGGCCGTACATTGACCTATAATGGTTTGCTTTTTTTAAATTGTAATTTGGATGGAGAGTTGTTTCACTGGCACTCACACCACATCTTCCCATATCTACCTTTATCATCGAACCGTATTTAAACAACATTGAAGGTTCCAGTCAATTTCACAGCGTTCAAAAATACAACTGAAAGTCTAATATTTAGTTACAGACCAGCCAGTGTTTTTCTTGAACCATACTTTCTTCTTTTTTATATTTTCAATTAAATAAAATGTCATTGGTCGCCATATATTCCATGAGCTTGACCACACCTAACTTAACTCGTATTGTTCCTATATTGGAGGGTCTGAATGGTTTGAATAGAATGGAGAATAACGAGGGAATCTATAACGATACAAAGATACCTGAAAAGTAATATGAAAAATTCAAGACGAAGAATGACATCAACAGCAAGTTTCTACGAAGCTCCGGCAAGAGTTCTTGGTGATACATATAGGTGAGGTTGCAGAAATTTACACTATTTATTTCGTCTTTCTTTTTTTTGTATAGTTTGTTAAATATTCTTAAATGTATTGAGACTGGATTGTCTGTATTAGCACAGCTTATGGCACTAATTCTCTGGATGCAGCAATGTTTTCATGTTTAACCCTCAACAAATTAAGTGTTTGATGCATTGCTAAGCTTGGACATTTGTGATCCATCACGGATTTAACGGGCTGTCAATCACCTGTCAACATTTCAACATGCAGTAAGTTTGATCGAGAGGCCAGCGATCTATTTGAAAAAAACTTGACAATTATCAACTGCCACTTTCATTTGACATTCTGTCCTGTATCCCACACATTGCATAACAGTGATATTGAACAAAATCAGAAGAAATCACGCAAAATGTAAATCAAAATCTGGTCAACGCAGTTTGCTCAGCGTTTAAAAATACAAAGTAAAGATCATAATTTGATGGCAGAGTGTATAATATGTTTGCCAGTCAAGATTTCGTTGACGTATCATAATTGATTGATAGATAATGTTTAGAGTTTGATGTCACTTGACTAAATTAATTAATCGGATAAAATGTCTTATTACATGTTTAGTTATCATAAACAAATTTAATGTCGTAATTACACGTGGTTTTATCAGATCAATTCACTGATATAGGATAGTATATCAAGTAAACTCTACAACGAATTTACTTCATATGCTGGGAAAGCCTTATGATATCTTAGAGGTAGTATGGAAGGCTTATTTCTTCCCGTGAATTATGATGTTCTTCGCATAAATTAAATCGACATTTAAACATTGTAGAATCAGAATATTAAACCAGTTCATTGTATGTCAACCTTCACATTGTATTTGACGTTCTGAATCATATTAATCGTCCATTTCTCACACTTTTCACGATGCCTCAAAACAGTTTCTTTAAAATTGTCGTTCTCTACATAGTTAAACTAGGTCGATTCAGAAACTACATGTATGTTGCATTATGGGAACGTCAATATTTTGGACGTTCTGATTGGGACTTACTTATGCTAAGACACTGAGACTGTGCATTGGAAGAGGAATAGTTTGAACTGGCCGTTTTTCATTATCAACCGAAAATGTTTTACAACTTATTCAGGGATAGTGGCGGTTCTATGCTAGTTACAGAGAAAACGTGGCAATATTTTCCATTTTGGCCTCTTTTCAAAGTGTTAAACATTTTCTGTGTTTATAAATTCCTTTGCATATTTAAAATGATGCACTGCATTGTCCTATCAATCAATCATAAAAAAAACAACAGGAAAATTACCTGTAAATCAATAGTAACCGAAGCTGTTGAAGATTCTCGGATTACTACGGCACTCTATCATGCATGCAGCGGATCTAGTTAAACATTTAGAAGTGATTTGGTCAATGGGATTTGGAACTGATCATTTTATTCCTCTATCATACTCATATATCATCATTTATCAGTCAAGTTGAACTTTTCTTGACAATTCCATTAAGTCGACCAGACATCAAACTCGTTTTATGCGTTGGCAAAAATTGTAATTGATTGCATATTTTGATATATGAAGATGATAATTGTTCATTACAACGTTTTATCAGATCAATTCACTGCAGTAGTTTATAAATATTGCATTGAAAACGACATGATAATGGGTTTTATTGACAGGTGTCTGTTTCATGTAAAACAATAACTTAACAGTAGTTATATCTAATGAGTATTTAAACGGTGTACAGGGAAATATTCAAACTGTCTTTTGGGAAATAGTCTTTGTTCAAATCAACTATTAAATGTAACGGTATTGATAATTATTTGTTGTTCTATAAATATTGATGTGTCAGTTTTAATTTTCTTGTTTTAAATATCAACATGAAATATTATCTGGACAACAAAATATTAAAGTACTAGCTGTTTAGCAATCTTGATACTTGATATTGAACAATCGTCATTTAGTTTACCATTTCCTCTCAAATTAAAACCTAGATATTGAAAAAAAGCATGAAATGAGATATGATGTACATGTATACGTCAATGAGACACCTACCTAACGACACAAATGTCCTCAATACAACCATATAGGTCGATATAAAGAATGTTTTGAAAGTAAAATATAATTTGTACAACTTATAGTTAAATTGACGTTGACCCTTTATTAAAAAATCGCCAATCTTCAAAGGGCTCAAGTGTTCAGCTAAAAGATGTTCAGGTACATTAGCCAATTAATTATAGAATTCTACTGATACTATATATGAACATAAAAGATCAGTTGAAGATAACGCATATTAATTATAGATGTCTCTGTTTTCCCAAGCAGATGTTCTTGTAAAATTATACATTTTATTGACCAAAATTCCATGCTAGCGCTTCATAAAATACTTATATATATATACTTATAAGTATGATCTAATTTTTGTTGAATAAACGAAATTCTATTTAAATAGTGCCATAGTCTGTTCACATCATAGAAATATTTAATATAAATATGAACATAGTATTAGAAATTAGCTAAATGTTTTCTTAATAACATAATTGATGCTGCAAAATGTCATAAATCGCCATCTTCACTAACTATGCATGTGTCCTTCGCTGCAAACGAGACGCACATTCGATATCTGTATTGTTGCCTTAAAATAGTCAAACTGGAGTTTATTTTCAAAACACAAGAATCTTAATATCTTTAATCTATACCATTTCAATGAAACGATATTTTCTATAGCTAATGCAAGACAATTGAAAACTTCACTCAGAATTCGACACAACGGGTTTGCGTCATTTAAAGGTTTTATGTCTAATGTTTAACTACTACAGAATATATCTCATATATTCTTGAACTTAAATATTCAAATATAATGTCTGCATTGTTTATTTTCATGTTTATAAGTAAACTGTATTATCATGTAACATGTTTTAAGCCATTGGCTCATATGGACGTAAAGTGCTTTTTAATAATGTTATATAATAATAATGACAATTCTTTTACAAATTGAATTCGTCCGAAACGCTTTCTTTACATTTTCTTTTTTTTATATCAGGAACGCACAAACTAGATCGTCTGACTTATACTTTTCTAAATATCTAACACAGCCTCTTTGAAATTCAAAAACAATTTAGTAAGTTTGAATGCGAAACCTTCAGTAAAAAGAGGAAAATTGCGTACTTACAAAATTTTAAATTATCTTCAAAAGGGAAGTATATATATTGGCCCGACCGTGCAAGGACTGTATAACCAGTCAAGCAAGGTCGTTTAAAACTTTCATCATCAAATATATAAACAACTTTATTAATTTCAATATAGAGAAAGCTTAACTCAATTGAGAATTGAGTGCTCAACAGATAGCTTTTACTGTTTATTCTGTTTTCCAACTGTTTTATTAAAAGTAATTAGATTATAGGTAAGAACTAAAGCAAGCTTAAGTTTTTTGAGTCCTTGAGGAGATACAATCTGTCTTGAAGAATATATCGATATTTTTTTAATTTGATCAACAACTCATTGTTGATGCAATTCACTGAAACTCTTGTTACAAACATTTATTCAATAAAGAAGCTAAATAAGAGAAACCTTTGAAGAAAAATACGCTGTGTTTAAAAATATCAGTGAAAGTGAATAACTTAAAAAAAAAAAAACAGCACGTGCTTGTACGTTTATATTATATTGAATGACTTCTTGTCATTAATGAAGGTACTTCTATTAGGACGCTACGAAAGGAATGTTATTTTTTTTTGTGAATAAAAGAGATAACTACTGAAGTTTTAATGCTATACTGTGACTGCTTGTAAAACATGTTCAATATTCCCTGAAGGTTTCATGTATTGCAATGTTTTAAAATTAAATGAAGGCTTCTCATGTTAATTGAATGTTTTCTTGTAAAACATAAATGTGTATCAAACATCAAGTCGTTATGTATAGATAAAATTATGTAACACTGAAAAGTTGTCACGTGACTTTAAGAATTAGACACAAAAAATCGGCCAAAATCTGACGGTCAATCTTGAACGATGCGAGTACTAATTGTATCTTTAGAAACTATGATTCTCGCTACATTGAAGACATATTGGTAGCCTTCGGCTGTTGTCTGCTCTATGGTCGGGTTGTTGTTGCTTTGACACATTCCCCATTTCCTTTCTCAGTTTTAAGTAACTGGGTAAATTGGGTAACTGTAAATGTGTGGATCGTGTTTACTTTCTTGAAATTATGGATGGTAAAATAACGTCTAAAATTGATTTCTTTGAATTTGCTTTTAACTATTAATATTCAATGATCACGTAATCGGATGGCATGTCAAGTTAAGTTTTAATTGTTTTTTGCGCGCGAATAGGGAATAACTTGTCTCTCAACTTTCTAGAGTGAATTTAAAATTATTTAAAATCTATTAAATGCATAAAAATCAATTTTTATTTTCAAATAAATACTTTGTGGATACAAATTTCATTGCATGATACAAAAGATAAGCTTAGATCGTACATTATCACCAAATAATCGATAAAATATTAAATATTGTATATCTTTTAAACATGAAACAGTTACCATTAGTGAAGGACCAAAGGGGGAAACCATAATAAAGCAGAAAAATAATAAAGAAACCTAATATAATTTTTTAGAGAATAATGAGGTATTGAATAAAATAGAAAATGATAGGGAAAAAGCAAAGACTAGAGAACAATTAGCTTGAAATCAAATGAAGACATTGTAAGACCAGCGGACCCTTTAAAGGGTTGTATTCAAGACCCTTAGTGTGCGTAGAGCGTTACACTACCTCTATAGCAGGCATTTGTGTTTGGGGTCTACATGTACAAACGTCGATGAGAATAAAGACCAACGACACTAACAACTAGAAACGTTCTTTCAACATCAAGTGTTTCTTCACAATATAATACATGTAAATGTAAAGCTCATGAAACGGCATATAAACAAAAACTTTATTTTTTTACACGAAAACTCAAACACCGAAAGAAAAAGCAGATCATCCACATTAAAAAAGGTATATACTTGTCAGTCTGAAAAAGAGAAAATCAATGACAAATAATTACATGTGTTAAAGGCTGTACAGTGACCTATAGTTTTAAGGTATATTTCATTTGGTCTGATGAGTTGTTTCACTAGCAATGAAACATTGTCTTCAATCAGTACTCAACAGTTTATACACACTTAAAGTAATTACCAATATACTAAATAAGGATAACTTAAAACCCTTAATTCTAATTAGTGTGTTATGTCCAGTGGCATATATTACGTGTTTTATGAGGACGAGATCGTGTTAATTTGAAATTGACCTGAGCTCGCCCCTTTTAATGCGAGCATGCTGCAATGAGACCAAAGCTATTCTCTGCTTCTTAAAAGTACATTTCAGTTATAATCTTACAACATCAACGTAACCATAATAACAACACCGTACCACCAACTTATATCACGATCATTTAACTTACCTCCATACGACAAACTAATCTGAGTTTTAAGAACTTTTGTGACATCGATTGGTTCTTCCATTCGATAAAACGTCATTGAGATATTAGGTGATTGATCATGTAAATCATTAACAATCGATTCCGTCACGTGATGGCAAAATAGATCAAAGACATCTTTTGCTTCATCACGTGAATATAGCATTTTGATCTTCTGAAATCTTGTTTTTTCGAATAAATGTTTGAGAAAATATGATAAGGTATTCAAATTAGCAGGTCCTAGTCTTGTTAATAGATTGTAACTCTTTTTCTTATTAATTCTAAAATCTCTTGCCAAAGCGCCAACGGAAATAATCGGAATATTCCATAACGAGGCTTGTCGTGCTACAGGAGCCACAGCGAGGTCACAAGTTGGGCCAATGAAAATTTGAGGTCGGTGATTGACATAGAGTTCAATAGCTTCGTTCATACAAATCGATTCGCGGCAATGAGAATCAGCAGACGTTATTGTCACGGAGGTATTATTCCAGTAACTGTTATTAGCATTTTGTAATCCAATCAAAATAGCCGGAGAGATTTTCGAGGCAGAAAACAGATAACTTTCATTTGCAGGTATAAGAAGTGACATGTTGACCTTGACGAACCCTTCTGACTTTTCGGACACTACCCATAATCCTGAACACAAAAATGTCCATATAAATATGTATATGGCAGCATTAAACTCAAACATATTTCACAAACAAAATTGTCTACGGCAATATTAATAGAATCCAGAGTGCTAGGGTGTATTCGCCGACAATATAAATTAAAAACTAGCGTGCGTTAATCTAAATTCCTAGTATATATAATATGGATTTAAATATCCTTTCTTTCGGTTGATTTATTTACACTAAATTACTGAAGCTGTAAAATATATGTTGCAATTCCCTGAATAGGTGATTTAGAGATTTTTAAACCTATCATTTTTCTTTTCACACCATAATTGTGATATTTAATTGCGTTTCCAAGCGACAACTTCCGTTGCTAATGACCAATTTCCAATGCAAGGGTTTCAAGCTAGCGTTTAAGTAAACTCAATATGTTGTTACGACTTTAAGCTAATAAACGTAATATAGTTTACACACGCTAGAGTGTAGGTGATTAATTAAATAAAATAGATTTGTCCCTTTTAGGCAATAAATTGTGATCTTTCACAAGTAGCACCTGATCCTGGTGATGTATATGAAATTATACGAGAATAAGACCGACTGACGTTCTTGCTATTACAAGAAAGTCAGTGGAAAATATCATCTATGAAATAAGAAACGACATATAAAACATAATAAAATTGAGAATACAAATGGGGAATGTGTCAAAGAGACAAAACCCCGACCAAAAAGCGGTCCATTTGAAATTAAATTGGAACAGAGCTTAAAAAATAATATGCACACTTCAGTGTTGTTTTCTTGTCAAAATAGTTTATTTCCGGGACATTTTCATTCGTAACGTTAGTTATCTTAAAGACAAATAAATTTCATAAACTGATATTGTTTTTTTTTTCAAAACTCGATTTTTTACAACCTTTGCCATTTATTTTAAATTCTAGTGTACTTCTTCATCATTATCTACCTTTATTTTCAGCACCTCTCTCTATATTCTTAAATATTTTTGTCCATTTTCCAATTCCCACGTCTTCGATCCCAACCCACCATCAATATGTTTATTCAACCTTTTTATGCATGTGCATTGCTATCTAATCTTAAGGCGTTGTGTGACAATTGTCGGATTTTTTAAAAAAGATGACCGCATGTATAGCATGACGTGTATGGTGATTCTACTGTAGCCAATCTCTACTACAGGAGCCAAGGAATTTTTATTTTTATTTTATTTAAACAATACTGTCTTTAAATTAAATTGAGAATGGAAATGGATAATTTGTCAAAGGGACAACAACCCCACCATAGAGCAGACAACCGCAGAATGACACCAGTGGGTCTTCTATACAGCGAGAAAAGCACGCATCCGGAGGCGATTTTCAACTGTTGTTTGATATAACATTCCCTATAGACCTTAACTATAACAATAAAGAATCATTTTGCTTGAACCATGAAATCAAGCTAACTAGATATGCACCGTCGCCATTAGTACTGTTAAAAAAAGGAAGAAAAGGAGGTATTGAGTATACGAAAACAATATCCAGAAGGAAAACTAAGCTAACTCATATGTGTATCTATAATACTTTCTTTAAGATGTAGGATATAACAAAGTTCGAAGATGAACCCTAAGCTAACTCATATGTGTATCTATAATACTTTCTTTAAGATGTATGATATAACAAAGTTCGAAGATGAACCCTAAGCTAACTCATATGTGTATCTATAATACTTTCTTTAAGATGTATGATATAACAAAGTTCGAAGATGAACCCTAAGCTAACTCATATGTGTATCTATAATACTTTCTTTAAGATGTATGATATAACAAAGTTCGAAGATGAACCCTAAGCTAGTAATCAGTCTACACTTTGATTAGAAATGATTTAGCATATAATTTCGTAACTCATATACAAAAGATTAGAATTTACAAGACACACATCAGAAAGAATGTCGGAACACCCTTCAAAAGTTATTTCTACCTTAATATATCATGGCAAATTGGCAATTTGAATATATATTGCGTCATAAAATACTATTGAGAGCTTATTGTGATCGGATGGGACTATTTCTTAATATTGAAATGTTATTTGTAAAAAGTAAACCATTATAGGTCAAAGTACGGTCTTCAACTCGGAGCATTGGCTCACATCGAAGACTCGACAAGCTATGATACAAGTTTTTTTTCAAAAGTATTAATCAATGTTGTTTGATTATTTTCCAATATTTTTAAATAGAGCTTACATTCCAATTCCTCAGTAAAAACCTTAATTTTAGTTTGGCAAACGCTACTTTCGTCTACTATACATATAAACTCATCAGTAGCGCCCGAAATAGACCGAATCAATTACAAAAAATGAAGAGCATTCAAGGGAGAAATGAATCATTATTCAGATAATAACCTGCAATAAGGTTAACTAAAAAAATCCTAAATGCGGTTAATCAACTACTACAGTTCTACTCTAAATTAAAAAAAATGACCGATTTTCAACAAAAACCTGTAAATTACACTTCCCATGCATGATAACAATGACGTCACAATCAAAAATAAGTAAAAACTTACATTATGAATTATCTGATTTGAAAAGCAGTCAGCTTTGTGTCTTAACAGGTAGCTCTAAATTACTCATCTTTTACACATTGATTTCATAAGTCAGTTTTCGAGCTAGCGTTTATATGCTATGTTTTAATAAATATAACACAGCATTTGAAGTCACATTTTATTAAATCTCTGGATACAAGTCCCGCTTATCATAGCGCTAGACTTTCTTCCTTTAACATATCTCAGTCGCAGCGCTAGACTTTTATCTTTAGTAATAAAAGACACATCTTCAGCACTTGCATTTATATGTACAGTGCTAGTGTTAGAAGCTGAACATCGACAGCGATAGATTGTTTCATTTGAGTACTGACATCTTAACATCGACAGCGATAGATTTTTCATTTGAGAACTGACATCTAAACATCGAAAGCGATAGAGTTTGGTCATTTGAGTACTAACATCTAAACATCGACAGCGAAAAAGTTTTCCTTTAAGTACTAAAATGTAAACATCGACAGTGCTAGAGTTTTCATTTGATTATTTTTTGTCAATCTAAACATCGTTAGCGATAAACTTTTCAATCTAAACATCGTTATCGATATAGTTCTCAATCTAAACATCGTTAGCGATAGAGTTTAAATACCGGTGGCATACAAACAGGTTATAGCAGTTTCTTGTTAATTTGCAACACCAAAATAATAAGTAAACAGAAGAAGTCTATCCCCTGAATATATGTTACGTCGTCCAATTAAATAATTTTTTACCAACGAACTGCATCAGACATTTTAATGTATACTTACCAGCAAATCTATTACTTATTTCCTCAAGAAAAAGTCGTGTAAACCATTCATCGGCCCTTTCAATGTCATAGATATTATAGTTAGCATCTATTGTATTCTTTAGATTATTGAGTAAATTCATACATGTTATATAATGGTATCGTCCACCTTGTGGTGAGTCAAATAAATTACGAACAAAGCTTGCTTTCGACCAGTAGAACCGTTTCATGACAGTTCCAACGTAATCAGACAATTGCATAGCCGTGCTTGGCCCTGCTCTCGTCAGTAAGGCGTAGTTTTGTTTCTGTAGTAGGAAATCGTCAGCAAACGCCCCTACAGACAACAATGGAATATTCCAAAACACTGATTGTCGTGCTACGGGTGCGACTGCTACATTACAGACTGGCCCGAAAAACACGTTAGCCTTTGACACGGATTCGTAAACTGATGCAATTGCGGCTTTCATAGCATATATTTCAGAACATTTTGAATCTGCATACGATAGTGAAAATGATACGTTGTATTTGGCAAAGTGTATCCACGACGCTATATTCTCGGTGACAAGTTCAATAGCTGGCATTAACCTCGACATTGAATATTCATATAAGTCATTTGTTGGCAGCAATACCAAAGCTTTGATATCTAAATTAGTTTTTGAATATTCTTCAATAAGTGGTATTTGATCAGAACCAAAAGTTGTATTCTGCTGTTTTCCGTTACATCCGGGGTACAAAACAAGAACGTACAGAAGTCCACAGTACATTATCATGTTCATGGTTAATATGGTTGTCTTTTTGCTCATGTGTTAGTTTATCAATTGTTTATTTAGATCCACCTTCCGCACAATTACAGACAATCCATTTAAATCTACACGATTAAGCTAGTTGTCGCCCTACTTATGTATATCATTAATAAATACACAGACTGACCAATCAAATGCGTGCACATTTTTCAAATCGTCGTATGGCAGTTGAAAGTATCGAAGCAAATCTTCATTTCCTGTCTTGGTATATTTTTTAAACTAATTAATTAAGCACACGGATAAGTTTGTATTATTCACATTTTTAGTCTGAAAAACATTTAATTATATCTTGTTTCTCACGTTGAGAATTAATATCCTAAGCAACATTGAAATTAGAATAAGAAAAAAAACTACAAACTGCATTCAACTTGTGAGTGAAATATCAGGTGCAACTGCATCTTTTCTAAAATCTACCTCAAATTGTGATAAATTATAACCAATCAACTACGACTCTACAGTCTAACAATGATGTTATACTATTCTACAGAAACAGGATTTTTTTTTAAAATTTAATATTTAATGATCTGCTTAAGTGTAATTTAACTACATATAATACGTGGTTCTGGTATTGTTTTACCAAACTATTATATTTTGTTTTGTTGGTGGTTAGATCGTGTAATAGATACATATAACAAAACAAGTTGCCTTCTAAATAATTTATAGAACCCTTCGTGAAAAATAATGCCGTGCTTTATGAAAAGGAACATTGGCAATCATTTTCTAGCCATTGTTTTGTAAATAGTTTTTTAAAAACAAATATTTTTTTTTCATTTCCTAAATGGTTTCGGGCTTACCACAGGGGAAACCACGTTCTAAAAGACATTGATTGTCGATCATTGAATATCAGATAAGCAATTTTATACAACAATGAGGAAAAAGGGGGAGAGGCATGCAATCAAACATCATAAATCAAAGACAAAATGACAACACCATGCCCAATACAAACACGACAAGAAGTCAGGACAATTTTTATAAAGCGCAATATAGAATCTAAAAATGGGACAACTTAAACCATCCCACAAAAATACGTAGAGGAGTTCGGCTCAATTAGCCCAGAAAAGGGCTACATGTTCTTGCTCCACGTGGGAGATCAATCGCCGATGTAGCGCATTTTAAAACACACCAATAAGATAACACATTATATAATTTTATATACATTGACATCTTCAGACATCATTAAAGGTTCTTGTCGTAACTGGAAGCTTGAACATGAACGTTCAGATGAAAAGAGACGAAATTAACTAAAGAATGAACACTTTCTTACCATTTGAAACTCTTGGTTCAATAGCTTCCTTGTGAGCAGCAATCCTCTATCAAGAAAATCCTGATAGGAAATACAAGCACGGGAATAACGTATCAATAGGGGGATGTATACACCCTTTTGTCGTAATGTTTTGTTTTCGAACGACCCTCAGTGTCAATTATTAGATGTAAGTCAAGACTTAACTGTGTCTGTTGTATCCTTTATCTCTAGTTCGATGGGTAAGATGCGTTCAACATACTCATCAAGTTTTGATTTTTTTAGTGAGGGTAGTTATCAAAGGTACCCGGATTATAATTGAGTACACCAGACGCGCGTTTGTCTACATAAGACTCATCAGCGAGGCTTATATCAAAATATTTATTAAGCCAAAGAAGTACAAAGTTGAAGAGCATTGAGGATTCAAAATTCCATAAAATTGTGCCAAATACTGCTAAGGTAGTCTATGCCTGGGATTAAGAAATTCTTACGTTTTCGATAAATTCCTCGTTTTGTAAGCTGGAAATGTATAAACAAAAATTACCACATGATTGATATTCATGTCAAAACCGAAGTATTGACTACTGGGCTGGTGATATCCTTGGGGACAAAACGGCCACCAGCAGTGGCATCGACCCAGTAGTGTAAATAGTTATCAAAGGTGCAAGAGAACATCGTCTATATAGCGGAAAGCTACAAAATGATATTTCTAACTTATTGGATCCTTTAAGAATGACGACAGTCTGTTACAAAACACATCCTCCAAATGTATAAACTACTCGTCCAATCATCAGCTCAACAATGTTAGATCTGTGAATTTACTTCGCCAGGATTCGAACTCATGTTACTGAGATATTGTGTCACCGAATTGCCTGAACTGTAGACGACGTCCTAAGAAGGCATGAAGTTTGAATCGTTACAGATCAGCTGAAATATGTTTTGTAAAGGGTCATACAAATGAGAGCAATATATGTGTGTACAGTAACAGTAAGAGTTATATCTATAACTACGTCTAAAAAAGTGAAACCTCTAAAACAGACTAATCAATCGAATCACCAACAGTCATGGTGATAAGTGGCTTTGTACATTCTGTAAATACAAAAAATAATTCAGCTGATCTGTAACATTGCCGTCTTCATGCCTTATATATTGTGTAATATATTAAGCCACTAGATTATAGCTGACGAGGCAAGGTAACAAGCGGCCACCGAAGCTTCATTTTTGTGACGCCAAGGGAGTAGAGTGGTCTAGTGGGTAGAAAACAGTACAAGGCGATTTCAGTTTGAATCCAGGCGAAGGAAGATGTATTACCCCAAGTCCTATGGGAGAGAAACAGTTCCGTTATTACAAATTATTCACAGCAGGGCCCACACAGATCGTCCCATCTCAATGAAGTCTAGTTTCCTGTAATATTTTTTATAATAAACAATGATAACGGTGATAAACCAGATGTGTTTTAGTTTTTACTAGAAACACCGCGTAAGAAGAAATCTCCATATTTCAACGGGAAGGCAAAATGCACGTTTCCGAAATGTGCTACTTATGATTTTTTGATAAAAGAAGAACCACGAGATGGAGAAAATGTTGAAGTAATCATACAAAAGATAGGAAACATTACACATGTTCCTGCAAAAAAGGAAAGAAATCTCCAAGGTGAACGCAAAAAAAATACACAAATAAAGCTGCTTCAAGAATGTGTAAGTAATTTCTTCTACACAAACAAAAAAATGAAATAGATGCTGAATCTTTAAAATTTGGAAATGAAACAGTATGTCAATCGAGAACAGTTCTACAAAAAGCAATTTCCGAAGCACGCATTAACACTTACCTGCATGAAGATACATTCAATTCAAGGAGTTAATTCTTGTACGGGACATTCTTGCTGCAGAGGATATTGACAACAACAAAATCCAAGGTTACATTCAAACACATCTCCTTTGACCCTTTCCAAATTGCAATGTTTGAAGAAACACAAATGAAGATACTCGCACATAAGATTAAGACAGGTAACTGTGTGCTGTACTTTGATGCGACGGGAACTGTAGTTGAGAAGTCTGGTAGTCCAGCAAAGACGGTACTATATTACGCATTAATCTGTAGGAGTGATGTACAAGGAGATCCACCTATTCCACTTGCAGAACTCATCATCTCTGATAACACAACACCTTCTATACCTACTTTCCTTCATAAGGTTAAATTCTGATTGGTGCAGCATTTTTATGAAAGGTCTGGACCACAACGGATAGAAACAGACTTCAGTTGGGCACTGCTACATGCATGTCTTCTAGTGTTCAATACAGAAGACGTGACAAGATATATTTCGAGATCGTTGAATATTGTTCACCATAAATGTTCGACATCAATAATCAAATATTTCACCATAATGCATATTTGTGCCAGCCACATGATAAAAGCTGCAAAACGGCAGATAGAAAGTAAGATTATAGATCCAACACACGTCGATTTCGTCGTAAGAATGTTTGCTCTACTTCAGAACGAAAGAGACTGTGCAAGGTTGACGGAAATTTGGACGTCATTCTGCACGGTATTCGCTGGGCAATACTTGACCGAAACTGTCAAGAACAGCCTAGAAACTTTGAATAAAATGATAAACACTATCGGCATAGAAGACTATATAGATGATACGTCATACGAGGAAAAGAACACTGCTGAGCTGGAATTGTGTGAAGTACGGCAGTTAAGACCAATCAGGCTGTCTTCTCCTTTCTTTGACCATTTCCTTCAGATTAGTTTAGACATTACTTGTCAGCAGACGAAGCATATCCCATTGTTCCACTGTCAATGGTTACTTCAATCCAAGTATTGTGGAATTGATCTTGAATTCATATATGTTTTTGGTTCCACTCTGGTCATGAATTTTTTTGGGCAATACAAGTCGATATGCCAATGACATGACATGAAAAAACACCAGATATTACACGCGATACAAATGCATCTGTGGAGAATTGGTTCAAGATAATAAAAAAAGACACCTTACACCAGAAAAAAAGACTCAGACCCGGAGCATTTGTTCGGAAGGTACATCAGATACTTAAGGAAAGATTGAGACAATACACAAACGACCTGACGTTTAAAGTTCGGAAAAACAAGAAGAAACCACCAAATGATGCAGTATTGTCGCAAGAGAAATGGAACTAGACCACCAGGCAACAGACACCAAGGAATTCAACTAAATTCTTTAGTCCTCCGAAAACCACAACAGCACAAAGAAAGCGGAAAATTTTAAAAAGTAGAATCCAACCCAATGAACCTATGGAGAGAAAAAGATTAAAGGTTGATATAGACAATTCCATCAACAAATACGGCCTTGTAATCCATGCCAACAACTGCTGGTTGAATGCATATATGTAGATGTTGAGATGTAGCCTAAAAAAGTCATGCATAAGATAGAAGGTAATATCAAATAGATGATACTGATTCTTTTCATCACTTACAATCAAACACTGTATTGATTTACACATATAGTGAATAATCAAAATGTTTCAACAGAGAGGGGGACGATGCCAAAACATAATTCAAACTCATATGTTGAAGAGCAACTGACAACGACATAATATTTGCTTAATTGTTTACTATTATACAGTAATACTTCAAAACAAAAACCCGACATATTTACAGTAAGCTTCTTTTAAAATTATTTTTGAAAGTACGTCTTCTCACAAGAATTCCTTCATCTAGATTCCTTTGAATATTCAGAGATAATCTGTATGATATTTTGTAAATAATATTAATTTGTTTTCAAATATCTGTTGAAATGCAGATACCACATGTCTTTCTGCAGTTTTTGCTGCTGCTTCAAATCGTAAAATAATCTTTCAAATTACAGCGCGTTTGAAAATACCACTCCAAGTAACAGATAATGGTATGCTGCACTTTTTGACATTTTTTCCCACAGTAAAAGTGGAGATGAACTTATCGACCATGCTGTAAAATCATTTCACAAAGATTAATTAAAGAAAACAAAAACCATGGCTTTTGTTATTGCATTTTAAAGTACATTGTTTGAAAAGAGATGAGCGATTTTTTTCAATGTCATACGTAAAGCTCTTTTCTAAAGACAGAATGTAATTATTTCATTTTGTTAAGAATCGCGATCGTGACATCATAGGAAATCATATATTATCAGTTCATTACCTAATACTAATGTCAGAATTAAAGAGTATACTGTAGTGATAGGAGTTTCCTATTAGACGACAACGGTGCAATGGTATTTTTAAACCCCTTCTCGTACTTCTGCAACAATAACAAACAAAAAACAGATTTGATATCCGTGCCCACAACACATCAGATAAACAGTTTATGATTGATTAATATACAATTACACGAAACTTTATTTCTCTATTTCCACAACTTTGGCTCGTTCAAACTGCTGCCTCTCTACTATAATTTGTAACATCGGATTGCTTCTTTTTTAAGAACAAGGAATGGAAGTTTTTAATGACCTTGACTGGCTGTACAGCCCTTGCATGGTAGTTTTGTTTTTTAGAATGATACTTTTGTACTTTCTTTTAGAATTGAATTTGCATTTTGATATATTTTATATATCAAGGAAACACATAATTAACTAGGTTAAGTATTTAGGAATTTCTGAGGAAGTATGCGGGTTTTTATTCGTTCATTTATAAATATTTACAATACGCAAAAAACTTAATTTACTTTCAAATATCTGTTTGTAGAAACACAGGTACCACATACCATTATTTATTTGTTGGAAATTATCACGTTTTTATTTAATTACACTGCGTTTAAAACTTCTATAGAAAGTTCCTTGTCATATATCAGACAGCTTTTTAATTCAGAATTGAATGCTTCTTTTTTTAACTTCGTTGGGGTGTAAAAGCGTTGACCGAAGTACATTTTATATGAAACGCAAAAGCGCTTCATTCCAAAAATGTGCGCACGGTAAACGCTTTTACAACCCTATGAAGTTACAAAAAGAAGCATTCATTACTTATATTAACATTTTTTAGCTATGATCATAAAAACACGAATTTTATAATTCTTTTATTTAATTCACCTATGCACTTTATTGTGGGACCACTTGTTATCATGAACAAAAAGCTTTAGTGAGTGATGCAATTGCTTAAAGAATAACACGTGATGTGCAGTTAGCCAATCAGAATAAAAATTATAATGAACCATACATCGAATGTGAATATTTGAATGATCGTGCACATTTAGTCCCTATCGTAATAAAGACAGAAATCCATTGACCTAGAAATACAAGACAGTTAATCGTTGGCAAATGGTGTCCAACCAATTTGTCAAGATAATTATTGATATTTTGACTTCACTTACAGTCACGTTTTATCATCAATAAAAATGTAACTATCTCTTATTATCGGGTATGTAATGCATTAGGGAGACGCAAACCTAATTTGAAGTTAATATGTCCTTAAAAACAACTAAAAACTATTTAGAATTGAAACAGAAAATTAGGCAAATTTGCATAATTATACTGTCACTACTATCATTATGGTTACTGCGTCTTCCTCCCTCAATAAAAAAATGACATCATTTAAGAGATGAACAAGAATCTGAGAATAACGTTTTAGATAAAAATATTGAAGAACTTGAAAATAATATTACCAAAATTTATGAACAAAAGGCTAAAGGTGCTCAAATAAGATCACGAGAGAAATGGGTTGAATTTGGGGAAAAAATAACTCGTACTTTTTAGGTTTAGAAAAACAGAGACAGGTAAAAAAGTCAATCAATAAATTAAAAGGGGGAAATGGTGAGATTTTAACGGATCAAAGTGATATACTTAGTAATATTAGAGAAAACTAAAAAAAGTTATATTCGACGCAAAGCCCTGATAAAACATCAAGCGACAAATATATATTTGAGACAAAACTCGATAAAGAAAAGGATAAAAATGATAAATCAATTTGCGATGGGGATATTACAGTAGAAGAATGCTCAGATGCTATTTATAAAATGAAACTTAATAAATCCCCTGGATTAGACGGTTTAACCGTTGAATTTTATAGAAAATTTTGGGATAACTTAAAGTTCATAGTAGTAAACATTCTTAATATTGGATACAAAGATCATACACTTACATATTCACAGCGTACAAGTGTAGTAACGCTTTTATTTAAAAAAGGTGATCCATTGTCACTAGATAATTACCGTCCTATTTCTCTTTTAAATATTGACATGAAACTTCTATCGTACGCTCTAGCACAACGATTGAAAAAAATCTTACCAAAACTGATTCAAGAATATCAGACTGGATATGTTAAAAATAGATTTATTGGTTTTAATCTTAGACAGATACAAGATATTATAGATTTTACTGATTTATACAAAATTGAGGGGGCTATAGTCTTTGTTGATTTTTCTAAAGCGTTTGACTATCTAGAATGGAATTTTATGTTTTCAGTTTTAAAACATTTTGGATTTAATGAATCTTTTATAAGATATATGGGTTAAGACTTTATATAGTGATATTCAAACATGTGTTTTGAATAATTGTTGGATATTTGAGGTCTTTAAAAACACAAGAGGTATACGTCAAGGGTGTCCTTTATCTGCATTAATATTTATTTTATCTGTGGACATTATGGCTTCAAGATTAAGAAGCAATACTGATTTTAAAGGTATCAGAGTCAAATTAGATTGCAAAAATCATACTATAAAAATTTCGCAACTGGCAGATGATACTTCTTTATTTTGTTGTTCTAAATATGATGTTCAAATAGCTATGAATGCAATTGAAATTTTTGGTTCTTATTCAGGGCTGAAATTAAACAGAAACAAAGCAGAGGGGTTATGGGTAGGAAAACTTAAATCTTGTAAAGACAAAATTGAGGGAATCAACTGGAGCAATGGACCAGTTAAAACTCTTGGCATTTACTTCGGGCATTCTACGGAGGAATGTGATAGACTAAATTGGGAAAATAAGATTGAAAAGATGAATAAATTATTTTATTCTTGGCAAAAAAGAAATCTTACTATTTTTGGAAAAAATTTGATAATTAAAACATTAATTGTGCCCATTTTTTCTTTTGTGGGATCTGCTTGCAGAGTTCTAGAGAAATTTTTAAAAGAAATAGAAAAAAGTTGTTTTAAATTTATTTGGGATAATAAACCAGATAAAGTAAAAAGAAATTCAATTATTGGTCCATATGAAAAGGGGGGTTTGCATATGATAGATATCAGAAGTTATTTCACCGCTCTAAAAGCTATGTGGGTAAAAAGATTAGTAAATGATTGTGAAAGAGGTTGGACAATTATACCTCAACACTATTTTTATAATTTTGGGTCAAACTGGTTTGTGTTTCAAACAAACAGTGGGGATAAGACAGACGAAAGCATTGAAAACATCCCAGATTTTTATAAAGATATCATTAAATGTTGGAAATTAACTGGTGGAGGTCAAATAAAAAAAACAGAAACATTTACAGATATAAGAAAACAGATATTATGGAACAATAAAGCTATATTTTTAAAATATTGGATTAAAAGCGATCTTATTTATGTAAATGATATCATAGATGAAAAAGGTTGTATTTCTCAAGACATAATTTTAAATAAACTAAAAAACAAATCAAACTGGATGGCTGAAATTAATTTAGTTAAGAAATCTATACCAAAAGACTGGGCAGCAATTTTAAAATCGGAAAATTCTATAAAAAGTATTGTTAATATAAAAAGAAACCAATTTATATTGGATGGTTTACCTATAAAATTAGAAGCATTAACAAATAAACTTTTATATAAGTCTCTGATAAATAAAAAAAATTGAACCAGCTATTGGACCCAAAAAATGGCTGCGTAAATTTGATATAGATGATGTGTTTTTACAAAACTATCTATATAAATTTTTATTCAAATATTTAAAAGAAAATAAACTTAGAATTTTTAGATGGAAATTACTACAACATATTCTACCTACAAAGAAACTTTTATGCAGGTGGAAAATTGTATACAATAGTTCTTGTAATTTGTGTACACAAGAAGAAGATTATGATCACTTCTTTATACTGTATTTATCCGTATTTAAAACTTTTTTGGAATAAAATAAATGAAGTTTTAAATAAAAGTAAAATAACTTTTAAGGTAAAACTAAGACACTTAGTATTTGGATATAAAACTTCTGAAGAAGAATATTTTGACTTAAACTATTTTAACAATTGTGGGTTTTTCAATTTATAAAGCCTACTACATATCTGATCAAAAGACAACAAATGTCAATGTTTACTCAATTTTTCGCAATGAGTTCAATAGAAGAGTATGTTTGTAAATTAAAAGTAATGTTTTAGCAGCTATTAGAAAACATATTAAGTGATTAAGTGATATTATCTAATATATATATATATGATGTAAAAAATGTAATATGTATTTTGCAACTAATCACTACCCTGAGTGATTAGTGGATTGTAACAGGGAACATCAGGAGGAGCTTGGACTCCTGAATGATATTGTAACAAGCCAATATTTAAAATTAATATTTATTTATGTTGAAAAAAAGAAAAAAAATGACATCAAGGTAAAACTAGAGGCTCTTAAGAGCCTGTGTCGCTCACCTCGGTCTATGTGCATATTCAGCAAAAGACACAGATGGATTAATGACAAAATTGTGTTTTAGTGATGGTAATGTGTTTGTATATCTTACTTTACTGTACATTCTTGTTGCTACAATTATCTTCATCTTTAATGAACTTGGCCCATTAGTTACAGAGGAAAATATTTTGTTAAAAATTTACAAAAATTTACCAAATTTAAGAAAATTGTTCAAAATTGACTGTAAAGGGCTGTAACTGGTCAACTGACCATTATTGTCATGTTGGTTTATTTGTAGATCTTGCTTTGCTGAAACTTATTGCTATTTACAGTTTATCTCTATCTATAATAATATTCAAGATAATAACCAAAAAACGGCAAAATTTCCTAAAAATAACCAATTCAGAGGCAGCAACCCAACAACGGGTTGTCCGATTCGTCTGAAAATTTTAGATGAGATAGATCTTTACTTGATAAACAATTCAACCCCTTGTCAGATTTGCTCTTAATGATGCAGTTTCAGAGTTATAAGCCTGTGTTCTATTTTTATCCATGGCGGCCATCTTGGTTGATGGTGGCCAAGTATTGTAAAATTTGGCCCAGTAGTTTCAGAGAAGATTTTTGTAAAAGATTACTAAGATTTACGAAAAATGGTTAAAAATTGACTATGTATTATTGTCATTTTGTTTATTTTCTTTGGTAACATCTTCTAACACCAGACTCGGACTTCTCTTGAACTGAATTTTAATGTGCGTATTGTTATGCGTTTACTTTTTTACATTAGTTAGAGGTATAGGGGGAGGGGGGGAGATCTCACAAACATGTTTAACCCCGCCGCATTTTTGCGCCTGTCCCAAGTCAGGAGCCTCTGGCCTTTGTTAGCCTTGTATTATTTTAATTTTAGTTTCTTGTGTACAATTTGGAAATTAGTATGGCGTTCATTATCACTGCGCTAGTATGTATTTGTTAAAGAGCCAGCTGAAGGACACCTCCGGGTGCGGGAATTTCTCGCTACATTGAAGACCTGTTGGTGACCTTCTGCTGTTGTTTTTTTATTAGGTCGGGTTGTTGTCTCTTTGACACATTCCCCATTTCCATTCTCAATTTTAATTACTCCTATAAAGAGGTCAACTGACCATTTTGGTCATTTTGACCTATTTGTAAATCTTACTTTGCTGAGCATAATGGCTGTTTACAGTTTATCTCTATCTATAATAATATTCAAGATAAAAACCAAAAACAGCAAAATTTCCTTAAAATTAGCAATTCAGGGGCAGCAACCCAACAACCAGTTGTATGATTCATCTGAAAATTTTAGGGCAGATAGATCTTGACCTGATAAACAATTTGACCCAGTCAGATTTGCTCTAAATGCTTTGGTTTTTGAGTTATAAGCCAAAAACTGCATTTTACCTCTATGTTCTTTTTTTAGCTGTGGCGGCCATCTTGGTTGTTCAGCCGGGTCACGCCACACATTTTTTAAACTAGATACCCCAATGATGATTGTGGCCAAGTTTGGTTAAATTTGGCCCAGTAGTTTCAGACTGAGGTTTCAAAGGAGAAGATTTTTGTAAAAGTTAACAGACGACGCCGGACGACGGACGCAAAGTGATGAGAAAAGCTCACTTGGCCCTTCGGCCCAGGTGAGCTTATAATAGATATTAGTTTGTAAATATATATAAAGGCTTCTAACTCTTATAATTCTCAAGAACGAGACCTCCCCCAATTATAACTCCCAATTCTCAGGGACCCGCGCCTTTGTTTGTACTTTTGAACGACTTCACATTGCTTTTGATGGATTAACACGAATTACTATTGGACAGTTCATTTTCAACTGTATTTTGAAACTTTTTGTGCAACTTATACAATTTACAGTGCACACGGCATTTTATTATCAAATTTTTGCCTCGTTCTGGGACCTCGTATGTATATTAATAACAAAAGATATGTTGTTAAATTAGACTTAGATTAAGAGAAACAAAGATGTATCTCTTTCAATCGCTCCTGTTGTTTTACTTTGTGTTTGAAATTCAATCGAAATCAATTCAAAACACAACAATGGACGAACAAGATATTTTGTTTTTAAAGACTGAAGTTAAGACTCTCAAAGAAAGATTGGATAATTTAACAGAGACTGTAGAGAAAGGTAAGTTTATTTTTTAGTTTTAAGCTGGCAATGAGCAAGGATGTTGGAACTTTATTTTGAGCAAGCTGAATATATTTTGCAACAGTTATGAAACTGAAATATAATCTGCATGATAAATATTATATCGCCCTGGGGATGAATGTAATATGTGTCAATGGACGTAAATAAACAACAATTAATCAAGGTAAACATGTTTTGATTTAGTGATTGATTGTTCGATGTTTAACGCCACTTTTCATCTTTTTTTTTTAATTTTATGGCATTTCGTTTTTATTGGCGGAGGAAGCGTACTATGATCTGGTATTGAGAATGATAAATGCATAGTACGTACTAAAAATGTGGTGATGTCCGTCAAAATTCACACAAACGAAATCAAGTACTTTAAGTAGTACGGAAGGTTGAGTAGTTCCTGTTATTCTAGTGTCACACAATTTCCATAATCTTAGGGATATTTCAAAGGACTTTGAATATAATTTTCTCTTTCAATAAATTTATTAAAGTTAAATTAACTTGTTCAAAATACTTTATTCAAGAAACCTTTTTTCATTCTTTTATCAGGCAGAAAACATGGAATACCAACAGTCATGTTTTTCGTTCGGCTAACTGCCGCCACTACCCTTAACAAGAATTCGATTGTGAAGTTTGACCACGTGATCACAGATACCGGAAATGACTTCAATCCTGGAGACGGAATATTTGTGGCGCCAATGTCTGGTATCTATTTATTTTCATGGACAACATTGGCCTACACAAGCAAACATGTTGATACTGAACTAAGAGTGGACAATGTTGTTGTAGCTAGCTCGTATGGGTACATTGGAACATCTAGTAACGTCCCTGTGACAAAAGTGGTTCTGTATCAAGTGAAGAAAGGAGACCATGTTTGGATTCAGACCAGTCGTTATGTTACTGAGAATTACTTCAACAACCCATACGACTCTAGAAGTTCGTTTACTGGAATGCTGGTTGTTGAAAATTAGTTCTGTCGAACACTTTACATACATGTACATGTAATTTTAAAATGTGTGTGTTATAACACAGTAGATGATGCTTGTTTAGCTTGAAATCAATCTGATTGTACTCGTTTATAAACTTTGTATAAATAAAAAAAAAGGTATCGTCTCTTTATTTCCTTGAGCTGTGGGTATCAGTCTTTTTTTTTATACCAACACTCCCAATATGATTGACATATTGCAAAAATTACACCTCTTTTGTTTCAAATATTTTGCGCCCCCCTCAATGGTTTTTACATGATCAGGATTGATTTCACACATATTTTTTTTTTATTAATTATCTTAACATAATGTCTATATACTACAATATATTTTTCACTTGATAAATACAAAAAACATGATTGGATCAAATATTTTTTATTTGAAAGCCAATCGCAAGAAACATAAAATCTGAGATTTAGCTTGAAGAAAAAAACTTTGATCTCACTTACGAACATCAAGAATTCGCTAATTCGCCAACTCATGATCAATAACAATAAAGTAAACGGATACGAAAACGAGATATGAAAAAATAACTTAAAGACATGTTTGTAGAATTGTTATAAGCATGGAAGTTAAATGTCAATATAATTCTTCCATTTAACGACCATTTTATGGGAACTGATTATTAGCATTGGCAATGTGATGCAATAAATGCAATTATTTATGTTACGTTAATTATTTACATCAACAGCCATCTCATTTATAATTCAATTGAATATACACAACGGTTTACGTAAATACAGACAGTAGTGATATACCGTTAAACATACGTGGTTATCCGACTACAATTGTTCTAGTTTTATTCAATGCGATACAGCACGTGTCGATCAAATAAAACGGACCTCAGAAACGCTGAATCACAAATAATGATCCTCAAGACATAGAACAGCCTTTTAACAATAATGTATAAATGCTATTTTTAACATCATGTAGTCATGTAGTTGGAAAAGTCGGATTCCGAAGTGATCGTAAAACTTAAGATACCTCCGTACCTCGGAGAAAATTTGACCATACATTGAAAATTTTAAGAAAAAAAGCAAAATGTCACTTAAAATTTGATGCCTTGTTAGAAAAACACCAATACAGATGTAATAAGGAGATGTAGTAAGATGTCAAATGTCCAAAGAACATATCATATGAAATGCGAATCCAAATAGCTAATTTGGCAACAACAAAACTACGAAAGTCGTCATATACATTTTAAAGTGATACGGGTTGTACATGTGCATTGATAAATAATCCTCTTCTATATATTTTGGCAGGAAATCAGCTAAATTAATATTGATTCAGTTTATCAAATTAAAGGTTAAATCAACGATGACAAGTAGATGTCAAAGACGGTGGCAGATATCAAATATTGTCATATTAATTGCTTAATATAAAGGTAGATGAACACAATTCACATGAATGTAAAAATTGCAAGAGTAGATCTTCATTTCATATTTAGTAATTACTTGGGTTTTTTTTTCTTCATTTCGTTTGATAAACTCGGGAAATCTTGATACAGATCATTTCGAAAACAACTTTGAAGTGATGTGTGAGTTGCTGATCTATGTTAAAGATGGCATTACGTCTTCAGATGAAGAACACTAATGCAGTAATTATTTGCTTTGCATTTTGTCAGGTGTATTGAATGATTTGTATCACAGTTACCCCTCCTCTCTAATAATTCGTTCTAGTATATATTAAGATAGAATATAACAAATAAGTTGTATCGTTAGTTTTGATGAAAAGTATACTTAAAAGAGAACATAACACATAAACTTATGTATCGTGACTTCGGTTGACTAGTATACATTCAGATAGAACATAACAAGTGTAACTCACAGAAAAGATATGTGTTTCAAAGTAAACAAGATAGTTTCTATCCTACATTTTTAGACTTATTGAAGGCAGGCATAAATCATTTACCAGTTAACAAGCATGGCTCCCCGCACTGATGATAATGTATCAAAGTTAATTAAAAATACATTACCGCCTGTGACAATATATAAAAAACGAATTACACAAATAAGCTGAAGTTTATATTCAGGAAATTGCCATCATATACAAATATTAGTTCATTACAAATTTCACTGAGACTTTTGTTTACTACTGAATAATTTACATTTTGTACGATCCTACTAAATATTTGCAATTACATCACTATATTGATATAAAATTAACAAACAAAAAAACATTACTGTATATTCAATACAACTCATTGACAGCGCATACACAGTTTCGATTTTTTTTCTGAATGAATCTTTATGAATATAATTTTGAACATACATGTATTCAAAACTAAAATCAGTAAATTTAAGAATAAAACCAGAACCAGTTCCAGTCCCATAAAGGTACAAAAATGTTTAACTTGTTCGAATAGTAAAGAGCGATTATTAAAGCTTTCTGCGGCTGTTGTGGTATGTTTGCACGAACGAAATAAATAAACATTTGTCATCGGGACAAGGACTTGCATGCGGAAGAACCACAAAGCTTTGAGGCAATGACACTTTCGCGTAGAAGGCAAAATTATTGTTTCTCGATTTCGTTTTTCTTACGTAATTTGAAGATTGCCCTACTCTTTCTATTTATTTATGCTTATTGCTTTTAACAAACTGGAGATTTATATTTCTATCGAATAAGTAGCCTCAACACGAAGAATATAATTTGCAATAACGATCAAAACACGTAACAAATGAGACTTTACGAGAGTTTATTACTTTCGTTTTATGAAAGGAAATTGTAAATGCGTTTGCACTGGAATTTTCACATGAAAGTAAATAAAGAAAGATGTCAGAACACTCGAAAGTAGTAAGTGCAAATAAAAGGATATTGTGGGGAGGTCTCAAACACGAAAACATTTCAAAGTTTCGAAATAATTGTGAAAAGGGACTTTTTGAATAACATTAATGAATCAACTTTGTTATAAACCAAGTACTATCAATTGACGGTTGTTTTAACGTCAATCAATTCATTTAAAATGCATTTTCAAGACTATATCTTATTTATGTATGAAATACCAGACTCCGAGATTATATTGGAAAAAAAAACACTTTCGTTGCGAACTCAATTATCAAATATAAATCTTAAAAAATAAAATAAAAATAGAAATTCAGTCACCAAAAATAAAGGACCTTATGAAGTCCTCACAATGTCCAAACGACCGGCAAACATTTTACTGGAATTGAATTATGGCAAATCACATGTACTACAATTTCATCTGATATGGAATTTAACAATTATTTACCAAAAATACCTGAAATTGATTTTTGTATAATTGCTCGTTATTTGATTTTAATAGTTGCTGTATATGTCACCGTTTCAAAATTCTAATGCATCCTGGGTAATATTTTCAAAAGTTTACACCGAAACGTCGTGATTGTTTAGAAATGGAACAATGGAAAGTCAACCAATGACGTGACGTTATTTTCATTTTGGGGTACGGAACAATGAAGTTACCCATGATGCTTAAGATTCTAATCTTAAAAAGCGAATTAACTTAATTGAAAATGAATTAAAATATTTTAAGCGATAAGCAAATCTTATTCGTTATGAAATTTATAATTATCAAATATAAATCTTAAGAATGCATCAATAACCCAAGAGAAAAAAGAAGACCTTATAAGTTCGTTGCAATTTACAACAGATCGAAAAATACAATAAAATGATTTATTGCTGGAATCGAGTTATGTCGCACTGCATTGTAATTTTTACTTTAGATATCAGAAATGATGATTGACGCACAATTCATTTACGTACATCTTGAAATAGTCCCTATATAGATATAGGAAGATGTGGTGTGAGTGCCAATGAGACAACTCTCCATCCAAATAACAATTTAAAAATTAAACCATTATAGGTTAAAGTACGGCCTTCAACACGGAGCCTTGGCTCACACCGAACAACAAGCTATAAAGGGCCCCAAAATTACTAGTGTAAAACCATTCAAATGGGAAAACCAACGGTCTAATCTATATAAACAAAACGAGAAACGAGAAACACGTATATATTACATAAACAAACGACAACTACTGTACACCAGATTCCTGACTTAGGACAGGTGCAAACATTTGCAGCGGGATTAAACGTTTTAATGGGCCCAAACCTTCTCCCTTTTTCTGAAACAATAGCATAACATCACAACATATAAAAACACATACGATAAAATATCAATTAGCAGACTTAACTCAATCAAAAAACGTATGATACACAAAGAACGAATAAATTTGATCTGCGATATCTGAATACAAATGCACAGTTAATTAAATATTAGAGACAAACAGTCATGACCAAAAGGCTATCAAACAAATTCAAACACACTGAAAAATATTTAACCAATCAATGTTCACTTTAGAAAAAAACCGTTTTTTTATAATCTTGAAGTTTATACAAATGTTGTAAGAATAAGTGAAAATTGAAGATATTACAAATAATCAAAGCTGGTATACAGCCAAGATCCATATAAATAAAAAATGACAAAAAAGCATTATAAACAGTATCAACAGGTCGAATTAACAAGAAAATACGATTTGAGAGTACTCGCAGTTACTGACAGCTAGTTAAAAGCCAAAACCAATTAATAGTAAAAAATCATGCATCAGAGACTAAAATCGACTAAAACACATCACAGGGATTTAGTATTTTAACGTCATTAATAGTCAAAGAAGACATGACTTGTGCAATGCCAAAAATAAATGTATCGACAGGTAGTAGTATAGTGAAGAGCGACTTCTATAGAAATAAAAGTTAACGTGGCTGTGTCCCCTATACATCTCGCCTCAAAAGATAATGAAATTTAGTTATGTTTTAATTTGCTAATGACAAAATCAATATTAGTGCCAATGTGAACTATATTCAGAGATCTAATTACAATATTGGTACGATAACCCTTACTTATAAGTTTGTTTAAAGGTTCGATGAGTTTACAAGGATCACATAGTGATTTCCTCGCTTTAAGTACAATATTACCATAAAATTTAGGATGAGAAATACCATCTTTAATAAGCTTTCTACAGGTATAGCCAAATTTACTAATCAAATCTTTGTATGTATGAAAGAATTTAGTAAAAGTTTTAAGTAATTTATGGTATCGAAATCCCTGACACAACAATTTACCAGTGATGCATTGATTACGTTCGTTAAAATCTATGACATCAGAACACACACGGGCAAACCGAACGAGTTGCGATATATAAACACCGTATGATGGAGCCAAAGGCACATCGCCGTCTAAAAAAGGAAAATTAACAATAGGAAATGAAAAATCGTCTCTTTTGTCGTAAATTTTAGTGTGAAGTTTCCCGTTTGAAATTGAAATGTCTAAATCTAGAAAAGGACAACTGCTGCTGTTTATGTTAGATTTAGTTAAAGTAAGTTCGTTTGGGTAAATTTCTGAAGTATATTTAGAGAACTCTGGATTATTCAACGAAAAAATATCATCCTGATAACGGTAGGTATTTTTGAATGTATCAACCAAATGTAACAATGATGGGTCTTTACTGAGTTTGGTCATAAACTGAGATTCATAGCAATATAGAAATAAATCTGCTATTAAAGGGGCACAGTTGGTGCCCATAGGAATACCTACTACCTGACGATACACTTTATCGCCGAAACGTACATAAATGTTATCAAGCAGAAAGTTTAAAGCTTCAATCATATCCTCACATTTCCAGTAAGTGTATCTAGCATACTTTCCTTTTTCGTTACAGAAAAAGGCCTTAAACGAGTTACAGCAAATAAAATTACAATGAGATTTTTCGAAAGACCATTTTATCTATGAATTCATAGCAAATTGCACTGATGGTAAAGGAATTGATATGACACTTCTGTTCAAAGATCAGACAAATAATTATATCAGTGTGAATTAGTTCATATATCACGTGGTATATTGATTTATATCGATACTGAACAACAGAATTAAAGTCAAAACTTTTAGATCATGTCTATGAAGATACATCTAACCACCACATTACAACACTTGTCAGAATACACATTGAACTAAAACGACCCTTTTTAAATCTGAAGGATAAGTATTTTGTGTTCTCTTATATTAAAATAATTATTTTATCTGAAATGCCACTAGAACAAAAATAGTACAAGATAAATTTGGCAGATACAAAAAAAAATTAAAATTAAAAATATCAGTCCAAAGTTAAAACGACAGTCAACAAGCATTAATACATAGAAAATATCAGTCCAAAGTTAAAACGACAGTCAACAAGCATTACATAGAAAATATCAGCCCAAGGTTAAAACGACAGTCAACAAGCATTACATAGAAAATATCAGACAACACAATCGCCCAAAGCAAAACCGACAGTCCAAAGCACTAAGAATAACATGAGAATATCAGACAACAATATGCCAAACGCAAAAACGACAGCCGAAGCACAACAGATGTAAAAAGAAATTTGAGAAAACGAACACCATTAAACTCCAAGCATTAACCCATGATCTCTAAGATGGTAACAAGTTAAGACTCAACTGGTTGCCCCGATCTATATTCAATTAATTTTAAATTTATATATCAGTCATTATTTTTGTAAACATTCGTTAGCTCTCATAACAAGGGCTATACATCAAATACAATCAGAAACAGTATTTATTTTTCATACATTGACATTTTTGCTAAGTATAGTAAAGTCCAAGTAACGAAATTCAAAGCGGGTTGAGATCTAACGAATAGAAAACCGAGTCATATTTTCACGTGTTTATCAGACACCTTTCAGCATTTGTTTTGAAATACAGTTGTCATATGTCACGTTTTTCTATTTTGATTTAAGGAAATTTGACTTTGATATACTCTACGATATTTCTGATCGGTTGACTTATATATTCACATATTGTAGCCGTGTATAGACTTTGTCAATTATTGAATACCATATGTTGACTTGATCATCTCTTTTCTGTCACATTGTTGATGATTTAATGACATTTCCCCATATTTTACTGACGTTTTACCCATATTCCGCTCCGTTCATATCAATAACTTTGAAGTCAATTACAATGAAATAACAGTTGAGTACAGTAAAGTTATAGTACTTATAAATAACTCCAAACATCAATAATAATTTTGTATTTATTCAAATAATTATATTAAAGCACTTTGTATTTACTATTTGAAGGGTGTGGTCAGTACAGTCTTAGTCTACACAACAAAGTATGTAAGTAGTGTTAATAGAGTATCAATAGCTCATCTTCAGACTAGATATCAACATAAGTACAATGAAAAGTACTGAACAGTCGAGTGTATTATGGTTAAATCTGCCACTGAATGTAGGCTATCTCTCATAAGGGGCCTCGCTACTTCATGTTCAGTATACACTAAGGTGTGAGTTTAAGCCCCGCATGCGACAGGTGCGTTAGACCCGGATCTGCAACTTTTCTTGCTAAAATTTTTGGATTTATTTTTGCAGTCCAGATTCCTCTGCCAATCAAACTACATGTAACCTAAAAAAAAAAACCAGGAGACTCGAATCGAAAAAAATTGAAATCACGAAGTTAAAGAGCATTGAGGACCAAACTATAGTATCAATATTTGTTGGAGATATCTTGAAACTTGGAACTTTGAGATCGTGATTTAGGGTTTATCTGCCAGACAAATATAAATGATAATACTTACTTAAGCATATACAATGCGATATATTTTATTCTTATATCATTTAGTCACGTTTTCCTTTGAATATTAAAAAGGTTTTGAATATGATGTTGATAAGACTTTACGATGTTTACTAATGTTAGATCTATATCAACAATCTACAAGATTTAATAATTGAACGTCTGCTAAACTCTACGTTTAAATGATATTATAACCGGCTGAATGCTGATAAAACTACACCGAGGCACGCTTTGTAAGAATAACAAAGAGAACCATTTGTTAGGATAACAAAGAGAACCATTTGTAGAAGTTTTTATATAGTTTTTTTTATTCAATTTAAGACTGTCACAATATAGAAATTCGAAAGGAAATGTATATAAGGGATTTACATTAAAAATCAAATTAATTGGAATCAATAAAAATGTGAATGAAAGACTCGTTTTAGACAATTTACATCGTTTTTTTTAGAAACCGTTGCCATAACAATTGCTTAATAAGTACATCAAATTCTGTTTTTACTTGATGTACAAATTACTAAATGCTTTAAATCAAGTTTCATATTTCCGAATGAAAAATGTATTATATTTCTGTTCGGAATATCTCTAAGTCATTATGAGATCAACCTCCTACTGATGATGGATATCTGAAGACCGACTTAACGATTAGTAGATTACATTGTATATAAAAATAATTAAGAAATATGTATATCTAGAAAAATATGTTTTCTGGTAATTCTTCTCGGCAGATTATATTTGAAGAAAATGATAAAAAAAGAGAAAATGGGGTGATTAACAGCTGTTTACTGTCCGGGGGCAAATATTACAAAATATTACATGCAGGTTCGGGACGATAGTGTCACAGCTACATTTGTACATAATATATTGATTTAAAGGCTTTAGGTCTACTATGTCGGAATCAAAAACCCACGTCACCCCGCACTTATTATTTTTGTTGTAGGATTTAATATTTATGAATACTATGAGTTAGCGCTTATTCCAAAAATTAAACACTTAGTGATTATTTAAGATTATTATCGAATGCAACTTATATCGAATTTGTGCATGAAACGAACATCAAAGTACAACCTCGTGTAAAAGTTCAGCTGTATTTCATCGTTTTGTTTTAAACATGAAAATACGAAGATGTGGTATGAATGCCAATGAAACAGTGTTTTTTTTGTGTTTGTATAACTTTTGATAAGATTTGTTTTGTTTTTGTTGTAAAAAGTGGTTGTTCCAAACGAAATCATAATCTGATCCAAATTTCATGGAAACGGTTTCCGTTACAGTCACTTAATAAGTGCATGTAGTTGTGCTCTTGACTGAAAAGATAAATTACCAGCAAGTGCGTATTTTTTAATGTAATTATTTAATTCGATTGTTTATATTAAAAGTTTGTGACTTAAGCAAAGAATTGCTATATAATAGACGAGACTTTACAGTCTAAGAGTTCGTTTTTAATGGAAATTGATTACTTCATTACATGATTCATTACATATTTAATTACATTAAATACATCATTAATTCAGTAATCATCATATGGGAGAGATGTAAGTCTGAAGATGATAAACTTGGAGATATTCAGCAGACTCGTAAAACAACGCGAGATTTAGATCCTTCAAGACATCATAAACGATAAGCTCCTATGTCCATCAAAAGGGTGGTCAAGAGTAAATATACTGACTGGTTTATAATCAATGTCTAACGACTACTTCCCGCGATACTTGACCTTGTCTGATACTTATATCAAACTCTAAAGGAGCAATAGAAATGAGTGGAATATAATCACTGGATTATTGGGGTTAAGAAACATCAGTTATGGAAATGAAGATAAAACATTGTTGGTATTCGGATAAATCTGAAGGTGTCATACCACCAATTAAAAGTCCCTATCTGTTCAACCAAATTTTACAATTTTCATAGCTTTCTAAATATTTTACCTTAAGTTTAACTTCATAGAAACCAGGTATATCCTGAATCACACATGTATCAGCTTTCTACATGCCAATTTTCAACAGGTGTTTAAAATCATATAAAAAAGAAAAGGTCTTCCGAAAAGAGGTACCGCTAAAAATAACCCCTGGTTTTCTGGAAATCTTAAATTAGTATACTATGGAGTGCATTAATCCTCAATATTGAATGCAAACTCATAAACAAGTAAATTTTAGCTCAAAATGGTCTTAACATATTTCTCTTTCATCAAAAGTTTCATTTCTGCCAATTTGTTGGTTAGTTTAAGTAAACAATGACATCAAATGCACTATTTTTTGTCCGAGTAGGCCTACGTTCTAAATTTGTGGGAGTAATTGGTGGTATGACACCTGAATGCAATCTTACATGTAAACAGTATAACTATCCCATTGAATGTCCATTATTCCGTTGAGAGTTGAAATATATTTAAGTAAGTTTCAGTATAGGTCATTCTTTCTTACTATAAGAATTGCCGAAGTTCTAGTGCACGTGGGTGCCGTTACAATTGTCTTGAATTGAAAATAATGTTATGCTTCATGCAGAGGAACATTCTGGAGTTAACTATTACCAAGAACTATTTTACAGGTGTTCCATTTAGAATCTTTAAAAAAGTGAAATCCACGTGATGATTTTTTATCAATTATAAACTTCAATATTATTTTTAAACGTAGTGGAACCAACTCTACATACAGGTCCTGCCGGTGTCTACTTACTACACATTACTACTCAATGCACGAGTCTGAATTATTAAGGTATCGTCTTCATGTTATTTTTATGCAGCATACGACACACAGATACGTGATAGAAATAATACAATCGAAATCCATGCAGATCAAGCCCTGAAGCTCCTTTACTAAAAGCTCTATTTAATAATATTTGAAGATGCTTCTTTCAACGGTAGCGTTACCTACTAATTACAATTAACAATAGTGACCAATGTATAATAGATCTGTAACCCTTAATTACTTTGCATTAAATAAATGGATTTTTTCGTCGTAGTATATTTATTTACACAGATTCACAAGGAGCAACTGTTTTGCTGAAGGGATATTTTACGAAGCTGTTTCATTTGTAATTGTAATGTACCGATGGACACGCAAATACAAAATAAATATGTTTTATTATAGATGATTCATTAAAATCAAATTTATCATTACTATTTCAACAATAAGCACTAGTATTAAAACAGAGACGTAAAAAAAATTACGTAAAACCGACAGCAACCGAAGGATTCAAAGATATCTACAGACGAGGACATATCTTGAATATAAAAAGATGTAGACAAGCTCGAAATTGATTTTGTGCATATGTATATCGATAACCCCATAACCCAGAGGTACAAACATAATCCCAACGTGACAGATATACATGTATGAACAGACTGTAATGGTAGCTTACTGTAGGCGAAACTTAAAAAGTACAAAATGGCGTATAGAAAGTACATTAAACCATTTCGATAAAGAGTAAGACGTGAGACAAGATTAGAATCAATTTCGATTTCTCGCGAGCGATTTAAAAAAATAGTTCCAAAGCGTGTTACATGGCAATTAAAAATAACAATTCGACTTCTCGTTATTGTTTATATTATGATTGAAGATAGCCATCCTTTGTAAGCATCACGCCAACCGGAAGTTTTGTCAGCCCTGTACTGTATATGAAGACGTATAGACATAAAAAAAAAAAAAAAAGAAGAAATAACGTTAATGTTTGTGTCACGAAAATTTCGTATTAAACGTTGGAAGTTTCTGAGACCTACGTTTTTATGGCTATAGTGATGGATAAAGCGACAATCTATAACCATTGACTTGTCAAGTGTTATTAACAGGGCTCTGGGTGGGAATAAAGCCACAATCTATAACCATTGACTTGTTAAGTGTTATTAAAAGGGCTCTGAGTGGATTTTCTTTTTTCGTTACTTTTTTTCGCTTTGTTCCTTACCCTATGTTCTTTACACTCTAGCAGTCCTTTATTCTTCATCTTCTTTGATTTAACCCATCTCTTAATCATTTTCTCTTTTCGCCCCCCCCCCCCCCCCTCCCCCCATTATTCTCAAGCCAGTTGATATATCTTGGTTTCAAGTTGTTAAAGGATTGACATTTTCAATATTTTACATTTTGTCATATTTTGTCAACTACATGTAGTTACTAGTAATATTGTTACATTTTTCTTCCATGGTAATGAAAAAAATTACAAAATTATAAATATCAATTCGATCTTGCCTTGTATACTATTTGCCACTGAACGTTGTAGATTATACAATAAATCAATTAGTTTTCATATCTGACAACTAATTAAAAAGCATGCATATATTTAAATGATATATTGTGCAAACTCAAACCTGATAAAAAATCGAAAAAGCTTTTAAATATTTATTATTCTTTGCTATACCATAACATCATTACCGACAATTTCTTTTGAAAACTAATGTGCCGTTTTGTTAATAAGCTTCAATGTTCGAGCATGCTCCGTTGAGCTTGACCTTATTGGCGCATGCTCCGTTGAGCTTGACCTTATTGGCGCATGCTCCGTTGAGCTTGACCTTCCCTATCATTTGTCCTACAATGTCTCACTGTGTTTTTCCAAAGCATGAAGTTATTTCTATATATGTATTATGAAAAACCCAGCTTCTAAATTACAATAAATCTATAGAACCACTCAGCAGAGGAAACTATAACGGAGGTTTTTATATTATTGACAATGCAACAGAATAAATTTCACGGAAACAAACCTTTTCACCTCCGTATATGTAATCAATTATAGAAACTTAAATTTTTATTCATGGTATATAAAATTAAAAGGCGAAATTTATAGGACAAAATGATTGTGCGTTGAAAAAATGATTTCATAGATGATTTTGGAGTGTGTTTTTTTTTAACAGAAAACGTAACCATAATAAACTCTTTAAAGGTATGGAAAATAAAGATATGAGCCTATATGATATTGTTTCACATGCAGGAAGGTGGTCTCCATCTTTTTTAAAAGATGAAAAAATCCTTAAATACAAACTTTATGGAAATTTAAGAAATCAAAATTGTAATATGTTTTAAAGGCATTATATTTATTTTATGAGCAACTACCCATCATTCCAATTAAAGGGCCTAAGGAGAGCGATTCAATTTACAACAAACGTTAGTTTTACGAAAATATTCTTGCAAATGTCACAGAAAGATTTTATGACGTGCACCTGTATCTATCTTTTACTAATAAGAACAATAAGAAGAGAGAAACCAAAGGTACAATGTGTTGATTTAAAATTCGCAAAAAAGCAAGGAAGGCATCATGCATAATAAATAAAATAACGCATTTCCAAACTATTAAACAAACTAATTAGGAAATTAGATATTGAACAGCACAAACTCAGCTTCAGATCAGGTGTGAAAAAGGGGTTGATATGAAGATCAAACTGTTTAGTGAGTTGTGATCTGAAGGTCAAAATGTCCAGTAAGTTGTGATCTGAAAGGTCAACATATCCAGTGAGTTGTGATCTGAAAGGTCAACATGTCCAGTAAGTTGTGATCTGAAAGGTCAACATGTCCAGTAAGTTGTGATCTGAAAGGTAAACGTGTCCAGTGAGTTGTGATTTGAAAGGTCAACATGTCCAGTAAATTGTGATCTGAAAGGTCAACATGTCCAGTAAGTTGTGATCTGAAAGGTCAACATATCCAGTGAGTTGTGATCTGAAAGGTTAACATGTCCAGAAAGTTGTGATCTGAAAGGTCAACCTTTCCAGTAATTTGTGATCTGAAAGGTCAATATGTCCAGTGAGTTGTGATCTGAAAGGTCAACATGTCCAGTAAGTTGTGATCTGAAAGGTCAACATGTCCAGTGAGGTTGATCTGAAAGGTCAACGAGTCCAGTGAGTTGTGACCTAAAATGTCAACATCTCCAGTGAGTTGTGATCTAAACGTCAACACGTCCAGTGAATTGTGATCTGTAAGGTCAACATGTCCAGTGAATTATGATTTGAAAGGTCAACATGTTTGGTCAGTAACTCAATGTGAACTGAAAGGTCAACATGTCCAGTGAAATGTGATCTAAAGATCAACATGTCCAGTGAACTGTGATTTAAAGGTCAACATGTCCAGTGAGTTGTGATCTAAAGGTCAACATGTCCAGTGAGATGTGATCTGAAAGGTCAACATATCAAGTGAGTGGTGATCTGAAAGGTCAACATGTCCAGTCAGTTGTGATCTGAAAGGTCAACATGTCCAGTTAGTTGTAATCTGAAAGGTCAACATGTCCAGTAAGTTGTGATTTGAAAGGTCAACATATCCAGTGAGTTGTGATCTGAAAGGTTAACATGTCCAGTAAGTTGTGATCTGAAAGGTCAACGTTTCCAGTAATTTGTGATCTGAAAGGTCAACATGTCGAGTGAGTTGTGATCTGAAAGGTCAACATGTCCAGTAAGTTGTGATCTGAAGGGTCAACCTGTCCAGTGAGGTTGATCTGAAAGGTCAACGTGCCCAGTGAGTCGTGACCTAAAAGGTCAACATCTCCAGTGAGTTGTGATCTTAACGTCAACATGTCGAGTGAATTGGGATCTGTAAGGTCAACATGTCCAGTGAATTGTGATTTGAAAGGTCAACATGTTTGGTCAGTAACTCAATGTGAACTGAAAGGTCAACATGTCCAGTGAAATGTGATCTAAAGATCAACATGTCCAGTGAACTGTGATTTAAAGGTCAACATGTCCAGTGAGTTGTGATCTAAAGATCAACATGTCCAGTGAGTTTTGATCTGAAAGGCCAACATATCAAGTGAGTTGTGATCTGAAAGGTCAACATGTCCAGTAATTTGTGATCTGAAAAGTCAACATGTCCAGTGAGTTGTGATCTGAAAGGTAAACATGTCCAGTAAGTTGTGATCTGAAAGGTCAACATGTCCAGTGAGGTTGATCTGAAAGGTCAACGTGCCCAGTGAGTTGTGACCTAAAAGGTCAACATCTCCAGTGAGTTGTGATCTAAACGTCAACATGTCCAGTGAATTGTGATCTGTAAGGTCAACATGTCCAGTGAATTGTGATTTGAAAGGTCAACATGTTTGGTCAGTAACTCAATGTAAACTGAAAGGTCAACATGTCCAGTCAAATGTGATCTAAAGATCAACATGTCCAGTGAACTGTGATTTAAAGGTCAACATGTCCAGTGAGTTGTAATCTAAAGATCAACATGTCCAGTGAGTTTTGATCTGAAAGGTCAACGTGCCCAGTGAGTTGTGACCTAAATGGTCAACATCTCCAGTGAGTTGTGATCTAAACGTCAACATGTCCAGTGAATTGTGATCTGTAAGGTCAACATGTCCAGTGAATTGTGATTTGAAAGGTCAACATGTCCAGTGAACTGTAATTTAAAGGTCAACATGTCCAGTGAGTTGTGATCTAAAGATCAACATGTCCAGCAAATTGTGATCTGAAAGATCAACATGTCCAGTGAGTTTTGATCTGAAAGGTCAACATGTCCAGTGAGTTTTGATCTGAAAGGTCAACATGTCCAGTGAGTTTTGATCTGAAAGGTCAACATGTCCAGTGAGTTTTGATCTGAAAGGTCAATATGTCCAGTAAGCTGTGATGTATTTTCTAACTTTTATATTCATTGGCGAAACAGAAAAGGTTAACATTATAAAGAACAAACTAGAAAAGTGATATACTAGTATATAGAAACGGTTAATGTTTAAAACATGACAAAGAATTTTTGTTTGAACATATTGATTGAAGCCTGCTAATGTATACACTTTTTTGTTTAAATCATGAATCATTTAACGAGAAAAAGTAACAATTTGAATATATTAAGTCATTTATAAAGAGGTCTTAGTACGACATTTTACGTGATCATCTATATAAAAAATATAAAAAAGTTTTGTTGTCGATATGTATAATGCAAGTTTAAAACATGAAACCTTGTTCAAGTTCATCCCTTGTTGTCGAACTTTGCTAAGAAAGAGTCGAAATAGAACCTTGAATTGCTTCAAATTTAGTTTTTTCAAACCTCCAATCGTCTGTTTGGAAATATTCATCTGCTCTGTATTTGAAAACTTTGAACACAAGTCGTGTCTCTTTGACAATTGAACAATGGTTCTAAACAGGGCACAATGGGCTGCAGCCCACGCAAAGCATGCCAAGTCGATAAAGGTGATATTTAGGCGTTTAAGGATGTTCCTTCTCTGTTTAAAGATAACAGGCTGGTAAAAGAATGTTCAAGTTTATAGTAAATAAACAAATCAAAATGTAGAAAAAATAACTGGTTCATATCTTAGAGACTTTGTTTTTAAAATTTAATCATTTGATAATTTGGCGGGAAATTATTCTCTCTAGATGTGTCATACATTTACACCTATTTTTTCAAAAGCTACGAAAAAAATAATAAGGATTTTATAAGAATTTAGAAATAAGATTTTTTTAAATTATAAGTTATAATTTAATGAAAGGAAAATTAAGGGTTGGCGAGCAAAACTTTTATTGGATTTACAATGATATTATTAAAACTATCAGACAAACAGTAAAAATCAAGAGTATCGAACCTCCTTAACCCATGTTATTGTTGGGAAATAGTTGACCGTTGATATCACAACTCTCAGACATATGATTGAATGATTTTGTAGATTCTGCTTAATCTTCATTCGCAATGAAAAATACATCATGTCACTCCTAAGGGAGACAAGTCGTACACATTGAACTATAATTACAGGGTCAATTACGGAATTTGTAAATAGACTGTTCCGAATACTATTTCTTCAGATACGACTGGATGGGTTGTGTGGGTGGAATTGATGGTAAAAACAAAAATAACATAAACCTTTATGAATCTACTATTCCTCTTCGATTAACATTCACAGTGAGAAATAACGTTAACGATAGTCAGTTTTATTTTCATTTTATTGCTTTAAACGTTGTTAATTATTGCATTTGTTAACATGCAGAAACGATTAACAGAAACTATAATCCCAATTGCTATTCAATGACTGAAGTGCATTGCGTGCACATGTATTTATTACAATTGAAAGGTAATGTCTAACGTGAAATTAAATAAACACTCTAACTGTCAGGTTGAAATATGTTACTGATAATTGTTACAATTTTTATTTTCATTTTATAGTCGAAAGTTAATTATTAAGATAAGTTATTAACTATAAATAAGTTTACATAGTAGACACGTATCTGGAAACTCATTTAAAACTTTCTACAAGATGCATATTTCATACAAATTTACTAATTGTATAAATGTCTGCCGAGAAATTCTGTCAGTGAGTTTATTAATAATCTCTAATTTAAACAAAAAAAAACATCTTTCAATTGTATTTTTCAACATGGTGTATATCAGAATTTGTTTTATTTGCATTATATTAAGTTGTATTTACTGTATTGTTGTTTTTACATTGCTCATTAACTTTTTTATCCACGAAGATTTTTATGTATTTACATATATTCGAAGCCTAAATCCCTTTGTTAGTAGAACTAATGAAAAAAACATCAGTTTGTAAATTCAGGATTGCCGCTCTGACCAGACCAGTGTATTATATTTTATCCTCTGCAATCATCCCAATCAAATATTATATGTCTGCTCAAAAAGAGTAACATCCTGCTTGTCTTACTTTCTGAATCTTTGCGATTTTCTTCTGTGGAGAACTGGGATTGTCCCGAAGTGGTAGGGATAGGACAAAATACTAAATAAGGACATATAGCTTTGATTGACCCCTGCCAAACCACACGAAAACGCACTTTCCATTTACCTTTTATTTGAGACAGCAAAATCATTTATTGAATTTTTATACACAGATTTAAAAAAAAAAAAAACAATTGAAATGCATTGATAATATAAGTCGCTACTTTATTCGTTACACAGCTACATTTTTGTAGCTTGAATAAAACAGACACCTGAAATTTGTGTAATCTTCATTGCGGGAAAAAAGTCACAATAAAAATGATGTTTTAATCTATAATCAATGATAACTTTTCCCGCAATGTATATGTTCCACCAAATGTTTTTTCAGTACAGTTAAAATGTTCTACGCACCGCAGACCTTATGACGTAGATGGCAGCAACTATAGGATACCTAACGACCTTCAATAATAAATAAATATGCAACATTATGTCAATGACAGAAAAATATAAACTTTTTTGTACGAGCCTGAGAAACTGAGGAAGGGTGATGTTCTACCGAGCCCTTCCACAGTTTTCCGCCGAGTACAAAAAAGTTTATATTTTTATGACATTGACATAATATTGTTTTTATACTGCAACTTAAATTAATACATTGATAGCTTTAAATCGTAACACAATTGTCAAACTTATTTTCATCCCTTATTGAACCCTTAATTGTGGAGAAAGTGTTCCATGATGAAATTGACATTATACAAAATATAGCGATGTTACTATATTTAGGAAATAAACACAACTAGTTGCAGTATAAACAACCATATACTGCATAACAATCTCTCAAGGGCCTCATATATGACAAAATGTAAAAAAAAACCCGAGAAAACCAAAAACTGATTTATGGACAAGTTTATGAATATAGAACACGTTATATATAGCTAAAACGATACAGCCATGCGACCAAATTGTGTGTCCTAAAACTGAACAAATCTTTATAAAAATAATATATTACCTGTACGCTTTATTGATGTTATCCTTAATGAACCATCAATGGTATTTTAAAACGCGGTGTACCATATCAGAAAAAAAATAGTAAATATTCACTTGATTTCGGTTAACAGATGTTTGATATTTAAATTATTGAATATGTTATAAGGCTTCAGGCAGTTTGGAATAATAGAAAAACACATTTTAAACCCAGAACAAAATTTAGTGAAAATATTTTAAATTGCCAGCATGTGACAGCTTTTTGAGTAGATTATCACATTTTTTATACGAAGTATACAAATTTATACAAGTTTTACGTGGCGTGAGATAAGGAAGACAGGTGACTGCATAAGAACGTCAAGGTCAGTAGGTTCGACTACATACCCAAGAATTAATTATAAAGCATATTATACAGCAATAACCTTGATTGGTGTAGTTATAGTTTTCTGATTGAAAACACAGAAATCTTTTTCTTTACTTAGAACAATCATCGCAAGTTCAAAGGTTATTAATACAGACACTGGTCGCCTATTTATTCAAATCGCACGTGCACTCCGCTATCCTGCAATAACAAATAGTAACTGTCTAGAAATTAACGTTACGTCAAATAGAGGTTATAACTCGACGTCAACAATCAAATTGCAAGATAATAGATATTCGTGCACTAAAATAAGAAAGAAAAGTTCATAAAATGGCCAATTAAAGCCATACGTCGAATAAAACACTAAAAAATAGCAAAGCCAACAATTGAGCACCACAAAAACCGGAAGCATATACTCAGGTACTCTTTATCAAATAAACATGTTATCGTGTAGCATATGTTTGTACTACTTGTTGCTGGACTTTATTGCCCGAATGTCAATTTTAACAAACAATTAACAAGTACATTAAAGCACACACCAGTCGATCACTTAGACTTACATTAAAGTAACATTGTAAATTGGATTACATTAAAACACATGAAAACCATGACTGCAGAAACAATTAAAGCTGTGTGATAAATTGTACTTTTGTCTGCTAGCATGTCAGCTTTGTTATAAAGTTTTATTTTTGCAGATAAATAATGCACGGAGGTTAGCAATAACTTTGATATTTATTTTGTAAAAAAAGAAACGATTACGAAATTATTACATGTAGTCATGTGAGATACTTTAAATCAAACCAGATGCTGTTATTCTAAATCTGTTTGCATCTTGCAGGAAATATTTACCTACTAATGAGATTCGTAATATTTGATTTTATTCTTTTGTTACTTCTTTTAATCTGTTTGCATATAGTTCTTCATTAAATATCTAAATAGAGGAAATAAAGAAATGAATAAATGGCTGCTGTTTGCACATGTTATGCTCTTCCAAATTAAAGTTACACGGAAGCTTGCGATGTAATAATTTAATTGACATTTTGAATTACTGCGTTCTGTTATTTAGTAATTTCATCAATTTTACTTTATTAATTATATTTAAATGGCTTAAATGAAAGTGGTAATGATTGCTTGTTATATTTTTATAAATTCGTTTTGTATGTTTGTAAATATTGAAACGTAACATCAAGCATTAGTGTTATCAATGAACGACTGCGATAATTGATAAAACATAGTAAACAATTGGCTGTTTCAGCATCTAAATGACGTTTGTAATCTTATTGTTCTTGTTTGAAAATGAAAAGAATGTTACGTCATCCATTTAGTTGAATTTAATGACAAAAATTAGTTGATTCAATGCAAGATTTGAAGCAAATGTAGTACTCGATGATTGGCGGAATATAGCCACTGACATATTCGGATCGACTCAATGGATGATAAACAAATAGTAAAACTGACGGTAACCATGCGACTGTCATACAAGTGAGAGGTTTAGATAGTTATAGAAGGTTAAATCCACCATTTACTACTTAAGAAAATGCCTGTTCCAAGTCAGGAATATGAGAGGTGTTTGAGCTTTTAATTTTGTCATTTGATTATGGACTTTCCGTTGTGAATTTTTCTCAAAATTCAGTATTTTTGTGATTTTTATATTTACTAATTTAAGTGACAAGTAAAATATTAGAAAATATATAATGTGACCAATAAAAGAAGGTGGGTGTACACAAATGACTCAAATAATCAAAAGATGTTTAGTCTTAAGAATTGATATACAGTATCCTAGGGAAGATTCTATGATGTCTTCGCTAGCCAAGGGTAACGTCCACTCCCCTCCTCTCCTCCCTTTGCAGATTAAACCATCATTCGGGAAACTAGTGTTGCGCCATCAATAAGTCACACCCATTCCAAATGTATTATTCTTCACCAAAAAAATAAGCTTTAAGCATTGACAAATTGTGGAACTCCTTTTTATATTATTTGATTAAAAAAAAAATGGGAGGGAAAAGGCTGACTCGGACGTTTTATCTTATACATTGTACCTGTTATATTAAGCATTGACAATCGTTTGGTCACAAATAATAACTTTCATGAGCTACTGAATTATACTTTAACAGTAAAAGTAGGTGATACAGGGCAAAATGGTTAACCCAAAAAGTCCAAACATTTGACAAAAATTCCTAAACCTTACATGAAAACATCCTTAACAGAGTGAAACATAGTTTTCACACATCATTTTCTAATTTTGATTATGTACAACACATCCGAGTAAAAGGTACATGCATATGCAGATGCCTAACACACATTAAGATCAATATACATTAAATCTATCTTATTGAGTGAAAGTCTTCTGACAATATTATGCACTAGATAGACACACATTAAGATCTATATACATTAAATCTATCTTATTGAGTGAAAGTCTCTTGACAATACTCTGCACTAGATAGACACACATTAAGATCAATATACATTAAATCTATCTTATTGAGTGAAAGTCTTCTGACAATATTATGCACTAGATAGACACACATTAAGATCTATATACATTAAATCTATCTTATTGAGTGAAAGTCTTCTGACAATATTATGCACTAGATAGACACACATTAAGATCTATATACATTAAATCTATCTTATTGAGTGAAAGTCTTCTGACAATATTATGCACTAGATAGACACACATTAAGATATATATACATTAAATCTATCTTATTGAGTGAAAGTCTCTTGACAATACTCTGCACTAGATAGACACACATTAAGATTAATATACATTAAATCTATCTTATTGAGTGAAAGTCTTCTGACAATATTTGGCACAACTTTTTGGAATTTTGGGTCCTCAATGCTCTTCAACTTTGTATTTATTTGGCTTTTTTAACTATTTTGATCTGAGCGTCACTGATGAGTCTTATGTAGACGAAACGCGCGTCTGGCGTACAAAATTATAATCCTGGTACTTTTGATAACTATTTATGCACTAGATAGACACACATTATACTTGATTTGGCTTTTTCTTGCTTTTACGTTATGTATGTTTTCTACAACATCTATCAAAGATGCCGCACATTTTTATGTTTTTCACAATATTTTTTGCATGCTTTTAATTTTTGTTTTGATGTGCAATTGTATAGCACTACAAGAAGATTAATGTTTGTTTCGTAATGGCTGCATTTTTGTGAACAATGATTACAATGTTAAATGTTTATTTAATTTCATGGCTACAAGACATCGTCCTTTGATTCAGAAGCCGGTTTACAATTTATATTCAGTATTCTTGATTACTGACTAAAGACTGTTTTGATGTACGAATTGGTTGCACTAAAAACAAGTCCCACCTGGAAAACGTATGATTTCTTAATTGGTATATTTTGGAAAAAAATAAATTTTCCAATGTTAATTTGTTTGTTTTTAATTCCGTGAACACTAGAAGTGCCTATTAGATAAAGATCACGGATACAATTTCATATTCTGATATTCTTTTATAAAATCGAAAAGAAATATCAACTATATTACATAGAGAAATCAGAACACTAACTCTATAATATATAGAAAAAGAAAAAAAAAACAAAGCTTTTTACTTCTTTTCATTATTTTCTGGATCATGCAATATTTTTCCAAACTAGCCGCCTACCAGGAAGAAAGATTACAAACATAAAAGGAATAACACATTTCAACTGCTAGTATATACGATTAGACGCCATTTTATCATCAGAATCATTATTAGAAAATGATTTAAGCTAGCAACTACACATCATAATAATTTTGATACTGCTCGCCAGCCATCAATCATTTTTGTCAATTATTGAAACATAAAATTAAAAAACCATTCTTAATATTGTCTTTAATAATTTCTTGATGTGTCATGCTTCGCATTAAGGTGAGCAGATATTAGTTTCATTCGAAATTCGCGCCATCTTTTTTAATATCTGTTCTGAATGGTACAGAAGATTTTGCATTACAGTATGGGTTTTTATGAATGATAAGCACTCCATATGTTTTGTAATGTTAGAATTGTTTGTATTTGTTTTTGTCCCCAGACCATGAAAAATTTATACGGAACATCGCAGAAAACACAGTAGAAAATATATAAAATGGAACCGGAGAGTAATCTTGTGTTATTTCAAGTTAAGTTACTTTTCAGATAATTATACATGTCCAAACAAGTTTTACGTGGCGTGAGATATGGAAGACAGGTGACTTCATAAGAACGTCAAGGTCAGTAGGTTCGACTACATACCCAAGAATTAATTATAAAGCATATTATACAGCAATAACCTTGATTTGTGTAGTTATAGTTTTCTGATTGAAAACACAGAAATCGTTTTCTTTACTTAGAACAATCATCGCAAGTTCAAAGGTTATTTATACAGACACTGGTCGCCTATTTATTCAAATCGCACGTGCACTCCGCTATCCTGCAATCACAAATAGTAACTGTCTAGAAATTAACGTTACGTCAAATAGAGGTTATAACTCGACGCCAACAATCAAATTGCAAGATAATATATATTCGTGCACTAAAATGAGAAAGAAAAGTTCATTAAATGGCCAATTAAAGCCATACGTCGAATAAAACAGCTAAAAATAGCAAAGCCAACAATTGAGCACCACAAAAACCGGAAGCGTATACTCAGGTACTCTTTATGAAATAAACATGTTATCGTGTAGCATAATTTTGTACTACTTGTTGCTGGACTTTATTGCCCGAATGTCGATTTTAACAAACAATTAACAAGTACATTAAAGCACACACCAGTCGATCACTTAGACTTACATTAAAGTAACATTGTAAATTGGATTACATTAAAACACATGAAAACCATGACTGCAGAAACAATTAAAGCTGTGTGATAAATTGTACTTTTGTCTGCTAGCATGTCAGCTTTGTTATAAAGTTTTATTTTTGCAGATAAATAATGCACGGAGGTTAGCAATAACTCTGATATTTATTTTGTAAAAAAAGAAACGATTACGAAATTATTACATGTAGTCATGTGAGATACTTTAAATCAAACCAGATGCTGTTATTCTAAATCTGTTTGCATCTTGCAGGAAATATTTACCTACTAATGAGATTCGTAATATTTGATTTTATTCTTTTGTTACTTCTTTTAATCTGTTTGCATATAGTTCTTCATTAAATATCTAAATAGAGGAAATAAAGAAATGAATAAATGGCTGCTGTTTGCACATGTTATGCTCTTCCAAATTAAAGTTACACGGAAGCTTGCGATGTAATAATTTAATTGACATTTTAACTTACTGCGTTCTGTTATTTAGTAATTTCATCAATTTTACTTTATTAATTATATTTAAATGGCTTAAATGAAAGTGGTAATGATTGCTTGTTATATTTTTATAAATTCGTTTTGTATGTTTGTAAATATTGAAACGTAACATCAAGCATTAGTGTTATCAATGAACGACTGCGATAATTGATAAAACATAGTAAACAATTGGCTGTTTCAGCATCTAAATGACGTTTGTAATCTTATTGTTCTTGTTTGAAAATGAAAAGAATGTTACGTCATCCATTTAGTTGAATTTAATGACAAAAATTAGTTGATTCAATGCAAGATTTGAAGCAAATGTAGTACTCGATGATTGGCGGAATATAGCCACTGACATATTCGGATCGACTCAATGGATGATAAAAAAAATAGTAAAACTGACGGTAACCATGCGACTGTCATACAAGTGAGAGGTTTAGATAGTTATAGAAGGTTTAATCCACCATTTTCTACTTAAGAAAATGCCTGTTCCAAGTCAGGAATATGAGAGGTGTTGTCCATTCGTTTGATGTGTTTGATGTGTTTGAGCTTTTGATTTTGTCATTTGATTATGGACTTTCCGTTGTGAATTTTCCTCAAAATTCAGTATTTTTGTGATTTTTATATTAACTAATTTAAGTGACAAGTAAAATATAAGAAAATATATAATGTGACCAATAAAAGAAGATGGGTGTATACAAATGGCTCAAATAACCAAAATATGTTTAGTGTTAAAAAATGATATACAGTATCCAAGGGAAGATTCTATGATGTCTTCGCTAGCCAAGGGTAACGTCCATTCCCCTCCTCTCCACCCTTTGCAGATTAAACCATCATTCGGGAAACTAGTGTTGCGCCATCAATAAGTCACACCCATTCCAAATGTATTATTCTTCACACAAAAAAATAAGCTTTAAGCATTGATAAATTGTGGAACTCCTTTTTATATTATTTGAATAAAAAAAAATGCAGGGAAAAGGCTGACTCGGACGTTTTATCTTATACATTGTACCTGTTATATTAAGCATTGACAATCGTTTGGTCCCAAATAATAACTTTAAAAATAGGTGATACAGGGCAAAATAGTTAACTCAAAAAGTCCAAACATTTGACAAAAAATCCTAAACCTTACATGAACACTTTAAACATCCTTAACACAGTGAAACATAGTTTTCACACATCACTTTCTAATTTTCACATCAGAGTAAAAGGTACATGCAGATGCAGATGCCTAACACACATTACGATCAATATACATTAAATCTATCTAATTGAGTGAAAGTCTTCTGACAATATTATGCACTAGATAGACACACATTAAGATCTATATACATTAAATCTATCTTATTGAGTGAAAGTCTTCTGACAATATTATGCACTAGATAGACACACATTAAGATCTATATACATTAAATATATCTTATTGAGTGAAAGTCTTCTGACAATATTATGCACTAGATAGACACACATTAAGATCTATATACATTAAATCTATCTTATTGAGTGAAAGTCTTCTGACAATATTATGCACTAGATAGACACACATTAAGATCTATATACATTAAATATATCTTATTGAGTGAAAGTCTTCTGACAATATTATGCACTAGATAGACACACATTAAGATCTATATACATTAAATCTATCTTATTGAGTGAAAGTCTTCTGACAATATTATGCACTAGATAGACACACATTAAGATCTATATACATTAAATCTATCTTATTGAGTGAAAGTCTTCTGACAATACTATGCACTAGATAGACACACATTAAGATCTATATACATTAAATCTATCTTATTGAGTGAAAGTCTTCTGACAATATTATGCACTAGATAGACACACATTAAGATCTATATACATTAAATCTATCTTATTGAGTGAAAGTCTTCTGACAATATTATGCACTAGATAGACACACATTAAGATCTATATACATTAAATCTATCTTATTGAGTGAAAGTCTTCTGACAATATTATGCACTAGATAGACACACATTAAGATCTATATACATTAAATCTATCTTATTGAGTGAAAGTCTTCTGACAATATTATGCACTAGATAGACACACATTAAGATCTATATACATTAAATCTATCTTATTGAGTGAAAGTCTTCTGACAATATTATGCACTAGATAGACACACATTATACTTGATTTGGCTTTTTCTTGCTTTTACGTTATGTATGTTTTCTACAACATCTATCAAAGATGCCGCACATTTTTATGTTTTTCACAATATTTTTTGCATGCTTTTAATTTTTGTTTTGATGTGCAATTGTATAGCACTACAAGAAGATTAATGTTTGTTTCGTAATGGCTGCATTTTTGTGAACAATGATTACAATGTTAAATGTTTATTTAATTTCATGGCTACAAGACATCGTCCTTTGATTCAGAAGCCGGTTTACAATTTTATATTCAGTATTCTTGATTACTGACTAAAGACTGTTTTGATGTACGAATTGGTTGCACTAAAAACAAGTCCCACCTGGAAAACGTATGATTTCTTAATGGGTATATTTTGGAAAAAAATAAATTATCCAATGTTAATTTGTTTGTTTTTAATTCCGTGAACACTAGAAGTGCCTATTAGATAAAGATCACGGATACAATTTCATATTCTGATATTCTTTTATAAAATCTAAAAGAAATATCAACTATATTACATAGAGAAATCAGAACACTAACTCTATAATATATAGAAAAAGAAAAAAACAAAGCTTTTTATTTCTTTTCATTATTTTCTGGATTATGCAACATTTTTCCAAACTAGCCGCTTACCAGGAAAAAAGATTACAAACATAAAAGGAATAACACATTTCAACTGCTAGTATATACGGTTAGACGCCATTTTATCATCAGAATCATTATTAGGAAATAATTTAAGCTAGCAACTACACATCATAATATTTTTGATACTGCTCGCCAGCAATCAATTATGGAAACATGAAATTAAAAACAATTCTTAATATTGTCTTTAATAATTTCTTGATGTGTCATGCTTCGCATTAAGGTGAGCAGATATTAGTTTCATTCGAAATTCGCGCCATCTTTTTTAATATCTGTTCTGAATGGTACAGACGATTTTGCATTACAGTATGGGTTTTTATGAATGATAAGCACGCCATATGTTTTGTAATGTTAGAATTGTTTGTATTTGGTTTTTTTTCCCTGACCATGAAAAATCTATACGGAACATCGCAGAAAACACAGTAGAAAATATATATAGTAGAACCGGAGAGTAATCTTGTGTTATTTCAAGTTAAGTTACTTTTCAGATAATTATACATGTCCAAACCTATATTCTCATAAATAAAAAGATTAACAAGTTTGACTAATATACATGTGTTTTGATATACTTATATCTCGAACTTTGTCCGAGTTACTTCTGTACCATGATCGTCCTATGGTGTATATGTATAGCTAAACCTCCAACTTGTGTGACATGTGTTTATTGTTTCGTTATATTGACAAAAAAGATAGTATTTAAGAACAATATACGCGTCTGGCGTATGAAATTATAAGCCTGGTACCTTTGGCAACTATTTACACCATTTGGTCGCTGCCATTGCTGGTGGACACTTAGGTGTTGACATGCATATCGTAATATCATTATATGTTATTTTTTTTTATAAAAAAACTGTTTGCAAAAGTATGAAATATTTGAAATACTATTTTTTTTTATCCCAGGCATTGATTGCTTTAGCCGTATTGGACACAACTTTTTGGAATTTGGGGGTCCTCAATGCTCTTCAATTTTATACTTGTTTGGCTTTTTAACTATTTCGATCTGAGCGTAACTTGTAAATCTTATGTAGACGAAACGCGCGTCTGGCGTATCAAACTATAAGCCTTGTACCTTTGATAAATACTTAATATAGGACTGTATACATTTCAATAATTAAAACACAACAGCCTATATAAGTCGACTAAGCATCTACAATAGGATTAAGTTGTAGTTAACAAATGTATACATCATGAATCTACTTTGAAGGTCAAGTTTGACATTTTTTTTTCCAGATAAATGTTTTGTATAACATTAAATTAAAGTCCAGATGTTGAAACATACAACTGATGTTCATATTTCAGTTTATTGTTTTTCTATTGATCCTTTGTATTATAACCGAATGGTTTCATTGTTTTTATTTGACCTTTAGAGACAATAATATTTTCAGAAAGAGGAGAAGGTATACGAATACTCATTCTTGATTAAACCAATTATCTGCCCGTGACGGTATGTTACATATAATGATTACAAAAAGTCATACGTAAAGAGATATATAATATTACCAGCCGGAGATGTAAAATAATAACTGCTTTTTCTAATTTTTACAAATTTAGAAAAAATAAATGGTCTCATTTTTACACAAATTGGACATTGATCAAATAAGAATTATTATTGAGACTGTTAAACATACTCTGAATGTTATACATACTCTGAATAATGCCAGGTACACATCCATGACATCAGTGACAGTTTCAGAGTGGTTATCACAAGACCTAGTTCATCGTAATGAATTTTAATTATAGTATCGACAATAAATTAACTTTAACTACTTTTTGAGATTGTTTTTTTTAAGATTAATTATATGAACCCTAGCTATACGAATTATCAACCACTTTTAAACATAAAATAACTTTTAAATCCTGAATCTGAGCTGTTAACAGAAGTTGGTGACTTTATAAAGCTTTCCTTAGAATTGCGAAAATGAGGTCATTGATAACAATATTTTTTATGTTTAAATTTGTAGTTCTTTAGTATCTGTATTATTATGTTTATATTTGTGTTTGCTTGACCCATATGGGTCCATTTGTCATTTATTTTAAATGTTTTATTACTTTGAAAGTCAAAGTAAAAATGATTAAGCAGAAACATTCTAAAGTACAGTAAGCATGTAAAAGGTTAAACTTATAACGTCTGATACATTTAATATTCAACAGCTTACTAATTTACAAGTGATGTGCATTTGTAAATGCATGACTAGGGACTTTCCATTTTGAATTTTCCTCGGAGTTCAGTATTTTTATGATTTTTTTTTTACATTAATGTTGGGTAAAATTTTGCCCGATATTTCTGTTATGTTTATGGATATTTAAGTGTGAACCCCTTTAGATCCGCTTAAAAATATACTTCAACCCAGGTATTCGGATCTTGATCTCGAAGAGTGTTATAATGTTTAGCGGATGATTATTTCATTGATATCTTTGTGTTCAGACACTGAATAAATGTAATTTCAAATGTTTGTGTTTAGAACACAATTATCTACGACCTTTGTTCAAAAGTCTGAAGCAGTTTCTTTTCTTTAAGTTAAGATGCCTTATATAGCTACAAGTTATATTCCTTGGTGACCGAATCTTGCGATAAACGTTTAGTTGAGTCGTGTAAACTATGAGATATTTTCAATGTTTTTTTCAATTGTGTCCCAAAGGCTTCGAAATTAGGTCTAGGTTATATATCATACATTTGTATGTACTTTAGAATGTTACAAATTTCAAGGAACCGCAAGGATTGTTAGTGTTTTCGTCAGGTTGTTAAATAATGTTTCATAAGACGTGAAATTCTGTTTTGGACATTTTTTTTCCTTAAGGCAAGGGTATCTTAATCTGTTAATACTTAAGCTTCGATCATTTAACTTTTTTTTTCTTTCCCATGACAAACACTTTTTGGAATTAAAACTGATTTATTGTCCTCCCCTAGCAAACTAAATATTTTAATGGAAAGAAAAAGGATAATGGTTCAATACTTTTCCAGACCATAGTTTACCAAAGTGAAGAATAAAAAATTAGAAAACCTCTGCTTCAAAACAAACCCTACACAAACATTACAATTATTGGCTTGTGTCATAGCTGCTTATACATTTTCCTTTTTTTTTTTTTTTAACTTTTATCCTTCATTTTGATTGAAATTTGTGAAATATTGAAATTTAGTGCAAAGGTTCAAGTATGACATATTTAATTCGCCCTTGACATGTAAAGCGATGTTGTAATATTATATGAATTGCCTCTAAAGCAATTTGCAGCTGCATATATAAATGCACAATTAGTGTAAATCATATTCCAAACGTTGATATTTTGTCAGTTTTGCGTATATTCTTATTTCAATAAAGCATTATGAAAATGATTTGACATTTCCTGGTCTGCAATAACAGCAAGAGTTTACTTAGAGTATATGGTATTGATCATTCTGACAAACGTAAAAGGGCAAACTAGTATATTTATACACAGTTAAATCGTCACAAGTTGAAACTAGTAAACTAGTACAATAAACTCACCATAGATATCAGGACTAAATTAAGTATATACACAAGAAGCGCGCATCAGTGACGCTCGGCTCCAAAAAAGTTAAAAAGGCCAGATAAAGTACGAAGTTGAAGAGTATTATATTCATATATAGTAAAATCGTTACAACTTGAAACTCTAAAAATATGTCGTTATTCATAAATTAGAAGTTACAAATGCATTTCACTCAGTAATCAATTCGAGTAAAGGCAACAGTAGTATACAGGTGTTTAAAAGCGTAAAACCAAATTATACTGTTGACGACAACAAAAGCCTAACAATATTTTTTATCCTTTTATATAAAACTGGACGTCTTTCTAATATACATATATATTCATTACTTCTATAAAGTGCAAACACCTGTCTTCTTGTGTCACCCTGTTCATGTCATCACGTAGTAATCATATTTCTATGCATTTAGAACCTCATTTTTAAGGTCGATTGTTTTATATGGCGATTTCCCTTTGATCCCGAGGGTGATTTGTACATAGAGGTTCGACTGTAATACTTTTAGGGTCAATACATTATGTTGGACACAGAGATTGCAATTACCATGATAATATCACTGTGAAACAGACTGAGGAAACCGATTTACAGAATGTCAAATATTGTCAATTAAGTATAAACAGATGTTGTACTTTAAAATGTAAAATCTGTCAACTTTACATACATTATAAAGCCTATTTTATATGTATATTAATTGGATTAAATTGTAAAACTGTGACGGACAAGAAGAATGTACCGAACCAACTTTGATAAAAGGAGACAAAAATAAAAATCCAGATGAAAATAAAAATTTAAATGAGGCGCCTCAAAGGTTTTTGAGTTAACAAGAAATTGAATATTCAACCATAAATCTGGGCTGAATTAGCAGCAGACCAAACACCTTCATGAAACTTTACATCAAATAAAGACAACAGTAGTATACCGCTGTTCAAAACTCATAAATCGTTTGAGAGAAAACAAATTCGAGTTACAAACTAAAACCGAGGGAACCACATCAATTATAATAGGAAAACAACGAAACAACAGAAACACCGAACTGCACCTAAGGACAAAAGACAGATTTCTGTATAAACATGTTATAACTGAGACCGTAGCAGTATATATTCCACTGGTGGCTAAATCGTGTAAAAAATATAGTAAGGTCGGATCTTAATTATAAAAAATATCAACTGAAAATATATTTAATTTTATAGGCCAACAGAACAATTATTTGATATATGGACAAGACGAAAGCCAGATTTTATACCGCGTTTAAAATATTACTTAAAACTGTTTAATTCTGATGAAACACATAATTGGATTAATATTTTGCGATTAATATTTACGGTGTATTTTACAACTGACACTATAAACACACATTCATAAAGTATCTATAAATAAAGCGACAAAACGTGCAAAAGCCTACCTGTTCTATAATTATATATCGCCTTTTCAATGGTATTTTAAAACAAGGAGTAACACAATGATATCTCTTAAATAGCAGATGAAAAAATTGTACCTACCTCCATTATTTATTCCAATTTTTTCCACTAATATTTTTTTTTCGTCCAAAACATCTTCCATTTTATAATATTCATAGTTGGTTTCATAATGCAACGACGTCGCAAAGAGATTACAAAACTCCTCTAAAACACCCTTTTGTTCATTTCGATCATAAATTATATATCCAGTTTTCCATCTCATGAATGTAAACATATCCACAATGAAATTTGATAATTTGTTGAAGTTAGTAGGCCCAGCACGTGTTAAAAGGGGAAAATCCTCATTTTTGTTCATGAAATTTCGCGCCATGGCACCACCGGATATTAACGGTAAATTCCAAAACGTTACCTGTCTTGCAACCGGTGCTACAGAATAATCACAGTTCGGACCAAAGAATACATGAACCATTTTCTTCATGTACATGTCGATTGCTTGGTTCATACCATGGGAATCGGAACATTGCGAGTCGGCATAGCTGACATTAAACGTAATATTTCGGTCTCCGAAATTATAGGTTTTTATTTTTGATTGTGCAATATCAATTGCAATACTTATTTTTGAGATTGCAAATAGTCTTTTTTCGTCTGATGGCAGTATGGTTGCAATCTTTGCTAGGACAGACTCAGATTCTACAATTTGAGCAATGAGTAAAATATTGAAAATAAAAGGCCACATATTTGTTTCCATTGTGAGGTACATTCTTAATCCAACTAAAGAACTTACAAATCGTTGAATGTTTCTTACATATGCATGTATGATATGCTTTCACAAACCAATTCCACAAAAATCAAATCAGCCAATTCAGTTGGTTTATTTCGGAAATTATAAATTATTTTCCTATCAATAGTTTTCCTGGTGACGTTTTGAGCTAATACAATGCATATTCCATTTTAATACTTCAATTATTCTGTAATTTCCTTTAATTATATTATTTTTTTCTTGACACTTAAACAATGATGAGTGATAACATAATTACATGTTGATATAGAAATCTGTATCAAAACTCAAGATGCATTACCTCCAAATCGATTTAAACTTCATCATATTATCATCGGAACATGATAATCCAAACCACTTAATCATTTAACGCAATTCAATCCTATTTCATTTTGTCAATTTCACATCAAATTCTTAAATTATTCGTAACGAGTATTAGATAATGTGAGATATTGCCTGCGCACAAGTTTAAACATCAACATGCAAAGAAGAGCGATTTGTATTAGAACAATCTATAAACACGTGGTTTTATTAAATTTTACAATAATTTTTGTACGATGTCGTAAATGGAATCAATTTGAGGTAAAACTCAATATGTCGAATGCCTCCAAGTCTCTCCTCAATAAAAACAAATCCATTTGTTTTGTGTTTTTATCTTTCTTCCAATTTTGAAATTTCAATTTCACACGCATATGCTTTTATCGTTACAAGCAACACTATCTAAATCACTATTTAATGCTTTCTTCTACAAATACACTATTATTCCGTTAAAGTTTTCCAATCTCTTTTTCGGTAAATTTCATTAGAACACAACAATTTCATCCTTATTCGAGCATTACTTTCAATTCACATTAAATTGTAAATCAAAAACTCATTTTAGTTGCAAAATATGATGTTTAAGCTTGTTAAAGACTGTTTGGAGATTTGACTCAAGATAAACTATCGATTGGCCATCAGAGTCAATGCTTGGAGAGTGCTTATGTCTACGACTTGTCTTAATCATAAAGTTAATCCTAACACAATAATATCACCTGTTCACTTCAGGTCCGTTAGCAACGCCTTTATTCCTAGAGAAATTAATTTCCAATCTTATATATTCCATATTTTTTTCTCTTCAGGTAAATCAAGTTGGTATCGGTTTTGATATATATTCAATTGAAAGCAGTCGGCTATATTTAGTTACATCATTTTGTTTTTTTTTCGAATAAATCAGTTTCGTATTTGTTCTTATGGGAAATTTATTTCAACTTAATACATTTTACAAAGAAATAAGTTTAGTTCCAGGTAAGTGTATGAGTTTAATATTACTCTTGTATTTTCGTCTCAAATAAAAATTATTAATAAGTAATTGTGATCAGGAGATAAGGTTTAGAAATTTGAACAAAACTATCTAAATTGAATTTCGTTTTTTCAGATATATTAGTTTGTATTTTGTTTCAAATTAGTATTCAGTTAAATGATGCATGTATGTATTCATTGCCAAGATCTATGAAGAAAAATAGATAATTGATAATTACGATACGATGAATTATGCTTTGTTTTCTATTCTGCTATTATTGCAGATGCCGCGGATGCAGTTGCAAAATTACAACCACGTGTCTTGACTTAAATATATTCAATAGCAACAACAAAAAATTACCCACTTAAACTAAATGATGTATACAACTTTTGTATTAACCATTTTATCGTTTTTTTTCTCTTTTATTAAGTGCGTTATAAAGAAATATTTGCCGCTAACAATCTTGAAAGAAATATGAAAGCTATCTGCAAAGACACATACCTAAATTAGCGTTTAAAAATCCATTAAATTGAATGTTCGATATAATTATCAATATCCAGTAAACGTTTAGTGTTCATATCCGTAGTTACAATTTATGTATTCCCAGGAAACTGTTATAAATAATATATATGTTGTATATCTACGACTATCATAAATCGTATTGCAAATTGTACACTTTGACTGTATATCAAAATAATTCACTTTGAATCAATAATAATGATTGAAACGTACACCTCTCATGTTTAGATGCTTATAGGTATGTTTAAAAAGGATTATTCCGGTCTGATGAATTAACTTAATATATTATTATACATCTTCTATCAACATCGATTAAATAACAAATTTACAATGTCAAAAATTTAAAAAAAAACTCTATACAATCAGTATCATCTAAACACTTGTCGTTTCAAACTCCATTATTTTGGGCACTTGTCAATTTTATCACATCGATGAAACGTTTAATGATTCGTATTTTATTATAACAGTATTAAAGATTTGTTATAACCGTGTTCGGAAACATGGTCATGTGAAGACAAAGTAGAATGAGGTTTGATTTCCGGATGTCTTGGAAAGATCGATTGGCTAAATAATAATCAGATTCCATCCGTTATTTCTGTATCATCACAGTAATAAAGACAGGTATTTAAAGCTAAGTATCTACGTTTTACCTGCAGTGTAACATGTACAAGAGTAATTAGTTAGGGAAGGTCTATTAATGACAATTATGACGGGTCGGTAACCGTTTTTTTTTCTTTTTTATTTCATTAGCATGTGACGCCAAAGTTTTCTTTTCTTTTTATTAATATCAAGTTTACTTTATTTGGAATCCAGAATTGCTTTAAAGATAGGGCCAAGTAATAATAGCTCAGTAATGAAGATCGTTGTCATTTTACAATGACGTTCACTTATTTGTGGAGAGTTTTTTTTGTAGCAAAACCTATGTGTCAATCGGTTATGGTTTGTAACCCAGATTTGTTTCCGTTAAATCGATAAATGACCATTGAACAGCGTTAAACTATTCTGCCTTTATCTTATTTTATTAAAGCTTTATCTCAATGTATTTCAAATCGAAGCAAAGATTCGTTTTACTAATATGATAATGGAATCTTCTTAGTAAACATTTCTCATGGTTGGTTGGCACTCCAGTGATGTGTGTCATGTGGTTACGAGGACTCATTACATGGTATAATTCTTACGTTAGTTGTCAATGAATGAAAATGAGGAAAACGAAAAAAATGTTTGGGAAGGAATCCAATTGATATTGAGTAACAAATCCAGCGCATTGTAAAATATTTATAAAGCAAATATAACAAAGGAAATAGTAGCTAAAACCACTGTATCTATACGAATGAATAATTAATCACGTGACAATAATCAACACATTATCTTGGTACTGTTAGAGAGGCCATTGCTTATGTAAATCTATGTAAACCTCTTTTATGTTCTATACATAACAGTTATGAAAGGAAAAATGTCATACTAAAGACTGTAGTTTTTTCATTGATCGAGTTTATCAATAATTGTACGCTATTTACACAGTTGAATGAAATTCGAGTACTTGAACATGGCTTTTTGATTTCTTACGTTTTTCACATGTATATAGCTATTATAAATGTGAAAAAAGCAATTGCTTAATTCAGAATATCTTTTTTTTTACTTAAACAAATATTTTATGATCAGTCGTGACTTTTGAATCATAAAAAAATAATTCCATGTTTGTTATATAATTACGATTTTCGAGTATAATGTTTCATGTATGTTTATCATTTGATTTCAAACGTTCGAGTAAAATAAATTGTATGGGGATGGAAAGGATATGAATCAAACCTTGATATACGTTTGTTCACATAGTAACTTCATCACTGCTAGTTTAAGAAAAGTGTTCAGGAATGAAATACATAACTCCTCGTTATCAACAAGGCACGCACCAAACATTGTGAGTTTTGTCTCTTTGTTTACCAGCTTGCTCCAAACATTACACATCATTATTTATCTACATCATCTTCTGTTCATTTTTTTTTATTAATCAAGCCCTATTTCTGTATGTTGGTTGCAAAATGCAATCTCCAAAAAAAAAACATGTGAGGCGATTGTACGAGCAAAATACTTTCTATGCATATCTGTCCTGTGTATATTCATTTGCAAAAGCAAAATTTAAATTTAAATCAATTAACTAAACACAGAGTTTAAGAACTTTTTCGCCTTTGAAAAAGTTAACTAGCAAAGAGGTTAAAAAGAATCATTGGTTATTTAAAGAAAGCACGATCTTTTCATCTCTAATGGTATTTTCTCTCGCACTTGACATGTTCTATTAAACTATCTGCTAAATACATAGTTATTCTTTATTCTATGTTTTATGTTATTAGAACCTCATCTTCTCAAGGGTGAAAACCCATTTCGTCAATTGCTTATCAAATTCTTAAAAGAGTATCTAGGATTGTGTATCAATTTCGAGAATGCAATTTTCTGATGGATTGAAAATGTTTCTCTTAACGGCTAGAAGCCATCCTTTTTCGTAGTTTTGTGCAATTGAGCACTCTCCCTCCTTAATATTGGCAATCAATATATATTAAGTATGAATGGGTTCATGACAGTGTGAAAACATCATGATTGTTGAAAAGCACTGCTACATTTTAACATAGCCTGCTCAGAAATTCAATCATCTTTAAAATTCTTCACTTCGTAGCCGATTTACTTTCTTCTACTTGTCGATGGTTATCGTTTTCTTGAACTATAACCCTATTTATAACCCTAAATACATATACAATCTCGAATTTGAATAAGAAATTTCAAATTAATAATATTTACGCTTGAAAATTAAAGTCTCTATGTATAGAAAATAATTACTGTCTCTGTATAGTGGTATTAAAAAATGACACTCTTTAAAACACCTTAATAACGATTTAACAGTTCACATCTCGATTTATTGGTAGATTCATCTAGGGCGGTCGAATGACTTGTATGGTACTTTGTTCACACGCATCTTTTTTTTCTAACTCGTTGGTGCGGTATGTATTGGTTTTTTTTCTGTTACATCCCTCGTTCTCAATTATTCTAACGAAACGTCTTTGGTCTTTGTTCTTTATTGTATTGTCATAAGCTTTCACGATTCTTGTTTCCTCTAACGGACCGGATAGAAGGTAGCCTAGATTTGATTTTTCTGCTGTGGGTCCATCTCCGCTGATGATTTGGTCCTCAACAAACTGCCAATAGTAATCTGCTCCTATCAAAACGTCAATTTCGATCGAATGAGCTACATTTAATCCTTGCAGATACATGTACTTGTTTTCAGTCGAGCCTAATTTGCGGATATGATTCTATTAAGGGAACGGCTATTTTCAGTACGACAAGTCCTTTAATTGGTATTTTCTGTTTCGTCTCTGTCTCGACCAGTAATTTACTTTTACCTAGGTGTTGTATAGTATTGCCAGTGTCTCCGAAGCATGATGGTTGTATAGTTTCTGTGTTGTCGACTTTCAGTTTTAGTTTCATAGCAAGATAGTCTGTTATGAACAAATGTTGCGCGCCTTCGTCAAAAAGTATACTTGCGTCGATACCTATACGATCGGAACAAACGGGTGCAACTGCTGTTTTTAATAATACGGTAGAATTTGCTTTATGCAATGTGTGAAGAACTTTTGTGTCGTCTTCTGTATTCTGTCTTTATCATTAACAATGTGACATTTATGGATTGTGATAATTCAGCAGTATGCTCGTGTTCATGCTCGTCGTTTTCGATACAATTTGTGATTTAATTGATGTAAGTTCCACTTTGGACATTATTACTTCTGTATTCATGGCATATACTCGAATGATGTTTTATCTTGCAATGACGGCATACGTGTCCCGAGTTACATTCATTGACTCGGTGCGTACCGAGACAGGTAAAACAAAGATTGCTTCGTTTTAAGATATTTATCCGTTCATTTGTGTCTGTAATCTTTGTACAGTTCACCGGTGCGTGGATTTCTTGACAGTATATACATGGTCTCGCTGTTAGAATACGTTGGTTGTTATTAACATAATCGACTCTTCTTGGCGTATATGATTCTTTTTCGAAAGTTTCATACGTTTCTACGAGAAACGTACATGTAGTCGTGGTGGACTAGTTTTGTCGGACACCGTAATCCTGACCTGCTTCGATAATATTCATCTCGTTCTGAATAGCTTTACGTAAATCGGATGAAATCCATGTGTTTGATCCATGATCTCTCGCTAAATGTTGCCTTGCTTCTTCGGGAAGTTTGCTAAAAATTATTGGGACTAGTAATGTGCCGTTTGTGTCTTTCGATTGGCCTAACGCTTCTAATCCGCGTACGGATGCCTCTATGCGAACAAAATTACGTGTAAACAGGCTAAATCATTATTTGCGGGAGTAATGTCTAGCAATGCTTTCATATGTGCTTGTATAATTTGACTAGATTGTCCGTACCTTTCTCTTAATACGTTGATTGACTCCTTTGCCAATGCGAACCCATCAAATGTATGTGAAGCTTCACCTTTAAGTTGTGATTTTAAATAGTTAAATTTCTGAATATCTGATAGTCTCGGATTCATATGTACTGCCGAATTGAACGAATCCAAGAAAGATTGCCATTCAATAATATGTCCACTGAAATTGGGCAAAGTTTATTTCTGAAGGTGGTGTGTTTGATTGCTGAACGTTGACAGTGATGGTTAAATAAAACTCGGTTGCTGATTTTCAATACATAAAGTTGGGGAAAAAAGGTGGTGCTTCATAATTTAATGCTTGATATGATGGTGAAGTAGATTGCTAATATTCATGAGTATTTGAATTGTCTAAACTCTGTATGAATATACACAAGCTTTTTAGTTTAGTTTCTAAATTTAAAGTATACTCATCTGTGTTGAGAATTGCACTTATAATTTGTAGATTCAAATCTTCAAAAAGTTTCTTATTTTGTTCCACTCTTTCGAATGTTGCTAAAAGATCGACCCTGACTAACTCCGTTTCGTTTTTCAAATCGTCGATTTTCCGTAAATGTTTTGTAACTACACTTCTGTTCGCTTTCCTAGTTGATTTCAATTTATTCAAATCCTGGTCACGGCACCAAAATGTCGGGAATGCGTTAATTAAGGAATAAAACGTTGCATGTTCTAATATGTGTAATCGATCTATATAAGCCCAAGTATACAAGTGACACGTCACAAGGTCTTGACATTACAATATAAGACATAAGTGACGTCCCGCATTGTGTTCGGGCCGTATTTACAACACCACCGACCGGTTGGTTAATTTGCCCTGCAAACGTTAGTTGAGGGGCATGATGTTTTTTGGTCTACGCGTCCGTTCATTCCGAAATTATTAGAACAGCTCAGGCCTGATGAATATGTGATGTCATGTCTTTTTTATTGGTGATTTTCATGCTCTTGATGAGCATATGCTCTCATTTTCAGCTTTGATAGGTTAACTTCGGGTCCATTTAAGAGCACTTGATCTCATTTCCTAATTTAATTTTGCACTTTTTGTTTTTTTTGTGGGTGATGTTTCATTTAGCTATTATGTTGTCAGTTTTTCGTCGACTTCTGTGTTCTGATTGTCACATATCGACGTCCTCTCTTCAACAATAAACACACAAAAAACATAATACTTCAATTAGGAATAAAATGTCCTGTCTTCCGACAGTTTGTTATCTAAATATTATCTATCACCAAGTTTATTAAATCAACAACACAGAAGATTACTACCTATTTCTCGTTAGCCAACATCCAATCATATACATTCATAAAGGGTAGAGAGGGAATTCCCCCTAATCTATTTTCATTGTATCCAATCATATTCATTCATAAAGGGTGGAGGGGGAATTTCCGTCTAATCTATTTTCATTTTATTATCATTGATCACGGTTCTTGGATTGATTATATCTATATCATTACCAGTGATTTTCCTCAAGAGCTAACTAATTACATTACAATTACGGAGCTGGAAAATATAATCAGGGCATAATTACAATAATATGGCTACTAAAATAGTTAATTGTGTTAGCTCACTGTGCATCTGATTTTAATCAAAATTCATCCAACATTAAACTGTGTCGATTCTTCGAGATATACAATAAACTGAGTTAATTGGATATTTGTTAAGTTTTGAAATCTATAGACTGACAATTTCAATAAACAGCCATTTATGGTTTGTTTTAAACTAATTGAAGAAAACTACAATAATTCTGTTGAAACTCAATAGTTACCCCCCCCCCCCCCCCCTCCCCTTATTTTTCAATGGGAACAAATTTTCCCAATTCCGTCTGAGACAAGGTATTTGTTTCTCAATTATTCTTCAAAAAAATTAGATAGAACAACTTATTTGAAAAAAAGAACATCACCTAAGATGAGTGGTCGATGCTTTATACTGTTAATTTGTTTCAGTTTTACTGTCTGTGAAATATTCAAATCTTTACGTTGTGCAAGTTGCAAAAGTTACACTGCTACATAATCATCGTTGGGCCTAGCGCCGAACTAACTTTCGTCATGTTTACTGTTACAATCAATGTGATATGTGATTTTGCCTTTAGAGTTGGTTGGTAATTACAAACTTTGTATCAGCTAACAATAATAAATATGCCATTGATGAAAATTTTACGTATTGCAAAGGATATTCAGAAATGTTAAAACCGTGAGAACAAACCTTCACGATTTATCAATTCTGATGTTATTGATACTGGTAGTCTCTGTAAATTAGAGTTAACAGTAACTTATCGATGTTCACTTGTCATAAACACATTAAGAACAAACGAACCTACTACGCAAACATACCCCGAAAATAAGAGAGGATTCGCATGAACTTCACAGGTCCGTCGACAGGGAAGGAGTCTCATGATATGTATCACCATGTGAACAAGAAAGAATAAGGACGCGAAACACGTTACACATGAGTTGACATAAGAAAAGGAAAACTCCACAGAGCCCGATCAGGTGCGTGATCAGGGAAGGAATCTTATGATATACATTACCAGGTGTACAGAAAAGAGCAAAGGTCACTATTAGTAAAGTAACATGTCAGAATAAGGCCCCGAAACACGATGCACCACAAAGCAGTAAACGTAAACAAAAAAAGACAAAGGTGGCAAACTACGTCAAACACTGATTAAAGGATCCTGACTCAGACCAGGCACCTTTGGAATATATGCGGGTAACACATTTTGAAAAGGTTTTATTCTTCCCTCGCACTGGGCAGTGTTCTAACAACTTTAATTACTTGTTATAGGATTTTATCCCATCTGAATGATGATCACTACAATGAATATCTCAAACAATTGTGTCTGTAATTATATATAGTCGTTATCATTATAGTATTCCATTGTGGTTGAATATTTATAAATTCTGTCTAAGCTAACCCCTTATTGAAATAAATGTGTATTCGACACGGTTGATTGATCATAGCCTAGCAGAAGATAAATGCACAAAATATATTAGACTGCCATGACAGCTTACGAAAATAAATCGACTTTGACGTCAGAATAAGCCTCACAAATATATGTAAGTATTGTTGTAAGTTGTTAGCGTGAAATTCATTGGACATATATTAATAAAGACAACTTTTGTTAGAATTAATTTGATTGGATATCATATGTATTTTGGTAACTTCCGTCTAGACATTCCATCTGACAAAAAAAAAGTATGTTTTTTAAAGATTTATTATTTTGAAAGACAATGCTTGCTGACAATAAGAAATGGACATGAGAAGTAGAGTATACGTTAATGAAAAGGCGCAAATAAAACCTAGAGGTAAAAACAGTTTCAATGTTTTCATTTGATATATTTCAAATTGAGTTTTGCAACATGTGAAGACACCACGATCACCACTTATTTGCCATTATTAGACACTATAGGTTTAGAAATGATAACAAAACGCTTCATACAGAGTGAAGGAACAGAAATATCATAGCTTACATGTACGATATAATCAATAAACTCATCGCAATAGATACATGTACAAGGTTTTTTTTTTATGCCAGACGCGCGTTACGTCTAAAAAAGACTCATCAGTGATTATGACAGAGTTAAGAGGTCGTTAACAACCCGACTATTATAAAAAAAAAAATATCATCGTAAAAATGAACTGGATCATGAGAGGCACATGAAATAAATTGGTGTTGCATTGAGATAAGTCACTTTATTTGGACGTTTCGGTTGATGATGTCGTCATTTCCGCGGTCGCTTTGACTGTACATTTTACACGTGATTAGATTTTCAAATGCTTTGATTACGTATACTATTTTCATTTTGTCGATATCTTCGCTAATTTAAAGTATCACTCACGACATTTTACGGTCGCCATCATGAGCTTATTGGCCCAAATGACAAAAGTATGTCAGAAATCATATCTGATATTCTTCCTCAGTCATAATAACTTTCCATCATTACCGAACTGAACAAAGAAATAACACGACGGGTGTCGTATACGGTGCAGAAAATGCTTACCCTTCCGGAGCACCTGATTTCACTCGCGGTGTTTAGTGGAGTTCGTGTTGTTTCTTCATTATTAATTAAAATTATTGATGTAAATTTCCTTTCGTTTTGAAAGTCTTTGTTTACTCCTTGGTTTTGATTCTTATTGCCTTCGCTAATTTAAAGTATTGTACAGAGTCAACAATTACAGGCTTTCCGTTTTGATTCCGTTAAAATTTTCCTTTAAATAAACCCATATCTTTAAATTGAGTATTCGAATTACCGTTGTTTGTTTTTTCTAAATGAATACCGACCCCCTTCTGTAGGATCCCGTTATTAATTTGCATCTAACAACATTAATCTGTAGATCAAACACAATTAATGTGCAATGTAAATCACTTAAAGCAATATTATACCAGTTTCTATGCCTTTTCATTATTAAATACAAGGCATGAAAACGTCTAACTATGTAAACAGACCATGCTTTATAACAGATCGAGTTTCATTTCTACATATAGCTGCAGTTTTGTTTGTTTTAATTTACTCCGTTTTTATACTATCGTCTAAATGATGTAACAACGAGTTGGGAACGACACAAGGTCACTGATGAAAAAGAAGGAAACTACACCACTGCGCAGATTTAGAGTGACGAGAATGAAAAACTTTATCGGATTACTGACCACATGCAGGTATTTGCTAGGGAAATAGAAAATGTATCACTGGGACTACATTTAGTTCTTTCCGCCATGCATGACAGTCGCATGCATAGATCAAGTGCGTCAGTTAAAAATTGTGGGTTATAAGAATAAGGAAGTAAAATCATGTCGTAAAGTGCGTAAAATCAAATGGTTAGAATAAGTCGAGTTTGCCACAGCCGACCATACTTTCGTTTCGTATACCAGACGCGAGTAAGGATAAAGGAGAGTAACACTCTATCTGTACACATAAAAGCCTACATTGCCGAGAGTTGTCAACAGTCTACTGTAGTGCAAAACTCCAGCTCCTTCCTCAACATTATAGTTGCATTTAATATTTCCCAACCAAAAGAAAAAGCAATGTTCTGATCGAAAGAAGAAAACCAACGACCAAAACCAATACGACCATAAAATTATTTCTGTAACATACAATTATATATCGCATTTATAAATCTACAAGAACTGATATTAATCATTATGAAAACAACATTAATTCTCCAGGAATATTGGGGAATAGCCATAACACCGTTATTATATCCAGAGTTTCACCCGATTTTAGCTTAGAATATAATTACGACAAAAGATATTTTTATGTCAATCACAGCATGCAAATGACATAACATACACACAGACGGATATTAAAACAAGTTGACATTTTAGTAAACAGTTATCACAGACTAAACCAATCGTCGTAAAAAGACGAAATTCGCTGACAACATCAAACAGATTTCACTTCGCCAGTCTTTCTTTATTTTCGCTTTTTCATATATTTCTACTTAAAAATATCACCACTTGCTTCCATTAAAATCTTAGACTCGAATTGGGGTGATAAGCATTTCTTTCGTTATCGGTAGAAAGTATCCACATTTAAGAAAGGTGTACTTTAAAATACGAATGCAATGTTATACATTTTTAAAAAGCAACGGTTCTCAAGATTTCAATTATGTCCTCGTTAATACTTGCTTGAATTTACACAAAGAAGTGTTGACGGTATTTAAAATACACAACCCGAGAAAACTGCATATAACTACCGCCATTTCACAAATTACAAAGCACTAATTATCACCCTGATAAAAACCTACGTTCCTTTACGTAAATTGTTGACGATATTAATGTTGCGTATAAAATGAGATCAGATGCAGAAAAAATGTCCAGAGCTTAAGTTGTATATAGACTTCTTTCGAAATATTAACGTTTCAAAGTAGTATTCATTTTTTCTGAGATTTGTAGATATTAATAAGTTCAAAATACCAAAATGCTACTTTTCAAGAATTCATAACCGAGACTAGGACAGGTGCCCTAAGATGCTTTGAATCATTTTGATTGATAGGACGTAACACTTTTGTTCTTAATGAGTGCAGTTTTCCAATCTTTGCATGTCGAGCGATAAGCACATTCGAGACTAGATAAATACAGCAATGAATTGAATTTCATTTTATTCAAATAACCAGATAAACATTGTAGGTTTATTTTCATACGTGAATGAATAATTAACTGTGAATTATCAAGCTTAAGAGCAGGGATGAAACGTCGATTGAGAAAGAACAAATCAAAGTTACAAATGAGGGAAACACATCATTTATAAGAAAAAGCAAAGAAACAACAGGACAAAATATAAGTTTGTTAATTTTTATTGTTTTCGAAAAATCTACATTTAGAAACTCAGTTGCACTTATAAAGGTGGTTTCGCTTTTATTTGAACAGGCCGATTAGGCTTTTCAGAAAACAAATATCGCATTGATGTCTTGTGACGCGGAACAAAAAATCAAATATTGCATATATGTCTTGTAGCGTGGAAACAATATGGTCATTATGAAGCCTTTTATAAAGGTTGATTAACTCAAAGAAAAAACATCAAAGTAAACTACGGAAGCTATTTGTAAAGTAATAATATAAAGAAAGGCTTGTAAGATAAATTGATGAAAAAGTCAATTTGGGTTCAAAGAATGAAACGCAGGATAATTTCAGGATTAAAATTGTGATTATATGAAATGATTATGGCAAAAATATGATAGATCTGCTCCTACGACAACTCACAAACAACAAAGTGCCCAAAGTATTTCCTTTCGAACGACAGGGACATTACATAAGGTTTCCCAGTCCGTTTGTTCGTCTTGTATTATCGTAAAGTTTTGGTTATATAGTTTACCATCTAGTTGTAGTTTTATCAAGATAAAACTTTTAATACACATATATAAATTATGCGATAAAATTAAAAACAAAACCATATATTAATAAGAAAAAAGATTTTTTGATTTTAGTTTGGTGTCTCTATTGACACTGCAAGTGTCCAACTATTTCAAGAGAAAAGCAACATTATGTTAAGTAAGCAAAGCATACAATTTATTTTAATAGGAGATAAGAAATATCATTGAAACACCCTCATCGTGTCATTTTGAATTCAAAAGCTGTACTTAGATACCCTTAATGATATTGACATAAACATGTACAATGGAGTTCCTTATTATATTAAGTGTATTACTGGTCCCAGAAAGTTGCATTATAAGTCGGGATGAATAAACTGAGTGTTTTTTTCAGTTCAACAATGTTTAGTTTGTTTTATTATGGAAATATTATATAAATAAGGAATTATAAATAAGAAAAAACATAAAAAGTAAAATATAAAAATACTGAACTTAGAGGAAAATCAATTCGGAAAGTCCATAATCACATGGCAAAATCAAATAACAAAACGCATCAAAAACGAATGGACAAGAACTGTCATATTCCTGACTTGGTACAAACTACGGAATCTATTTTAAAGTAATAATATAAAGAAAGGCTTTTTAGATAAATTGATAGAAAAGTCAATTTGGGTTCAAAAAAGGAAACCCAGTATAATTTCCTGATTAAAATTAGGATTATATGAAATAATTATGGCAAAATTATGATAGATCTGCTCCAGAGACAACTAACAAACAATTAAGTGCAAACTGTATTTCCATTCAGACGACAGAGGCATTATATATATATATAAAATTACAAATTTTTGCGTTAATTTTGGTTTGGTGTTTCAATGGTGCGTTTGGATAGCACTATCTCTGTTCATAGGGGAAAACAGAATATCTTCTGTTGCTAAACAGTTATTGATACTGCAAGCGTCAAACTATTACCAGAGAAAAACAACACAATGTTAAGTAAACAAAGAATACAATTCATTTAAATAGGAGATACGAAACACGTTCCGCCGCCATTGGTACACCCGCATCGTGTCATTTTGAAATCAAAATCTGTACCGAGGTACCTACATTGATATAATATTGACAAGCATGTGCAATCCATTTCCTTTTTACAGAGGATGACCTTGAGGTCACTCCGATGTATTGTTATCGCTTAAATTTCCGTCATTCATAAATTCTAGTCAAATTAGTTTTGGGTTTTCAACACCAGTGAAAAAAGTGCATTTTCATACCTGCGATTTCTGTTCTGCGGTTGTACGATGTTTCAACAAAATATGGAATCATTTCAGTTGTTGATTTATAGTGGTGAAAATCTGACTGAATTATATCTTAATAAATACGATTGTATATGTTTAATTGGTGTTTCAGAAAGAGGTCAGGTGCTCTTGTTCATTCATAAAATTATCGTTCATTCATAAATTTATCGTAAAATAAAAATCACTACACAGGTTATATATACGTGTAGTGTAAATGACCACCTGTAATCTAAAAATAGCGGTCTCACTAATAACGTCAAGAAGAACTTTTAGCGACAAGAAGCGTCAAGAACGGACAAGAAGAATAAATTAAGCGACAAGAAGACTATTTAGCGACATGAAAACTTCTCGTACCGCATCAGGATGACCAATATCAAATGAACAATTATGTGTGGGACTTAGTTTTAAGAAATGATGTCAAAGTAACATTATGAAAATATTTTTAGTAAGCTGAAATATATATTTATTTTTTACATGTTTACGTCTTGTAAGTTATTTTATTTCTGTCCCATTTTTCAACATTAGCGTCTCGAAAGGTGAAATGTTTTAACTGAATGGTTAATTTAAATTAATTATGAAAATTGTTAAAATTAAATAAATAAAAGTAATTATTGCCCAGTTACAAACACTACCAGGGGTTTATCCATAATTACCCCCAACTTTAGCCTGGTAAACTTGTTGTCTCCTTGTGAAATATAAAACATATTAAAAATGATTTCCTGCTTAAGTCTTTAATTGATATAAAGTCAAAACCTTCTTGCTTTTCACTAGACAACCATGTCCTGTCAGGTTTAATTCTTATATATGTAGACGAAAAATAAAAGTGTCCCAAAACATTAACATGGCAGCAATTGCTTTTACAGCCTATTAGACTTTGATTTTTTTACAGAAGAGTGTCCACCATGCACTTGCACTGCACTATAATAATAGTAGAATAGAATTATCATACATACAAATAGATGAAAATGACATTCATCGGTCGTCCAACTGTCTATATCAATCTGCTCAGCTCTTAATAAAACTCCATATCACGGCTTTGTGACGTCAAATACGTTGACCTGGCCTTAATAACTTTGACCCGGACATATCAGCGACGTCATAATGTTTGAACCGACGTTGATAAGTTTGCCCCGAACTTATCAAGTCAACTTCCGGTTGCTGATGAAACTAAGACAATACTTCCAAAAGACGCAAATGCAGCCCGATAAATCGATTATCAGGTTATCGGCATATTAATATTGTAAAATATCAGCTGCTCGAAATAATATGAAGGCTTTTTGATCTCGTTCGCTGCGCTTACTCGACAAAAAGCTTAATATTATGTCTGGCAGCTGATATTTTACGATATCAACATGCAGACAACCTGATAATTGGTACATACATGCAATCGTAATATTAATAATATATATAACAACAAACCAGTGTATTCTCTACGACTATTATTATACAAGTATAATAGTCCAAGGTATACTAATTTCTTGCACTACAATATAATAGTTATTACGGTGAGGTTGAATTTCCTGTCATTTATTCATCATCCAAGCACGAACTTGTATCAGAAAAAAATATCTCTGTAAATTAACCCAAGTTTCAGGTATAGAGATGTGATCTGTTTCTGTGACATGTGCTTTTGACCATCCACAAGAACCTGCGGTCATCCGATGTTCAGTACTTCAGTACTTTGATTATATTAAGTGAATTACTAGTCCCAGACTCTTGCGTGGTTAGTCGGAATGAATGAACTCAGTGTTTATTCAGTTCTACAATGTTCAGTTTGTTTTATTATGGAAGTATTATATAATATTCCCATGGTTTTATGAACATTGCATTACTTTTTAAACAAATATTAAAAGTTACTATAAAGTTGAATTAAACCTAAATATCTCGTAGTGGTAATATAATCGTACATATATATTGAAACTGAAGTTAAGTCGTTATGTTTTTTATTGTTATAAACGTAAATATACTTCTTTTATTCAGGTGTAATATAAAAGTTCTGACATGTTTTATCAATCAGTGCCAATATATGTAAATGAATTAATTTAGCATGCATCGACAGTACCGGTACACGGTATCAAACCGAGGCTCCCGCTGATTTATTTTGTCAGACGAATTATCTACCAAAATCTACATAACGAAATCAGAGGGAGGGATGTTATGTTTGACACGTGTATATTTAATAAACAAATTATCAAAAAAATTAATCTGAATGAATATTTTTTTATATCTTCGGCTTTACCAGTGTATGCCCATTCAAACAATGAAGGTTACTTTTAGCCATTTTACGTTTGCTTTTATTCAAACCCGATTGCTTTCGCAAATGGCTCGTTATTAAATGCGTTACCCAAATAATGTGCTTTATCCTGCAATTGGATGTTCTACTATACAGATACAGCCCTACAGATATCGCTATGCTGTATCTGTATACTATACAGATATCGCTTTGAAGCTCCGCCCACTGCCGGACTGAGTATTGTATGAACCTGTTTGACCTCAGAATGTGTATTCCCATTGAATTCCAATGACGAAGTCAATTGTCGATTTCAAAATTTGAATGTGTATGATTGTGTTACAAAAATCAACCTTGATGATGTCAATTTCAGCTTGCCTGTTTAGTGAAATTCCATGTCAAGTCTGAAGCGTAGGACAACTCGCACACTTCTGTTTCAAATTGGACAATGTTTTGTTATTTTTTTTTTACTATTGAAATTAGTTGTTATGTTAAAATAGATAATTATTCACCTTGAGCGATGTTTTATTGTTGACCATTCGAGATTCTTTTTTTGCGAACCCGTATTCAGCGTAACGAGTGATTTTGATATTACTACGCGGGCCTCAAGGGTTTACAAATAGAAAATAAATGCTAAATTTGTTAGTTTTTGTGTCTTTTAAAACACAAACAATATACATAATTAATTGCAGGATAAGGACAATATAACTGTTTAGTGTCTTTAAATATCAGCTGTATTTGTACTCGGCTCGAAACAGGTGTAGAAGCTCGCTAAAAGCTCGCTTACACCTTGTTTCCTAGCCTCGTACAAATACAGCTGATATTTAAAGACACTAAACAGTTATTGTCTATCTATGATGGCTACATTAGATATCCATTACTATAGTAGAGAACGAACTACGTCGGTTATTAAAAGGTCAAGGTTTTATATGATTAAAACCTAAAACCCTAATACATGTAACCTGGTTCAATCTGTCACGAAATCACGTGACTATCCCAAAGTTAGTTGGTTATCTTGTGATTTATGTTGACAGTAGATTCAGAAAAAGGGTCTATTTGATATTTTCACAACTTTACTTCTTGGGATTTTTAGTAAGATCTTGACTTCTTAAAAATTATTATTATTAATGACATCGTTGTGTTGCTGTCTAATTATGTTCAACTATTCATTCCCCTTTTTTTCGCGCTCCTTTGGAAATTAAATTAGATAATCGTGACATTGTCGAAAACGAGGTTCGTGTTGATATCTTTTCCGGTTGCGTTGTTAAAAAATTGACGTATTTGAATTTGTAATTTACTCAAAAAATAACAGCAACCTAACTCGAAATTACATATTTTGATAATATTCTTCTTATTTTTCCCAGTTCAACTTGCACTTTCTGTGTCATTTTGGTCTGATGAGAAGAGTTATCTCATTGACAATCATACCACATCTTCTGTTTTATATGATAATAAGCTTACATTTTCTGTCACGATTTATTATTTGCTTACTGACAAAGTCTTGTTGCTACTTTTCTTAGTATTGTAATTAAAGTGTTTACATTATTTTTACTTAACTCGGTATATTTTAATATGGTATAACAAAATCGGATATTCTTCTTATTTTTGAGTTCACTCGAATCAATAAAACGAAATAACTAGCTTATATGTTCTCTCACGATTTATTTGGTCTTATAGCAATGACTAGTGTCAAATGTCATACATGTATTCCTAGACGAGACAGGAGATGAAGGCAAATCAATATGGCGCTGATCAAATTTACTTTCTGACAGAATCATCACATTCTAAGCCATTTTTATTTAGTTATACAGAATGTTGTATTTGAATCAAAAGTCTATGTTATAGACAATTTCAATTTATAATAATTTGTAGCGGTGTACAATGAGTAAAAAATGCCATTGAAAAGTTAAGTGTTTTAAAAAGTTAAGAACGCTACTATAGTGTTTGGATAAACTTATTTAATGACACAGATAAACACTATGTCACCAATACTATGTGAAAGAATTGATAAACAATGTAAAAAATGTATTATAATATAGCATCTGTAAGAATTGATACACTTTGTCTAAAATAAAATGTGTAAGTATTCATACATTATGTCTCAAATATCATGTGTAAGTATTCATACACTATGTCTCAAATATCATGTGTAAGTATTCATACACTATGTCTCAAATAAAATGTGTAAGTATTCATACATTATGTCTCAAATATCATGTGTAAGTATTCATACACTATGTCTCAAATATCATGTGTAGGTATTCATACACTATATAAATGGGAATTGATACAGTATTTCAGAATTGAAACGTTGTGTCATCCTTGTTATTTCGTGCAAACTTATGTTATTTTTTCAATAATCAAATAATACATTGGAATACGAAAAACTGTTATATTATATCGCCCAAAATGCATAGTTATGGGTGAACAAACTTTACACATAGCTAGTTCTTTTTAATCTTACCTTTCAAAATCAATTTGACTTTATACAAATGGTAAATATAAGTAACTTTTTGTTATTTTGGTATCGACAACAGAAAAAAAAAACCAAAGTAATATAAATTCAGATACTAATAATTATGTCTACCTTAAATATCATAAAAACATTTATATTAGAGAAGTTGGCTGAAATATGAGTTAATTGTGTATGATTATTGTAGCTAAAAGACAAAATCCTTAAATGAGTAGAAAACTATAAGTCCCTTATATGCACTGAAATATTTTATGAAACTCGCCGTAATGTCCGTAATCGTTTAGCGGTTTCTTCGACCTTCAGGGAACATATGTTAAGCAATTTTACACTAGAAAAACAAGTTCTTAGAAAAAGCAAAACGCGGCAAAAAGAAACACTTAAAAAAAAAAAAAAAAAAAAAAAAAAAGTATACTAATAGACTATGGCAACCCGGTGTCAAAAGTCGGTATTAAGAAAAGGGTCTATATTGTTCGTTAGGTCTCTGTAACTGTGAGCTAGATCGAAAACAAAACGTGCTTGTCTTAAGTGAAAATGTGTTTTTTAGTTATATCTCCTAATTGTTCACTGGCTAACTGTTCGTTACAATTGTTCGCTAGCTTGAGTCAAGTCCTGCAGCAGTGTGTTATGTTCGTCAGCTTCCATTTCATGAAATCTCCATCAGATACTGTAGAATCTATAACGTACCATTTAGAACAGTGTTAGTACAACACTCAAGCTTGTAGGTGCTACATACATTTGTTTCATCATATCACACATATTTTACTTCGCTCATTATAACAAAACAAATAAATATTTGATTTCTAACAAACCCATAGAGAGAGTGAACATTATGTTTAAAATGTTTAATCTGACCATCAATCTTTTTAAATTGAATGATACGCTTTCATTCCAATATTCAAATCAATAAACCATTATTTATTATTTGAAATATGTGTTTGTGCTTTTAAGAAATATAATATTTATTTCCACATTCCATTAAAATATGAACATTTCACTTATCATTGATCGTCGTTTTCAACATATTGCTGATAATGGTAGAAGTAAGGGAAGTCCTGACCAGTCGATTCGTTACATAAAACCATAGATGGATGCTCTTTATACAAAATATTAATTAGATGGCAAACCAACCACTGCTCTCTGAAATAGAATTCAATTAGGAGACGTAGTTACGTATAAATGGTAAAACTAAAGACCAATTAATGCAAAACAAGTACATCAAAAGTACGCAAAACAGACAAATTGCGTATTATGATTTGTATATATTCTTCTTTTATCGTTATTTTCCTACTAATGAGCATCGCTGACAATCAAATTAACTTTTATTATACATAAAATTTGTTTATAATTACACATTCTGATCTTCTGAAAATGCAATATTCTGTATTTCAAATTAATATAGCAAAGACGTACTTGAACGAGAGAGGCATTCTGCTTCTTAACACGAAAACCAAAGTGAGACGCACCACCCGCTGTTTCCTGGTGATTTAACTAAAGACCAATAAGTTATATCATTGAAATCAATTCATAAAGTAGATCTAACTAAAAGTCAAGTATAATACACGTAAATAAGTATTCTCCTTTATTTATATCTGTATAGCACTTGATGAAAAAATCTTTTGTGTAAGTTTCTATAGAGCTTAATGGTGAAAGTAAAATAAATATCTGAATTCAATGTCATCATGGTCATTCGGCGAGGTTTGCAATTGAGTGCTCATAAAGGGGGAATAAAATAAGTTTTTATGTTGTACGAAACAATGTAACTGTCTGAGGTTCTAGTTTTACTGCGTCTCAAATGTAAAAAAAACAGAGCAAGTCAACATTTCAATTCATTGGCGAAATTGATTAATTTTAGGTAGAAAAAATTATAAAAAAAATGTTAACAAAAAGTGAATTAACGTGGCCTAACTTTAAACATCAAATTGGCAGTGAAACTTTTCATAAGAACATTTTCGTCATTTTTATTTTGTTGTTTTCATTGATGCATAGACTACAGGCGGTCTGAGGAATAATCAAATACATTTGTTCCAGACACCCGCATTTTCTTTTTACAAAATCTTTCTTTAGCTTGCATTCGTACATTTTCATTTTAGTATACTCTATTACAGAATCAGTCATTTGACTAAGTTTGAATTTTTATTTTTTCCTGGATGGAAAGTACATTACCGCACCACAGATTCTATCTTTTATTTGGTTCAATTGATTATTTACTTCGTTGGTAGAAAATACATCACTAACTACAAATATTTCCTCTGCAAACAACAAAAAACTATCAGCAAAAGATGCATTTTTTTCCAATTCCTTAGCCAAGCAACCATATCAATTGCCTTTGTAATGATTTTGTCATTTATAGTAAGATAATATTGTTTACATCATTACAAGATACATACGACAAACTATTAATGTTTGATGTTTCAAGCAAACTAGGATCTATTTTATAAATGAGTTTGCATGTTGGCGCTCCGAAATGCAATATACGAATTTGTATCTATCTCTATATAGATATAGGAAGATGTTGTATGAGTGCCAATGAGACAACTCTCCATCCAAGTCACCATTAAAAAAAGTAACCCATTATAGGTAAAGGTACGGTTTTCAACACAGAGCCTTGTCTCACACCGAACAGCAAACTATCAAGGGCCCAAAAAGAAATTACTACTGTAACGCCATTCAAACGGGAAAACCAATGGTCTGATCTATATAAAACAAAACCGAGAAACACCTATCAACCACATCAACAAACGACAACTACTAAAAATCAGATTCCTGACTTAGAAAAGGTGGAACAAATTGCAGCGGGTTTAAACGTTTTAATGGTACCAAACCCTCACCCTTTTCTAAAACAATAATATACCATCACAACATAGAAAGACACAATATAGAATATCAATTTGAATGGATCAAATCAGTGAAAAGACATAACGTAGTAACACAAACGAACATTCACTGAACGAATAAATGTAATCTATAATACAATGCAAATACAAAGTTATTAAAATAAGGGATGACTAATTAAAGTTAAAGTATTATGCAGCTTTGAACAATATGTTTACAAGTCTGTCTGAAGAGTAAATATCTAGATAAATGCTTACATGATAAAGTGTCATCTTGCTATCATGAGTAATTAGTTTTGGAATTTAAAAATCTCAGATCAACCTTTATATTATTGTCTCTTTAAGGCGTTTAAGCCCTTTACGAAAAATCACTTTCGAAAGCCCAGATATATAAATCGTAAGATTACACTAGTATTCGAATTATCTTCCTTGTTGAGAAGTATACTGGTATAAATATTATACTGGTTTATTACAGTGGAGAGCAATCGTGAGAAGTAAACAGAAAACACTGTGTTAATAGAAAAAAGAAGATGTGGTATGATTGCCAATGAGGCAACTATCCACAAAAGACCAAAATGACACAAACATTAACAACTATAGGTCACCGTACGGCCTTAAACAATGAACAAAGCTCATACCGCATAGTCAGCTATTTATTATTATTTATTTTATAAAAGGCTCCGATAGACAATGTAAAACAATTCAAACGGGAAACCTAACGGCCTTATTTATGTAAAAAAAATTAGTCGACAAACATTTCCAGCGTTATGATCGAGTTGTATTAATAAGCATTTTGAAACGCAAACTACCATTTCTATACTTATATATAAAACAATTTAAAATATTGAAATTGAAATAGAGGAAAATTAGGGTTTGTTTCAGACTCTTTAAAATACTTGAATAAAATTATCTTCACATACAGGAAACACAACTTAATATGAAACTCAAAATCGACAATGGAATCTTCCAACTACCGAATCTTATTGTGTCGATACAGATCATATACTATCCGAAACAATTTAAAATACTCTTTTTTCCAGTAAATGATTTTACAGTATTATTAGTAAACACGCTGTTGAGGAAACTCGTTGGTGATTTACCACAGATTAGATATCATTTAATTCTTTTCTTAGTTTGCTTAAGATAAACAATCCCGACTTGTTAAATTTGTTAAAATCGACACTTTCAATAAACAGTTTCATTATAGCTTCTCCGGTGGAAGATGTTTTATTATGATAAGATGATAAGAAAAAACAATCACTACGCCTCGACAGTTTTCTTGATTTACTTTAAAAATAAATAGATATTTTACTGACATAATACAACTCGTTTAAATATACCACTGAGGACTCGTCTGACACAATACAACTCGTTTAAATATACCACTGAGGACTCGCCTGACACAATACGACTCATTTAAATATACCATTGAGGACTCGTCTGACACAATACGACTCATTTAAATATACCACTGAGGACTCGTCTGACACAATACGACTCATTTAAATATACCACTGAGGACTCGTCTGACACAATACGACTCATTTAAATATACCACTGAGGACTCGTCTGACACAATACGACTCATTTAAATATACCACTGAGGACTCGTCTGACACAATACGACTCATTTAAATATACCACTGAGGACTCGTCTGACATAATACGACTCGTTTAAATATACCACTGAGGACTCGTCTGACACAATACGACTCATTTAAATATACCATTGAGGACTCGTCTGACACAATACGACTCATTTAAACATACCATTGAGGACTCGTCTGACACAATACGACTCATTTAAATATACCACTGAGGACTCGTCTGACATAATACAACTCGTTTAAATATACCACTGAGGACTCGTCTGACACAATACGACTCATTTAAATATACCATTGAGGACTCGTCTGACACAATACGACTCATTTAAACATACCATTGAGGACTCGTCTGACACAATACAACTCATTTAAACCTACCATTGAGGACTCGTCTGACACAATACAACTCATTTAAATATACCACTGAGGACTCGTCTGACACAATACGACTCATTTAAATATACCATTGAGGACTCGTCTGACACAATACGACTCATTTAAACATACCATTGAGGACTTGTCTGACACAATACGACTCATTTAAATATACCATTGAGGACTCGTCTGACACAATACGACTCGTTTAAATATACCATTAAGGACTTGTCTGACACAATACGACTCATTTAAATATACCATTGAGGACTCGTCTGACACAATACGACTCGTTTAAATATACCATTGAGGACTCGTCTGACACAATACGACTCATTTAAATATACCACTGAGGATTCGTCTGACATAATACAACTCGTTTAAATATACCACTGAGGACTCGTCTGACACAATACGACTCGTTTAAATATACCACTGAGGACTCGTCTGACACAATACGACTCATTTAAATATACCATTGAGGACTCGTCTGACACAATACGACTCGTTTAAATATACCACTGAGGACTCGTCTGACACAATACGACTCATTTAAATATACCATTGAGGACTCGTCTGACATAATACAACTCGTTTAAATATACCACTGAGGACTCGTCTGACACAATACGACTCATTTAAATATACCATTGAGGACTCGTCTGACACAATACGACTCATTTAAATATACCACTGAGGACTCGTCTGACACAATACGACTCATTTAAATATACCACTGAGGACTCGTCTGACACAATACGACTCATTTAAATATACCACTGAGGACTCGTCTGACACAATACGACTCATTTAAATATACCACTGAGGACTCCTCTGACACAATACGACTCGTTTAAATATACCACTGAGGACTCCTCTGACACAATACAACTCATTTAAATATACCACTGAGGGCTCGTCTGACACAATACGACTCATTTAAATATACCATTGAGGACTCGTCTGACATAATACAACTCGTTTAAATATACCACTGAGGACTCGTCTGACACAATACGACTCATTTAAATATACCACTGAGGACTCCTCTGACACAATACAACTCATTTAAATATACCACTGAGGACTCGTCTGACACAATACAACTCGTTTAAATATACCACTGAGGACTCGTCTGACACAATACGACTCATTTAAATATACCACTGAGGACTCCTCTGACACAATACAACTCATTTAAATATACCACTGAGGACTCGTCTGACACAATACAACTCGTTTAAATATACCATTGAGGACTCGTCTGACATAATACAACTCGTTTAAATATACCACTGAGGACTCGTCTGACACAATACGACTCATTTAAATATACCATTGAGGACATGTTATCTGATTATTAGCCAGCCTCGTTATCAATATTTTATTCATACATTGGCCTCTGGTATTATAAGTGCACTGAAAGCAAACATTTTCAGGTATTTCACAAAAAGATTGTAGGTTAAATTATTAAATGATACATCACAGCTTTTTTTTTTTTAATTTCACTGTTTTTCAAGATATAAATTCGCAATCAGTAGCACATTTATTCGGGATCAATCCCGCAAACCTGTGACTGCATACCAATTTAAATTTCATTTGAAACTTTCATTTATTTTTGTAGAATTCCCCTAAGGAATAACAACTCTTTGATTTTTTTCACTTTTGAATTTAAACTTCAATATTAAGTTTTTTATTGTTTTTGATTTATGAATCTACAGTGCATGTCTGTCATCAGATAATAGAAGAGAAGAAAGAAACGAACTTTAAATAACTCTATGCATTCGTAAACAGAAACGAAACGAATTTCTGTTCGACTTATTAGCTATAAGGAAGTTCAGTCGGCAGTTGAGGAAAAAAAATATGCGGAAGAAGAAAGAGAGATATATTTATATAGATACATGCACTAGAGAAGAAAGAGATATACATGTACTAATTAAAGGAAGATCATGGATTTGTTTCTTGTTTTACGAGTCGTGGATGTCAATTGCATACTCAACTGTGCTCTAATTATATCACATGACATTGCGGAAGTTATTTTGAAGTAATCAAGCAATCGATGGTTTATGAATGACAGAGCATTTGCACAAACAGTCATTTAAAATCTAATCAGATGTTTGATGTTAATAGGCCAACTTAAATAGTTTATTCCGGCATCTTTAATTCCAGCGCTCCTTTTCTTAAATAGCAAATTAAAATCACTTGACTGAAATTCTATTCAAAGACTTCGTGTCTTCCCTTTTCAAAGCATTGCCTATTATGTTGGCCTTCCCTTTGGAAATTGGCTAAACCATATAGTTAATACTGAATTCTTAATTAAACTTCATTTTCTTTTATAGCTAGTCTAAGTCACTTCATTGGAATTTTATTCCTCAGTTTTAAAGAGCAGCATGGAGTGAAGTGGTAATAGAATCAAATAGGAAAAACCTGTAACGAGGCGAACATGAAACACGCAAAAAAAATAACGGTACCAATTAACTGTAACAGCAGATGTGCATTTAGACAATACATGTATCTTCAGTGATGACTGAGGGCAAAATATTTAGTCATTCAATACCCATGCAACTGAGACATCATGGCAACACCGCCATACACCTTGTCCGGGGCCTATCATATATACACTATAGATTAATATTTTGTGTTTCAAAGTTCTATAAAAAGTTACCTTTTCACAGTGATTCTGAAGATTTTTGTTTTAACTGAGTCTATCATATCAATGTATCATTTGATGTTCAAGTAATTAGCAACTATGCAGATGAATATTAATAACTTTCACCAAGAGTTCCAATTAGTGCAGTTCAAATTATCTCTTCATATATTTAACGGACGACATCACGGTGTGTTTGACCGTTATGAATTATCCGTTTCACAGATGATAGCGGATGTGTTCCTAATGTGGTTATTGCAATCCCGTCCCGACTCCACAAATGGATCTACTAAATTAGACTAATTACTGTTTTATATATACTTACACGAGCAACACAACGTATGAAACATGTGGAGCAGGATCTGCTTACCCTTCCGGATCATTTATATATACTTACACGAGCAACACAACGTATGAAACATGTGGAGCAGGATCTGCTTACCCTTTCGGATCATTTATATATACTTACACGAGCAACACAACGTATGAAACATGTGGAGCAGGATCTGCTTACCCTTCCGGATCATTTATATATACTTACACGAGCAACACAACGTATGAAACATGTGGAGCAGGATCTGCTTACCCTTCCGGATCATTTGAGATTACTCCCAGTTTTAGTGGGGTTCGTGTTGCTCAGTCTTAAGTTTTCTATGTTGTGTTTTATGTACTATAATAATTGTTTGTGTCTTTGTCTGTTGTTGTTTTAGCCGTGGCGTTGTCAGTTTATTTTTGATTGATGAGTCTGGATGTCCCTTTGAATGTATATTTCGCCTAATTTTTATAACCTCACAGCATGTTAATGTAAGCCGGGAACATCTTAAGAAATATCTTTATTTTAATTCTGTGAGTAATTCGTCGTCAAGGGCACAACCTTTGTGGTCCTTGAGAAATCAATTCATGTAGTCTTAGAAGTTGACATATGGTATTGACACGTGTCTATTGAAGAAGACAATCGTACTGTCAGACACATGGCTATGACACTTGTCTATTGATGTTAGCCGTACTATGTTAACCTCGAGTTCAGTAGCTGCTTATTTCAGTGTTCTCTTGGTTATCTCTTTTTCTCAGTGTTCTCTTGGTTTGTCGATCATTTACATTTGATCTCATATCTATTTTCTTGTCGGTTACAATATTCTGACATAATATTAAGAAAGTACAAAGGTTGGGGAATAAATATTCACATAAATAATTCAGACAAAGAAAATTGTTATAGATATGGGTCTTGATGGGGTGAATATAATACTAATTGTGAAAACATAATAATAAGGAAAACAAAGGGAAAATAAGATAATAAAAAAAAGATAAAAAAAGATGCCACACTATAAAGGGTAACTAAGAAAAGCTTACAAAATTAAGGAAAACAGAAATGGAATACATGTAGAAATTGAGACCCCTCCCCCCAAATCAATACAGAAACTCATTGATATTATACTCGTAACCTGAACTTTTACTAATGAATTAAACTTAAATTAAGCCAAACAAATTGAATAAAATGATCTTTATACGATACAATATTCCAAGCTATGAGCAGCTATTAAGAATAAATTTCCAATATATCTGGTAAAACGAGATTCGACAAAGCAATAAAACTATAACTTCTAGACGAAAGTTAAAAATCAGTCATATCGAATTTACTTTTGAAAATGTAAAGGAATATCATTTTATCTTTTCTCGTCTTTAATAAATGACAAAGTTCATTACAGAATTAACATCAATGTAGTACATGCCGTCTTGTGTGTTCCTTGTCGATCTTGTCAACAGAGCTCATTCGAACTTATAATACGAAAATAAACTGGATTTGCTCATTGTTGAAGGCCGTATAGTGACCTATTGTTGTTAATTTCTGCGTCATTTGGTCTCTTGTGGACAGTTGTTTCATTGGCAACTATACAAAACTTATTTTTTATATTGACAATGCCATGACACAAAACTGAAATGACCAAAACCAAAACAACTGTACACAAAACAAAACATAGAAATCTAAAGACCGAGCAACACAAACTCCATCAAAAACAGGAGGATATATTTTTTCTTACAAATCCATTTATTGGGTTTTATTTATATCTGTAATAAGTGCAACATAGTTAAGATTTATTTCAAATACATGTATTCAAATTGTCGTTTTATTTTCAATAATTTTACTTAGAAATTACGGCACAGTATTTCAGTATGCCAATTGCAATAACAAGTCATTATATTAAAATTAATCTTTTTTGGTGTTTTTGAGTAACTGTCGATAATTGTACATTTCATTAGTTATATACATGTACATGTAGCAATAATTTTGTTTACGAACATCGCCAAAACAGAAACTGTATTTCGACAATTATTTTTAATTATTCTTTCCTGATATTGTCTGATTTTTTATTGATGATGGGGTTTATTATAACATATAACGGTGATGCCACAATTTGTATTTAATACAAGACGCAGGTGGGAGAACGAACAATCTCCTTGATTACAATTAGGATTTATAGGTGAAACAGAGGCTACAATAGTTTATACAGTGAAACCTGTTTAAACCGAACCTGTTCGAGAGTTAGGATTTTGTTCTGTTTTGGCCGCTGTTCGGTTTTATCAGGTTCACAACGCTTACAATTTGATATTAGTGTGTTTAAGAACAAGTTTGGTTTATACAGGTTTTTGGTTTGTGTATGATTCGGTTTAGCCAGGTTTCACTGTAGGTTAGATGTTCGAAGATAAACATTGTAATCGTAACTTCAGACATAACCTGTAACTGTCATTTGAAATAACTATATTTGAAAAATTATGACTTCTTATTGAAGAGCATAAGCTACAAATATAATACGGACTATAACATTTATTATCATCGATTTAAGTGTTAATTCAATTTTCAACATGATGTTCTTCTTTTATTTCAGAATTTGTAATGTAATATCTGTCCTTTAGTCATGAATTTTCTTGAATGCTTTTTGTTAAAATGAGATTTTAGTACTAATACACTTATAACTTTGTCTGCAGCATTTACTTTCTCTTTATGCAATAGTACTGCAAAAGTTAAATATTATACGTCTGACAATTATATAATTTCCTATTATGGAATTTATGGCTTTTTTAGAATTCTACACGTGTTTGTAGTCTTATATATTATTTTTGAATGATTTACAAACTAGTTATAAATCTAATTATGTTAACTCAAGCCGAACCCATTCTATAAATTGATACTCTTATAACAATATTTTTCGAAATTGTTTTTATAAAAGTACATGAGAATTTCCTTTCTATTTTTCTGCCCATGATATTTAACATGACAACAATATATAGCGTTCTGCGGCCGAATTGCGATTCATCTGAATTGATTACGACCAATCAGTTATAAGTTTAACAAATTATGTTAACCTCCGATATATCTTCGTTTTCAGTGAGCATATTTAAATTTCGTGTATTACTGACATGCAACATACTGGAGTTTAGCAGATTATATATACGTAACTTTTTCAAATAGTTGAAATATTAAGTTTTTATTTTATTTAGAATTAAACTTTTAAAGTTAATTTGAGATTTCAATTATGTTGGTCCGACCGTATGCGTCTATTGAAAAAGAACGCATTCGGTGCGGGCCGTTACGTAAAGTCCAACCGTATGCGTATATTGAAAAAGAACGCATTCGGTCCAGGCCGTACGCGTATAGTCCGACCGTATGTGTATATTGAAAAAGAACGCATTCGGTCCAGCACGTACGCGTATAGTCCGACCGTATGTGTATATTGAAAAAAGTAATCATATGGTCTGGAACAGATACATAACGGAAGCTGCATCAGAAGATAAGAAATTCCCAGAAATGTCTACACGTCAAAGGTTCCTTTCAAAAAGAAACAAGAACGAGGCATATCACACATCTGTCTACATTTTTATAATTTAAGATTTTCAAGGCTACAATGTACCAACTACATTTTGTAAAACCGATGCTCATCAACTGTTGTATTTCTGTATATATATATATATAATTAGAATCTGATCAAAGCATGGTTACATATTCATATTTGTTAGCTGTCAGACTCTTCGGGACCTCTATAATTACAATTTTATTGATTTGAATAATAAGTCGGTTACACTAACAAAGTGTTAAATTCGATTGTTGGTCATTGAATTAGCGAAACAAAATATATTGTCATATTAACGGCAGTGATTTTTTTTACGACAGTTTAGGTATTAATAAGATAGTTTTCAACATTTTTTTTGCAAGATAGATAATTAGACTCTGAAATGTTATCATCGACATAATTTTCTTTAAGACTCAAAAAAAAATAAAAAATGCGAACACAGATAATTTTGCACCAGTTGACTTACCATTTTTATTGAACTCTTAACCTGCATATCTTTTTATATATTTTCATGTCAAAATAATTCTCAATGCTATGTATATTGTATGTTTTTCAATAAGGAATATTGTATTACCTAAATATATACATATATACATTATGTACTACCTATGCAGGCGCTACTGGACATTCGCTAAAATGAAATGGAAAGTTAAAACTTTTGAAATTTTGAAATCATTTCTGTTGTCACAAAGTTTAATTTCATCCGACCACCATATAAAGTGTCTTTTCACAAATGTAACCTACAAATACGATTATTTACTGGATTTGTAATAACATGAGCAACACGACGAATGTCCCATGTGGAGCAGAATCTGCCTACCCTCGGGAGCCAGTTGTTGGTTTTTTTGTTCGTGTTGCTTACAGTCTCTAGTTTTCTATGTTGTATCTTGTGAACTGTTATTTGTCAAATTGTCTTTTTTTTCTTTTTCACAACTTTCTAATAAGTTGTAAATGTGTGTAAAATATAGTTTGTCGACGTTTTTGAAGCTTTAAGTCAAAAAAAGAATTTAAAGTCATAGGGTTAGAATTTATTTATAAAAATGGCTTATGACACACGTTCAACTATTTCATAAGACTTGATATGACTGTTTGTCTTTTATTAAATTGCCATTGCCATGTATCGTACAAGTACATTTAAGAATTACCTCAATATATCAATTCTTGGAAAGTGTATACATCCTTTTCCCAAAAGTCTATCTTGCCCGTTCTACTTAAAGATTGGGTAATTCAGAGAAATTATGTCTTTTTTAATGTTCCTCCGCGTGCCATTGACTTTCAGTAAAGTGTGATTAGTTTCTTAGGTTACCGTCGATTGTCTGACCATTCCATAACATCTAGTTGAATTTTCACTGATTACTTAATCTGTTTTAGTGTCTCTTAAATGTATAAAGCATTTACAGTCGTTTCTAGCTTACGGAAATACAGCCGTAGTCGACGTGTTGGATAGAAATTCAGGAAATAATTGTTCCATGTAGGATGTCAAATCAATTATTTTGAGAAATCAGCAAAATCATTTCCTAAACATCAAGGTCAGCGCGATACATACATCAAGGTCAATACGAGATATTGCATGTCTTTAATGCGTTCGGCAATCTCCGGTTTAATCAAGAGCACTGAATCGGTAATTATCGGTTAAATCCGGTGCTGCACGAAAAAATTGAATTAGCAAATATCGTTTGAATCTAATGCTACATGTAGATAAAGAATAAACGATGATGTGACAGGTGTTAATTTTAAGTTTAAGAGGTCGAATCATATACCCTTAAATCCATTTCACACCAGAGGGCACTTCTCATAGTCACATGTTATGATGGAAAGTGTACTTCTTAAAAACTGGGCACGGAACCAACTATAACGTTTCTTTAGAATTCCTGTTTCCTTATTTAACAAGGTTGTATTGAATATTTAACTGGCATCTGTTAAATAAATGCAAAATGTCTAAAAAGATATCAATTCAAAAAATATTATGTTTATTTTATGCATTTAGATTTGATATAAAAAGGTGCTTTTTTACTTATGAATTCCGATGCTGTCAGTAAATAGAGCAACTGGAAGAAACTGAGAAAAAAATTCCAATCAAACGCAGAGATGACGCAAGCATATGATGTAACAATGCAAAACATAATCGAGGTCTGCGTGATGCTTCAATTTAATTTAATGAATAATAATGATTGACAATATGTGGCTTCTTAAATGTGTTTAATTTGTACTTTAAGAGTGCAGTTTAATCTGATAACATCATCTTTATGACAGAAAACAAACTAATTATGGAAATTTTTATTATGGTTTTCATGATTTTCAACGTATTTTGAAATTTCAAAACCTTGGGTTAAAATTAAATCTATTAAGGCATATTGAAATTAACAATGAATTAGATAATTCACGATATCAGATAGAAACTCTAAATTATACAATGTCATTAAGTTTCAAAGATGTGCACAGCTTCAAATTAACTTAAAGCATATTTAACTCAAACTCTTTTTCGAACATGAACTCAAATCTATGATCGTAGTCTTACTCAAATCTATGATCGTAGTCTTACTCAAACTCCAGTAATAACGCGAACACTTAAAAAGTAAAGTACACCAGTTTAAAAACCATGCACATGCAGACGTCACGGGGACGACTTTGAACGTCGTGATCACCTACCAAATTTAAAAACACGAGCACAAGTAATTTCGAAAACGTAAGTGCAAAACTTTAAAAAAAAAAAAAAAAAAAAAATAAAGTTGTTCTCACGAATTAACAACTCATGCACACAGCGCGCACTACTTTTCAGTGTAGGTGCACACAAATTTCAAAATTGCGTGAATTCGTGATTTGTTGCGCTGGATTTCCTAGCTGGCACGATGTTAATGTTCACCAGTTTGAAAATCGTGTCCATGAATAGAAAGCTGTACACAAGAGTTTGACAGACCTGTTTTAATCTTAAAAAAACGAAAATGTTCACGTGTTATGGTACTAAAGAAACTAGGTATCAGAGAACCACTGTCCTTTCAGTAATAAACAACAAAAGTGGATCCGTATTTTTGAAAACAAAAGAATGATGCAAACTAAGCAATGTTCAGAGTTAAACACATAAAAATTATATGCATTAACCATACAAGTAGCACCTTAAATGAGACCCAGCTGCCACCCTTAAATCCGCTCCTACAAATTCAGATTAAACAATATATTGCGTGTCAGAGATTAATTTTAGATAACTATATAATATCATATCATTTAAAAGACCAGATGTGTTTTGTAATTTGGATCATTCATTTCGGAATATGAGCTGCACTTACGAAACTTTTAAAATCATTCATTGGCGTCTGATAACAAATATCCTAGATGAACCTAATTTAAAAACTTCCTATTAAATATCTCTGTAATGTGCACATCCGGGTATCTTATAATTGGCTTCAAATGATATAATGTGCAACATCTGTTTTATATTGTATAACTTTGATTTACATCTCTCTTTATGAGGAACTTATAGATCCCTTTTTGATCAATTACTAGTATCTAACAAACTTCTTTCTTTCATTCAATCTTCTCAACTCCTTCTTTGTATCATCATATCAGATAAAAACATATTTCAAATTAGTTTCTTACAATACATAATACTTTATCATAATATTATCTTCTAGCTGATACTGAAGAAAGATGGAAAATATGATTTATCAATACCCGAAAGAACAATTTATTGCAACAATAGCTGTTATAATCCCGCGAAACGAGACTTCAACGTGATTATGATCTAAATTATTGTGTCAATAGCCATGAAATAGGATTATGATCTAAGTTATTGTATTAATAGCCTCGACATGATACTTACGATCCTGCGAGTTAAGAATATCACATTATCTATTGGCACGATGTTTTATAATCGTTTCAAGGACGTTTCTAATTGAAGGTTATTGCAAACATGAAATGACGATTATGTTAAACAAGACAGTGTCAGTAACAATGGCTTTCAATTTGTCTGAACAATCCTATTATGTGACTTTTGTCGTTGATCTTTTTCTAAGACTTCATTTACTTAGAATTTTCTGAGCTCCGATGACTAAATTCCTTTTCGAAAACGTATAAGTGTTGGTAACATTATAACTGTTCTTTTCATCAGAATTATGTCACTTATATTTGTAAAAGCGATCTATTTTCATTTTCTATTTTTTGCCCTCTGGAAAATGCTTATGAATTTTTTATGACGAACTTTACTTGTTTCTAATTGATTTCTTAAACATAGTTTGTATTTCATTCTTGGAAGATGTTTTATTAATATCATAGTGACATTTCTATATCGGATGACTTATAGTTTTTCTTCCTAGCAACAAGTGCTTCGATTATTCTTTTTTTGTACACAGAAAAAAAATGTAAAGCTTTTATTAGATACTAATTTGAATTAAATGATGGTGCAATATTAAAAAAATTCACTGTATAGATTTTGTTTTTCTTCTAGTAACATACTTATACTGAGTATGCTCATGTTACTAGGAGAAAAACACAATTCAAGCGGTAGGTTTGTTATCTTGCACCATCATCCATGTTTGGATTAAATTTCGGTAAATCCCTATTTGGGACCCAATTTTTGTTATCCAAAGGTTCAAACGGTCATTAAGTAATCATAACAGAGTCCTGCGTGGAGTCAAATTTTTATACAGTGTATATAACTATCTGTAACAGTTTTATACTGGCACCTTGAGGAGCCAGACCAAAGTTAAGGGAAATAACTCTTAAAATCATCAGTACGTTTGTGTCAACCAATTTCATATAAATATTCTAAGCTTCTAGGCTACATAGATTATTTCCAATCTGATTCGGGTAAATGCTTAACTTGAAATATATTGATGAAACATGACTTTTACAAACGCATCACTGATTTAAAGAGTTATTTCCCTGAAATAAGGTCTATACCCTTTAACTACCGATTGTTTGTACCTTTAATAAGAGATGGAACTAATTACTACAAGACAAAGGTACAAACCCACTAAAACATCTGATACCTACATCGATTCCTCTTTCAAAAAGTTGCTTCATGGGAAACGAAGCATTCGAAACATGTCAAAAACCAATAACAAACCGTGAAAGTCTTCCTTTGATCTCGGGCTTTATTGTCAAACATCTGTAACGAAGCCATTATTCGTCAATTATCTTCTACTTTCATCATTACGGCATGAATTCTTAATAACCTCCCTTGCAAAAGTCGCTCATATATACGTTGTATAATTACCGACAATTTGTTTCTTAATAACTTGTTATTGTTTCTGGAAAATTACTTACATAATATAAATTGTAAATAGTTATAATGCATTAATGGCCCAGACAATACAAATAGTTGTAATGGGAATATAACAAATTATTTATGATAAATTTTATGGCCATTTTAGCGCCGGTTTTATCGATACATGAATACGAAAACACTTCCATTTATTCCGATAGCTATTTTACGTCCGTTTGTTTATCGGTGTTTGCTTCTTTTAACTGACAAACAGATGGCGATAAGGCACTCACAAATATCCCTTCCCTTTCATGAATGTGACGTACCGAATAAAACTATTAACCGGATTTGTTTTCACATAATCAACACGACGGGTGCCAAATGTGGAGCAGGGTTTGCTTCCCCTCCCGGAGCACCTGAGATCACCCCTAGTTTTTGGTGGGGTTGGGTTGTTTATTTTTTTGGTTTTCTATGTTGTGTCATGTGTACTATTGTTTGTCTGTTTGTCTTTTTCATTTTGAGCCATGGCGTTGTCAGTTTATTTTAGATTTATGAGTTTGACTGTCCCTTTATTATCTTTCGTCCCTCTTTTATCTAAACGTTCAAACGCATGCGTATTGCTAAGACATTATTGATGTTAATCGATCTTTGTTTATCAAGCAAACTTTCAAATAGAATTTCATGAGAATTTACTACATGAACCAGCATTGAAACTATATTTCCCAGGGTGATATACTTTGCATATAAAGAAAATCGTTACCGAAAGCTTTATGTATATATTTCATATCAAAGAATACATTTAAATATCAGTATAATTTTTTGTGTAAATTTACATTTGTTTACAATTTAAAATATTGAAATTATGCACATTATTTGTATAATTCAATTAACAAAGGTATAGCCGCCAAATGACATGTTTAACTTTTCACTTTAGTCTATTATTTTTTTTCCTCATTTATTGATTGTGAATAATATTAAATCACACATTTCGCAATTGAATTAGTTCAAAGCATTTTTTTTTTTAAATCTATCAAAATTAAAAAAATTAAATAAGATCTATAAAGTATCTTTGGTGGTTACATGTAACGTTTATTGTTGCAATTTTTGCTGATGATAAAAGTACCTAAACAGAAAGTGGAGGGTTGTTCTGGAGGAAAGATACATAATCAGTAATTTATATTTACCTGTTTTTTTTCTGAGGCAACTCGAAATCAAGCTGAGCTGGACATTTTGTTCCTTGTAAAAAGGGCGGAAAATACACTATGTTCATGTCGTATAATGATATTTCAATGGTTAAGTTCAACGCCTTGTGAATCATATAATCAGAGTATATATGGTAAAGTTAAACGTGTTGTAAATCTTACTTGTTTATCAGATAACGAATTTTCAATTGTAAAGTTTAAAGTTGCGTGAATCCTGTTCTCAGATATTTCATTTTCAATGGTATAGATAGGTGATGTGTGAATCTGATCAGATACTAAATTTTCGATGCTACTATATTCAAATGATAAGTGAGATTTACATGTGATGCTCACAGGGAGCATCTTACAGATATACAAGTTCAATGATATACATGCTGTGGTATCAGTATAGCATAATCACTTCATTCTCGTATTTTAGTTTTTATTTTTCCTTTGGGTAAATTTTATAACTATGGATGGAGAGAGTATTGACTTTATCAGACGCTAACAAAATAATATGTTCTAGCTTTTATGGTTTTGTCTCTCGTAACTGTCGTAGACAGACATGAATAAAAACTGTATTTCCTTAATGTGAGACATATTGCGTACTTACTGACGTGGCCAAGGGCTCGACTGTCTAAGTCAATCTGTATACTGACTTAATGTGAGACATATTGCGTACTTACTGACGTGGCCAATGTGAAGGGCTCGACTGTCTAAGTCAATCTGTATACTGACGTAATGTGAGACATATTGCGTACTTACTGACGTGGCCAATGTGAAGGGCTCGACTGTCTAAGTCAATCTGTATACTGACTTAATGTGAGACATATTGCGTACTTACTGACGTGGCCAATGTAAAGGGCTCGCTCGGCTGTTTACGCCTATCTGTATTGACTTATGTGGTTAATGTTATGGGCTCGGCTGTTTAAGTCCATCGGTCGACAAGTAAACTTATCAGAAACAGATTGAAAAGCAGCGCCTCTTTTCTTATTTGTTTGTAAAATTTTCTCATTTCAGTTGATTTGTTTAGTTTTGTAATTGATTTTTCCAGTTCAATTTTCACAAAAGGGATGAGTTGGCAGTTCGTTTGGCTGTAGGGGATTTATAACTACGCTTTGAAATGAACAACGTCCGATCGGTAAGGGGACGTTAAATTTAAGTTCATATTGTAGTATACGTTCAAAATCTCTACATGTCGTAAAAACCCTGTTACAAGACAAAATACCATCCCCTGTCCAACATCTCTTTATTTGTCAGTGGCAGTCATATTTTTCGCCTTTCTTTTCGATTGACATGTCTTGCAAAATCAATTTATTGCAGTACCAATTATTAATTTGATCTTTTGCTGAATATGCATGGAGCATTTTTAATAAATAAATCAATCAATCAATCAATTTTCTACCTTCCTTCGATATAAATAGTGCGATATTTTCTATCCGAAGGTTACATGTATTTCTTTCATTTGTTATTGTGTCGTGCCCGCTATGGATATTACACAAATAAGACACTCTTACCACAATCTTTGACATGGCTATGGAAAACTAGGGTGAACTCGACTACGTAAAACAGTCAAACATTGTATTTATTTCATTTAACTACATAAAATGTACAACCTTACAAGTCAGAATATTATGAAACTTAAACGAGGCCCAACCAATTTTAGTCAAGGTGTTTATTACCACGTTAAGACAATCTTGACATTGCTATAGAAAACTAGGATGAATTTGACTACGTTATACTGTCAAGATGGGGGTTTACAGAATATAGAAATCAATAATGACTCAAAATCCTAAAAAAAAAAGTGAATAATGGGGGGGGGGGGGGGGTTAAATATCAGGGAAGAGAATAGCTGTTGAAAATAAAGAATAGCTCCGCTAACGCGTCGCCAGTAACCTGAATTTGCGACCATCAAATCACCAATTGATGCCTTCGGAGCTTAAAATACTATACAGTTATCTCCTAAATGGTTTCATGGAGATGCATGTTAATAGTTTCCAATATCTTTTTGTGTATTCAGCGTTTCATAATGTGTTCTTCTATTCACATGTGATCATAATTTAAAAGAAAAACGCAATGTGCACCAAATCTCACGAGAGTTGATTAACGAGACTTCATGACTTCTCATTGGGGAACATTTTAATTCATAGATATTGTTATTAATAATAATCTATATACTCCTCTATCGTGACTTCTCCTGGTTTACAACACCGTTATGTTCCAATATTTTTTATCATTAATATCAAATTGAAACGTTTATTATCGTTTTTATCACATACACTTTTACAATGCCAGTAAAAAAACTTAATATGAAGTCTTTGCTATTTTTTTATAGGCCTGCATGGTTTTCTATCTAGGGAAAAAATATTTTGCCTTCGTTTATTATATCACAGAAACTATTTCTCTCTCTCTATATATATATCATGTACTGTAGTACGCCGCTAGATTAAAACTGACGTGGAAAGGTAACATATGGCCACCGAAAGCTCTTTTTTGAGAGCCCAGGTGGTCGTGTGGTCTAGCGGGACGGCTGCAGTGCAGGCGATTTGGTGTCACGATATCACAGTAGCATGGGTTCGAATCCCGGCGAGGGAAGAACCAAAAATTTGCGAAAGCAAATTTACAGATCTAACATTGTTGGGTTGATGTTTAGACGAGTTATATATATATATATATATATAAGAATCAGGAAAAGCATTTTCTTTGAAAGGTAGCACTCATGTTTTCTTCTATCTAATTAATTGAAACAAACTTAGTTGTCTCTTTCAATCTGAATAAAATTAACGTAACAGAGCCAGATGTGTATCCCGACAATCAATGTCTCTCCAGCCTCAAGGCCAAACTATTGGAAGAGAACGTCAAAGAACCGATAAAACCAAAGAGAACCAAAGGTAAAGAAAGATACGAACAAGGAAGTAAAGCTATGGGGAACGTAGCTAAGCAACCATCGCCTCCAGATGAATAGATACAAGAAGATGTGATATAAGTGACATGCAATGAGACAACTCTCCATCTGTGTCACACAATGTAAAAAGTAAACCATTATAGATTAAAGTAAGACCTTCACTACGGAGCCTTGGCTCATTATATACATCACTTATCATTGTTAACACTGTTCTCGTCTCCGAACTTATTGTAAAGGCCAAACATAACAAAGCCCCATAAACAACAAGACGAGAAACTTCTTTTATATTTGTTTTTCAATTATGCATGTAAAAAAAGGGTAAAATTTGATATCAAATTTTTAAGGAAATTAATTTGAAAAGATGCCACCACAGATAGTCAGTGCACTTTCCAAACGTCTATCAACTTTCAACTAACTGATTCAATAACACGTACATTTCATCTCCGCTTTAGCTTCGTTTAAAGCCGAACCCTGATATCTGCATCAGCAATATTTATAATGAAATCTCGAAAAGATGCAGGTTTTTGTCATTTTAATCTGAAATCTGTCAAGTTTAATGTTGTTTCATCTTCATAATACTCTTAATAACTGATGTTGATGTCAAAATATAAAATGATTTCGTTTTGAAAATAGTGTCAATGTCATGTTTTTAATTTACTGAGTTTCGAGAGCTTATGAGATGCAACAAGCCACTTTATCTCTAATAGGTGGCGTTGTCCAATCAAAATCGCCAAAACAAACAAATTTTATTCATGCAAACAAAGTTTATCGATTGATTCTAATATGCTCAAAAAGCAAAGCGCACAAAAGACAGTAATGGTAAGTTCTAGTAGATTATATTTCAGTATTGACAGTGGTGTAACAACACAATAATAGAAGAAAAACTTTAAAAGAAATATCAACCCGTGGGAAAGGCTTGATTCATCAGATTAGTGGTAAGTACATGTATCAACCCGTGGGAAAGGCTTGATTCATCAGATTGGTGGTAAGTACATGTATCAACCCGTGGGAAAGGCTTGATTCATCAGATTGGTGGTAAGTATCAACCCGTGGGAAAGGCTTGATTCATCAGATTGGTGGTAAGTATCAACCCGTGGGGAAGGCTTGATTCATCAGATTGGTGGTAAGTACATGTATCAACCCGTGGGAAAGGCTTGATTCATCAGATTGGTGGTAAGTATCAACCCGTGGGGAAGGCTTGATTCATCAGATTGGTGGTAAGTATCAACCCGTGGGAAAGGTTTGATTCATCAGATTGGTGGTAAGTATCAACCCGTGGGAAAGGCTTGATTTATCTGATTGGTGGTAAGTATCAACCCGTGGGAAAGGCTTGATTCATCAGATTGGTGGTAAGTATCAACCCGTGGGAAAGGCTTGATTCATCAAATTGGTGGTAAGTATCAACCCATGGGAAAGGCTTGATTCATCAGATTGGTGGTAAGTACATGTATCAACCCGTGGGAAAGGCTTGATTCATCAGATTGGTGGTAAGTATCAACCCGTGGGGAAGGCTTGATTCATCAGATTGGTGGTAAGTATCAACCCGTGGGAAAGGTTTGATTCATCAGATTGGTGGTAAGTATCAACCCGTGGGAAAGGCTTGATTTATCTGATTGGTGGTAAGTATCAACCCGTGGGAAAGGCTTGATTCATCAGATTGGTGGTAAGTATCAACCCGTGGGAAAGGCTTGATTTATCAGATTGGTGGTAAGTATCAACCCGTGGGAAAGGCTTGATTCATCAGATTGGTGGTAAGTATCAACCCGTGGGAAAGGCTTGATTTATCTGATTGGTGGTAAGTATCAACCCGTGGGAAAGGCTTGATTTATCTGATTGGTGGTAAGTACATGTATCAACCCATGGGAAAGGCTTGATACATCTGATTGGTGGTAAGTATAAACCCGTGGGAAAGGCTTGATTCATCAGATTGGTGGTAAGTATCAACCCGTGGGAAAGGCTTGATTTATCTGATTGGTGGTAAGTATCAACCCGTGGGAAAGGCTTGATTTATCAGATTGGTGGTAAGTACATGTATCAACCCGTGGGAAAGGCTTGATTCATCAGATTGGTGGTAAGTATCAACCCGTGGGAAATGCTTGATTTATCAGATTGGTGGTAAGTATCAACCCGTGGGAAAGGCTTGATTCATCAGATTGGTGGTAAGTATCAACCCGTGGGCAAGGCTTGATTTATCTGATTGGTGGTAAGTATCAACCCGTGGGAAAGGCTTGATACATCAGATTGGTGGTAAGTATCAACCCGTGGGAAAGGCTTGATACATCAGATTGGTAGTAAGTATCAACCCGTGGGAAAGGCTTGATTTATCAGATTGGTGGTAAGTACATGTATCAACCCGTGGGAAAGGCTTGATTCAACAGATTGGAGGTAAGTATCAACCCGTGGGAAAGGCTTGATTCATCAGATTGGTGGTAAGTATCAACCCGTGGGAAAGGCTTGATTCATCAGATTGGTGGTAAGTATCAACCCGTGGGAAAGGCTTGATTCATCAGATTGGTGGTAAGTACATGTATCAACCCATGGGAAAGGCTTGATACATCAGATTGGTGGTAAGTATCAACCCGGGGGAAAGGCTTGATTCATCAGATTGGTGGTAAGTATCAACCCATGGGAAAGGCTTGATTCATCAGATTGGTGGTAAGTATAAACCCGTGGGAAAGGCTTGATTCATCAGATTGGTGGTAAGTATCAACCCGTGGGAAAGGCTTGATTCATCTGATTGGTGGTAAGTATCAACCCGTGGGAAAGGCTTGATTCATCTGATTGGTGGTAAGTATCAACCCATGGGAAATCTTGATACATCAGATTGGTGGTAAGTATCAACCCATGGGCAATCTTGATACATCAGATTGGTGGTAAGTATCAACCCATGGGAAAGGCTTGATTCATCAGATTGGTGGTAAGTATCTACCCGTGGGAAAGGTTTGATTCATCAGATTGGTGGTAAGTATCAACCCGTGGGAAAGGCTTGATTCATCAAATTGGTGGTAAGTATCAACCCATGGGAAAGGCTTGATTCATCAGATTGGTGGTAAGTATCATGCCGTGGGAAAGGCTTGATTCATCAGATTGGTGGTAAGTATCAACCCGTGGGAAAGGCTTGATTTATCAGATTATGTGGTAATTATCAACCCGTGGGAAAGGCTTGATTCATCAGATTGGTGGTAAGTACATGTATCAACCCGTGGGAAAGGCTTGATTCATCAGATTGGTGGTAAGTATCAACCCGTGGGGAAGGCTTGATTTATCAGATTGGTGGTAAGTATCAACCCGTGGGAAAGGCTTGATTCATCAGATTGGTGGTAAGTATCAACCCGTGGGAAAGGCTTGATTTATCAGATTGGTGGTAAGTACATGTACATGTATCAACCCGTGGGAAAGGTTTGATTCATCTGATTGGTGGTAAGTATCAACCCGTGGGAAAGGCTTGATTCATCTGATTGGTGGTAAGTATCAACCCGTGGGGAACGCTTGATTCATCAGATTGGTGGTAAGTACATGTATCAACCCGTGGGAAAGGCTTGATTCATCAGATTGGTGGTAAGTATCAACCCGTGGGGAAGGCTTGATTCATCTGATTGGTGGTAAGTATCAACCCGTGGGAAAGGCTTAATTCATCAGATTGGTGGTAAGTATTAACCCATAGGAAAGGCTTGATTCATCAGATTGGTGGTAAGTATCAACCCGTGGGAAAGGTTTGATTCATCAGGTTGGTGGTAAGTTTCAACCCATGGGAAATCTTGATACATCAGATTGGTGGTAAGTACATGTATCAACCCGTGGGAAAGGCTTGATTCATCAGATTGGTGGTAAGTATCAACCCGTGGGAAAGGCTTGATTCATCAGATTGGTGGTAAGTATCAACCCGTGGGAAAGGCTTGATTCATCAGATTGGTGGTAAGTACATGTATCAACCCATGGGAAAGGCTTGATACATCAGATTGGTGGTAAGTATCAACCCGGGGGAAAGGCTTGATACATCAGATTGGTGGTAAGTACATGTATCAACCCGTGGGAAAGGTTTGATTCATCTGATTGGTGGTAAGTATCAACCCGTGGGGAAGGCTTGATTTATCAGATTGGTGGTAAGTATCAACCCGTGGGAAAGGCTTAATTCATCAGATTGGTAGTAAGTATCAACCCGTGGGAAAGGTTTGATTCATCAGATTGGTGGTAAGTATCAACCCGTGGGAAAGGCTTGATTCATCAGATTGGTGGTAAGTATCAACCCGTGAGAAAGGCTTGATTCATCAGATTGGTGGTAAGTATCAACCCGTGAGAAAGGCTTGATTCATCAGATTGGTGGTAAGTATCAACCCATAGGAAAGGCTTGATACATCAGATTGATGGTAAGTATCAACCCGTGGGAAAGGCTTGATTCATCAGATTGGTGGTAAGTATCAACCCGTGGGAAAGGCTTGAGTCATCAGATTGGTGGTAAGTATCAACCCGTGGGAAAGGCTTGATTCATCAGATTGGTGGTAAGTATCAACCCGTGAGAAAGGCTTGATTCATCAGATTGGTGGTAAGTATCAACCCGTGAGAAAGGCTTGATTCATCAGATTGGTGGTAAGTATCAACCCGTGAGAAAGGCTTGATTCATCTGATTGGTGGTAAGTATCAACCCGTGGGAAAGGTTTGATTCATCAGATTGGTGGTAAGTATCAACCCGTGGGAAAGGCTTGATTCATCAGATTGGTGGTAAGTATCAACCCATAGGAAAGGCTTGATACATCAGATTGATGGTAAGCACAAAACTAACTATGAATGTCAATCTGCGAGTTGCAGGAAACCAGTTCGATGTCATTTTTAAGCTAGTGAAGTTTAAATGTACTATGTTTTCAGTTAATGATTGATATATTGTTTCACAGTCACTACGGCCTTTAATAATACTCTGTACTTGTCAGAAACGCGGACATATTGACGTTAAAAAAATATAGATTTTCCAAATTTTATCAAAGAGCCATCAATTTTCCTTAAACCGTCATTGCCTAAAATCTTCATGAAGGTCTAGATCGAAAGAAAATAATGAACCAAAAATATGAAGAATTGAGAGAAGAACGTATAAAAAGATGAATAGTAGAGAATACTGAGGTGATTAGATATAAACCATACTTATTTTTGTTTCAATAATACAGCATAGAGGAAATTGGCCTGAAAAAACATGAAAGAATCCAGAAATGAAGATTACGCATCAAGACCCTCTACTGACATTCTTCAACAGTGATTTATTTTCCATGTATATTTTTATATAAAAACATCGACATGAATGACTTTCACCTAACCCCTATCTAACTGCACATCGATCCAATTACAATTAAACAAATATGCATTTGCATATTCCGGATTTCTTCTTATTGACTATCCGATACCGGTTCGTCATTTAGATTAATGACTCGGATTTGATCCCATTTAAGATAAGGTGAGATTTGTTTAACATGAGCATCTCAATGCTATCAAAGATGACCAGTGGTCAAACATTCCAATAAGAATCTCCAGTCTATTGAGTCGAGGGAGTTTGATATAATCTATCATCGCCAATGAAAGGTTGATAACATCATACAAATAAATTCCACTCAAGACTCAAGTGGTCTTCAAACTTTGGTTTAATTAGGTAGCAAATAGTAACTTTGGTGTAATTAGGTAGTAAATATAGTAACTTTTGCGTTATGAGGTAGCAAATATTAAGCTATAGTCTGCCAGTCAAGACACCCCACGGGTTAGCTTTCGAATTTTGGAAAAACAGTATTGGTCAGTATTAACGTGAAAAAAGGCGTTATGGTGAGTCTTTGATTTCTTCAAATTTACTAGTAACTGCTTTGGAGAGGGGGTATACATTCGCCTGAAAAGAGTTACTGGTATTTCATGTGAAAATTTCGCTTCCATTTTTTGAGATATCAAGTAAAGATTTCAAAAAATAATTTAATCGGTATATCCTATTACGGCGATCACATCATTGATTTTTCGAGGACACGACCGAATGTGGGTGCAGATAATATTAATTGAATTAATTCCGAAGTTGACAAGACGTTTGAGTTGTAGGTGTGTAGGACCTGAGACTTGTTTAAAACACGTTAATGCTCCCTATTCCTTTCATAATATCGATAAATCCTTTTCTGGAACATCAATCCGTTTGACACGATTTGTAATGGATACGTCAGATTGTTTATTTTGTTACTTGACAATTTTATATTGTTCATGTATAAATTCATTGCAGCTAAGCAACAGTAATTAAAGAAGGATTTCGATCTCAGACAATAATAACTGTAGGTGGACACCAGTTTATTTAGGATATGACCATCTATGAGGGTCTGGATGAGGGCTCCTGTTCCTGATCTATCTGTCGATTTGACAATAAAGGCAACAGTAGTATACCTGTGTTCAAAAGTCATGAATCGATTGAGAGAAAACAAATCTTGGTTACAAACTTAAACCTAGGAAACACACCAACTATAAAAGAAAAGAAAAGGGGACAACAGGAACACTAAAGTGCAACACAAACAAACGCCATTTTTAGATAAAATGATTACTTTAGAAACAACATTGTTTCCAACAGGCATCAGTAAATAAATAAATATATTCTTCGTTAGGTTTTCAGTAGTTCTTCATTATCTGAAGATAATATACTGTTTTGTCAAGTAAAAGCAGTTTAATTATTTAAAATGCTCGGCAAGCCTCGCGCTTTAAATATTAAAATTTAACTGTCTCGAGTGGAGAAATATCGTAATAGTATTACACTTGTTGCAGTTGTGGAATCTATATTTAGTAGTTTTCGAGTTTATGAGCACGCGTCTATATTCATTTGAACTATATATTTGTTTCGCTTTTAGTCCGACATTTCGTTTACATAACGACATACCCTAGGCTTATTTATGTCGCAACCACGCGCACACAGTTGGTTTACGAGCGATATATTAATGAACTGTCAACTTTTGTCTGTATTGAAAAATATTTGGTTTTGTATTGCCATACCCACGTAAACATAAACTATACATTGTTCAACCATATGTTCGACGCTACATTTCTTTAGTTTCTACGACAGAGTTTACTAGCACTATTCCTGTTGCTTATATCTGTATAAGGAAGTACACATGTATTTGTTTTTACAAACTTGTGCCGGGCGCATTATACATAATGATTAATTTAACTTTTATAGTTGAAATTTCTATAGATGTCACTCAAAACAAGGTGTATGAGCAATATTCTGCTAGTTTTATCTGTATAAAGATTTTGTGACACGAACACATCCACCATATCCACGTGAAGTCATGAACTATACATTATTCAACCTTCTTAAGAATTCACATTTCGTTATACAGCACGACAAAGAAAATAAATGAACAATGTTCCCACAGCTTTTATCTGTATAAAAGTATTGAATGGAAACGTTGCCTGATAGGAAGTTTCGGATCTAAAGAAACAAAAGGAAATGCCTCGACATTCAAAACAGTTTCGTAGATTCTATTCACGTCCAAATCGTCTTTAGCAGACGACAGTCAATGTCATCTTGTGTCAGCAGCACGCCTTTCCCGCCAAGATAATAAAGGAAATGTGGACGACAATAGAGTTTCCGGTTTCCCTCGCGGCATCTGGGGATAAATCTACGTGAGGTATTGATATTATGATTATGACATATCCCAGAACTTCAAGACTTAGCAGTGTCTTCTATTTAGAAGATATGATGTCAATATTAGTTCCGATATAGGAAAATATTATTTCTAAGAAACGGCATGCGTGATTCTGTTATAGATTTGGGAATCTGATGCCATCGTTCATTAATTGATAAGAATGTCGGACTCCATTCTTTGTATAAAGGAATCTAATGCATTCGTTCATTAATTAATATGAATGTCGGAGTCCATTCTTGGTAAACCTGCCATTGCTCTTTTGTTGAAGTATCTTTGAGCTTACTGGTATACTGGTTTCATTCGTCTGATTAATTAAAATCTGGATATGGTCTTCATCTCTGCAATCATCTATTTTTTTTTCATTTTTTTTTCTGGCCAATTATTCCTAGATTAGTTCACCCGGATATTCTTTTGTCTATTCTTCTACAATTTTCCATATTTTCTGAATTGTCGAGTTTTCAATGAAGTGCAAATGTATCCCACACGTCTGTTCCTTTCTTTCATAATGATTTCTCAAAATCTAAGTTTTATATAACCATTGTCCAATCTTTAATGAATGACTTTTCTACAGAACTATATAGATATAGGAAGATGTGGTGTGAGTGCCAATGAGACAACTCTCCATTCAAATAACAATTTAAAAATTAAACCATTATAGGTTAAAGTACGGCCTTCAACACGGAGCATTGGCTCACACCGAACAACAAGCTATAAAGGGCCCCAAAAATACTAGTGTAAAACCATTCAAACGGGAAAACCAACGGTCTAATCTATATAAACAAAACGAGAAAACGAGAAACACGTATATATTACATAAACAAACGACAACTACTGTACATCAGATTCCTGCAAAAACTGTATATAACTTGATGCTGTTTTACGTTTGATCAGTATATTCAATCGATTGTTTTGTTTATGTTTGTGAATTGTAATATTATTTTTTTTAACAGCTCAGCTGTCATTTTGCTTGAAACACAATACATCGATCATATCTGTATAATAATGGTGATAATCGCAATCAAATATTAATATAAAAATGTAAAAGCCAACTGTACTTTCCTGTTCTAAGTTATATTACTATGTACATTCTGTCTCGACCTTAGGACTGTAAATTTTATTTTAGGGGGAAAAGATGCTTAAGACGCAAATGACCTGATTCGCGAAAAGATATAAATATCCAAAAGACAGAAACTAATTATCATGACCCACATAATGGCTAGGAATAGATGTGCATGGCAAAAGAAAATAAATAGTCATGTTAATATACTCTCTAATGAAATAAATAATCGTTTATCGCAATAATTGGAAACAAATATTCGTGAAGAAAACAATTATATTGTTCCCTCCCCAAGAATATCAAATGATCGACCCCGTACCTATGTATAATGAAGATTCGCCTGTTGTTACACTGTTTTTATGCCATCTGAAATAAACTAAATTATTCTTGAAACTTAAAACCTTTCTAAAGTCATTCGTTTGGATTTATAATACGATCTGTCGCACGTCAAAGTGGCATTTTATTTTTTCTTTAAACTACAAATTCCTAATGTGATTAATTTGTAAGCTCCTGACTGACGATTTGTCTGTTATATTTTCTGTATAATAATCTCCAAACTGAAACAAATAATCTCCAATCTGTATGCATAGCCATACATTTCTGTACTAAATAGAGTTTTGTTTTTAAAGCGTACGTCAATATTAATTTTCGTGCATTGTGGCGAGACAGTTGAACTATCAGATAATGTGATTGTTTGGTAATTAGATCAACCCATGTATATTTTATGATCGCCAATTCTTGCTTATCAGAAATAGTTACAGCAACCTGATTTGATTAACTTAATCAGAACAAACATTTATTCCAGCCCCTGAGGATGTTCATATTCCTTAGCATAGGCTTATATATAGGCCCGAGAGATATTGATATTTCCTTACAAAGGATAGATTAAGTGTGTACTTTACAACAAGAACATGCATCTAACCAAAAGAATCACGTCAATATATTCTTCCAACTTCGATCTGTCCCTTGGAGGAAACTCGCCGATGGAGGGTTTAGGTATTATTATATTGATTCAAACATTTATAGATAAACTTAAAATTTAAATATTTGTTCGTGCAAATGAAATTGAGAATGGAAATTGGGAATACGTCAAAGAGACAACAACCTGACAAAGAACAGACAATAGCAGAAGGTTACCAACAGGTCTTCAAGGCAGCGAGAAATTCCCGCACCCGGAGGCGTCCTTCAGCTGGCCCCTAAACAACTATATATACTAGTTCAGTAATAATACACCATACTTAAAATTAACTCCAAATTGTACTCAAGAAACGAAAATACAAGACTAACTAAGGCCAGAGGTTCCTGACTTGGGACAGGTGCAAACATGCAGCGGGGTTAAACATGCTTATGAAATCTCAACCCTCCCCCTATACCTTTAGCCAATGTAGAAAAGTAAACGCACATTAAAATTCATTTAAAGAGAAGTCCGAGTCCGATGTCAGAAGATGTAACAAAAGAAAATAAATAAAATGACAATAATACATATAAAAAAAACCAACAGACTACTAGCAGTTAACTTGCATGCCAGCTTTAGACTTCAATTAAACTGTTTGAAAGATTATGTCTTCATCATATGAATGCTTTCAAACCTATATCATGTATATATTGGTATACACTGAATTTCGATAACCTTTGTAATTTGTTAGCTGATAAGAGATTGTCTTGAATATTACAGTTTCCATCGGAGAAGAATATTTAATAATATTACAAAAGATATATTCGCATTTCAGATAACAAAACGGTACTGGGATATAGAATACACACATGAAAAGTAACCGGTTGAAAAGTACATGATAAAACCTTACACGTATCATCTTTTATTCTCACAACGAAGACATCATTGTCAATATCATTGACGATAGGCCAACTGTCCTCCAGAGATCAAGTTGACATGGAAGTAAACAACGACATGTCACAGTGTTGTACTGATAATACCATATGTATTTAGTTTTCTTCATGACAATGAGAGCAAATTGCAATTTACTAATGTTAACTTCGTCTCGCCTAAACTCCAACCCAAAATATTCAAACAGCTTACTACGATTACTCAATCAGACTGGTGAAGTGAATGGGAGACAGGAAGTGCAAGTTATAAATAGTTTGAGTTGGAGTGTACTTTTAAATATGTTTTGCAACATTATCACAAAGAACCATAGCCCCAAGATTACGGATGTTATTATATAACAATCGTAGTCTACAACGGAAGTCTGTGTTTGCTGAAAATGCACTGCAAATATTGCGGACACCTGACGCGTCTAGACGCGTTCCATTTTTAAACACAATATGTTCAGTTATTAACATTCGTGTTCCACATTGAACGCCAGCGTTAAAGAATATAACACATTGTGTTCAGTCTTTGAACGCACATGTTCAAGACAAGTGTTCTAAATTGAACACTAGAAATGTTCTAATATTGTAATGGGGAGTGAAAAAATATTTCATCGCTTCAGAGTCAAACAGACGAAGAATAAGGGTGATTTGCACTATAATTTGACGATAAATGTATTTTAGCTGTATCAACATAAGCAAATTATAGTTTGGTAAAAAAAAATGAAAGAGCGTATTTATATAAGCTTGCAAATGATTGATTTTTAGTATAAATCTTCTTTCTAAAGGACTTAAGTTCTTTGGGTATATTTTTTTATACAATGTAAATGTGTAAATGCTCATGAAAACGTTGCTATTGTAAAAGCGTTCTGGCGTGGAACATGATGCGTTCAAATTTACCATTTCCCCCCGAACGCCATGTGTTCGAAACATGCCCGCGTACATAACAGCGCGTGACGTATTTAATGTACCGGAAGTTTGGTTTTTGATCGTGATTGAAGAAGCTTCACTGAAGAAAATTACAGCAAAGCTTGATTTAATAGGTATGTTTAATTATCTATATTTATCACACATTTTTTTTTAGTATTAAATCAACAAATTTCTACTTTCACAGGACACACTGAAGTATAAATGGAAGTAGAACATTTTGTGTCAACACATAACGGTGCTGTTATGCCATAATTCGATTTAAAAAGTAGGAGGTTCGTTGAGAGAATATATTAAGATGATCATGCTATAAAAAAAAAACCAATGTAAACTTATACGTAAATGTTTAATGATATCGTTGCTATTGTAAATGTGTTCTAGTCTCGAACATGAAACGTTCCAGCTAATCGTTTTCTCTGAACACCATGTGTTCCAATGAGTTGAATGTCAAGACAGAAGTTTTTAAAAAGGCATACTGCAACACTAATTCTAAATTTCTTATGTATATGTTATATTAATAGCTTTCTCATTCTTAAATACTTAAATCTTAGTAATTCATTTTAGCAAATGTCCACCGTTCATACATGTATTGTTATGTATTCTTATGTTACTTTTATAGGGTACAAACACAACTACAGAACTGAGGGGTAATTGTTCGTGCATACCTCGCCGAGAATGAAGAGAAAATTTCGCAGTTCAAGAGATGACTTCTTATCCTGCACCATAAAAGTACTTTCATATGTAAGTTTAAGAATTTTAGGAGTGCCCATTGACTTCTTACAAGTGTTGTTATTGCAGATTTATCAATAAAATGTGCACCATTCACTGGTGTACATTATAATCAGAAAACTATTTGAGCTAAATTCGATATAATAACATCATTTAAATTGGAATTACCGTATACAGATCATAAGTGAAATTACTACATATCTTAAAAAAAAAAGAGGCAAAAGGTAGTTAGTTTCTAGAAATGTGAGCAGTTAGTTTAGTGACAAGTCTAACGACAAAATTTTGCCTAAAACACCTACTGTATGAGCATTTGCTGGACACTTCCTACCATCTTTTTTTAAAAGCTATAGAACACGAGAGCCCATATACTTGAAAATGCATGTATACCACTCTTTAACAAATGTATCTTATCTAATAATGCTGACAAGTATAAAGGAATTAAAAAAACGAAATAAGAGTTTAATTCTAATTCTTAAGGAATATCGACATGATCCATAATTTGTTTACTCATACACTTTATATTTCATATTTTAGAACTCACAGTTGATGGATAACAAGGTCAAAGAGTAGTTATAACCCAAGGAGACGAATGTTCTAAAAAATGGAAGCTCAAAAGACGAATGTTCTAAAAAAATGGCAGCTCAAAACCAGTTGTAGACGACTCAAATTATGTTCAAAAGTACCTAAGGTAGCAGTGTTACATGAACACCGACTCGACTAGTAGCAGCATATACACAGGGTATTTTATGTTTGATATTGACTATCTCATTCTGAGTGCTATGAAAGCTGTGGATCATCGAAAATATTGGTGATAAACGAGTATTTTGTAATTCAGGACAGTGCTTGACTTGAGAAGTTGCAAACGATGAGTTAAACTGTGTTCATAAGTCACTAAACTTTGTTGTTACATACTAATTTTAAATATGACGAACAATTTGTTTATGGTTAAATATTTGGACACATTAATTTTTGCAAATTACAAATTAATGTTATATTTTTAATTTGTCTGACTTGTCATTTTAAAGTTGCTTCAATATTTCACATTGTATTGTACTTTTTTTATTTTTTTATTTTGCCTCTTTTAATCAATTAAAGATGTTTTTAATCAATTTAATTATTTGTTACTTTAGTTGTAGTTGTTTGTAAAATTGTGTTCCACTAATACATGTATACACTATGTGTTCTGGATATTAACACATACTTCTGGAACACAGTCCGAGCGTTCCAGAAGTGTTACAAGGCTTTGAACGCGTAACGGCATACAATTTTGCTCACAAGGTCATGTTCCATATTCAAACACTAGGCGTTCAAGGAGTACACACTATCCGATCAAGAATAACACACATAGCGTTCGAAGGATGCACACATGGTGTTAAAAACTGGAACACCAAAGTTAATATTTAGAACACTGTTACGCGTTCCAGATTCAAACACTCGGCGTTCAAGGAATACACACTATCCGTTCAAGAATAACACACATAGCGTTCGAAAGATGCACACATACTATTAAAAACTGGAACACCAATGTTAATATTAAGAACACTGTTACGCGTTCCAGAAGTGTTACAAAAGGGTGTTCAAAAAGTGTTCAGATTCTTAACACTTTTATTTACAGTGTGGGTTGATGTTTCAGAGATTTTTACAAAATAAACACAAGAATTGCCGCAGTACCTGACTTAAATGATTATTATATAAAAAACCACATGATCAAAAATATTCCTGGACCGTGCACTTTTAATAGTGCTTACTGCAAATAACATAAGCTTACTTATAGTATGACCTGACTATAGATAGAACACATCACCCTTTAGAACAAAGAAGCTGGGATGTAATTTATTTAGTGCAATTTTTCAGTATATGAAAACTAAATAACGTTTTTATAATTTTATAATTAACGACAACATACGGTAAACAATTCAACAACTTCAATATTAAATTGAAATCAAGAAAGTGTTTTACTAAAGGGACATCCCTCTATTTAGTTTAAGACGTTTCAGATTCAAAACAGTAATAAAAGAACCGTTCTTTTGCTTTCGTTTATTCATGTGCGGTCTTGTTTTGCATTTGCCTTTATATTCTAGTTTAAATATTTATTGTCATATAAACCCCTTTTACAAAAGTTTTTTCATGTGCGTGTCCATGTAGTGTTTGTTTTAATGCTGATTTTTTTTATTTGCGTGTAAGTGTTGTTTATTTTTTCATGGACATGTTGTATTATTTTTCATGTGCGTGTATTGTTTTTTCACTAGCGATACGCCATATCTTTCCTATCTTTTCTTTTTCATGGCCATGCTTAAGATATGATAAGTTAACAATGCGTCCACTCCTCACGGGTATGATATCGTCCCGTGAGTCCCAATCAAACAGGGCCATGGATGATTTATTACTGTCAGACTTGTGTGTTAAAACGTTCAGGAATAGATTCATTCAAGATTTATTTTGCTGTAGTGAAGATGATTATTTCAAGTAAACTATTTTTGAACTATCGATAAAAAAGACAATGGAGTCAAGAAACTGTCAATATATTGTTTATAACAACAAACTATTTGGATACGTCTTAGGATTTTGTTTCACTCGAACGATGAAAAACCGATTTAAAAAAATATAAATTCGTAAATGACTGTACAAAATTTACATTATTCCTAATTGTTATGTGATTTTTTAGACTTCTATACATTATTCTATAGTAAAATATTTCAATAGACTCCTTGTCCACGCTTTAATAGGATATACTAACTCTATATTACTGGAAGTTCTGATATGGTAATTAGTTTTTAAGCCGTGTTTCATTACAAACATGAGTTGTTAAAGGAGTCTTGTCAGATCCTTATAAGAAAAATGTGGATATAGTATAATATCTGTATTCTTATGGTTTTTTTTTCTGTATTTGGAGTAATTTGGAGAAGTCGTAAATTTTGTAACATCGTGTTGTGCATCATAGACATTTTTATTCATTATAATTAATTCTTTATAATGAAAAACGCTACGTTCTTGTCTGAGAAGAATCGGTATTTAATGGCTGCAATATCTATTACTCGAAAAACTGAACCCGAATAATGCAGTCATTATATAGCTGAATCACTACGATCACTCCATTAGACTGGCGGAGTGAATATAAGTGGGTGAGGGCTGGAATAATTCGAGTTAGTTTGTACTTTTATATGTATTTTTCTGATTGCAATATTGACAGAAGAAGCAACCATAAGCATGAATATAAAATGATAAGAAATATGACACGACCCAGTGCTTCAGGATAACGGATGTCATTAATTCAAATGTAGTCTACGACGGAAGACGTTATCTGTGTTTGCTGAAAGGCGTTTCGATGTATAAGATATTTTTACAAAAATGAAAAGACAAGAGTTGCCAAAGCACATGACAAAAGTATCAATATACAAAATTCAACCAAAAGAAATTTTAAGTCTAACAAATGATATCGTAACAGGAAAAACATTTAAAAAAAAAAAAGACAACGTGTAGATAATCTACAAACCCGGACATTCCTTTAATGAGATTTACTGTTTCTAATTTGTATATTCAGCAATTAACTAGTACTGTCCCGATAGGATCAAAGTCAAATCGATCGAGACGAAGGGCGGGAACTAAGGAATTTCGCTGAAACAAAGTAGTTTAGAAAGAATTATGGTAGGCCTCTTACGGAATTACATAATCTTGGATCGTCCAAAATATCTCACAAACAAGGATTAATTGCCCAAAAAAATAGATAAGGTAAAGGGAACGATTACAATGCCCAATATATGACATAGGATAACGAATAGATCGCCCAGAATATAACAAGATAACGTTTGGATCGCCTAAAACACAACATAAGGTAACTATAAGATCACCCGAAATATACATGAAATAACGATTTATTTAGATCGCCTAAGTATAACCAAAATTACGATAAAATGGCATAAACAAAACAAAAGATTACGATTAAATCGTCGAAATCATTAAATAAGGTCACAATATTAAGATCGCCTAAAACATAACATGAGATAATGATTAGATCGCTAAAAACCATTACCAGGTTATTCTTGGGTCGCTCTAAACATTTATTATTGAGATCACCAACACATAACATGAGATAACAATTATATCCTCCAAAATATAGCATAACATGAGATAATGATTAGATCGCTAAAAACCATTACCAGGTTATTCTTGGGTCGCTCTAAACATTTATTATTGAGATCACCAACACATAACATGAGATAACAATTATATCCTCTAAAATATAGCATAACATGAGATAATGATTAGATCGCTGAAAACCATTACCAGGTTATTCTTGGGTCGCTCTAAACATTTATTATTGAGATCACCAACACATAACATGAGATAACAATTATATCCTCCAAAATATAGCATAACATGAGATAAATAAATGATTAGATCGCTAAAACCATTACCGGGTTATTCTCGGGTCGCTTTAAACATTTATTATTGAGATCACCAACACATAACATGAGATAACAATTATATCCTCCAAAATATAGCATGAGATAACAATTATATCCTCCAAAATATAGCATGAGATAACGATTATATCCTCCAAAATATAGCATGAGATAACAATTATATCCTCCAAAATATAGCATGAAATAACGATTATATCCTCAAAAATATAGCATGAGATAACAATTATATCCTCCAAAATATAGCATGAGGTAACGATTATATCCTCCAAAATATAGCATGAGATAACAATTATATCCTCCAAAATATAGCATGAGATAACGATTATATCCTCAAAAATATAGCATGAGATAACAATTATATCCTCCAAAATATAGCATGAGGTAACGATTATATCCTCCAAAATATAGCATGAGATAACGATTATATCCTCCAAAATATAGCATGAGGTAACGATTATATAGCTCAACACATATCGTAAGATACCAATTAGATCGCATAACATATCACATAAGGTAACAATAAGATCGGCCAAAACATAACATATCGATTAAATCGTCCACAACATAACATATCGGTTAGAGCGCACAAAACATAACATCAGGAAACGATTAAATTGCCAACATTTAGATCGATGAAAACATTACATAAGGTAAGGATTAGATCGCTCAGAATTTAAGATAAGGTAACAATTAGATAGTTTGAAACATAACGTATCGTTTAGATCGTCCACAACATAACATATCAATTAGATTGCACAAAACATATTAACATAAGGTAACGATCGGATTGCCAATATTTAGATAGTCCAAAACATAACACAAAGTTAGGATAAGATCGCTTAGAATTTAAGATAAGATAATGATTTAAAAATCGCCTAAAAATCATGAGTTAAACAACTACATGTATATCGTTCGATTCATAATATAAGGCAACGATAAGATCATCATTATATACATATGTCTCGAAATCCGGAAAATGACAAATAAGAATCACTAATCAGCATTTACATATATAAAAGAAGATGTGGTATGATTGCCAATGTGATAACTCTCCACAAGAGACCAAAAGACACAGAAATTAACAACTATATGTCACGTACGGCCTTCATTAATAAGCAAAGCCCATCCCATACCAGATAGCCAGCTATAAAAGGCCCCGTAATGAAAAAGTAAAACAATTCAAACGAGAAAACTGACGGCCTAATTTATGTTAAAAGAATAAACGAAAAACAAATATGTAACACATAAACAAACGGCAACCACTGAATTACAGGCTCCTGACGTAAGACAGGCACAAACATGCAGAACGCGGCGAAGTTAAACATGTTAGCGAGATCGCAATCCTCCCCTAACCTGGGACAGTGGTGCAACAGTACAATATAAGAACGAACTATAAAAATCAGATGAAAAAGCTTAAATTATCATCATCCCAATCCACTATAAATAAATATGTTTAGACTAACTCATGAGATGGATAAAAATGCAAATTTTACAAATACAAGTGGACGTTGCCGGGCACTAGTACATTTACATAGTTTGAGTTTGAGTTTGGAAAAATATAAAAATAAACCTTAACATCCTAAGACCATTTTTGATATCAACGAAAAAAATGTATTTAAAGACAAAAATAATACTCTTTAAGTTACTGACCCTCGCCTAGACAAATTGAAGATGAATTGCGTCTGGTTCTAGGAATCTGACCTTGATGTGACTTAAACTAATGCCAGATTATTTTCGAAATTAAACAACACGACATTTTATGCCAATCACCCTCGATGTTTTCCTTCAACAATTTATTCACATCAATACCTTTCTTGTATCAGTTTAATCGTGATATGGTACGTTATGTGTATTAATACTGATTCTTTGGGATCGGGATCTTCTAGCTGTGTTGAAGACCGATTTCTGGTCTTCGGCTGTTTTCTGCTTTGATTGGGTTCTTGACATTTTCCCCATTTCCATTCTTTATTTCATCTTGATTATCTGATTGTTATTTGATTTGTTGTAGTTTATTATCTATATTTAATTTGTTACAAGCTGTACTTAATGCGTATATGTATACGCTTTACGTCAATTATTAAGCTCTAAAATCAAACTAATTGACAAATTCTGGACATTTTTTTTTATCATTTATCTGATTTAATTCAGTTGTACATATCAAGCTAATACTAATTCAATAATGTCTTTCAGTTTATCAAATTTTAATTTAGAAATCCAGAATAAAATCTTGCAAGTTGTATGTTGTATGTTGTATGACAAAACTTGCTTTGAATCTGTCAACAATGAATTTAGCTGTAATTACATTTACATATGATTCCATCGCATCAATTTAAAAGTTTCATTCTATAATCAAATTTGTATTGGGTATAATTATGATATTATAAACAATTTATTCACACACTAAAAAACTGAATTGGCTTGGTTAAAAGTACATATTGACGGTTTACTTCAAGTGATATGAAACGAGTGACTGGTGAAAAAAAATGTTTATTCAATTATTGAACCAATGCATAAATATATCATAAACTTTGTCTACTATGCACGATTTTTTCATTTTTTACCCCAACATATCGGATAATCGTCATTTTTTTATTTTCTCTCTGTCAGTTATCAAGTGAAAATATGGCAGCTAATCAATTGTCGTATTTTGAAACCGTAGTTTACCGATTGTGACCTGATAGTAAACAATCAACAAAGAAGCATGGATAGTGAGCACGTGTATACCATGTACAATCAGATAGTAGTTTATTTCAATGACAGATCCATGCGTATTGCGATCACCGGACTTTTACGAGAAGGGTCATACTAAGGTCTCTTGCACACGGGAAAATATGTCGGCAAATTGCTTTTCTGTGGACAATTTAAAGAATTTTCTTCATAAAAAAGTATGTGTACATAAGTTTTATAATGAAAACTATCCATTTAGTTATAAAAACATTTGCATCATTTTTTTTAATTTGAAGTTTCATATGACAGTGTTAAGTAGTGGGTATTTTGAAGATGGCCCTGTTATTTGTTCTTCGTCAGTATTAATTACCTCGGAGGGTGTAATGTCCGTTGACATTGCCTCGTACCATGCCTTGGAGATATTACAGGGCAAGTATGAAAACATGCCCATTAATACGTGGCTTATATATACTTTATAACTGTTCTGCTGTAGGGGAAATAACTCTAACTTATATTATAGTTTATACAATAGAGGAATCAGAAAAGTTGCCGATGTTCTATTCTCATTGGATCTTTAAGAAAAAACTACATGTAATCCAGGTCAGAAATACTTATGAAACCATATGTATCTCCAACCATACGAATCCAGGTCAGAAACACTTATGAAATCATATGTATCTTCAACCAAACTAATCCAGGTCAGAAACACTTATGAAACCATATGTATCTCCAACCACACGAATCCAGGTCAGAAACACTTATGAAACCATATGTATCTCCAATCACACGAATCCAGGTCAGAAACACTTATGAAACCATATGTATCTCCAACCACACGAATCCAGGTCAGAAACACTTATGAAACCATATGTATCTCCAACCACACGAATCCAGGTCAGAAACACTTATGAAACCATATGTATCTCCAACCAAACGAATCCAGGTCAGAAACACTTATGAAACCATATGTATCTCCAACCAAACTAATCCAGGTCAGAAACACTTATGAAACCATATGTATCTCCAACCACACGAATCCAGGTCAGAAACACTTATGAAACCATATGTATCTCCAACCAAACGAATCCAGGTCAGAAACACTTATGAAACCATATGTATCTCCAACCAAACTAATCCAGGTCAGAAACACTTATGAAACCATATGTATCTCCAACCACACGAATCCAGGTCAGAAACACTTATGAAACCATATGTATCTCCAACCATACGAATCCAGGTCAGAAACACTTATGAAACCATATGTATCTCCAACCACACGAATCCAGGTCAGAAACACTTATGAAACCATATGTATCTCCAACCAATGTAGCGAGAAATTCCCGCACCCGGAGGCGTCCTTCAGTTGGCCCCTTATCAAACATATACTAGTTCAGTGATAATGAAAGCCATACTAATTTCCTAATTGTACACAAGAAACTAAAATTAAAATAATACAAGAATACACTTTTTTTTAAAAACATTAGAAATTTTAATGGATACTAAATAACTTATAACAAAAAATAATCAGAAACAAAAACAAAATTACTATTTATTTGGGTTAATATTTGATTTTTTGTTCTTCACAGTTCAAAAGACAATATTCTATAAAAGACCCTTGTTGTTTATACTTGGTTTAAATTTGATGGCTTTACCAGGATCAACAGTTTTCAGAATGAGAAAGATTTGAGTTTAATATCTCTTCGAATCTCATTAAACAGATTTATAAATTAGAATACAGTTTTAGTTTTACATGGTATTACATGTTAGACGCGTCATGTATATTATACTATGAATTACTCATGTTAGAATATATATATGTATTGTCCTTTAAGTAATAATGAAATTCAAATAAGGAATATACCATTAGCATTGTTTTTTTTAAATTAAGGGACAAATTTTTTTTTTTATATTTTTCGTTTTGACTATCTACTAAGAATGTATTATTCGCTCCCTATATGTTCTCTAAGACGACGACGGACCAAAGAAACCTAACTCTTCATGTTATTCAACTTGCATTGGAGAACAGTTGAGTTATCGCGCCTTACACATTGAATAACGGTATTGATTTAATAAACATAATTAGAGTCATCACAAAAGCAATAACCTATTTTTATATACTTAAATCGAGTTTAAAATTTTCTTTCAGAACGATTAGTCTTTCTTTCGAAGCATCAACCCGGACGATACCATGTTTCAATGCATGAAAAATGCTCCAAAGCATAAAATAATGTCAACTCATGATTGAGATCATTCTTTTCCTTCGTAAAAATGCAAACTTTAATTTACTGCAAATTATATTCGTCTAATAATTTTTTGTTTCCGATTCGGGAATTTATTTATTAAATTTCAATCTATAATAAGTGAAAAAAAAATCGTCATTACCCGTATTTTTATTTAAGATACAATTCATGTGAAGTTATGGTAATGTATCGCTACAATACAGAGACATTTTCATATTAAGATGCCATTTTAATGTAAAACTTTCTCATAACATTTTGAAAATCTTATTGATTCACACTGAATTGGTTGATTGATTGTTGGTTGTTTAACGTCCAGTAGCAAATATTTCATGCATGTTCTGGACCATACAGATTGAATTGAAAATCATACATGTATTGATATTCTTTTTCGTGTTACATGTATCTATATTTCATCTCCCTTCGTGTCAGTGTTTAACTCTTTTACATTTATTTATACCTTTTACTCTATCAAATGATCAACTAATAAAACATTCGTATATTCTATTGAAAATCATTCACGTGCCGCACAATGGGGTCGGGTGGGGTTGGGGGAGGGTATATGATTATATCCTGATTATCTGTTTAAAAGATGTATTGCTATTCACACGAAAATTATTCTGAATATAACATTCGATTTAATTAGAATTGTTGAGAAATATCATTACAAATAGAAAAAACATAGCACATCACCCCCTTCCATAAACAAAGATGGTAAAATAATTTACTTACAAATGTCTTTTTAGTTTTCATACACCTTTATCGGATGTTAACAATTCATTTGTGTCTTACATGTCCTTCGTGCAGTTACAGTACGATTTGTATTATGTATACTAATTTATATTTATAAGGTTAATATCTGGATTAAGTAGTGAGTTTTATTATTTCACTTTTTAAATGAGCCGTAGTGCGTTTTTAACCCTGAACGCTTTAAAAAGGAATATCCCACTTTAGTTTGGTCGGTAAAATAGGATGGTAAATTTTGCAAATCCTTAATACATATATTTTTTGACGGTATGTAAGTCAGATTATGCATATTTTAAGGTTTTTCTTGTCGTAGAACACATCTCGGGGTGTCAGGATTGCCCAAAGAAAGACCTCCCTACGATCGGTGTTTCATTTGATCAATCCTGACAACCCTCGGTCAGTGTGTTCTACGAAAAGATATCTAACTTATTCATAATATTATTGTATTCTCTGTAACTACTGTTCTCTGCTGTCTTTTGTTTGTCATATATTGTATATATTTTCGTTTGCCATAGCATGTATATGCTTCTTGCAATGTGTATTAAATCATTCAATCATTCATTCATACATTCATTCATTCATTCATTCATATTTTAATCACAATTCACTATAGAAATGATGCCATGGACGACAGACTATATCACAGTGATTGGTTGGAATGAAGGAGTTTATTTCCGTCTTATGAGTTTGAATGTCCTTTTAGTAAGTTTCTATAATTTTGATATTATTTGTCTCACTGGTAGTACACTACACTGTAAAAATATTTTTGAGAAAGAGCAGGTGCGATTTTTTTAATTTGAATTTATTGTCTAAAAGAAATGCACTACGAAATAACTGTGATCTCGGGCCAACTTGCTTAAGCAGAAAAACTAAGCGTTGACCATTTGTTCTTTGAAAGTCGCTGACCAAACAAAAACCGTATGTTTAATCAAAATGTTATTGGTTGCGTTTAACTTGTATCGTTGACCTTCATTTTAAAGGGTTTTCATTTCTGAATTCTTGATAAACATGATTATTTGAGCAAGCGATTTCATAACGTTGGTGAGAAAAATGCATATTTTGATTTTTATTCCTCAAGACTCTCTTTTCAGGAAACATAAATTATCTATAAACAATAAAAGTATTTTTCTGAGAACTGTGCGGCGTGCGATTTCATCTAACAAGTGTGGTTTCTTATTAAATGTAGTAATAATTGGAAAGATTTTCAGGAAGGCGTTATATGTTATTTAGGTTTCAACAATTTTGAAGCTAGCGTAGATCAACGAATCAATTTTGAATTACTTAGTTTAGCCTGAGCTTTCGACAAACCCGCATTCTAAAAGTAATTATCAGCGGAGCGAAATCGACAATATGACTTTTAATTGGCTGAATGTCTTGTATGATTAGAAGAACAATCTTTTGTAAAGTATTTTTTATGAATATATTATATTTTATGTTCGGCATTTTGTACTTCAGTTGGCTAGCACTATAAATAGCTTCGTAATACATAAACAGCGAGCCCGAGTAAAAAACAAAGTATTAGTTCGATTTACCAAATCTCAACAAAAGTACATTTCTTTAAGACTATTTGTATGCAGTATGCCCTGTAATCACAATATTCAATCTCGTATGTTTGCCTATTGTTCAACAATAATAACAACAATGAACGCAATAATTTCTCAGTGAATTCAATTGACAAGTTGTTTTGATTTTTATCCAGATAATTAACTTTCAATGGTATTTCTAGACGTTGTATACTGAACTTTTAAGTACAGTCCCTTGACATTGGCGATGAATTCAGTCAAGCCAGTGATGAAACTGTGATTTGTTTCTTAATAGGAAGACTGCAGACAGACCAATTCTTTATTATTCCTGTGTTAACTTATTAAATAGAAACGCTGTGTTTACAGCGTGTTTAACAAGTAATCTCGCGAGAATCTCGTGGAAAGTATACGTTAGCGGAAGATATAATAGTTTCATTACTGTATAATTGTACAGGGAATTTGCAATCAGAACAGATATACAAATATTGATATAAAACGTATTATACATGAAAGTAGCACTGCCGTTTGATAACTGTCGTCAAACCTTGTCATTTATACTGTACTACAGGGATTGTTGTCTGAAATACAAGATTCAATTTTTATTGCTATTTTATTACTTTAAAGAGACATAAACTGTTATTTCTGACTTTTTGCTACTGAAACATCAAGAGAAGTTTTGCTTTCCCAATTGATTGTTAGAATTATATACATAAATCAAGCATTTGTTCCGATTAATAAGAATTATATGATAGGAAAATATTTTTTTTATTGTAACCTCACGTTTTCGAAAAAAAAACCTCAATGGTGTGTTAAACGTATATTGTGTCTGAAAGTCACGTTGATGGTGAATTCTGTCTGTATTTAAACAAATAACATTTGCCATCTTTAAGTACATGTACTCATGTAACACTTCAAACGTGACAAAAAGGAAAATAAATATTCAAATATCACAGGCAAAATGATACGGAAAATTGAGGCACAAACCTTGATAATTTTGATACACATGACGCAAATGGTTTTGTTTGTAGTAGTCATGTTTCAAAACTAAGAAAAAATAACAAGGATTTCATAAGATTTTGAAATATGGCTTTTTGAATTTTATGTAATAAAATTATGAAAAGAAAAATAGGGGTTAGTGGTCAATTTTTTTTAATGGTAATTCATGGATAAAACCAGAGGATTCTGAAAATCTAGCAAAAATTCAAAAAATAGAGGAGTAAACATCCTTAAAGAGAGTAACTCATTTGGATTAAACCAATTGTCAATAAGGCTCTCTACATACAATGTTAATTTTGTTAACACTATAAATAAAACATAATTAATCTACTATTACACACATGTAAACAATAGACGTATATAAAGTAATATAACAACAAATACACATACATGTATATGGTATACTGTGAAAGTACTTTTATTCGTGGGGAACCAATTTTCGTGGTTTTCGTGGATGATTTTATCCACGAATTTAAGTGTTCAACGAAATAAAACAACCATTGTCCAAATCAAGACATGGAATGATCCCATGTATGATCATGTATGTTTGACTACTGATATGATCAAGAGCATGTTTTGAATATCGCCAAATCTGAGAATACTTCAACAGCAGTCACAGAACTACACCTGCATGCAAGATTATACAATTTTATCTTTAACAACATAAACTGTACAACTTTTGATCTTTTAATTCTCATAAAAAATATTTTTGATCGATTTGAGTCAGATTTCCGGTATTGATATGCCAGTATGATAAAGTGTTCATTTTATACCCCCCTCTCGTACACATGGGAAATAATAATTTCATGCTGGGCTCAATTTTGATAAGAATTATTTGACAATTCAAAATACGTTTATAGCGTTTATGTTACTTTTTCCTTTAGGTGACATGTGTATGGCCTAATTATCACCTTCCATGGTCTTTAATCTGTTGATCACTTTATCCTGGGTTAATTAGTGTTGTCACTACGATTTACACGGGTCAATGTTTACTCTGCAATTATTTCCTTCAATAAAGATTTATCATTATTTGCAAACTTTGTATCTAAAGGCTTTAATTTTTTTAATTTTTTTTAAAGAAAACTAAAATCCACGAATTTAAAAACCCACGAACATGTAAATATTACTCAAACCACGAAAATTGATACCCACGAATTAAAGTACTTTCACAGTACATGGTGGCTTAACTTATAAATTTAAAACTTTAAAAATAAAATGACTTGTAAGAGTTTATGAATGCCGATATACATTTTTATTTTTATGGAAGTAATGAAAAGGGAACCAGTCTAAGATATTGGAATATAAAAACAGTCATTTAGGAAATTATTCCACGATTTGTAGGACTGTGAACAATTAATCTAAGTTAGTTAGATGTTTTCATGCTGGATAGGTTATTACCATATAATAAACGCACATATGGTATCGGAAATTGTCCATCGAAAAGCAATATGAGAATAATTACTGCAATATTGCACACGATGTGGTTTCTAAAAAAACAAAAGGAATCATGCAAATTATCTCAGTCGATTTAGTTAACTTTGTCTCCATAAAGATTTACTATCATTTATGAGTGGTTTCTTTAAGTTCTTTGACGGAAAGCTATATCCGGATTAGTTATCATAAAAAAGGAGATGTGGTATAATTGTCAATAAGACAGCTCTCCACATGATACCAAATGGCAACGAAATTTATAACTTAAGGTCACTGCATGGCGTTCACAGACCATACCGCATATTCACCTATAAAGGTGCTCGGAAAGACAAATGAAGTTCAAGCTGGAAAACTAGCGGCCTAATGTATCATGTACAAATTAATGAACGAAAAATGAATATGTAACACAGCGACAAACGTCAACTACCAAATTATAAGATCCTGGCTTGAGACCAGCAAAAACAGTACAGAATGTTGCGGGGTCAAACATGTTAGCTCCCCCTAAATCCAAGTTAATTAAAGTACAAATAAAGAGCAAACTGTAAAAAAAGGTAAAATGTAATCTTTACAAGAATATCTGTACGTGCAGAATAAAAGAAATTCGAAGATATTGTATTTGTTAATTTGTATTGGAGCGTACATGAAAGTTGTTATCCATAGGCACGTAACGAGTGCACCGAAGTTAATATGCCATTTATCAAGCAGAATACACATAATTGACATTACAATATCCAATTATAGATGAACAAAGTTTTATTGTTTTCTAAGTCCCCTTTTATTGGTCGCAAATTATTCAATTTCAATCTTCGAAAAGTTCATGTATTCCTTATTGTTTAGTTGACTGTTCTGTATAAGGTCTTGTATTCCTTATTGTTTAGTTGACTGTTCTGTATTAGACACCAACAGTCCATAAACATTAGAATTGAGGGACATTTCTACAGATATAACATGTCAATACTGAACGTGACATTCCCTTCCCTTTAACTGCCCCAGAACTCTACATCTCTGCTTGATGTTAACATTCGAGTACACGTGACATTCATTCCCTTTAACTCCCCCAGAACTCTACATCTCTGCTTGATGTTAACATTCGAGTACACGTGACATTCTCTTCCTTTTAACTCCCCCAAAACTCTACACCTCTGCATGATGTTAACATCCTAGTATACGTGACATTCCCTTCCTTTTAACTTCACCAGAACTCTACACCTCTGCATGATGTTAACATCTTAGTATACGTGACATTCCCTTCCTTTTAACTTCCCCAGAACTCGACATCTCTGCATGATGTTACCATTCTAATATACGTGACATTACCTTCCTTTTAACTCCCCCAGAACTCTACATCTCTGCATGATGTTAACATTCTAGTATACGTGACATTCCCTTCCATTTAACTTCCCCAGAACTCTACATCTCTGCATGATATTAACATTCTAGTATACGTGACATTCCCTTCCTTTAACTCTCCCAAAACTCTACACCTCTGCATGATGTTAACATCCTAGTATACGTGACATTCCCTTCCTTTTAACTTCCCCAGAACTCTACACCTCTGCATGATGTTAACATTCTAGTATACGTGACATTCCCTTCCTTTTAACTTCACCAGAACTCTAAACCTCTGCATGATGTTAACATTCTAGTATACGTGACATTCATTCCCTTCCTTTTAACTTCCCCAAAACTCTACACCTCTGCATGATGTTAACATTCTAGTATACGTGACATTCCCTTCCTTTTAACTTCCCCAGAACTCTACACCTCTGCATGATGTTAACATTCTAGTATACGTGACATTCCCTTCCCTTTTAACTCCCCCAGAACTTTACATCTCTGCATGATGGTAACATTATAAATATTTCACTTCCTGCTTAAAATAATTCTCCATATCATATATTGTCTGTCAAATCAAATTTCAAACAAATGTCAATAATAGTTTCTTAATATCTACAAAGTGTAAATAGGAGACGATTGGTGTTTCAAGGAAACATTAGATGCTTGTCCTAAGTTAATAGTTGATAATAGTTTTCCTGTTGTTATTATCCATCATTATTAAAAAGATTCATTATGGCGGGTACATGCTATGATTTCATCATTTCTCTTTTATAAGAAATTATATTTGTATTAAATTGGTTGCATTTCCTATTTGTGATTATTTAAATGAACAATTACAGGTGTTTTAACAAAACTATTAGACATTTGAATCATTGATAAACAAGCAACAATTGCGGAAAAGTATAATCAACTTGTTTCCTCAACCCTATTTTTTCTCTCTGTTTTAAAGTTTGAATCGAAGAAATTTGCTTTTTCAGATTCTGAAGTATTCTGCGTTATGAATATACATCGTTGAAACGTCTTATTCTGCTAGGATTCAAGGCCTTGACTCTAGTAAATTATGCCGAATTGTATTTGAAGAGCTCAAGTATTTAAAGCGTCAAAGGGGATGTGACTATCAACACTATATGATCAATTTATTCAATATGGTTGGTCTAGATCACTTTTATAACTAGAATGTCAACTCTAATATAGTTTCTTGGAAGGTTTGTCCGGAGAAGGCAATATCAAGAAATAAATGATAAAAGCACAATTTTGCACAAGGTAGGCTAACATATATGACGAACTTGCTGGACTTCAAGTCTGCAAGACTCAAATTTTTAATACGAACAAATTGTTTACCTGTAAACAAAGTCTTGTATAGGATGAATATAAACGAGAGTCCCACTTGCCAACTGTCTTTATTTAATTATGAAGAGTCCATTGATTATTTACTATTAGAGTGTTCTGGCTTTTCCTCAATCCGTTATAAATACATAACTGATATAAATGAATATCTAAGATTTACTTTCCCGGGCCTCTGCTTCACAGAGTTATCGTCCTATACTGGTTGGTGATTGCTTTTATCAGGTTGATCCCTATATTAGTAAAACACTGGACAGTTTAAGTAAAAAGATGTTCAGTGAAATGTACTCTAAGAGACAATTGGTTTTGGAACCTAAAGTTTAAATGTTATTTTTTACGTTCCTTTTTTTTAGTTCATATTTTTATGCTGTACATAGTGTTTATTTTTCTTATGTAAAGATGACGTCTTATTTAACAATGTACCAATTTTAAGTCTGAAAATGTTTTATGAATATTTTTACTTGTCTATATATATTCATTGCATATGTTGTTACACGCATTTGTGGAAACCCCGTTCGCAAGTGCCCCCGTTGTAAAGGGGTAGTTTCTAAATAAATATATATATATAAACGTTTTGATTGCTTAACAACGTTATGAACCAGCAAACGTTAACCACTTATATTATGTCAATGGTTTCATTTTAAAGTACGATACATATGAACCAACATGTATCATTTTCAAAAATTCTATCAACCTTTCCTAAAATTCTTAGTATACCAGCTTCGATTGTGTATTATGATGTTTTCATACCAATATCAGGTACATTTTGTATTTCTTAACAGCATGAATAGATTATATGACAAATATGACTAAAATTACATTTTTGCACGATTTTGGCAACCATAAGTTAGAAGTAATAAACAATGATAGTCCTTACCAAAATTTATTTTCAAACTTGAGTTAAACACTTTTTAAATTTTGTTTGTTTACCGATGAGACAACTAAAAAACAATTATTATTCGGTTGGGAAGTTAATGTTCCTAAGGAATCTTTAAATTTTCCCATGGGAGCTCATATTGAAATGGGTGTTCTCAAAAGTTCAAAAGAGAAATGTACTCTAACACAGCTGCAGTGACAACAGTGACATGGTGAAATACATAGAAGAACAGTTTAAAACAAAATATCACATATCTAGATAAAAATATGCACTATCTGTGAAAGTCACGATAACCTTACTGAATAAATACTATAAATTATTAGAACAAAAAGTTACACGCAATTTATTATTATTATTCTGACCGACTGGAAATGTTCACTAATGAATCGCTGTGGCTGTTATTTTCCGATTTACCTCTTATACTACTCCTACATTTAACAAGCATGCACAGTATGTAAGCAATGTGCTGTATAATATTCGGATTATGTCAATACCAATAACAAAAAATCAAAGAATTTTATCATCTAATTCAATCAGTTAATATGTATTTTTAATGCTCCATAATCATAATTGTTAATTGAAGATCAAAGAAACAGATTTAATCAAGTCATTCAATAATCGTCAATATGTAACAACTGTATTGGTAAAAGAAAAATGATACTTTCGAATTGATAAAGTTCTTATGAGGTATGGCCACCAAATTTCATTTGAATTAATTTACACCGGATAATTTCCAAAACGACTTCTTATCTTTACTTACATGTATAAGTAAGTCAATTCAACTTATATATATATATAAATATAACAGACCAATGGCTATGTTATGGACTGATCAACTAATAGTAGTATAAATTTTCAAAGCAAAACATTATATTTGAATCTTAAGAGACTGTGACGTATATGACTCTGACGCATTAGACTGTGACGTGTATGACTCTGACGCATTGACAGGGTGTTTGTCCTATTTGCGTCGTTTCGTGGACTGCATCAGCCCGTCCAAATATACATCTATATTCAGAGACCGTTTTACATAAAGCTTTCAGTTTTTTGGTGAGATTATATAGTGCCAAATCCCCTCGTCATTATATATCTCCAGCTGATTGATGTGACACAATGTTTACGAAAGCTTTGGACCTTTTTCTGGGAATTTTACAATATCATGATGTCAACTTCAGTATTTACGTATTACAAAAAGTTCGTCTACTTGGTGGGATTCTTTCCCATTATAGTTGACCTTATTGTACCAAGTTGGTCATTTGGTTTTGTATTGTGACACGTACCTTTATTAACACAACCCCCTGGCTCTCAGTAACGAATCTTGATCTTTGTCTTATTTGTTTTGTATTTTTTTTATACCATATTTGATGCCAAGATATATTGATATATGTTATATATATGTAATATAAATGTATTTTAATGGGTGTTTTACAGTCTTTCATATCTTTTTAGGGTGGCTCTTTTATATATTGATCTGTTAATTTTATTTTGTGTTTTATATCAAATATTTAAAAGAGGTCAGCTTCTAATAAATTTTGTGTTTGTTTATTTGTTGTTTTTTATTATTGTGACATTGACACATTATAAAGCAACACGTTTGAGATCATTTGAGGTAAGTCTTTCATTCACAATTTTTGTGGTATACATAAGGCGTTTACCATATTTTGGCTATTGTGCATTTTGTGTCACACAATTTAATTTCTAATTTATACAGCGTGAGGCAATTTGGTTACAACGTTGCAATATTTGTATTTGAGTATAAATTAATGCCAGCCCATAATTATTTGTCAATTTTTCATATTAAACGTCTACATTAAAATGACATGTGCAAATTTTGTATGAAATATTAATATTTCATTAGAAGTTTATTTTATTAATCCGTTAATGGCACAAATTTATGTGGTTAAGGCATATTTTATGTGGTTAAGACATATTTATCAAAATCATTATCACAATAGGGGCTTAAATATATTACATGGAATGTTATTGCATAAGACGTTAGTCTTCATCAAAAGTTTCATTTAAGGAGTGACTGTAATTTTATTTTTCTGTCTATCAAGAAATAACATAAAAAAATTGTGGTGCACACTGAATAAACCGTAAAGCTTGTTATCTTAAAGTGTGCACTACACTTTTTAAGTTAATTCTCTATTGATAAAGATTACATTGTGGAAGGAAAAGAGCAAACGAAATAATTGTGTAAAGAAAAATATTTACAAACCTCGTAATATGGCATTATTACCAATTATTATAACATGTTATAACGTAAACATCTGACGGGAAGAAATAGTTTTAAAAATATAACATAAAACAAAATATGTTTTGTGAAAGGCTTAGAACTTCAGTCAATTAACTAGAATACATATAAAAAAAATTGTAATCCATTAATGTAGATTTAAGCTACAAAAACCTTTAAGAAAATTCGCTCTTGATTTTTTTTTCTTTTTCCAGATATTCGGAATCCACTAGTTTTATCCATGTAGTGCTATTAAAAAATTTCACCTGCTTATCCCTATTTTTCTTTTCAGAATTTTATTACTCAAAGTTTTAAAAGTTATCTTTTAAAAAATCTATAAAATCCTTTTCATTTTTTCGTAGTTTTTGACAGAAAAAAGGTGCCAATGTTAAATGTATTAAAAACTAGGAGATAATTATTTCCCGCCAAATTTTAAATGGCTTATATTTCGAAAACAAGCACATTTACCCTTCATTTTGTTTTACTTATATATCTAGTTCCTTTATTTAAACACTATCAATTCATAACAATATTTAAAAAAGTATGTAATTTTGAAACAGAGTTGAAACATCCTTTAGATATATTATGTGTCTTTTGTCATCTTGGATTGATCTTTAGTTTAAGTGCTTTTTATACTTTTTGTTTGAATATTTTATATGGCCATTGATTGGGAGGTAAAACCTATAATGCAACTTTTATGAAGGAAACTTTATGAATTTAACCTATTTTGTAAAACTTGAAAACGATTCAAGTGACACATAATGACTACTATTTTCTAAAAGAACACAATAAAAGTTATATTCTCTATTTTGTCTTAAAACTTTATTGTTTAGTTGTCTTTGTATTAAAAGGGAGTTTCCATGTATAATCTAATAGTTTTCACTACTCTGAAAGTTGATACAAAGCCCTGCGTCTCATCATTTATATCAGTTTAGAAAGAAAGAAAAAAAAAAACATGACGTAAGCTGAAATTTGACAAAAATGTTGAAGAGTAAAATAACAAAAATACCGAAATTCAAAACGGAAAGTCTTATATAAAATGACAGAATCAAACGCTCAAACACATCTATCGAATGGTAAAGATTCTATCAATTTTAAAAAGTTAAATCACAATAATACTTAATTAAAAACTCAAAAAAAGAAAGTCCTTCATCAAATGGCAAAATCAAACGCATCAAAACTAATAGATAAAAACTGTCATATTCTTGACTTGGTACAGGTATTTTCTGATATAGAACATTATGGATTGAACCTGCTTTTATAGCTAGCTAAACCTCACAACTGTGTGACAGTTCCATCAATTCCATTATATTGACAACGATGCGTGAAAATAACAAACAGACACAATAGTTAAAAATGTAAAAAATAGGGGAACAGCAGTCAGCATTGTGTTATCATGTTGATCAATATAAAAACAATCAAATGTAAAAAAAAAAAAAACGAGGCAAAAAAGGCATACTTCAAATTGAACAACCTCATTTTTGTTTTTTTAATTATACGATTTTACTTAATATAGACCCTCCCCGTGTACTGTAAATAGGAACATGTTGCTGTTGTTCTGATATAGAAAATTAGGAAAGAAAAGCGAAATCAGTATATGAAAATTGTAAAACCATAACCACTTTTACTACTTTCTATACCGTTGATGCAACTTGATAAAAAAACCAAGAAAAAAAATAATCATACATTGTGAAAAGAAGAGAGCAAAGAAAAAAATAATGGTGTAGCAAAAACTATTTAATACCTCGTAATACCGCAATATTATTCCCAATAATGCACAGCGTGTATTTTTTTTTATTTATACCGGTTAAATTGCGAAACTGTACAAAAAGAAGCCTTAAAAATGCTTTCAGAAAAATGTTCTTAAATTCGTTTGTTGAATTTATAATTTTTTCTATCGACATGAAAAGACAATAACCTATTTGCTACTGAATGAACTTTCACCTATTTTTGTACCAATGTATGAATGGATAACGTTTTCTCATGGGAAGAAAAATAAATGAAAAATAATGAATCCAAATGATCATAAAAACCATTACCAGATGACCATTACTGCCTGATACATTCACATCACAATACATCCCATTTATCAGATTTCTCAATTTCCTTGACACTGTGTTAAACCATTATCAATCATGATGGTCCATTACAGAACGTTGTCTGTTGTTTTCCTTTGGGATAAACAACTTAACAAAACTTAATTTCTGGTCATAAGATGTATCAATATGTCGTAATTTGTACAACCGTTTAACTGAATAATCTCTTAGGAACATTCGTTTAGGTCAATGCGTTTATTTCAATCTGAGATTTCAATATTGATCAGTAGTTAGTATTTATAAGAAATGATTTGAACTGTACGATAGCAGCAATGCCTTAAACACGTCTCTAGACACAATGGTTTAATGATGTATATATGTAGACTATACATAAAGGCAACAGTAGTTTACCGGTGTTTAAATATAATCTTATGTTTGTTTTTTATTCGAGCGCAATATTAATTTCATTGTCTTAATTTACCTTTTGACGCTGATTATTATACTTCCTTTATATAGCATGTCCCTTTATGGCTAACTGGGTACCAAACGTAGAGAATGTAAGACTGCATCAATTACATATGCATTCATACTTGTAAACTATGTCTATTTTGAAGACTATCTAAATTGTGAACCCCCTTTTACAATTATTCTACAAACTTATAAAAAAGTTAAAATTATAATATATCGCAGCAATCCAGCAATCATATATGATGTATTTAAGTTATTACAACTAATATTTATAATGTCTCGCTTTATACATATAATATAAATATGGATGATAAAGTATCAGTGATAAAAAACAAAGAAAGGAATGACACCTTAGAACAACATAAGGCAAAAAGATAAAAAAAAAAAAAAAAAAAAGACAGAACGACAAAAACACTGAAGTGGAATGTAAACATCTGTTTGAATGAACTTCTATTGTCATATATTTTCTAGTTTCGTCTTCCCCCCCAAACATTCAATATAAAATGTATTCTTACAGTCATAAGACATTTAGTGACCAGGGATATTCTTTAATACATGTAGTAACATAATGTGCATTCTAACAATTAATATATTACACCTTCAATAGGTGAACCTCATATTGTAATTTATCAAAAACAATCTTGTTTACTATTTCAATCATTGAACAGTGTACTACGTATCTACGTAACTCACATTTACAATACATATTTGAACAGTGCACTGCGTAGCTACGAACTCATATTTACATTACACACTTGAACAGTATCATGTGTAGCTGTATAGCACTCATTCATATCACACACGTGAAAATTGCACGACTGAGCTGCGTAACACACATTTATATCACAAACTTGAACAGTGCACTGCGTACAGTAGCTGCGTAAAACAAATTTGCATTACAAAGTGTTTCAATTTAGACTCCGTTATTTGTATTGACAGGTTATAATTACAAAGCATTTCAAAGTTATGTCTTATTTTGCAAGAAATACAAAATGTATGACTGCACGTGCTATTCATGACAATACTTTTGTATTTGACGAGAATACAAAAACACTCGGAAGGTCCTTAATATGGCAAGCTGAAATGATAATGAGCAGTTTACTGCTACTGAATTCGTATTCATCAAATGTTTTAATTTAGGACTGGAGCGTTTGTTTATTTTGTGTATCGCAACTGTTTTGCACAAGTAAGGTATTTTGCCCAACTATAAAACTATAACAAAAAAATAAACTATCGATGTTTTTCGTTCTTTTAATCCTAATCATCCTATGGAGTTCCGGAACTTATTTTTTGTTTCATCGATTGATGTAAAAGCATATGAAAAACTATTCCTTTAAATTTGTGACGTCAAACGGCTACTGGTATTTATGGTAACATGTTTTATTTCTTAAAATGATACAAAATTGTATTTAGGTAATGATCTTTAATATCTTCGTTTTCGAAGTAACTGCTTTAACGTGGTGGTGAAAAGGTATCTACTTAGTAATTCGTATTGGTGAATAAGGCAAATGAAATTATTTGAAAAAAATATTTTAAATGGTTTTTTTTTCATTTTTGAACCTTTGTCTTGTGAAAAACGTTTGAATAAAAAACAATAGAATAATATTTCTTTCAAAGATGACCTAATTTTGACTTTATCACGTCATACAAGCATTTTTTTGCCGATATTCTCTAACAGCCTATCAATATTATCGATTGACTGGGTGACTGTCTGAACCGAAAAAAATTACTATATGAATTTGAATATCTAATTACCAAAGAGAACCACGAAAAAGATACGGACTGTGTCCTCTTTCACAGGAACAACTGCAATGCATGAATATTATAATAATAAACCGAACACATGCACTATATGGAATCTCACGTTAATTTGTATATCTGATTACCAATGGTACCTCGAAAATGATACGGACTTTGTCCTCTTTCACAGAAACAACTGCAATACATGAGCTTTAGATGACAAATATGTACATACCTGCTGTTTCTTTGCCGATATTTTCTGTAAACGACTGTAATATCATATTGATGTTATCAAACTTGAAGTAGTGCTGTTGTTCAAGTGTGAGCCCATAGTGTAAACCATCTACAGCAATGTGACAATACTTGTTAACAATGTGACTTTGACCATCCGGGTCGTAAAGTAGGTTCACTTTATTCCAATTAAAAGTCTTAAATATTGTAGTTACGAAGTTTATAAGGGAATTCATATTAGGTCCAACACGGGTCATTAAATTGAACATATGTTGTTTTTCAGCAAAATCACGGGCCATGGCGCCAGGCGTTACCATAGCAATATTCCAATAGTGTATTTGCCTACCAACAGGTGCGGCAGCGTAATCACAACATGGCCCAAAAAACACATCAACTTCTTTTTTCACAAAAAAATTTATAGCTTCGTTGATACCGTCAGCCACATTGCATTTTGAATCTGCAAAATGAATGGTTATATTTCGGTCTGTTATTATTCCCAACTCGCCGACGACTTTTTCTAGGGCGATTGCCATGGCCGGTTCCACTCGATTGATTGAAAACAGTCGGTTGTTATTTTCGGGCACAATAGTACCTATCGTTATACTCTTTATTTGTTTGGCACATGCACATAGTACTTGCATCAGTAGAAACGGAAGTATACTCCTGATATTCATATTCTTTCATCAATATTGAATGCACAATTTTAACACCTTTATCACTTTTAAAGCATGTAAATTTTCAATATTTTACTTTATTAATATTTCCGTGATATATCAGTAAAACATTCAAAGCTTTTGGTAATTGTCACACATATAACACGAGATTTATCCTTAGTTCTTAAGAATAAAAGATATGAGCAATTATCGAATCTGAATTTGTATTTCCAACAATATGTAGCCTTTTTATCGTTCCTAGAAAGATACTTTGAAAATTATCACTTTATAATTTTGGAATTTCAGCGAAGACAATTCAAGCATTTGCGACTTACAATTTCTAACATATATATTTGTTAGGTCTGACCAATGTTTTAACCTTTATAGAATTTCCTTTTTTCATCTCAGTACATAACTTTTTTTTAATGTCGGAATAGATTAATTCCTTTGACACAGTTTAGAGAATATCTATGTTTTCCGAATCAAAAACATAACTTTCCATATATCATGATTGCATTGTAATCCCGTAAGACCCGGACATTCAAAACTGGTACGAATATTATCTGGTTCCTTCACCTCTATGTACAATCTAGCATAAAGTTGTCAAAGCGTCGTATATATCCACACTAAATAATACTTAATCCTTTTATAAAAACTCACTTAACATGACATGCATAACATCTGCATTCGCACGAGGAATCAAGCTATTCATTTCTGTATATTTGTAAATGACTGTACGTAGCCAAACGTATATAATATATAATACATAAACTCTTCCTCGGAGTATATCAACAGTAATATACTTCCAGTAAATTGGAGAATCAGTTATATTGAATAGTTCTAGTGCTTTAAGGGGATATGGTCCTATGAATAATTATTTGTATGTATTCCGCCCTCGGCGTAATCAGTTGTATGGTAAATTACCCACTGAAAAAGAAGTAAGAAATATCTATTAGTAATTTGTATGATATGAATATATACAAGTACTAAGTTATTGCATTTCAGCTGACGGTTTGTCATTCTAAAGTCAATTATTTGTAAATCCTTTTTTGTGGTTGATTCCATAGTTCCATAGATCAAGAATATGCACACAACAATGGAATGAACACCTGGACATGTTATACAATATTATAGAAGGAACATAAATTTATCATAGAAAATCCAAACCAAATTCATGATCAACATAAAGAGATTGGCGTCTTATTAGTAACATGTTCTAGTGGTAATATAAAATGAGTTTAAATTGCACTGGCTTGATTCTACTACTACCCATTCTTAACATACGTTATTTCTTTTGCAAATACTAGATTGATCCATAAACGAACAAAGTGAGATGATGTACGCGCAAAGCATGATACATTGATCAGCTCAGTGATTTATAACAAACCTTATAAACCTTTCTGTTTTCTGGCCTCCAAATATTTAGCTAGAGTCATATGGTTTTGGCTAAAATATTCTATCTTATCCCTTATAGCTCTTCACATCATCCCCGTTATATATTATTCTATTTATTTTAGTGTTCCAAATAGGAATTATTTCATTAAAGCTATGCAAATGCACCAAAAATCGTGCAGGACTTGAACTTTTCCGTTTTTTTAATCCTTCGAATAGCTAAACTGTGGTCATGTAAAATCACCTGAACCTAATTAATTAAATTGTAAATACAATCACAATTTAAAACTATTTACTGTTGACGTAAAATATTAAACACATGAAACATTATGTAATAATATCCTTTGATTGTTGAAATTCTGTATTTTAGTTTAGAGTTTTGGTTTTAGTTTGCATCAATTACTTTTTGAAAAAATCGATCTATTTTCTAATAGTAAGGATATATATTTAAATGAAGTATCTATTTGACTCAACCATAAATAATATTTTCAAATAGAAAAACCAAACTATGATCCATCTACCATTTATCTCTAAATATGTCCTGTACAAAGACAGGAAAATGGCAGTTGTTATCTTATAGTTAGTTCCTGTGTGAGTAACATTGTCGTTTGTTTTATTGACTGTTGTTTTCCTCTAATAGTTGATGTGTTACCCTCAGTTGTAGTTTGTAACCCGGATTTATTTTCTCTATTTAAGGTCAAGTTACAGTAAATGGGCTATGTCTTCGATTTCAGTAAAATTTGGCATACAGCTCTGGCTCAATGAACTTCAACTGACAATCGAAATAATAATGCATTTATCTCAATTATCATTTGAAATATTACTGAATAAATTCTTACAAAATGGGTGAACATTTGTATAGAAAGCACATAAAATCGACAAAAACTCTTCTAAAATTTGTCTTAAAATCGCCAACTCTCTAATTCTACTCCGTAGATTTTTCTTAAAAAACTATATGTTGTTGATACATAAATTTCCGTTATAATGATGTAAAATAAAGATAGGGTCACCGACTTCGTTTTTACAGTATACATCATTCAAAGTTATGTTCTTTGTGAAAAAATCCAACAAAACGTCGAAATAATCGTAACGTTATCGCGTTGCAGGCCGTAAAACGTTGATTTTTGACAGTTTTAACTACCAATAAGGTAACACATTGATTATTAGATAACAAACGAAGTCGGTGACCCTATGATTATTTTATATCATTAAAACAGAAATTTATGTGTCAACAATATATAGTTTTTTAAGAAAAATCTATGGAGTAGAATTCGAGATTTGGCGATTTTAAGACAAATTTGAGAAGGTTTTTCGCCGATTTTATGTGCTTTGTATACAAATGTTCACCCATATTAAGAAAAATCAACCTGCAACTTTTCAGCAAATAAAAGAGATAAATGTATTATTTTTCGATTTTCAGTTGTAGTTGAACAAGCCAAGGTTGTATGCAATTTTGTAGCAAAATCTGCGACATAGTCCATTTACTGTTCCTTGACCTTAAATTTTGATTTATCATCGATTTATGACTTTCGAACAATGGTATACTACTGTTGCCTTTATTCATCTTTTGCAGTTGGTAAATGCAGTTATTGAATACTTTGATAAAAGCGTATTTGCGTTCTGATCCGGATTAAAATTTTAACCAGGGTCGTCAGCTAAAGTCTTATCCGTTTTGCCTTCATACAAGAACACATACATTTTTCAATGTTTGAATTGCAAATAAGCACAACAATTTTTTGGTTCATTATTTAATAATAAAAAAACACATTAATGTCTTAAACTTATAACTGATTAAATAGTGAGCAACCATCGACAACCTTTTAATCAAATACACCTGACTTTGGACAGGCACATACATGTACAGAATATCACGGTGTTTGTGAATGATCAACTCTTCACCTGATCTGTACATACATTGTTAAAATCAGTTTCGTTACGTCAAATCAAAACGATACGAACCACAAAAACAGCCAACATAAAAACAATAGATACAAAAAACCTGTCTTTGAGTATTTGCGTTTACTTGGCAACTAACCTAAAGCCAAAACCAACCAATACAAATATCACATTCCCCTATGTTGTATCTTTGTCGATTTTCCTGTGATATATTCATGTGCGATACTAATGAACGTATTTATAAGTTCCAGCAAAATACAAATTAAATGAAAGAATCAGGATTGAGAAATAATAGGAATGAACAATTGGTAAACTAGACCGATAACCTTCCAAACTGAATAAAAGTGTGAAGAATAAACTATATGATAAACTTAATGACAAATAAAACATGTCACCCATGAAGACTATATAAACAGAGATATTAAATTGCATATTAGACTCTCAGCACACCGTCTTTTTAAAGGACACTTTTTGTACCAATATTATACTAAATACGAGCTACAACACACCTGACGTACTAATTATTCCTAATATCAAAGCTACATACACACATGACGTACTAATTATTCCTGATATCAAACATGGTGATCATAATCATTTCTACTTCATGTAATTTATATCATTTATATTACATAATATATATATAATAAAATAGTACTTCAAACGCCACAAGAAATTACTATAAACTATTTTTATTTAGCTGTTTCGATTGCATTTAGCTAGTAAAAAAGCGGATTAATATTTTTACATAAATCTGAATTATGACATTGAATAACTTGTGTAATTATCCGATAAAATCGTCATCTCTTTAAAGATCGAAATCACTGACTTATAACATTTTATTTCAAACTAAAGATATACTGCAGTTTAATTCCTTTTGATGTTGTTATATGAACGAGATCAGTTGTAGTATATTAAAAAATGTTTTCATTCAACTTTCTTTTCAGCAAATGTTTTTTTAATTTTTTTTCAATGGCTTCAAGTTCGTTACATTACAGCTGTTCTGATTCAAACATTACATTTGTGATTTTTATGTAATACAAATGCAGGTTATTCGTTATTAATGTTAAATATTTTATATTTAAAAAGATGTGTGTATACACACAATTGAATGTAGGTGAAAGCACGTCTAAGTTATAAACCTGGAATCTATAATGACTTCTTCTCTATAAGTCTACGTGCATTTTTATTTGAAATTTATACCACGTTGTCATACAAATCAACTAATTTCAAAAACTATTTATGTATTAGTAGCCTCTAAAATACGCTTTGTTGTGATTGAAATGCCATTTTAAATAGTAAAAGTATTTATAAAATGTAACAAACGGCCATAAATCACGTGTTAAACCGGCTTGAATAATGAAGCATTACTTTTAAATCAATTTGATCCACAAATAGCTGTCAATCAAAGGTTTAGTTCTGTATTTAACAATTTAAGGTCCTACAATACGACAAAATCAAATATCACTCAAAATCGGTGTAATTAATCATTTGATAACAACAACTTCCGTTGCAACAACACATTGGAGCGAGAAAGAATTTGTTTTATTATTATCCTGGTATCTTTGATGAGTTTTAATCCATATTATCCTCAATCACCTGCTAAATCTGCAAGGATAACTTATGCATAATAATCATTTTGTCGTTTGTAATAACTCTTTGACAAATGATATATTTGTGTAACAGTTTATGCAAAGAGGAGCAACACATACATAGAGCAAGTCACTGCTCAATATTTTAGTGCATACGAGTTTTAATCCGTGGTCTCTTGTTCATGTCGCCTCTCTTGGTTGTAAGATAACACAAACTAAGTAAAATCGCATTAACTACAATTCAAATTTAGGTACAATCAACTCGTGTTGTTTTAAGGTTTATGACCCTTCTGTAGCCATTTTTGTACGAACTTTTAAAACTTCAATTGTATCAAAACTACAGATATAATGAATAATAGAGATAGGCCATTTTGTACATTTTCCATGTATTTTCTATAAAAATCTTGATTTATTTGCCACAAAGTCCTCTTTTTCTATTAAATCCAATGAAACAGTAAAAAATAATTCTTTGCATCAAGTTTCCTCTTGGAATATGTAAAAAATGGCCTATCTTTATTATTCATTGTATCTGTAGTTTTGATACAATTGAAGTTTGAAAAGTTTGTACAACAATGGCTACAGGAGAGCTCATAAACCTTAAGTGTTGTTCTATCTTACAAACAAGAATTTGATCAACAAACTGATATTATTACATATGACTATATATAGGAATACCATTCATAACTAACTTTCCATAACATTTCCGTTCATACTTTACATATGTTTTAGAATCATAAGTGCCAATTCAAGCAAAATTGAAATTGGATGCATTTATTATACGTTCAATTTTGTCATACAGCTTTTTACGCATTCAAGTATTTCTATAGATTTCTCTTTCAAATGTTTGGGTTTGAGCGTGTCTGCTTAATGTTAAACCAGACAATACAATAAGTTTTAAAGGCAAATTCAAGACATTTGGATGGACGTGAAGTAGTAGGATAGCGTTCAATTCGTTTCTGTTATATATACTAGTTTAACATTCAGCTAACATGTTTGACTTGTATGTATGTTAACCAAACATAAAAAGATCTAATGGTACTGGTATACACAATTAATGATTTGAATACTAATAACATATGCTCATTAAATCTGAGACAAACAATTTTATTCCAATATAACCGGGAGTACTTTTTTGTGCTTAAAATATCCTGATTAAAATACATTTGAAAATACCCTTGTGGTTATTTATGCAGTTATTTAGTACACGGAAACAGTACGTACTTTAAAAACTTTGAGGGGAAATTCTAGCCACTTGATTGGATGATCAGTTGTTCTAAATGTTGTCCGGTAAGTAAAATGACCCTATATGATATGTTGACAAAGACATAATTGAATGCAAGATGTGAAAATAAACTCATTCCAGATACAAGCCTTAAAATGTTGTACGCAAAAAAGTCACATCAGTGACGCTGAAATAAAAAATATATAAAAGGTCAATAAAATAACATACTATTTTTCAGAGCATAAAAATTCCTACATTCCGATTCCTCCTCACCAAAATACAGTTCAGCTAATCTTTACCCGTCGGTAGTAAACCGTTATTTTTTTCATTAGTTTAAAGTTTTGTACACTGTAATTTTATAATGATGACCATATAAAAAGAAGAAAAAAACAGCAAAAGTCCCTTGACAAATGGCATATCAAAAAGCTTAAACTTATTAAATGAATTGAAAACAAATGTCATATTCTTAACTTGGTACAGACATTTTGTTACGTAGACAATTGTGGATTAAACCTGGTTATATAGAGACATTGAAATTAATCTCAACACAGATGTGCTTACACTCGCGGAGAAAACCGCTACCAGCAGTGACATTGACCAATAGGCTGTAAATAAACTCATTCTATATATCACTTAAGTTTTGTCAACGAAAGTCTCATTAGTGACTCTCGAGTCAAAAACAGGTAGAAGGCCACATCCTAGACTTACTGTTATATAACCTGTAGTGTCATGTCAGTTAACTGTAGTAGTCTGTTGTTATTTAAGTATAATTGTCATTTTGTTTATTTTCTTTGGTTACATCTTCTGACACCAGACTTGGACTTCTCTTGAATTGAATTTTAAATGTACGTATTGTTATGCGTTTACATTGGCTAGAGGTATAGGGAGAGGGTTGAGATCTCATAAACATTTTTAACCCCGCCGCAATTTTGTGCCTGTCCCAAGTCAGGAGCCTCTGGTCTATGTTAGTCTTGTATTATTTTAATTTTAGTTTCTTGTGTACAATTTGGAAATTAGAATGGCGTTCATTATCACTAAACTAGCATATATTTGTTTAGGGGCCAGCTAAAGGACGCCTCCGGGTGCGGGAATTTCTCGTTACATTGAAGACCTGTTGGTGACCTTCTGCTGTTGTTTTTGCTATGTTCGGGTTGTTGTCTCCTTGATACACTCCCCATTTCCATTCTTAATTTTATTAATATTAAATCACGACTTTCCATGACATTGCACACATATTTGCATATTTCAAAATCTCTTCCGTAGCTAATTAGTGTCTTTTATTTTTTGTCCTGTCCAATTGACAGTTACTCTATATATCTTCAGGGTTAATATATTCTCAGTGTAACGATTACGTATTAATGGATATCTTGATAAATTTATGCTAAGTGTAAATATGATATATTTCTAGTATGATACTTGTCTAAGCAAGTAAAATGACACCACGGGTTATATTGATACAGAAGACATAATTAGGAAAGCCAACAAGTACACACTATAGAAGTGTAAGCATCCTTAACAAATCATTCCTTAGGAAACTTTAAATGCCATCAATACGCATCAACGTGCTGTTCACAACTGACAAAACTGGGCAATAGATTTATAATTAGATCAAGCGGGGCTATTTAATTCTAATACGTGACGGATTGTAGCCGGATTTACCAATAAAATCAAACCTTATCGGTATTAGAAACGACATATTTATGTGACTTGCAGGTATTTATAATCATAAAACAAGTGAGTTCTCATATATATTTACATTAGTTTTACAGGAAGAACAGAAGGTATGGGATAAAAGACACCAACAAGTACTAGACATAGTGAAGTCAACCAACTGTCTTTCATACAGTCACATTTTGCATATTTAAATCTATCCTCGATGGTACATGATTGCCTACTTATATTCAATTGTACATAAAAAGGGTGAAAAACAGTATTTTATATAGTATTGTTCTTTTATTTGAATATATGTTTGGTCATATAAAATATAATTGATAACATCAAGAATATGCATACATTTCAGAAAGGTTTTTTGTCGTACCAGTAACTAAATGATATAAACCATCAAACCATTTTTTACCATGCACCACTAGTGTTATTTATCTTGCCTGGTTTTACGACAGTGCTTTTCATAAGACATTTCCTGTTTCCCAGGTCTCAATCATGGATAAAACCCCACCCATTTACAACATTCACTTTACGAACTTCATAATATATTTGTACCTAAATAGTCGAATTACATGGTACATGATCGTTAAGCTTTTATACAGATTTATGTAAATCTGTGAGAAAAATAGTAGTTTTATATAAAAGTAAAATGTTTTATTTTGGTTTAAAAATATCAAATGTCGATTAGAATTGTTTTGGGTGTTACATACACGTGCATGTTATACACGAACCATTAGATCACTCTTGGTACAATGAAATTTATATCATAGGATGATAAAAAAAGTTTCGCATGACATCTCTACTTTTATAACAGGTTTATTACAAGTTCACAAAAACATTTGCAAGGATCTTTTATGACTTTTCATATATTGCAGTGATATGTTTTATTGCATAACTAGTTATGTTATTTCGATTTAATTAGTTTTCCGAATTCGTGCTACAAATGCATTTGAACAATTTTTACAGCATAATTTTAAAAGAAATATAATAAATGTATTAAATATACTGGTTATTTCAAACATTCAAAATATTTAGTACATTTTATATCATAATATTCTATACGGGACAAACACTTAAAAAAATTGCATATAAAATGCTGTGCTTCAAGCTCATTCAAATATGTCCGATAGAGCATTACTGCCTAGTTAAAATGCCGAATGATTCTATTGAAGCGATATCTAAACACTTTTTACTTTATTTTCTAAAATTGCAGTTGAAATTATTCTAAATATCCAACTGCTTATACCAAAATTGACCTCTGATGAATTGGATTAATCTATGACTATCCTTTTTTATCAAACTATTAGTTTTAACAGTGCTACGTTTTTGAATTACTGTCAAGCCAGCTACTTTGATATTATGTACAAATGATGTAGATTAAACGCGTGCGTCTTACGTATCAAATTGTAAGCTTGGTAACTTGGATAACTATTAACACGACTGGTTTGATGCCACTGCTAGTGGACGTTTATTCCCTCCTTGTATCATCAGCCCAGTAGTAAGCTCTTTAGTGGTGTCATGCATATCAATTATATGGTCATCTTTTTAAAAACTAACTGATTGAAAAAGTATGAATTAGTCTAAATACTATATATTTTCTTATCCTAGGCGTAGACTATTTAACACAACGTTTTGGAATTTTGGTCTCAATGCTGATCAAAGTTGTATACAATTTATAACTATTTTGATCTGAGCGTCACTGATGAGTCGTAAACGCGTATGATGAGAACGAAACGCCTGTCTGGCGTATCAACTTATAAGCCTGGTACCTTTGTTAGCTATTTCACATGTTTAGGTTTAAGCGTTTCAAATGAAAGTAAAACAAGAAAAAATGCATGAAATTTATATGGAATACAGATTGTTTTGGTTTGTTTCCAAACATACTTTGTATTTTCTGTGTTTTTTTTTTAAATTTGTGATAACTGGTGAGTATTTCTGACGAAACAGGCTTCTGATGCACACAATTATTAGTGATCAGAATTATTTACTACGTTTTGAGTTCTGGCTATTTAGACTAATTACTCCCAGTGTTTCCGTTTGTCTTAAGTTATCAGTAGTTATTACTTACAAATGTATTTACCAGTTAATAAAAGCACACTTAAGTGTATTATATAAGGACAACATCCATATAATATATAGTAGTTATATTTATTTTACTATAAACTTCTTACCTGTATAATGATTTACTCCTATGTGAAAAGGATTGATAATAAACATTTGGTGAACAGCATCAATTACACATTTATACTCATTTAAATGCATTAGATAGCTAGGTAATAACCTTTCAATGAGACACATATAATTTGTTTCGTCAAAAGATATTTATTATGAATAACGAATGGATTTGATTATTGTGTTTCTGGTATTATTGAATAAAGAAGATTTCTAACCACATTTCAGTATCATAGGGAAATGTACATGTATTTATTTATGATATGCGGGGAGGTGGAACTTTGAATTCAGCAGCTTGTATAAATCTTTGTGAATAATATGTGATAAATGTCCTCTGTCACATCCTAATTTATTGTGATGCTTCTAAGAATGTAGAAGATGCTTGATGTGGATATGTTATATCGTGTGTAATTTTACAGCACACGTTTGGTCTATATAGTCCAAAGAGTGACAACAGATACCAAAGGGACAGTCAAACTCATAAATCGAAAATAAACTGACAACGCCATCGCTAAAAATAAAAAAAACAAACAGACAAATAATAGAACACAAGAAACAACATAGAAAATTTCAGACTGAGCAACACTAAACCCACCAAAACTGGTGTGACCTCAGGTGCTCTAAAACCCAAGCGGTGAATTGTGTTTACATAGAAAGGTCTAGAGTTCTCTGGTTTTTTTAAAAGTGAGTCGTTTGATTGGTGCAGCTTAATGTCTGTTGTACAGTGACACATATTTGATGAGTTCGAAATCCGTACATGTTATAGTAGGTTCGACACCGACACATATGTTTATAGAGTCCGAAGTTTGTTGGTTTAATCCACAAACTGCAGCTTCCTACATAAAAGAAACTCGCTGTCATGATAAAGCCAAAAGTATTGAAAACAATCAATTTCTCAATTCAATTTTGCATACGTAATAAAAATATACTCTTTTGCGCGAATTTATTTAAAAAAAACATAATTGAAAATAAAAATTACAGAAAAAAAAACAAGCAACTCTTTTGCCACATTTATGCTTAAAATTTTCCCAATTTTATCTTTAAATTCTATATCTTACTTTTAATAGGATGCCATTTCAAAATGAAATAGCTACGTGATCTACTTATGTAGATATATTTCTGAATTATCTTTTATCAGGTTCATCTGAGACTAAAATAGACCTTCAAAACACTAGAACCGTAGTTATAAGTATATATAAGTTATAAGTATAACTGCGACACACGCCATGTTGAAATATTTGCAGGCTCGGGTTTACAACATTTCATTAATAAAATACGTTGTACAACATTTCTGTTTGAATTAAATAGTGAAATATAAAAAACAACTTTTTAATTATGAAATATTAATTAAAAGAATACGATATTCCTTTGTTTGTGTCACTGAGTTGTGATAAATACATTGATAACTCTTTCATCTTACATCCATATCCATGTTCGAATAATTTAGATAATTAAAGATCAGCTGATTATTATATAATAAGTAAATAATAAATAATTATGTATGATTACATTTTGTTGTATCATTTGTAATATTAACGTACATATTTTAACAGGTTAGTTTATACATCGGACAATTTGCAACACGTTTATTGATTATCTCGTATGTGATAACGAGGTCATAACATATTTTCATACACCAATGTACATTTGTACCTGTTGTAATCATGTGGTCATATGTAACATATTCCCATGTCCGTTATGGCTTTAAAATACCAGATGAAATGAAATCACCAGCAACGGGCGTTTATTAATATTGATAGCTAATGAATGTCATTTGTTACATAATTTGTTTCAAAATTCAAAACATGTATTTGCATTATCAACTTTCTTTTATAACGTATTGAAAAGATACAGCTTACCATCTTTAATTTTATTCGACGTTGAACAATCTGATACAAATTATGACAATTCCAAATGTTTGGTACGAACTATGGCACTATAATCTAATTTTGGATGTAAATAAAGGCAACAGTAGTATACCGCTGTTCAAAACTCATAAATCCATGGACAAAAAACAAAATCGGGGTAACAAACTAAAACCGAGGGAAACGCATTTAATATAAGAGAACAACGACACAACACCGAAACGCAACACACACAGTAACAGACCAAGTAACGCGTCTCCTGATTGACTGACGTTATTTTGTTATGAGCCCATAGATATAATTCAGTCATGTGACCGTGACGTCATCAACGTTTTGTCATGGTTTTCTACGGTTTAAAATAGAATTTAGAGTTAAATTATAAGAAATGACTGGAATATTTTTTCTGTCTATTCGAAATTACATGACAAATGTGGTGCACACTGTTAAATAACCCGCAACGCGCGTTTTTCAGTGTGCACTATTTTTTTATGTTATTTCTTCATAGACAGACAAAAATATAACAGTCATTCCTTAAATATTTTTTAAAACATCTAATCACTTCAACAACCGCTGTCATACTCAACGTTAGAGTATTGTGCATGCTCTGGTAATGTTATCTTATTGTCTTTCTAACAAACGTTTTAATAATATTTTTTCATTTTCCAGACATTTTCACCGATTAATAAATATCTGTTTTATTAAACTTAGTTTGATGAATGTATTTATTCTTACAAGCAATTTGAGAGTTATCAATGTCAAAAGAAATAAAATCCTTAAATATCTATAAATTGGTATCAACATTCTAAATGCTATATAGACATGATAAACTGCGTGTGTATATTTTTAGGCCTTTTGGCTTATTAGTTTTAATGGTCGTATCGTGGCAATTGTTTTTGAAGACTTTTTGATGTAGACGATAAATGTTATGTGCAAAAACATAATTTAAAGTTATTCTGAAACTTCTAATGGTGTAGTGCGCAGCAAAATAAGCAAAAAACAAACACAAAAATTATGTCAATTTTGTGAATCAAATCAAGAATCCATTATAATACATTAGATACATACATGTATGAAAATATGTGATATGAAATCTAATGAGGCAACTGCCCATTCAAGTCACAAAAGTATTGATTTGATAACAACACAACGCAATGAATGTACTGAAAATGTTAAAAAAAAAAATACAACAGAGGGGCAGTTAATAGATATACATACATTTTTATTACAAGAATACGAAATTTAAAAAAAGATGGATTGAAATACTCTCAACATGATTCCTCTAATTTCAAAATCCAATTTTAAATGAAAAAAATACGCAACAAGATTCAAATATATCAGGTAATGCATGATTGAGACACAACATCGGGTGCGGGATGTTCTTTCTTCTTTGAAGACCAATAAGTGCTGTTATATGTTCGTTGGTCGGATTGCTGTCTCATAGACATATTCCCATTGTCATTTTAAACTTTAAAATGGTTTCGAGATGTATTTAATAACCTTTACATTAGTTTTCGTAAGTTTCCAATGTTAAGTATTTAGAGAAACAACATTGTGAAGGCAGATTATGGTTAACGGATTAATTGTTTCAAAATAAAAATTTGAATATAAAGAGACGATTTGGAGTTTTTAAAAAAATATATATATCATTTTCGTTTCAATAATTGTGCTTTTTTCAAAGACTTATGGGTAATTTATATTGGTAACTGACATTAGTATCATTATGACCTCAGTAATTTTCGCCTATATTATGAATTGTGCTAAAAGGTTATTTGAAATTAATGTAGCTATATTTGGTTAAAATTCTCTGACTATTGTATCTATCCTTGACAATCCTTACATGTCAGAAATAAATGTTGAAGTTTACATGTCAACACGTACTAATAATTGCAATGACACAGAGACAAATATCTATCAAAACATTTAGCTAAAGTACAACCATGGACTTCATGCAGATTTTGTTTGTTACATGTCTTCCTGATCTATCTTCCACAGATACACGCTATTTGGAATTTTGCGCTGATTGACCGGAGAATCTTTGACACCAAAACTATTGACCTCATACCATAATTACTTTTACATTGTGGCATCAAATAATTGTGTATCATGACGTCAAAATATTACAGGAACTTTTGTGAAGTCCAGTAATGCCGGACAAATAGGTTATCATGGAAGTAATAAGAATTGGGTACTTTTATTAGTATTTACCAGAATAAAAAATAATGCCAAAATACGAAATCAAGGGTTTATTCAAAACTTGAAAGTCCATAACTATTGATAAAATTAAACGGTATTAACCAACAGAATGGAAAACGTTTATATTTTTGACTAAATACAAACATTTTCCACAGACAGTGTAGGGTTAAATCTGGTTTAACGGATAGCGTAACATACCACCTGAATAACAGTTCCGCAAAGTGGAAAGGGATTAATATAGTTGCAAAACTTGTTTCCCAATCCACTATAAATAAATATGTTTAAACTTAACAGTTGTCTATTCTTCATTTTAATTGAAGTATATATGGGTAACCTAAACAGAAATAACTGGTTGATGTGAGACTAAGCTAGTTCAGCAGACCAAAACTGTGTAAATAACAACATTACAGACAAAAAACGCAACTGACAAAAAATTCAAGTAAACGTAAAAATAATATTAACATAGCCGAAAAAAAAAACTGTACTTAATAGTGAATTTTTCAAAGACATATTCAAAAAAGTTTTCAATTATCTCTGTTCTGTCTTTTTCTTCACATTTTATCTGATATCTTCGTTATTTATTTTGACCCTTTTGCCTCTGATCTATTAACTGCATCCAAGCTCTTTATGTTGCCTGATTTTTATTCAGATTTACTTGAATAAATATACTATTAGTGAAATGGAATACGGAAATATGATATATTTTCATTTCGAAAATTGGCACTACAGTAAAATATTGATATTTGTCGTGAATCATTTACAATGCAAGAAGAAAAGTACGCAAATAGTTGCATTTAACGCACTTTCCTATATTAACATTTGTCAGAAAAAACATATAGTTTGGAATACAGAAGACTTATTAGTACATTTGCATTGGGGAAACAGTAAATAACAAGCAATTTATTTCCTTAACTTGTGCAGTTTCATACTCGTTTGACAAACTTAATGCATTGTCTTGTGGGTTGCCTTACATTCTTTTCGCGTAGGCTGTTCATTTTTGTTTCTCAAAATTTCCGATGTGCCTAATTATTGAAATTTGAAAATAACGTAAAGACTTATGCTATACATATAAAGGATACTATATGAAGGGCAATAGTTTACCCTCGAATAGTTGGATAATGAAAAATACACACAACACAGTTTCTAAATAAAAAAAATAACTAGTCAAGATTGTTATAAAATGGCATATATCTTATGAACCTCATCAGTAGAATGACACTCTTATTGATTAAAATTGTGTAACATATCATAAAGAATGAGGAAAAATTGGAAAATTCGTATTTTTTGGTTTTGTTTAACTGATAGAAGCGTTTAAGATGTCATTAATAAAATAAGAATTATTTAGACACGAGTTAAATGATAATGAGACACTAAAGATTCATTTGAAAAAACGGAAATCGGAACGATATAATACAAAATGATGATAATAACAATAACAATTAAAATAATCATATAAACATAACGTTAAAGTTACCAATAATGATAATAATAATATACAAATATAGTCTTTGTACGAGGTCGATACAAGGATATATTGACCTGAAAGAAGTTTATTGACTGAGGACGAAGTCCGAGGTCGATATACTTCTTTGGGTCGATATATCCTGTAGTGACCTCATACAAAGGCTTTATTTGTTAAATTATTAATTTCCAACCAAATTTGTATGAAAATCGTCATTTCGGTTTGTTGGAATTATATAGATATTGCATTGTCTCCTTGACAATAACAACATATTAGTTGTCATTTCATGTATATGTATTTGAAAAAAAATATTTCGTCAAATAATCGATCACAGATATCATGTGTTTCAAAACGTTAAACAATATCCTGAAATTCATTACATGACGTCACAAAGTATATCGGTTTTTAGATATTCCAAAAATAACCGTGCGATATGCTTTTTGCCGGTCAATATGCATTTTACTATCCGCCGTTTTCTCTCTACCTCCGAAAATATAATTTAACATGTGACTATCCCTAAACGAATCAAATTTGTTAAAATATACGAATAATAATATTACAAATTATACATAAGGAAACAGCTCGAAATAGTTGTTCTTATACTGTTGAAATTTTTGAAATAAAATGATTAAGTTAAGTAAAACACAATGCATTTGCGATCTTCAAATAAACTCATCTTAGATACAAGGATTAAATATCCATGTCAACGTCAGAAGCGCGTTTCGTCTAAAAAAAGACTCAGTGACGCTCGAATTAAAAATTTGTTTAAAATGCCAACAGCATGTCACAGTACAAAATTTTTATTCTGCTTGAACTTTACATGTAAACAGGATAAATGTTTAAGCGTTATATCCACAACAGAGGATCAGTTTAATCAAGTGACTGAAACACATCAACACTTTTTAAGCTTTGCATCACATTATAAAAAAGCATAAACACATGTTCAAATGTAAATGTTCAACAAACCGCTACATGAAAAGACAAATAAAATCTACCTTATCCAAACAATAATGGCATAAACGGGGCATATTTGATGTGAAACAATGTTTAAAGATACCCAAAAATTAAGTTAAAAAGGACAAGTGAAAAAAATGTTTATTCAACTATATTTGTGAACATCTTAATTCAATGCGTTGATTTTTGCGTCCCATAAGGGTAATTAAAAAAAGATTTTTGCGAAAATTGAAAAATTCGGCTATATTTCAAACAAAATTTGGGAAAGTAACAATATACTGTATCCATATATATGGACATTGCACAATTATGATCATTTCATATAAAAAAGAAATAGGTATTACGGTATTTCTGCACTTTAATTCCGAAACTATTAAACTTATAAAAGTCGATACACCTTGCTGCACATGCATGCATTTGGTAATTTGTTTTTTTGTTTTGAATCTGCATAATATATATGTCATGAATGATTCTTCATTCGCGAGTTGAACCGTGGTGTTTATCTTAATTGACCATAAAAGGACCCTGTTGAGTCTTTTTGTGGACAAAACGTGCGTCTGGTCGAAAAAACAAAATTTCAATGTTGGTATCTTTGTTGACTTTATTTACTATAGCTTTATATATGGACATTTCACAATTTCTAAAATATCATATGAAAACAGGAAAGTTTCTAAGAGATAATCATTTTGATAGCGCAGGAAAAAACCGGAAGACGTGGCAATTCAAATGATAAATTTAAATGAGGTATAAAAATAGTTTTTCTACGAGCGTTCCCAAAGCTTAATTTCCCGAATAAACATTTAAGGATGTGAACCAAATTACATATACAAATGTATCAATTGACTGAATCATGAAAAAAGCACCCTACCTTCTAGAGTTAGTCCAGCTATTACACAACATAAACAGTTACAGCGTATACTTTTAAAACTACATCAATTATATAGTTATACCGATTTAGTTGTACATGTCATGCATACAACCTGCATGAATTTACCAGTGAAATTCAATATCCAAAAGTTCAACGATAATTTCATTGTACTCTTAGTTTTAAGATTTGACGCATCTTTTACCAACGTGCTGTTTCACGAGTCCATCATCTATCAAATATTGACGTTAACAACACACGAGTTCAATGTCAATTAATTAATAGCGCAAAGTTTATATAATTCAATCATAAATTATCAATGGTATTTGTCGGGTCGTTGTAGTTGTATAGGTCAGTCTTGACACATAATTTTTCATCATTAAGACGTATTTTATCACCAATGAAGCAGATGGTTAGAGAATCCAATATCTCAAGTATTTATTTATTGTTTATTCGATAATTAATGGGTTGTAACGTTAACAAAAGACATTTTAATGAAAATATAATTGTAACAACATCATTATGGATAATTGAACGTAATTTTTGTATTCAGAGGGAATTGATACACAGATTGGATTAGTGAATGTTAAATGTCTAGCAGGAAATACTACATGTATATATTTAAAGCTTGTTATAGAAAACTCCAAACAATTTCGTTTGAAACTGTGACATGCTAGTTTAAACGTTTTGATCCCTACTTAATAGTCTTTTCTTAAAAAAAATAATATGTCGTTTTCTTATATCGATGTGCCGATATAAAATGTTCACAGAACGGATACAAATATTCATAATAATGTCACAGAAGATCAAGAAAAAATGCAACATGAGCTGACTGTATAACATTGACATTGATTGTATTTCTAGTCTAAAAAAGTTCACCAGAAGGTACCAAGAACTTGTTGATAAATATTCCGTATCAACTTCACAAATAATACAAGATGGTCTTGAAGTATAGATTTTGCGTACTGACAATGGTTATCATCTTAATTACGTGTTTAAGTATTCTTTTATTTGTCTTTATTAATATTAATTTTACTGTCAAGTCAGTTTTTTTAGATATTCATTTGAAGTGACTCTGTGCGTTTGTAAAACATCATACTTTGAACGACAAAATTATTTTATTCAATAATACTACTTTTTCTGTTAAGTCTGTTTTTATGATATACATTTGACGTAAAACTGTACTTATGTATCCCGTCATACTTTGAACCATACAATTATTTTATTTATTATTATTACTTTTACTGCTAATAGATAAAGGAAGGTAAGTCTGTTTTTTGTTATATCTACTTAACGTGACTCTGCATTTATGTATGTCGTCGTACTTTGAACGACAAAATTATTGTATGTCTACCTGTACGAATTTCAAACACGCAATTTTACATCAGTACTGAAAACCTTCCATCCTTTACGGGTAGTCTTTAAATAGAGAAATAAATGTTAAATTTGATGTATGCTTTTTTGTGCTTCTTCGTTACATTTGTTGTTTTTACATTGATTAAGATGATAACACAATATTTACTGCTGTACACCTATTTTTGACATTTTTACTCTTTGAGTATGTTTGTTTTGTTCATGCATCGTTGACAATGTAATGTAATTTGATGCGACTGTCATACAAGTGAGAAGTTTAGCTAGCTATAAAACCATGTTTAATCTACCATTTTCTACATAAGAAAATGCCTGCACCAAGTCAGGAATATGACAGTTGTTATCCATTCGTTTGATGTGTTTGAGATTTTGATTTTGCCATTTGATTATGACTTATATATAGAAATTGACTATGAGGGTATGTGGAAAACAAAACTTTACGACAGAAGAGATGATTTCAGCTTCCAAATTGTGTGAATTTTCATTTTCAAACCAAGGGTTCCAAATTGTGAAGTTGAAATCATCACTTTGTAAATTTTACGAACGCCATCACGATTTGGTTTACCGTTATGGAATATCCGTTTCACAGATGATATCGGATATGTTCCTTATGTCGTACATTGTACCTACAATCCCGTTCCCTTTTCACGACTGTGGCCTACCAAATTAGACTAGGTACCCCTGTTTGTGACATTTTTACCTATTGTTTTTGTTTGTTTTGTTCACGCATCGTTGTCAATATAATGGAAATTGATGCGACTGTCATACAAGTGAGAGGTTAAGCTAGCTTTAAAACCAGGTTCAATCCACCATTTTCTACATTAGAAAATGCCTGTACCAAGTCAGGAATATGACAGTTGTTATCCATTTGTTTGATGTGTTTGAACTTTTGATTTTGGCCTTTTGATTTTGGACTTTCTTTTTGAATTTTCCTCGGAGTTCAGTATTTTTGTGTTTTTACTTTTTGCTTTGCTAATTTTATTCTGATTGAGGCTAGCTATATCAGTTTGTTATCAATTCATGGTTTTGTTTAGTAAAGAACATCAAGTATGTTCCCGGATTTAATAAATACATTTTAGCATTTATATTTGAAAATGTACGTAACCCCTTTTCTATCTCTTTTTGTAAATGTTTCAGCAAGTTAGGGGTAGTAAAACAAAAGTACAAATCCAAGCTATATTACATGTTTAACACACCTTAATTTATTATTTTTACAAATCCTAGAGAGTAGGAATCATAAAAAACAATAGCACAGAACAAAAGAATACACCAACCAATTACTTCCCACCACTAGACATACACATAAACGAACAACATATGAACGAACTAGTCGGGCCTGTCATAGGCATAACGTGTAAACATTATGTACACTTAGTTAAAAAATTGTTAATCTTGTTCTAAGTTTAATTGTTTTAGCAAAATTTGGACCGTTATTTTTTATTGTTTAAAATGTTGCCATGCTGGGGTATTAATGTGAAGATATATACAAATAGCTTTTCGTGATAACTATCCTTGTTCAGTTGGTCTCTCGGGAAAAATAATACAACAAATTCTTCCTATTATATTGTTTGTACATAACAAGTGGTGTAGTAAGCAAGTAGTTTCAGACTGATTGAAATATTCCGTCAAACGTGTCCAACATAACATCATTTCAACCTAGAAACACAGCAAACAAAAACAAAAAGGTCACACGAACCCTTACAATTACGACTAATCACAAATCAAAGTATATCATCATGTATGAAAGTGAATGAAATGAAGAGTCTTTAATCAACTCTGGCTTTTCGTTTACTGAGATACAAATCCCAAATGCTACTGCAGTTTAACAGATTAAATTATTGATTATATTACCACAACGTTATCACAAATTTCAATAAACTTTCAGAAAAAATCAAGGAAAGAACGATGTATCTTATTAAATCATCTGTTTAGAGTAAATGTACTGTGTAACGTTCAGCAGTTGCAAAGTAAATTTTGTTCAAAGTATACGCCCATAAAATACCCCTACATAAATGCATTTAAAACAAAGACAAAAACAAATGCTGTATTAACACACATCATATTTGGCTTTCAATGAATTCGCAAGAAAACACATGATAAAAACTTCAAAGGAGCCTGTTTTGGTTTTCTAAAAAGTAAAATTACAAAAAACATCCGATGAAAATTCAAAACGGTAAGTCCCTAAAAAAGGCAAAATCAAAAGCTCAAACATATCAAACAAAAGGATAACAACTGTTATATTTTGGATTTGGTACAGATATTTCCTTATGTAGAAAATGGTGGATTGAATCTGGTTTTATAGCTAGCTAAACATCTCACTTGTATGAAAACGAATTGTAAACAAACAGACATAAAAGATAGTAATGTAAAAAAAACAGCAGTCAACATTGTGTTATAATCTAACATGCTTGCTGATTAATTGGATACAATGGATTAAGAGTAATAAGTGGAAATACGGGTATGTGAATCCAGACAATCCGAGCAATATTTTCTTTGTGAGATGTTTCTATTTATTATTGTTTTCAAGATAAAAGACAAATAAATCCTTATGCAAAGCATCTAATTTCTTGTCCGGCTTTGGCGAAACTGTTTGTCCTTTTTGGTTAAAAGTTTTCGCTCTCTTTATTAAGCTTTGGATTTTTAACTATTTTGGCATCGAGCATGAGGGGTAACCTAAAGGCTTTTGTTTTATTAAAAATTACACTTCTAAATAACACAGAACTTCACATGGCACTATTAGTCAATTTAGAATTTTACATGTTTCAAGTGGGATTAGGTTTAATCAGTCATGATGTACTATTGTTTAGCTATTCATATGGTTTCTTCATTTCATCCGCTATTTAATATTGATAAAACAAGAACTACATCCAGATTAACTTGTTTTGAAGATTACTGATCCATAATCCATCATGCACATCATTTAGTGAGATAGAAACTGATTTATTTTACAGTCTCAGTGTGGATGATGTAAACCATACGTATATAACAGTTGTACATTTTACTTATGTTGGTTTAATCGCCCTCGTAGTACTATTAAAATATCATTAACAGAAACTACAAAGAACAAATATCACATCCTTAAATAATTTTATATTAATCTGTTATAATCTTTAGCAGAGTACAGTACTTGCTTTTCGAAAATTCAATATCAAAGGCGACTATGGCTTACGTCGCTGACGATACCGTGACTGACAAACGTTCCGCGAGAGTCTAGACTCTTTATCAAATTCAGTTGTAATCATCTGATGCAAGTTAAGTTTTGTTTTTATGGGTTTCTTAATGCTAAATCTGCAGAATGCTAGACGATGGTGCTGTGTGTTATCAAGAGACTTATGAATAGCTGTTGCCACGACCAAAGAAGCACTTTCGTTGGATTACCTATAACCACAATAATTGCCTTCGGAAATACCTGTACTCAGTAAAAAATATCTGTCACATTTTATGAATTTTCCCTAAGTAAAATTGCCATGGAGTTATATATTTTTGTTTCTGCTGTTCCCGGAATAGATGCCTAATTAAGCTTTAATTTCCGTAGTGTATTCGATTTCTTAAGAGAGTTGAAAACGTTTAGTACGTCAAATAGAAATCATATTTATATGCAAAAGTAAACGTCATCCAATAACTTGATTGCGTGTTAAATGAATTGAAAATTGGGTTACGTAAAGTAAAATCATATTAAAAAACTGTCAGTCAGTAACGTGATCGCTATCATTTGTCCTTGATCAATAAGTAGGATTTTACACCATAGTTTATAAAATCACAGATAAATTTAACATCACCCCAACATCATTCCAGTTTGTTTTTGACGGGACGGAGATTAGGTATAATCTATGATCGACGTTTATTTTCAGAGTGGTTGACAATTTACATGTCAACTAGAACCACTAGATATATATTATATATATCGATTTGACGTTCGGTTTATACCATATTTAACATTGGAAGGGGCACGCTTAATCAAATTGCTTTTTAATAATTCTAAGCTCGGATAACTTTGTAAGTATTGTATTCGAATTACCGTTTTTAACTTGTCTTTTGTTATAATGAAACACACTAGGACACCTGTTTGCAAGTTTTTAATTTTGTTTTACTGATATTAAGTAGTCAAAGAAATCAACACGTGTAAATCTTGAGAGACTATACTTGATATTGAATCGTCAGGTTTCTTTGCATAGATATATAGTTACTAGAAAATGATTTCTTTTCTTCTAAAGGTGGTCACGTAGCTATATTCAGGAAGAACCATCGATTGTATATACATTTGTTAGTCCTTTGTTAGTCTTGTATGATTTTAAAATTTAGTTTCTTGTGTATAATTCGGAGTTTAGTATGACGTCCATTATCACTGTACTATTATGCATATTTTTAGGGGCCAGCTGAAGGACACCTACGGGTGCGGGAATTCTCGCTACATTGAAGACCCATTGGTTGCCTTTGGTTGTTGTCTGCTCTATGGTCGGGTGGTTGTCGCTTTGACATATTCACCATTTCCTATCCCAATTTTATGTATAGTTCACGGACAAAAAAAACTTATATCCTATTCAAATTTGTAACATTTCAATTAATGTCTGTGGTTGTTATATTTTTTTGTGAATATCAAAGCTTTATAAGAGAGGCAAGGAAAGAACACTCTACGTCATTATTTTAAATGCTATGAATCAACTTCAAAAACTGCTCATCTTGAAATAATTGACACAATATCATGGGAAGATACCCTGTAATGTCATATTATAGATTCCATGTTACACACTATAACGACGATCTCACCTGGTTTAGTGCGTTTGTTTTTACGATAATTACAAGAAATAAACACCCATGTGCGTTATCAATTAGTAAAACAGCGTAGTTTTACACTTCTAAGTCAATAATACTGGATTATCGAAATCATCATTTTTTTTATTTGTCTACGAACTTGAATTCCTTGACGGGATTAGATTGGTTATACAAATGGGCTTTTAACGGAATGATTTAAAGAAAATATATTGGTCTTATTGGCTGATATATTTTTATAAAGGATTCTTAATTTGGTATTATTATACGCAACGAGAAAAGCTTCAATTGATTACTTGGAGTATGATATTTTAAACGGACAGACACTTTCAGCAGTATAACAGATCACGTTTCCTTTTTAACCTTCAAAACATCAAACTATGAGATGTGATAGAAGTGACATGTTCGATGTGTTTTACTTGAATCAAACATTTATGTCGCAAAATTTACTATGAAGTGTATCATAAATGTATTTGGCAGTGCTACTATACAGCTTCTTATGACTTAAGGTCAACTGTTAAACCCGATAAAAAATATTTTACTTTAATACGGACAACATGGTTAAAAGCCATATTAGATTTATCATTGAGCAGACGTTGTTATATAGAGAGAAAATTTTGTTTTGCAGCTTCATAGCTTTACATGTTCCATAAACACAATGAATCAACATAAAAACCTAGGAAAGATGTAGATAGTTACCAAAGGTACCAGGATTGTAATTTAGTACGACAAATAACCCAACCCAATCCCCCTTCCCATCAACCAGGATAACCAATCGCATATCTTTATGTGCCAAATGTTGTTTTTTTTCCGGTTTTCCCGTTTGAATAGTTTTACACTAGTAATTTTGGGGCCCTTTATAGCTTGTTGTTCGGTGTGAGCCAAGGCTCCGTGTTGAAGGCCGTACATTGACTTATAATGGTTTACTTTTTTTCTTTTTTCTTTTAAAATTTTATCTGGATGGAGAGTTGTCTCATTGGCACTCACATCACACCTTCCTATATCTATGTAATAGATTGATTAAACAAGTTAAAAATAGATATTGATAGAATAAAATAAATTTAATATTAATCGGCTAGAAAGTATACGTCCATCGACATGTGACAATCATATTTTAAAGCAGTTACTTATTTCAATATCTTGAAATCTACGTCAAATGTATAAGTAAATTTTGCAATTCATCACTTACATGTACAATGTAGTGAGCAATGTAGTAGTGTCTTCAGTGCCATTTACAGACAACAATAATAAATATCGGATAATCAATTTTAAAGTATTCCATGTGTCTACTGGCTTGTATTATATGGATACAGTTGATTGGTCGAAGTATATAATTTGTCTGTAGATTTAAATGATTTAAGGAACAATATATTGGCTTGGACTTTGTGATTGGTTTTGATTTAGACTCTAATTCTGATAATTTAAGTACTGTGTTCATAAGAGCTCTTGTTGATGTCTTAGACATTGATGTTTACAATAGGACTTTCTTATTCGCTTGATCTAAATCATGAGCGCCATTTATGTGTCTAATGTAGACGAAACACGCGTCTGTTATGCTGAATTATAAGGGTATTATCTTTGATGAGATTTTATTCTAATATAACGGATTAACATACTTACACTTTCAAATTGTTCTAAACTAACATGATTTGCTGGTTTGTTTTAACTTGACATATTTGTCGCACAATCTTACTAGAACTTGTTAATTATGTATAAGATGATACTGCAGTTTAGATCGTAAGTCTGAAGGACATCTACTCAGATGTTCTCATTTAGTAGGAAACCTTGGTGAGCAGTTATTTTCAATAAAAAACTAACCACTTCAGCAGTCCGGAAGCACAGACGTTGCTCTAACGGAACTAGGTCAGAGTTTAACATGATTTATAAGGAGCTTGATCTACATTTCAATTACATGCTAATCAAATTTAATATAACATAACAGAACCAAAAAAAAGAGGACACAGACTTCTATTATTAAGTACAACGGATGTTGGTTATTTTTTCCAATTAGATTGTATCATATTTTCCCTAACTACACATATCATATTGATAAATTGTAAAATTCAAAACCTATACATGTCATATTGATAAATAATAAAATTTAAAACGAGCAATTTATTTTTTTACGTAATTTGGTGTCATCTGCAGCCTTGGATTGTAAAACGCAACAGACAATCGTTACAGGTCTTTATTAAAACACACAAAAAAGAAGTTGAGGTATGATTGCCAATGAGATAACTCTTATAACAGTCTGTTCATATGAAATACGTAAATCGTCAGACAACTGCCTTCTACATTGTGCATGTTTATAACAGAACTAATCGAAATTGAATACGAATGAAAACACTACGATGACCTATATGTGTTAATGTCTGTGTCATTTTGGACTATTGTGGACAGTTGTCTCATTAGCAATCATCTCACATCTTCCTTTTATACTATGTAAATTGAAGCATATACTTTAGGTAAAAGTACAAAGTAAAATCGCAAAAATACCGAACTCCGGGGAAATTCAAAACCGACATTCCCTAATCTAATGGCATATTTGAACGCTCAAACACTTAAAACGAATGGCTAACAATAGTCATATTACTGACTTGTTACTGTCGTTCGGTACAATACAAAAAAGAAATTTCTTAAACAAAAATCTTCGTTGGATTTGTTGGTGATTTATAGTTCTAAAACCCAATAAAGAAAACGATTGAGAGCCACTTTATCAGAACGACCTCATAAATAAAACCAATGTTTCGAAATCAATATAAGTTAAATTTGGCATATACTGCTCCAACTTCAGTGTTTTGAAATGCGTTTATACCAATTGATGTACTCCACTTTACCAAAAATATGACATTCAAGCATGACAAAACCGATTTTTTTTTCCAATTCTGATTTAAAGTATAAACTTTGACGAAGATGGTGCAGGGTTTCGAATTTTATCTAATTCAAATAAAAGAATACAGCAATTTCATTCTATCCATTTGAAAACAAAACAAATTCATTCTTAAAAAATGCATTTATTTTGCATTTGTACTACGCATTCAACAATGATACATGTCAAAATATTATATTACTGAATGTGCGTATTGTTATGCGTTGAATTTTCTACTTTGGCTAGAGGTATAGGGGGAGGGTTGAGATCTCATAAACATGTTTAACCCCGCCGCATTTTTGCGCCTGTCACAAGTCAGGACCCTCTGGCCTTTGTAAGTCTTGTATTATTTTAATTTTAGTTTCTTGTGTACAACTCGGAAATTAGTATGGCGTTCATTATCACTGAACTAGTATATATTTGTTTAGGGGCCAGGACGGGTGCGGGAATTTCTCGCTACATTGAAGACCTGTTGGTGACCGTCCGCTGTTGTTTTTTTTCTTTGGTCGGGTTGTTGTCTCTTTGACACATTCTCCATTTCCATTCTCAATTTTATTATCAGGTTTGAATGTTATTACTGTACCGGTTCAAGTCTTACAAACGTTATATTCATTGAAATAAATGTTTTTTTGTCTGTTGAACTAAATGAATTAACAAAATATGCAAAAGTATAATGAAGTCTGAATAAAGGATCAATATTATATGTAGTGTCTTATTCAGTGCAATAAGTATTGTTCTAAGTGCAAAGACAATCTGTAATTGATCACTTAGTCTGTGATGTTATCAGGACGAATATACGTCCAGCAACATAACTCTTTGTGTGACCTTCTTCATGTTCTCAAACCGACGCGATATCGAACTAAGACTTTTAAATGTGATATAATTGACATATTTCAATGTGTTCAACTAGAAACAGACAAATTTGTCGCACAATTTACCATGTAATTTACTAGTAATTTACTGGTTAGTGCTGCAATAAAGCTTGTTACGACTCAAGGACAATTGTTAAACCCAATAACATGTTCTCGTTCTGATGGAATGCTTGAGTAAGAGTCATCTTAAACTAATCAGTGACTACTTTAACAATCCGGAAAACTGAAATGTTCCGTATTTGTTAGGTAGCTTTATTGTTTATAAGTATGATTGATACATTACAATATGTCAAACGCAAATTTAAGACAGGAGACCAGGAGCCAGAGTTGGCATGAAAGTACGGATTTCGTCGATTGGAATTTACTCTTGTAAAATTGTGGCATCAAATAAAGGAATATTTTTCTCATACAAAGCACTGGTTCCCTTGACCTTAAATTATTTTCATATCACAAGTAAGGTCAAAATTTTCCCTAGAAACAATTAATAAAAACTAATGGGTGGCACTGCAATTAAGTTTGTTATGGCTCCAGGACAATTACTTTATCCAATCGAATAGTCTCATTCAGATATATAGATTTTTTTTATTAAAAACATCTTAAGTTAATTCGCAAAGTAACAACGTTCTTTTTGTGTTTGCTTATATATAGCAGAACGAATTGATATAAGTAAACATTGTATATTTGTATATCATTTGTACATTTATATATATAAAAGTCTGATGAAAACAATTTCAATTGATGTCGGAACATCAGTTTCCAAAAACAACTTTACTCGGATGAATTCAGAATAGGAAGTCTAATGAACATTTACAAAACTGAGAGACAAAAATAAAAATAAAAATACAAAACATCAAAATCGTTAAATGTGACATAATAATGGTTTCCATCAGATTAAAACTATGACAATAATGACAACTAAAACATTTGTGATACAATATTTTCACTCAGAAATCATTATAAAAAAGACTTAACGAATTTTTTTCCGCTTTCGCTGTAAATAACAGAATTTTTTTTATCGTACCATATGTGTCCGAAATAGACCCAATTTTATTCCATGATGTGTTAAGACAGTGTCTTTTAACAGTCTCTATCAACAATAATAAAAACCAAATTGGCCAATTTTGTATTTCATCACTTATTTGAATAACGTCGAGTAAATTGGTTAGTTAAAATAAATGATTTGTCTGAAGAATGGTTTAACGAAAATGTATTGCTGATCTATTTCTTATCGAGTTTATTATTCTGTCCATTAGGTATTGGTTTCGGTGTTAAGAATATATCTTATTGGTAATCTAGACTGTGAATATTTTGAGGCGCATGCACTTTCATATATATGACTCGTCAATAGACCCTTTTAATTTGACAATGTTGACATATTTGACATATTTGGTTAATTTCACCATAAACAGACTTATTAGTCGCACACTTTGCTATGTAATTCTCATTTATTACTGGCTAGTGCTGCAAATAAACATTTTAACGACTCAAAAACAGTAATTTTCTAATTAAAATGAACTCTTTCAATGAAATATCTTGGTCAGAATATGAATCTTTAACTTACCACTGACCACTACCACTAAACGGTAAATATATGCTATTGAAGAAGCAAGTTGTATTGAAAAACACTTCATTTTATACATGTTTGAAGCAGAAAGAAGAATCAAACTCATTGAGTTGATATTTTCCAATCATTATCTATAGTAAAAGTACTGTTTTGTATATGAAACAATCCTCAAGTTTGTTTCTGAAATCAATCTCTTTAATTTATTAAATGCACAGCAAATCAACAAAGCATATCACACTCCATTTTGTCAATGCCACATTTTACATTAAACTGAAAATTGGAAGTAATAGCGTAAATGGGATGAAATTGCACTAATACTACTTAATTACATTTGTGGTTATTGAATTACAAGTGATATAAGATTTCCGTAGCAGTTTTACATGAAAGTAATTGATTGTAAATTTCACTTAAAAAACGTGAGGGAGGATATAATCAGATATATCACCTCACGTGATTTATTTACTGTTTGCATATTACTAGAAGTGTTCATAACCCAATCAGCTTTTGTAAAGTTGTGTTAAAAGCTTAAGCTAATTTGTGAATAGGATTTTGTCATTCAAACATTCATGAGCAAAACTCTTAAAATTTCCCTTGATATTAATGTTTATCCTTTGCACTTCACAACTGTAATAGAAGTTTCTCTAAGCATACATTCTTGAATTTATTATATATGCTGTTAATTGCTTACACAGTGAATTTTCTCTCAATAATATAAGCAGATATTTTAAGGTATAATACAACTAGACAGTTACAAATCCAACCAGACCAATAATAATAAGCAAACCAAAACCGAGGAAAACACATCAACTATAAGAGGAAAACAACAAGAACATTGAAGTGCAACTGAAACAATCGCCAACATACATAGACATGAACTACAATGTATTTGATAACAACGCCATATTTCTGATTTTGTATAGGACATTTTCAGACACAAAGGTTGGTTGAACCTTGTTTAAAGGCTTGAACAAAAAGAAAAATACCCGTGCGAAAAAAACAACAAAGATAAACGACCAAAAGAAAGAAGTATACAAAGCCGCTACATAGAAAACATAAGACTGAGCAACAGAACTATATTTTATATGTAAGTATAGTCATTGAAATTTCTTTATTCAAACAGAGTTAAAAAGTGACGTGCATTGGTCCTTGTCACTCTAAATAAAAGCAACAGAAGTTAATCGCTGTTTAAAAGTCATAAATTGAGAGAAAACAAATTCGGGTTACAAACTTAAACCGAAGGAATTACATCAATAATAAGGGGACAATAACGGAGCAACAGAAACACTGAAGTGCAACAAAAACGAAAGCTAATGAAACATACTAGATATAACACCACTCAATATATCAATGCTTAATTAAACGATAGAAAGACAAATCACTTGTTCGCTCTTTCTTATCAATCAACACGTCTATTACTTATGTTAAAATCAGTTAAGCAACTATCTAACAAAATTGTAAGAGCAATAAATATTGATTAAAAAAACAATTTATCATTTATCTATATTTTTCATAACTAATGCACTCTAACGTAACAGTGCAAGGTACTAAGTAGTCGTAGAACGCAAAGGTTGCAATTTATTAAACAAGCATTTAATTAAATGAAAAAACCTACAACAACACAAAATTATGAAATTCTACAAGTAATACAATTAACTCTTTGTCGCAGTACGTTGTCATTTATATGTTAGACAGATGATGTAACAAACTGTGTATTATTTGTGGAAAATACCGAGGAACATCAAAACTCAAGTCAGAGAAAACAAACAAACGTATAGGCAAACACAGGTGATTAAACAACGAAACGACAAAAGTCAACAAAACACTAAATAGAAAACATAAGACTTAGAAACGTATGTATATATCTAAATTAAAATCATAAACCAATGAAATTTCTTTATTTAAGAATAGTTAAAACATTACATATATCGTACCTTGTGTGTCACTCAAACAAACACTCAATACATCGCTGCTAAGTTAAACGATAGAACACATGATTATGTGTACGCCATTTCTTATCAATCAACACTTCTATTACTTATGGTATGATCAGATAAGCAAAATATCTAATAAAAGCTAAGAGCAATTGTTATTTTTTTTGAAAAATCAATTTATCATACTTTTGTATTTAATTGATGCACTATAACGCAACAGTGCAAGGTAGACATAGAACGTAAAAATTGCAATGTACTAAACATTAATACTACCGGCATGTTGAGGAACACATTTGTCAACACTATATACAAACTTTTCTTAATCTTCTTGATAACTATAATTTTTTTAATATCGATGCATGTACAAATGACTGTACAACTGTGTTTTGTTTCTTTTATTGATTTTTGGGGGTAAGGAAAGACACGCATGTTTTATTCAAACCATTTTTTGTTGTTCTGTTCAGCAATAAATATGGTTAATGTTTGAACATTTTCGGATTAGTTCACTAGATTAAGTATTATGCTTTAAGAACATTTTTAGTACTTTAATTTGTTTAGTAAAGTACACGGAAAAAAACAAGTTTTTGTTTACATAGCATTGCATAATTTTAAGTTAAGTCTCGTGTAATCACGTTTATTCACACTACAGTTGATTAATCTCGCTTGCTGCACAAAAGTAGCTTTAAGAAATTGTAAATATAATTACTTTACTTTACTAACGATGTTTTAAGAACATTTTGTGACATTGTTAACGTGTTCAGCTGTTCAAATCGGCTTTTCAGTACATAAGTCTTCTTAATTTCACGTGAAGCGGAAATAAATGAAAGTTTACAACCAGAAAGTCATTTATCTCATTGTTTGATTAGGAATTGTATTAATTCGAAGAATGCATCGATGCAGATACATTTCTAAAACAGTTAAGGACAAAAACATAGTATATGTCTCCGTTCGAACAACACGTGTTCCTGGAATTTCATTCATCTTGTAAGCTGAAGATTCAAGGTTTCAGAACGACACGTTTTGCTGGCATAGGATTTATCATGTTCATTTGTACACTCGGAAACTCACATTGTTAGAGGGACGTCTGCTTCTGAAACAACTCCAAGCAAGTATATATGTATTCGAAAAGCTAAATATTCTCAAACACGGATAAAGCCCATAGTCAGAAAAGTTAAAGGTCGACTTGAACTTAACTGTGATACAGTAACAAGACACAATTTGACACACTCTTCAGCACACGTTGATTTTGAAATGCCCACCTATCTGTTGTAATAGTACAAATGTAGCTGATAGTGGGCAAACATTTTAATTGTTGCCTTGTACACTGATATGCCCTCTTTGTTCATGTTTTTTTATTATCGTTATCATGTACAAGCATCTCACATACATGGTCGTGTAGAGACCACAAAAGACTAAGCCAGTTTTGTGGAAAGTATTAAGATACAAAAGATAGAAATGAAGCAAATATCTGTAAATATAATTCCACTAAATTAATCCGATGAAATTTAAATACCTTCATTATTATTATTGTAATTATAGTAGTAAAGAAATACGCAACTTATAAAACAGAAAGATCCCTACGCCGCCAATTAATTCACAATACTCATGAAGAAGCTTTGTTTAAAGTGGTAATCAGATCATTAAAGAAAACGTTGCAGTGATCCTAGACACTCTTTTCTTTCTAACGAGGCTCAATTTAATTAGCTTTGTTGTGAACATGAGAAATACTGGTGTAAATTTTATCAAAAGTGCTTATCAATATTGCACAAGACATTTATACTCAAACAATCATGATCGAACATAACATAAAAATAGAAATGAAACAAAATAAAATAAAGAAATTGCAAATCGATCGCATTTTTAAATATTTGAGTTATGACCAGGTCAATGCATTTATTTTTATACTTCAAATTTTAGCTAAAAAATACCAGAATAATTTGCAGCACATAGTCTTATATACATATAGATATATTAAGGTTCTTTGTTGTTGTGTATTTACATTCGTCGTTTTAGAATCAAAGGATTTATATTGTAACCCAAGCAAAAATGAGGTCTCGTCATTTGTTAAGTTTTCAATGACTCAACTGGAACGTTGTGGGATATGCTATTAAATTACTCATAACCAGAATGAATAAGATAGTGAAATGTTGAAAACAGAAGCAAACATTTAAACTAATCAATTAATATTATATGTTATTATTAGGATAAAAGTTTTTTTGAAAACGTTTCACAGCTGACTCACTTAAATACCAATTTAAAGACTTGATTTGTTATTCGTAATTCTCGACTCTCCCTTGTTCAATGTTCACAAAACTCTCGATTAACTTGAAAATTCAGAGAATTTATAAACTTATTGTTGAAATGTATGAACATGTAAAAAATATCAATACCGAATTTCATTTATTTGAACTTTTAATTACAAATAGTAAATTTACACTTGTTCCGCGATAATCGAATCAATTAGAATTTAACAGTTAACAAAATATTGAGTCAGTCAGCAGGAATTCTACAGTAAGCAGAGCTTTAAGAAATTTATTAAAGCCATAAGAATCAATTTCAATAACAAGTCGATCTAATTTGCGGTTGTAGAATTTCGTCCCTTTTACGTGAATAAAACCATAGGATTATTCTTTAATTATTTGATGCAATGAAATAAAATACTCAGTGCATGTGATTCTAAATTCGTTGATTTGTTCCGTTGAAGTTCAAAGTCTTCGGTGCGTTGCAATGCGTTTTGGTGTGTATAAATTTGGTAAATTGTTCACTGCACGGTTATTATTGGCAACATAGGGGTAATTACGTGCAAATTGACAGATTTCATGTTTGTTTTGATTTAAGTTCAATCATTACAATAATATTTTCTCTGGAAATTATTTCAAGAATCAAATAAAATATAATGACAAAACAAAACAAGTCAGAAACACGGAACACATAAGTCAGCAGAAATCTAGGAAACCAGATTTATAAACTCGCCCAATACTCAATACCCAATGATAATAATATCCAAAAAAAACAAGGCTTCATAAATGTCAAAACGAAATACCCTCAAGTTTGCATCTTTGTCTTTTATCTTATTGATTTAAGTTGTTTATCAATTTTTGGGTGTGTGATAAATTCATATTTTCCTTCCCGAATTTAGCGTTAGAGTAACATTATATTTAGGTCTTTTGTACCAAACCGTATGTTAATATTGTTGTATGGCTACTAGTATTCTTTTTGTGTTAGAATTCCATTAAAGACATCGCTTACCTTATTAAATTATCAAACATCGTAAAGAATTACAGCCGATGCAAAATTATCATAAAGGATTGAAATAGGAAAAAGACACACAACCATATCTTAGAATAGATCTTGTGATAATTTTAGAAAAAATTGATTTGCGCATGATAGCATATTAGAATACTAATTAAAGCCTCAATGTGAGAAATCATTTGATTCAATCCCTTTACATTGAATTGCTATACCAGCAAGCAAATTACATATATCTATCTCTAATGTGATTTTGAAATCATCTACCGCCAATGAACTTATTTTACCAAGACATTAAGCAAAAACTACATACAGGGGAATTTTATATTTTCTTCTCAATAGGTGGCGCTGATATCCAACCTTTTTTGTCTTGATTTCGTATCAGGAAGGAAAAACGTAAACATGACAAATAAGCAACTAAAATGTACTTCATGTGATATAAAATCTGAATAAAAGAAATCAGCGGAAACAACATATAAATACGTTGGTATTTATTCAAAATAATTTGTTTTATACATAGGAAGAATTTAAAGCATCAGCGAAGATATATTTGTTTCCAATTATGTACATGTTATTAGTGAACGATCAAATTTGTTCAGTTTATGTCGCTCATATAACGTTAGTGGGAATGTAATCAATTATTCTGTATGGGTCAGGTTAAGAAAACTTCAGAATTGACAAGTTCAGGGTTATGAAGACGAAATATGCGTCTGCCGTATTAAGTTTGGTAACTTTGAAAACTAAATATGCGTATAGCAGTATAGGGATATGTCAATATGGTCAAGATAAAAAGTCTTTAAAAGAGGGACGAAAAATACCAAAGTGACAGTCAAACTCATAAATCTAAAACGAACTGACAACGCCATGGCTAAAAATGAAAAAGACAAAAAGACAAACAATAGTACACATGACACAACATAGAAAACTAAAGAATAAACAACACGTACCCCACCAAAAACTAGGGATGATCTCTGGTGCTCCGGAAGGGTCAGCAGATCCTGCTCCACAATCAAGTGTTTTGAATCATTTCGAACAACAAGAATGAAGATGCTCTCTTTTTTGTAGACTCGGGGCAATTTATTGTACTGTCTGTTGTTGAGAACTGATGTCTATATTTTGACCTGTAGATGTCTTTTGTTTTTATGTGTGTTGTTTGATTGTTGTCTCATATGCGTACACCCACGTGCCTTTAACCAATACACATTCTAATTATGACTTCAAATTATTTAAAGGTAACCCTGCTAGCAGCATAATAATCATTGGTTCGTTTTTATCAACACTACTATATTTCATACGCTTCTACATAACGCACATTTTATCTTACTTCCGTTTCACGTAAGTGCTTGAATATGTCATGATAAAGCTATTTATTTATGTTTTTGATAAAACATATTTGTCTCTTTCAACCCCGACTTACCCTACAAGTTACTTAGCTTTTAATCTGAAAGTTGTTAGATACTTCTAAAAAGACCATCAATAGATTTATATTGACTTGTTCCGTCAGAACAAGTTTCAACTTCCGAAAACAAAGTGTGAACCGCCATTTAATCTGAGCATATAGACTGGTGCATTTGACATGTCCGTATACATAACGGAAATGATTTAAATTTAGTGTCCATTTAGGATACAAAAATGGAAAGATGATATCAATTAGTTGACGTCACTGTTCACTGAGGTAATTTGATGTCAAGATATAAGTACAGTATATTCGACTCCGAGAAGGATACATATCAGAGAATTAAGTAAATGCCGTAAATTAAATTGCAAGTATGGTGTAGATGCAAGTTTGGGAGTTAAAAGTAAAATCACAAAAATACTGATCTTCAATGATAATTCAAAAAGGAACGTCAAATGTCAAAATCAAAAGCTCCAAAACATTAAAGAAATGGATAACAAAAAATTGGAGTTGAATATACTATTTATACTAATTCTTATATCTTGACATCAAATTAACTCAGATGAGAAGATTGTTGTTCAACTTGTCTTAATAGGATAATTGATTGTTTTTTTGCTTATTGTCCAGTCATGAGTTTAAGAAATTCGCTTATTATTACAATGGTAAGCAGCCAAGTGTAAAATATAGTTATACCAATAACAAATTAAAAAAGAAATTTCAATAAAAATTTTAAACGCGGTTTGTTGCAGAATTCTTGTCCTTATAAAAGGATACTTTGACAAACATAATAATATCCTTTGAATCAGAAAATTTATCATTTTAAATTTGATTGACGTACATGTTACATTGATGTAATATAATTTACTTTATTGCATGTGCAATTTTATAAATTATTTCCGAATTTGGCAATATACCTCGAAATTAATTTAGAATATTTAACTCCCATTGTTACATCTTTTCTGGTAGAGTGCACTTTTTGTCTTTTATGAATTTCATATCAATTCAATTATTTTCATACATCAATCAAAATATGTAACAATTAAAGGATTTTGAGTGCTTTGGATGATATAACAAATGTGATAAAACGTAAATTACTCGCAAAAAAATTGCTTGCGTGAAGTTTGATGACAATTATAAAACCAATCGAAGTTTTGAATCATGTGAACCGAAAGAAAAAAAAGGAAAATATGTTTACATGCAGACTTCCAAAGAAAAATTAGTGTCAATCATGCAACAACCAAGAAACAAGTCATTCTTTTTTTCTACTGTGTACATTGTGTGTACGTGAATATAACTTAGGTTCAATCTCATCAACATTAAAATGTCCAAAAACAATCGAAGCATTTGAAAGGACGCCTCCAGTTGCGGGAATTTCTCGTTAGATTGAAGACCTGTTGGTGACCTTCTGCTGTTGTTTTTTCTATGGTCGGGTTGTTGTCTCTTTGATACATTCCCCATTTCCATTCTCACTTTAATTTAAAGATGAAAGAAGAAGAAGAAGTTAAGATCACTATTATTAAAATAAATCAACAATTTGATATTTATAAAATCCATTTTATTCACATCAACGGAAACTTCCAAAGCAGTTCTTAGCTTCCTTCTTCCGAGTGTGAATTCACATTAATTCCTGGCACACGACATATCAATTCTGTCACCATATATCATTCTTAATACTGGTACTTACTACTATATACATTTACCTCGTTTTGGTTAATATCAACTTAATAATATGATTTTCACTATCATGCAATCTGATTTCAGCAAACATAATATTATTTAAACATTTCCCAAAAGGCGAAATTTAACAGTATAGTTATGAGTCTAAATACCTATACCTGTCAATCTTGTCTTCGAGATGTGGCCTCTGTTTAAAAAGAGATGCAATATACCAAAAGGACATTTAAAGATCACAGTAAAAACAACATAAACAAATAAGCTGAGAAACACGAATACATCCCCCACCCCTAAGAAAAGGATGTAAACTCAGATTCTACGGTGAGTAGGTATATGAGTGTACTAACGCAGTTAATGAAACATTTAAGGAAACGCTACATTTCCCTCCACCCAATTTGCATATTATCACATAAATACTATATATAATCAATATCCAATCCTAAGTGACATCATATTAAACGCGTTGGTGTCAGTAAGAACGTATCACTTTATATTCTCTATCTTGTTTTATTTTCCACATAAATGTTCACGATTTTTATAATGTTTTATATGATTACACATAAATGCGTTCGTGTGTTATTAGGTTGTTCGACACTAAGGTAGTTCTGATATTATATGTTGATCTCAAAACGTAAAATTCTTTGTGGCTTTCTTTTTCATACTTGTTTACACCTTCATGTCCTTTTGTTGATATCAATTCTTTTATGAATCTTTTAATGATTCTTAATTTTGCCGGTATCAACCGCAAAATGTTCGAGTCTGCTTCTAGTATATACACTGTAATAAACTAATTACTTACTATATCTAATGATTTATCAAAACAATATTTTGCATTCACCAATTCTTTTGAAATCACAGCATCAAAATTTCAAAGAGACCAAAAAGTCATTATAAATCAATTGTCTAATTAATTTATTGCATTACATGCGAAAAATATGGCAATTCCTTTCAATTCATATTGGGTGTTGACATCATAAAAATATTAAGCTTTATTCATAAGTGCTTAACACAATAACGTAGGAATTTTATGTACAGAAAATTAATCCAGCATGCTTAATGCAGAAATGTTTCTAACATTAGAAGCAAAATACTATTTTATTCGACATATAACAAATCGGTTTTAAATGAATCACACGTAACAAGATAAAAGCTCTTACAACATATAATAAAAAACAATGAGCACTGACAAAAATTAAAATAACATTTTGTAACAAGTAAGCAAATCTTGACAAACGACAAATAGATTGAAAGAAGAATAAGAATGAGCATAGGGTCAATAAGACACACAAAGGAAACAAGAATAAGAAGGAGCATAGGGTCAATAAGACACACAAAGGAAAGAAGGAACATAGGGTCAATAAGACACACAAAGGAAAGAAGGAGCATGGGGTCAATAAGACACACAAAGGAAAGAAGGAGCATAGGGTCAATAAGACACACAAAGGAAAGAAGGAGCATGGGGTCAATAAGACACACAAAGGAAAGAAGGAGCATAGGGTCAATAAGACACACAAAGGAAAGAAGGAGCATAGGGTCAATAAGACACACAAAGGAAAGAAGGAGTATAGGGTCAATAAGACACACAAAGGAAAGAAGGAGAATAGGGTCAATAAGACACACAAAGGAAAGAAGGAGAATAGGGTCAATAAGACACACAAAGGAAAGAAGGAGAATAGGGTCAATAAGACACACAAAGGAAAGAAGGAGAATAGGGTCAATAAGACACACAAAGGAAAGAAGGAGTATAGGGTCAATAAGACACACAAAGGAAAGAAGGAGAATAGGGTCAATAAGACACACAAAGGAAAGAAGGAGTATAGGGTCAATAAGACACACAAAGGAAAGAAGGAGAATAGGGTCAATAAGACACACAAAGGAAAGAAGGAGTATAGGGTCAATAAGACACACAAAGGAAAGAAGGAGAATAGGGTCAATAAGACACACAAAGGAAAGAAGGAGAATAGGGTCAATAAGACACACAAAGGAAAGAAGGAGTATAGGGTCAATAAGACACACAAAGGAAAGAAGGAGTATAGGGTCAATAAGACACACACATGAAAGAAGGAGTATAGGGTCAATAAGACACACAAAGGAAAGAAGGAGTATAGGGTCAATAAGACACACAAAGGAAAGAAGGGGTATAGGGTCGATAAGACACACAAAGGAAAGAAGGAGTATAGGGTCAATAAGACACACAAAGGAAAACACAAAGGAAAGAAGGAGTATAGGGTCAATAAGACACACAAAGGAAAGAAGGAGTATAGGGTCAATAAGACACACAAAGGAAAGAAGGAGTATAGGGTCAATAAGACACACAAAGGAAAGAAGGAGTATAGGGTCAATAAGACACACAAAGGAAAGAAGGAGTATAGGGTCAATAAGACACACAAAGGAAAGAAGGAGTATAGGGTCAATAAGACACACAAAGGAAAGAAGGAGTATAGGGTCAATAAGACACACTAAGGAAAGAAGGAGTATAGGGTCAATAAGACACACAAAGGAAAGAATGAGTATAGGGTCAATAAGACACACAAAGGAAAGAAGGAGTATAGGGTCAATAAGACACACAAAGGAAAGAAGGAGTATAGGGTCAATAAGACACACAAAGGAAAGAAGGAGTATAGGGTCAATAAGACACACAAAGGAAAGAAGGAGTATAGGGTCAATAAGACACACAAAGGAAAGAAGGAGTATAGGGTCAATAAGACACACAAAGGAAAGAAGGAGTATAGGGTCAATAAGACACACAAAGGAAAGAAGGAGTATAGGGTCAATAAGACACACAAAGGAAAGAAGGAGTATAGGGTCAATAAGACACACAAAGGAAAGAAGGAGTATAGGGTCAATAAGACACATAAAGGAAAGAAGGAGTATAGGGTCAATAAGACACACAAAGGAAAGAAGGAGTATAGGGTCAATAAGACACATAAAGGAAAGAGAGAAAAACGACGAGCAGACACATGGAAGTCCATTAAATACGACAACAACAAAAAAAGAAAACGGACAAATGACAGTTCATTAAACACGGCAACGAAAAGTAAATATTGGACAATAACCCTGAAAAAAGTCAGCGGAGGAACAAGGAGCTTCGGAAGGAGAGACAACTGCTGCGTAAAGGATTGACAATATTTTGATTTTAATTAAAGAAGCTATAGTGCGTGGTGGGAAAATAAAAAAGTTTTTACAGAAAAACTTGCAATCCTAATTACTTACAATTGAAGTCGCATACACATGTAATGAGCAGATTTCAACTTAAGCATTAATGGGCTTATGATCAACGTACATCAGTCCACTTTACCCCTGCATAAATAATTATTCTTACGTTGTTTTTTACCCCATACTATTTTGATAATCATACATTTTGAAGTACGGCTTACATGTATGTGCAGTGAATTCTAAGATATTTTATTTAAACTGTAATCCACGTAGCTTTCAAGTACTAGTATAATTTATATGATGGTATATAAGTCGTGGAGGCTTTAATACAATGAGTTGCTGGTATCGCTCTATTCCTAACAATGATACTTGTTTTCTGATAAACAGCTTTAACTTCCTGTTCATGGAAACATCTGTAAAACGATACAATTGATTGATTAATTAACCTCAAAAAACCAATACGTTTTATTTAGATCAAATTGTATTTCTACGACTCAATACTTTTTAAGGAGTTTTACAGATATTGATACTTCACAGATTTTTCAAGATAATCTTTAACTTATTCTCCTATTCTAATCTTAGAACAACTACGATTTATATAGCAAATTTAAGTGCGATAGGATCTGGGTTGATAAAATAGAGAAAAGAGGCAAAAAATTGAAGAATAAAGGTCTTACTTATTTAGTTTAGAAAATGGAATTTTATGCGAATATCATACAAGTGAGAGGTTTAACTGGCTTTTAAACCAGGTTTAATCCAACTTTTCAACATTGCCTATTTCAAGTCAGAAATATGAGAGTTGTTTGATGCGATTGGAACAAAAAGGAGAGCAGTATGACGAAAACCTACACTGTGCAACTTATAAACAATAAAAAATATTAAATGTAAAAATGAAGGAAAATGAAATGACATATTTTTGCCTGCCCCAAAAGCCAGTTGTAACGTTTCAAGGGATTTGACGATCACAATATAAGCTTTGCTGGTAACAAAGAACGCAAATAGCAAACAGGAATTTATAACCGTCAAATCACCAAATGCAGTTGGAAACTCGTAAAATAGAGTATTGTTATTGTATGAGGTTATTTCTTATAACAGGTGATAAGATTTTATTTGCTGAATTTGTTTTTCTCTTTTTATTATTATTTCACAAAATCAAATAATATTCAACAAAATTCTTTCTAATTTTCAATAAAATATAGCATTCAATTACTTCTGCACATTTCTTGCTAAGCTTACACTTCACATGAAAGGAAAAGACATTGATTTTACTTTTAATATCTTTTTAATAGCATTCTGTGGATAATTTTTACTTCCGCTGTCTTGGTGAAAGTATTATTTTATATCAATACTATAAATTATATGTTTGAAGGAACCTGTTTTAATTACACTGTCTATTATCAATTATTAGACTGAACGGAATTCGATGACGTAATCATTTACAAGGATATCGGAATATCATGCAACAGTTGACATCGTGTACGAATTAAAGGGAACTACTATTATATACTCATCAACACAAATAACGCACAAATTCTTCCCATACAAAGCAGTTCCACAATTTCTTTCTTTTTTTTTTAACATTGCATACCGCTTTCACTTATTTTGTAAGCTAAACATAGAAATGAATCTACGGTTTGTATAATTGTTATCGTTTTACGTAGTGGCGAAATTGGGATTTTTATCATAAAATTCAAATATCAAAGTTTGAGATGGGTCAATATGCAATTATTCATTAGAAACAAAATCTGATTAGGAAAATGTGGAAGTTCAGTCCCAACATTGAACTGATAAAAATGATTGGGTATTGGCGAATATAACCTAAAGAAGGCACAAACAATACAATTCTATACAAACAGTGAAAACAGTTACGTATATAATTTTCTGACGTCTGACACGCGAATTAATGAATGTGTTTGAAGATAAACGTATTTGTGTTCTGTTAAATTGTTCCTTTTAAATTTGTTACACGATAATGACTGCTGTACCCATATTTTGACTACATTATTTATTTTGTCTGTTTAGTGCACGCATCATTGTAAATATAACGGAATTTGATAAAAATATCAGCAAGGGAGAGGTATACCGCTATAAAATCAGATTTAATCCACCATTTTCTACATTTGAAAATGCTGGTACCAAGTCAGGAATATGACAGTTCTTTCCCATTCGTTTTTTATGTGTTTTGTCATTTAATTTTGCCATGTGATTATGTTCAGTATTGTTGTGATATTACTTTGTGATATACAAAGTTGATTAACCCCAATGAAAAACGACAATAATTATGAATTATCGCTATTTTACCAAAAATTCCGTTGATCCTACTGACTGATAATTTCCATTCTCATCACAGTATAGTAATATGAAAAATTATCGCTAGAAACCGGTTGTCAATGAAATTAACAACGTCAAATAGGTAAAATAGCAATAAACAAATTATCATTGATTGTCTTAAGTTAATTGCCTTTCTCACTTTCGACGTCCCGGCTTACACTTGCATCAAACTTTAAAGAAGTAGTTGACCTAATTGTTGTTGCAGTTACTGTATCTATACTAACTACCGGATTTCTTTCCGTCATCGTTTTCAAGAATTTTATTGAGTTATTGAGTTAATCAATCTTTATCAGTCATACTTATATAGGTATGATGGATGAAAATTGTGTTATTGATGAATTATTGTATTATTCGGTTAATATAAAGTCTGCAGTTAATATTTCAGTATCAAACATTGGTGGACAATAGTATTGACATTTTGGTCATCTTTTGAAAGATCACGAAGCAACACAATTATAATCCTGGTAGGTAAGTATGCTAAGTTTATTGTATATATAAATTCATACATAAAAGTCCTTGCTTACACCCAGTGCATGTGAACTTTGTTTTACACTGTAGTAAGCTTCATAGCCGGAAAGTGGTTCATGAAATAATGAACGCCAAATGTATCAAATTTATACTATATCTTATTCTCTTCACTATCAAATCTGATAAACATAGACATTAAAACAACATTGGTACTGTCTAAATTTTCTTTCCATAGCAATAAAACTTACTAAACAACATTGTTACGTTTGTGTTAAGCCGCAGTGAATATTAAAAGGATGTGGTATGATTGTCAATGAGACAACTCTCTACAAGAGACAAAAATGACACAGAAATTATCAACTAAAGGCCACCTTCAACAATGAACAAAGCCCATACCGCATAGTCAGCTATAAAAGGCCCAGAAATGACAAAAACAAAACAATTTAAACGAGAAAACTAACGGCCTAATGTATGTACAAAAAATAAACGAAAACAAATATTTAACACATGAATAGTTATCAGAGGTACCAGGATTATAATTTAGTACGCCAGACGCGCTTTTCGTCTACATAAGACTCATCAGTGACGCTCAAATCAGAATATTTATAAAGTCAAACAAGTACAAAGTTGAAGAGCATTGAGTATCCAAAAATTCAAAAAGTTTTGCCAAATGCGGCTAAGGTTATCTATACGTGGTATAAAAACATCCTAAGTTGTTCGAAAATTAGAATTTTTGAAAAGGGGAAATTTATTAAAATGACCTCATTATTGATATTCATGTCAACACAGAAGTGTTGACTACTGGGCTGGTGATACCCTCGGGGATGAAACGTCCACCAGTAGTGGCATCGACCCAGTGGTGTAAATAGTTATCAAACGTACCAGGATTATAATTTAGTACGCCAGACGCGCGTTTCGTCTACATAAGACTCATCAGTGACGCTCAAATCAAAATATGTATAAAGCCAAACTAGTACAAAGTTGAAGAGCTTTGAGGATCCAAAAATTCAAAACGATTTGCCAAATACGGCTAAGGTTATCCATACCTGGTATAAGAAAATTCGAAGTTTTGTAAACGGGAAATTTATAAAAATGACCACATTATTGATATTCATGTCTACACAGAAGTGTTGACTACTGGGCTGGTGATACCCTCGGGGACAAACGTCCACCAGCAGTGGCATCAACCCAGTGGTGTAAATAGTTATCAAACGTACCAGGATTATAATTTAGTACGCCAGACGCGCGTTTCGTCTACATAAGACTCATCAGTGACGTTCAAATCAAAATATTTATAAAGCCAAACAAGTACAAAGTTGAAGAGCCTTGAGGATCTAAAAATTCAAAAAAAATATAAAAATTACCACATTATTGATATTCATGTCTACACAATAGTGTTGACTACTGGGCTGGTGATACCCTAGGGGACGAAACGTCTACCATCAGTGCCATCGACCCAGTGGTGTAACTAATTATTAAAGGTACCAGGATTATAATTTAGTACGCCAGACGCGCGTTTCGTCTACATAAGACTCATCAGCTCAAATCAAAATATTTATAAAGCCAAACAAAGGTTACCTATACCTGGTATAAGAAAATCCTTAGTTTTGTAAGCGGGAAATTTATATAAAAAAAGACCACATTATTGATATTCATGTCAACACACAAGTGTTGACTACTAGGCTGGTGATACCCTCGAGGACGAAACTTCCACCAGCAGTGGCATCAACCCAGTGGTGTACATGTAAAAAGTTATCAAAGGTCAAAGGTATCAAGATTATAATTTAGTACGCCAGATGCACGTTTCGTCTACATAAGACTCATCAGTGACGTTCAAATCAAAATATTTATAAAGCCAAACAAGTACAAAGTTGAAGTCCCTTGAGGATCCAAAAATTCAAAACGTTTAAGAACCACAGAGAATGTGTAGTGCAAAATAGTTTTATAGGTCAAAATGCACAGTGCTCAATTGTTAAACGACATTCATAACAGTTACTGTGTATATCTAAATAATATAAAAAGTCATTGAAAATTCTTTATTCAAACACATTTAAAAAGTTTAAATTGCAGCTTGTCACTCTAATTAAAAGCAACAGTTGTAAACCGCTATTTAAAAGTCATAAATTGAGAGAAAACAAATCCAGGTTACAAACTAAAACCTAGGGAAACACGTCAACTATAATAGAGGAACAATAGAAACACAAAGTGCAGCGAAAAGAACACAAATGCAACATACTAGATCTACCACCACTCAATGTATCAATGCTTAATTAATCAATTGAAAGCATGATTATGTGTGTATACCATTTCATATCAATCAATTGAAAGCATGATTATGTGTGTATACCATTTCATATCAATCAACACGTGTATTATTTATGTTATAATCAGTTAAGCAATATAACTTATAGAAGCTAAGAGCAATAGATATTTATTTAAAAAATAAATTTATCATACTTTTGTTTTTTAATTGGTGCTCTATAATGCTATAAAGCAAGATAAAATGTAAATATGTACTAAACATTGGTACTGCCCTGATGTTAAGGAATCACTTTCTAAATATTGATGTTTGTGCACATAATGAACATTTGTGACTTATTTCTTTTATTTATCATTTTAGGGTTAAGAAAAACAAGCATGTTTTATTTAAAGCATTGTTTTATTTGTCCAGCCATACTTATGGTACATGTTTCAACGTTTTTGCATTAATTCACTAGACGTAGTTCTGTGCTTTAAGAAAATGTCAAGTACTTTTATCTGTTCAGTAAAGTACAAGACAAAATTTTATTTGACATAGCATTGCATAACTTCACGTCAAGTGTCGTGTAATCACGTGTATTCACACTACAGTTGATTAATCTCGTTTACTACACAAAAGTAGATTTAAGAAATTGTAAATATAATTACTTCACTTTACTAACGAAGTTTTAAGAACATTTTGTGACATCGTTAACGTGTTCAGCTGTTTAAATCGGCTTTTCAGTACATAAGTCTTCTTAATTTTACATGAAGCGGAAACAAATGTAAGTTTAAAACCAGAAGGTCGTTTAGCTCATTGTTTGGTTAGGAAGTATATCAATTGGAAGAATGCATCGATGCAGATAAATTTCTAAAACAGTTGAAAAAAAAAACTTATATGTTTTCGTTCGAACAACATGTTTTAATTTTTTAAATTTCCTTCATCTTGTTAATCTGGATACCCAGGGTTTCCGAACAACACATATTATTTGGATAGCAATTGTAACATACACTTTGAGATCCAAATTTGTCAAACGATATGTGCTTCTGAATCAACCTCTTGCAAATATGCATGCATACGTAAAGATAAACATATCAAGCATGGAGAGCTTATATACAGAACAGGTAAGGGACAGTGAAATAATAAGGATACATTGATTTTGCAATTACTTTGAAATTTATACATGTACAAGCATCTTACATACAGGGTCGTAGATGCTACAAAAGACTCAGCCAGCTGCCTTAAAGTACTAAGATACAAAAGATAAAAAGGAAGCAAATATATGTAAGTATAATTCCACTGAATTAATCCGATCAATTTAAACACCTGAATTATTATTACAGAAATTCGAACCTAATAAATCAGAAGGATCCCTACGCCGCCAATTAGTTCGCAATACTCATAAAGAAGCTTTTTTAAACGGTAATCAGATCGTTAAAGAAAACGTTGCAGTGATCATAGAAACTCTTTTCTTACTAACGAGGCTCAAATTAATTAGCTTTGTTGTGAATATAATAAATGCTGGTGTAATTTAAATCAGATGTACTTATCAATAGAAATGGATACTCAGACAAAAATCATGATCGTATGTAAACAAAATAAGTAAATCTGTATCGATTGCATAACTAATTATTTGAATTTGGACCTGGTCAATGCATTTATTTCTAATGCTTAAGATTTCAGGATCAAATATAAACTGAAGAATTTCCGACACATATTTTTATATAGTCAAAGATATTTTAATGTTCTTTGATGCCGTGTTTCTACATCCGTAGTTTCAGAAGCAAAGGATTATATCGTTACCTAACTAAAATAAATTAGTTTAATTTCGAATGGCTGACACATTCTTAGCCATGCAACTGCAACGTTTTTTTAAGTAATATCCAGAATTCATTAGATACTGAAATATCGAATACAGAAGCAAACAACTAATCATTTGACATTATACGTTGTTATAAGTGTCCCTTGTTCAATGTTCACACAACTCTCGATTAACTTGGACATGTAATTTGCATTTGTAGAATAACATCCCTCTTACAAGAGTAAAACCATAGGATGATTTTTTACTTATTTGATGCAATGAAATAAAATACTCAGTGCATGTGATGATAAATTTGTTGATTTGTTTCGTTGGAGTTTAAATCTTAGGTACGTTGCAATGCGTTCTGATGTGTTAAAACTTGTAAAATTGTTCACTGCACGGTTACTATTGGCAACTGAGGGTTAATTACGTGCAGTTTGTCAGATTTCGTGTTTGTTGTGATTTAATATCAATCATTATAATAATATTTTCTCTGGAAATTATTTCAGAATTCAAATAAAGTATAATGACAAAACTAAGCTGGTCAGAACGATTTGCATTTAAAACACGGAACACAGAAGTCAGCAGAAATCTTGGAAACAATTTATGTTGTATGGCTACTAGTATTACTTTTGTGTTGCCGTTCCATTGTAGACATCGCTCTATCACTTTAAATCAGCAAATGTCTGTAGGAATTACAAGCGATACGAAATTATCATAAAAAATTAGAATTGTACAAAGTACTACAACCATATCTAGATCTAGTGACAATTTTAGAAATTGAACATGCACATGATAGTATGTTAGAATACTACAGCCTCGTTGTGCGAAATTATTTGATTCAATCCATTTATATTTGAATGCTATATCAAGCAACATAACATATATATATCTTGTAATTTTCAAATCGTCTATCGTCAATGAAGTTGTTTCCCTAAGAAATCAAGCAAGAAATTAGCGATTGCAGGGAAATTTTACAATTTCTTCTCAACAGGTAGCGCTGATATCCATCCTTTTTTGTCTTGATTTTTTATCAAGAAAAACGTAAACGTGACAAATAAGCCTCTTCTTGATTTGATATAGAATCCGAATAAAATATATCAGCGGACACAACATATAAATACGTTGGTTTTCATTCGGAATAATTTGTTTTATACATTAGAAGAATCTGAAGCATCGGGGAAGAGATATCTTTTCCAATTATGTACATGTTCTTTTTACTAGAGAACGATCTAATTTGTTCGGTTTATGTCGCTCATGTAACGTGAGGGGAGAATATAATCAGTTATTCTGTATGGGTAATGTCAGGTTTAGAAAACTTCCGTCAATCAAAATTAACAAGCAAAGGTTTAGACTATACTTCTATGTAGACAATTAACAAAATAGTGTTACCATTTTTCTCTTTCTCTTAAATGCATTATAGGTTGGATAGAAAGTCGCTGATACAAGTTGACTTTATGTTGATCTTAGTTTTATGTAGTTGTGTTGCTATATAACCTTCGTCTTTATATTATTCATTGTCCTACCTATATGGTCTTTTTTCGAGGTTTGTTTTTGGTTATAAGAATATTTTAACTGTGTCTAACTGTTGCTTAAAATGCATTTAGATTACAAGGGACAAGGGCCAAACAGAGGATGTTATATCTTCAGAGAGAATTTAAAATTAGACACTGCGTCACAAACATCGTATGAGGTCGTCTTTTATAATATTTTTGTTTGTTTTGAATCATTTGAAAAAAATGAATGACGATACTGACTATCCTTCTCTAGACTCAGGTCAATTTAGATCTTGTCATATTATACTGTAATTGATTTCATTTATGTATTTTGATTGCTGTCCAAGCGGCGTACGCCCATATTACCTTGTTTACATTTATAATCTAGTTATCCCTTCAAACAGGTAAAGTTAACCATGCCTGGAGTATACAAATCATTGATACGTTTCTATCAACACTAGAATTGTTATCTATATATATATTCTAAGCTTCTAAGTTACACATATAATACTGCCATTTTACGTAAGTGCTTGAATATGCTTTCATGAAGCTGCTTATTTCAAACAAGTTTCTTATTTCTCCCAACTTACCTGTTACTTAGCTTGTATCTAAAAATTTATTTACGTATATAAGTAGTCCATAAGTAGAATTATATTGACTTATTCCGTCAGAACAAGTTACAACTTCCGAAAATAAAGTGTGAACCGCTATTAAATCTAAGCATATAGACTGGTGCATTTGACATGTCCGTATACATAACGGAAATGATTTATAATCCAGTGTCCATTTAGGATACAAAAATGGAAGCTGATATCAATTAGTTGACGTCACTGTTCACTGTGGTGTCAAGATATAAGTACAGTTTATTAGAGAAAGATACATACTGGAACATTAAGCAAATGTCGTCAATAAGAAGCATATATGGCGTAGACACAAGGAAAATCACAAAAAATACTGATCTCCGAGGATAATTCAAAAAGGAAAGTCAAATGTCAAAATCGAAAGCTCAAATACATCAAATAATTGCACAACAAAATTGGAGTTGCATGTACCATTTATACTAAGTCTTATATCTTGAAATTAAATTAAATCAGATTAGAAGATTGTTATTGTCTTGATAGAATGATTGATTGTTTTATTGCTAATTGTCCAGATATGCGTTTACAAAACACGCTTTATATTACCATGGTAATGAGCGGCCAAGTGTAAAGTATAGTAATACCAATAACAAATAATGAATAATTTTCAATAGAATTTTTAAAAGTGGTTTGATGCAGAATGCTTGCCCTTCTAAAAGGATACTTTGACAAACATAATTATATTCTTTGAAGCAGAAATAAATAATTTTGAATTTGATTGACGTACATGTAACATTGATGTAAAATAATTTACTTTATTGCATGTGCAATTTTATAAATTATTTCCGAATTTGGCAATATACCTCGAAATTGATTTAGAATATTTTACTTCTATTGTTATATCTTTTCTGGTAGAGTGTACTGTTTTTCTTTTTTGAATTTTATATCAATTGAATTATTTTCATACATCAATCAAAATATGTAACAATTATATGATTTTGAGTGCTTTGAATGCTATAATAAATGTCAAATTATTTACAAAAAAATGCCTGCGTGAAATTTGTTTTGAATCATGCAAACCAAACAGAAAAAAAACGGAAAAGATATTGTAATGTTTGCATGCAGGTTATTAATGAAGAATTAGTGTCAATCATGCAACAACCAAGACAGGTTCTACTGTGTACATTTTGTGTACGCGGATATTACTTAGATTCAATTTCAATCTACTATCAATATTAAAATGTACAAACAAAACCGAAGCATTCAAAGATAACAAACGGCAACAACTGAATGGGCTTATAGTTTATCAGAACTTATCATCAATATCATGATGGATTGCTGAAACTATTACGTCTGGCATGTTTACTAACTTTAGTCCTGGTATCTATGAGGAGTTTATTTAGTAAAACAAATCACCAATTTGATATCTATAAAATCCATTGCTTCACATCAACAGAAACCTCCAAAGCGTATCTTAGCTTCCTTCTTCCGAGTCTGAATTCACATTAAATACTGGCACACGACATATCAAGTCTGTCACCATATATAATTCTTGAACTTACTACTATATACATTTACCTCGTTTTGCTTAATATCATCTTAATCGTATAATTGTCAGTGTCATGCCATCTGATTTCAGGAAACTTTATTAAATGTTATTTAAACATTTCCGAAAAGGCGAAATTTAACAGTATAAATATGAGTCTAAATAACTATAACTATCAATCTTGTCTTCAAGATGTGGTCTCTGTTTAAAAAGAGATGAAAGATACCAAAGGGACATTTAAAGATCACAGCAAAAATAATATAAAAAAAAAATAAACGAACACGAATACATCCCCCACCCATAAGAAAAGGATGTAAACTCATATTCTACGATGAGAAGGTATATGAGTGTACAAACGCAGTTAATGAAACATTTAGGGAAACGCTACTACTTTTCCCTCCACCCAATTTGCATATTATCACATTAATACTATATATAATCAATATCAAATCCTAACTGACATCATATTAAATGCGTTAGTGTCAGTTAGAACGTTCAAAATAGTTGGCATAGAAAGCTGGAGTCTTCATTTCAATATTTTACTATTTCATTTATTCTCTCTCTTGTTTTATTTTCCACATAAATTAGAATTTTTACATTTTCACGATTTTTATAATGTTCTATATGATTATACATAAATGCGTTTGTGTGTTAAAGGTTGCTCGACCCTTATGTAGTTCTGATATTGTATGTTGATCTCAAAACGTATTTGTGTTATAAAATTCTTTGTGGCTTTTTTTGTCATACTTGTTTACACCTTCATGTCCTTTTATTCATATCAATTCTTTTATGAATCTTTTAATGATCCTTAATTTTGCTGGTATCAACTGTACAATGTTCGGGTCTGCTTCTAGTCTATACACTGTAATAAACTAATTACTTAGTAATACTCTATTTAATGATTTATTAAAACAATATTTTGCATTCACCAATTCTTTTCAAATCACAGTATCAAAATTTCATAGAGACCAAAAAGTTATTACATAACAATTGTCTAATTAATTTATTGCATTACATGCGAAAAATATGGCAATTCCTTTCAATTCATGTTGGGTTTTGACATCATTAAAATATTAAGCTTTATTCATAAGTGCTTAACATTATAACGTAGGATTTTTATGTACAGAAAATTAATCCAGCATGCTTAATGCAGAAATGTTTCTAACATTAGAAGTAAAATACTATTTTATTCGACATATAACAAATCGGTGTTAAATGAATCGCGTATAACTCTTGACGATAAAAGCTCTTACAACATACAAACGGAGAAATACGAGCACTGGTAAACATTAAAATAACATTTTGTAACATGTAAGCAAATCTAGACAAACGACAACTAGATTGAAACAAGAATAAGAAGGAGCATAGGGTCAATAAAACCCACAAAGGAAAGAAAAATAAGAATGAGCATAGGGTCTATAAGACACACAAAGGAAAGAAGAATAAGAAGGAGCATAGGGTCAATAAAACACACACAGGAAACAAGAATAAGAAGGAGCATAGGGTCAATAAGACACACAAAGGAAACAAGAATAAGAAGGACCATAGGGTCAATGAGACACACAAAGGAAACAAGAATAAGAAGGAGCATAGGGTCAATAAAACACACAAAAGAAAGAAGAATAAGAAGGAGCATAGGGTCAATAAGACACACAAAGGAAACAAGAATAAGAAGGAGCATAGGGTCAATAAAACACACAAAGGACAGAAGAATAAGAAGGAGCATAGGGTCAATAAGACACACAAAGGAAACAAGAATAAGAAGGAGCATAGGGTCAATAAAACACACACAGGAAACAAGAATAAGAAGGAGCATAGGGTCAATAAGACACACAAAGGAAACAAGAATAAGAAGGAGCATAGGGTCAATAAGACACACAAAGGAAACAAGAATAAGAAGGAGCATATGGTCAATAAAACACACAAAAGAAAGAAGAATTAGAAGGAGCATAGGGTCAATAAGACACACAAAGGAAACAAGAATAAGAAGGAGTATAGGGTCAATAAAACACACAAAGGACAGAAGAATAAGAAGGAGCATAGGGTCAATAAGACACACAAAGGAAACAAGAATAAGAAGGAGCATAGGAACAATAAAACACACACAGGAAACAAGAATAAGAAGGAGCATAGGGTCAATAAGACACACAAAGTAAACAAGAATAAGAAGGAGCATAGGGTCAATAAAACACACAAAAGAAAGAAGAATGAGAAGGAGCATAGGGTCAATAAGACACACAAAGGAAACAAGAATAAGAAGGAGCATTGGGTCAATAAAACACACAAAGGACAGAAGAATAAGAAGGAGCATAGGGTCAATAAAACACACAAAGGACAGAAGAATAAGAAGGAGCATAGGGTCCATAAGACACACAAAGGAAACAAGAATAAGAAGGAGCATTGGGTCAATAAAACACACAAAGGACAGAAGAATAAGAAGGAGCATAGGGTCAATAAAACACACAAAGGACAGAAGAATAAGAAGGAGCATAGGGTCCATAAGACACACAAAGGAAACAAGAATAAGAAGGAGCATAGGGTCAATAAAACACACACAGGAAACAAGATAAGAAGGAGCATAGGGTCAATAAGACACACAAAGGAAACAAGAATAAGAAGGAACATAGGGTCAATAAAACACACAAAGGACAGAAGAATAAGAAGGAGCAAAGGGTCAATAAAACACACAAAGGACAGAAGAATAAGAAGGAGCATAGGGTCAATAAAACACACAAAGGAAAGAAGAATAAGAAGGAGCATAGGGTCAATAAGACACACAAAGGAAACAAGAATAAGAAGGAGCATAGGGTCAATAAAACACACAAAAGAAAGAAGAATAAGAAGGAGCATAGGGTCAATAAGACACACAAAGGAAACAAGAATAAGTAGGAGCATAGGGTCAATAAAACACACAAAGGACAGAAGAATAAGAAGGAGCATAGGGTCAATAAGACACACAAAGGAAACAAGAATAAGAAGGAGCATAGGGTCAATAAAACACACAAAAGAAAGAAGAATAAGAAGGAGCATAGGGTCAATAAGACACACAAAGGAAACAAGAATAAGAAGGAGCATAGGGTCAATAAGACACACAAAGGAAACAAGAATAAGAAGGAGCATAGGGTCAATAAAACACACAAAAGAAAGAAGAATGAGAAGGAGCATAGGGTCAATAAGACACACAAAAGAAACAAGAATAAGAAGGAGCATAGGGTCAATAAGACACACAAAGGAAACAAGAATAAGAAGGAGCATAGGGTCAATAAAACACACACAGGAAACAAGAATAAGAAGGAGCATAGGGTCAATAAGACACACAAAGGACAGAAGAATAAGAAGGAGCATAGGGTCAATAAAACACACAAAGGAAAGAAGAATAAGAAGGAGCATAGGGTCAATAAGACACACAAATGAAACAAGAATAAGAAGGAGCATAGGGTCAATAAAACACACAAAGGACAGAAGAATAAGAAGGAGCATAGGGTCAATAAAACACACAAAGGAAACAAGAATAAGAAGGAGCATAGGGTCAATAAGACACACAAAGGAAACAAGAATAAGAAGGAGCATAGGGTCAATAAAACACACACAGGAAACAAGAATAAGAAGGAGCATAGGGTCAATAAGACACACAAAGGAAACAAGAATAAGAAGGAGCATAGGGTCAATAAGACACACAAAGGAAACAAGAATAAGAAGGAGCATAGGGTCAATAAAACACACAAAAGAAAGAAGAATGAGAAGGAGCATAGGGTCAATAAGACACACAAAGGAAACAAGAATAAGAAGGAGCATTGGGTCAATAAAACACACAAAGGACAGAAGAATAAGAAGGAGCATAGGGTCAATAAAACACACAAAGGACAGAAGAATAAGAAGGAGCATAGGGTCCATAAGACACACAAAGGAAACAAGAATAAGAAGGAGCATAGGGTCAATAAAACACACACAGGAAACAAGATAAGAAGGAGCATAGGGTCAATAAGATACACAAAGGAAACAAGAATAAGAAGGAGCATAGGGTCAATAAAACACACAAAGGACAAAAGAATAAGAAGGAGCAAAGGGTCAATAAAACACACAAAGGACAGAAGAATAAGAAGGAGCATAGGGTCAATAAAACACACAAAGGAAAGAAGAATAAGAAGGAGCATAGGGTCAATAAGACACACAAAGGAAACAAGAATAAGAAGGAGCATAGGGTCAATAAAACACACAAAAGAAAGAAGAATAAGAAGGAGCATAGGGTCAATAAGACACACAAAGGAAACAAGAATAAGAAGGAGCATAGGGTCAATAAAACACACAAAGGACAGAAGAATAAGAAGGAGCATAGGGTCAATAAGACACACAAAGGAAACAAGAATAAGAAGGAGCATAGGGTCAATAAAACACACAAAAGAAAGAAGAATAAGAAGGAGCATAGGGTCAATAAGACACACAAAGGAAACAAGAATAAGAAGGAGCATAGGGTCAATAGAACACACAAAGGACAGAAGAATAAGAAGGAGCATAGGGTCAATAAAACACACAAAGGACAGAAGAATAAGAAGGAGCATAGGGTCAATAAAACACACAAAGGAAACCAGAATAAGAAGGAGCATAGGGTCAATAAGACACACAAAGGAAACAAGAATAAGAAGGAGCATAGGGTCAATAAGACACACAGAGGAAACAAGAATAAGCAGGATCATAGGGTCAATAAGACACACAAAGGAAAGAAGAATAAGAAGGAGCATAGGGTCAATAAGACACACAAAGGAAACAAGAATAAGAAGGAGCATAGGGTCAATAAGACACACAGAGGAAACAAGAATAAGCAGGATCATAGGGTCAATAAGACACACAAAGGAAAGAAGAATAAGAAGGAGCATAGGGTCAATAAAACACACAAAGGAAAGAAGAATAAGGAGGAGCATAGGGTCAATAAAACACACAAAGGAAAGAATGAAAAACGGACAAATGGCAGTCCATTAAACACGGCAACGAAAAGTAAATATTTGACAATAACCCTGAAAAGTCTGCGGTGGACCTAGGAACTTCGGAAGGAGAGACAACTGCTGCATAAAGGATGGACAATATTTTGATTAATTTGTTTAACGTCACTTTTGGCGCTATTCCATTGACAATATCATGACATACACTTTTTATTGGTTAAAGAAGCTAGAGTGCCCGATGAAAAAATTAAAAAACAAATTACAGAAAACTTGCAATCCTAATTAATTACAATTGAAGTCGAATACACATGTAATGAGCAGGTTTCAACTTAAGCATTAATGGGATAATGATCACCGTACATCAGTCCACTTTGTCCCTGCATAAAGAATGATTCTTACGTCGTTTTTTCCATATTATTTTGATAATCATACATTTTGTAGTACTGCTTTACATGTATGTGCAGTGAATTCGAAGATCTTTTTTTCAAACTGTAAATCTACGTAGCGTTCAAGTACTAGTATAATTAATATGATGATATTTAAGTCGTGGAGGCTTTAATACAATGAGTTACTAATATCGCTCTATTCCTAACAATGATAATTGTTTTCTGATTAACAGCTTTAACTTCCTGTTCATGGAAACATCTGTAAAACAATACAATTGATTGGTTGATTAACCTCAAAAAACCAATACGTTTTATTTGGATCAAATTGTATTTCTACGACTCAATACTTATTGAGGAGTCTCACAGATATTGATACTTCACAGCTTATGTAAGATAATCTCTAAATAATTGTTCTATCATAATCTTAAAACAACTACGACTTCATAGCTTTTGTAAAATAATCTCTAAATTATTCTCCTATTCTAATCTTAGAACAACTACGATTTGAATAACAAATTTAAGTACGGTAGCTTTTGGCAAACATGGTTCATGCCAGAGGGTCGGATTGGGTTTATATAATACTATAAATAAGTAACAACATAGAGAAAAATAGGCCAAGATAAAATATACAATAAAGGTTAAACAAATGGAACGAAAAGGATGCGAAATATGACAAAAATCTACATTGTTCAACATATAAATAATATAGATGAAGATGTACCACAGAAAATGGTCGGAAAACAAGTCACACATTGCTGCATGCCCTGAGCAAAGTTGTTATGATGTTTAAAGGAAAACTGTACTGTATTTGAAGATCTCAAATTCATTTTTACTGGAGAAGAAGAATGCTGGTAGCAAAACGGATATTAACCTCCGTCGAATCACTAAATAATTTGAAACCTCTTCAAACAAAGTATACTGTAACTTTTTATTCAACTATAAACGAGGCTCATTTATTGCAACAGGTGTAGAATTATATATATTTTGTATCATTATGTCACCAAATTAACAAATATTACATAAAATTCTTTAAATTTAAGCATGCAATTACTTTTGCACATTTCTTGCTAAGCTTACACCTCACATGAAAGGAAAAGACATTGATTTTTACTTTTAATATCTTTTTAATAGCAATCGGTGGATAATTTTTACTTCCCCTGTCTTGGTGAAAGTATTATTTTATATTAATTGTAGAAATTATATGTTTGAAGGAATCTGTTTTAATTACACTTTCTATGATAAATTATCAGACTGAACAGAATTCTATGACGTAATCATTTACAAGGATATCGGAATATCATGTAAAAGTTGACATCGCGTACGAATTAAAGGGAGATACTATTATATACTCAGCAACACAAATAACGCACACATTCTTCCCGTACAAAGCAGTTTCACAATTTCTTGTTTGTTTTTTTAAACTTTGCATAACTCTTATATACTTATTTTGTAAGCCTAAAACCTCGGTTACACCTTACCGGATAGCACGAACGGACGCCTAACGGATGAAAATAAAAGTTTTCCGTTGACAAAATTGTTATCCGTTGGGAGTCCGTTGATGTACTGACCGAATAAAACGGAAGTGTAGCGAATGCATAACGGACATACGCCGGATATGAAACGTACGAGAAACGGAAATGCACTGGACAGAACGGATGTCGAACGTACATTCAACGGACAAGTACCGGCTTAAACGGACACCTAACGGAAGCGTACCGGTTAAACAGATGAACAAGATATACGAAAAAATTGAAGGCATCAAAAATAAAACATGCAAATCGCATAAATATTCAAAATGTTTCTGTGTAACTGGTTTTGGTTTGTTCTTCAGAATACCGTCAAAGGGCAGTGGCTGGTCTGAATAAGAGCTGCTAGATTGTAAAGACGTGCCCTTACTCTAAAATCGGTTATGAATAATAAGAATTCATGAACCTTAAGAAATCTGACATACCAATAATTGGCATTTTTGACGCAAAATTTTCAATTGGCATTTATCCGTTTTACATCCATCTATCATCCGTTTTATCCGTTATACGTCCGGTAGAAGTCCGTTTCTCATTCGTTCAACATCCATTTTATCCGTTAAACGTCCGGTAGAAGTCCGTTGGTGAATTTAAAAAAAAAACTGACAAAGTCGGGATACGTTTATTGCACGCCATAGGAAGGCTTAGCAATCGTTCATCAGTTTGAAGTACGTCGAAATACAAAGGTAAAACTGGGAAAGGAAATGGGGAATGTGTCACAGCGACAACAACCCGACCATAGAACAGGCAACAGACAAAGGCCACTAATGGGTCTTCAATGTAGAGAGAAACTCCCGCACCCGTAGGCGTCCTTCAGCTGTCCCCTTAAAAATACATTGTATGTATACTAGTACAGTGATAATGGACGTCATAATAAACTTCGAATTATACACAAAAGAAAACTAAAATTAAAAATCATATAAGACTTACAAAGGGCTCCTGACTTGGGACAGGCGCAAAATTGCGGAGGGGATAAACATGTTTATGAGATATCAACTCTCCCCCTATACCTCTAGCCACTGAATGAAAGTTTATACGCTTGATGAACGCTACAACCCGAGGAAATTTTTATGCAGCATAAACAACATACAACATACACCAACATACGTTTCTTGAACGCCGGATAAACGCTTAGCCTTAGGTACGCTTCTAGTACGCCCAATACACGCTTAAAGCATATTGGCAGCGTAAATGATTTTTTAAAACACGCCGGACCTATACGTTTATGTGTGACGCCGGTATTAGTTGTATTTCCTTGAACAAGAAATGCTTTTCAACTTTTTTTTTTGCCTTTTAAACATTTTTTCGAGCTTCACTGATGAGTTTTTCGTAGACGAAACGCGTGTCTGGCGTAAATATATAGCGCAAATATCAAATTTCAATCCTTGTATCTATGCGGAGTTTATTTCTGGTATGTATTTTCGTTTGTACCGAGTCATCATTCTCATTTTCTGCTGCCTAAGGAAATGTCTGTACCAAGTTCTAAACCGTGGTTCTAAACAAGATACAGAAATTAGTAAGTTTTTTTATATTAGTGTTGGGTGCTGATTTAATGTGTAACAACAAGCCAATTTTATTTTCCTGTAAATCACAATAAATGCAGATAATATTAATTTTATTTTTCGAGTAATGATGTATTCCTGTGATTTCGTAAGTCATTTTGCCGACTCGCAGTCCGCAAACGTGCTTGTTTTTCTATCGAGTAACCTTCAAGGTGGTTTAGAGAAAGGTTGATGTTGAAAGGTTTGTCTATATTTGTTTGCATTAGAAACATATTTCAGTTCATTTGATATAAAAAAAAAATCAAAACATTACGAAGTATATCTCTGATTTATGTACTTGTTAACTATGTAAATGACAAATTGGTGCCATTCATATCAATGAAACAAAATCCACATGATATATGCGACCATTCTTTGATGAAATTAATATTACTTTGATTTTACACTTCTTAAAATTATTTCTATTAATTTTCAGATTCCATTGTCTAAACTGTTCATGTGTTTCCATTTATTCTAGCCACTAATCTTGAGCCTATCTCTTTATTCAGATAACACCCCATATAGTTATCAAACAGAATCGGTTAGGGTGACCCTTAGGACTCTCCCTATAGTTCATTTGATTAGTTCTTTTGTCCAATACATCAAAATATATACTTGTAATGTCCTTCATAACTCTTAACAGACCAATTAACAGACCGAGTTTTATACATCCGACCCATTAACAGACCATATTTTTATAAAAAATTGATTTATGTCATCAAAATACAGTTTTTCGTGTAGATTTTTCACCTATTGATGTTAATATGGTAAACAAACATAATGCCAGTCTTTTTTCGATGTTCAAAAGATTGCATGCAAGTAAACTCAACCAACTTGTCATTTTTGTGTACATTTTGTGTGTGTAAACTGTGTATAAATTTATTGATGAGTAACTCGCCTTTTCATTTTATAGATCGTTTATTGAAGCTAGAAAAAAAATAATTACACCACTGGATTCAGTTCTCCAAATCATTTTGTCAGACATGAATAGTTTTTATGATATAAAAATAATTAAGAAGTTATACAATGAAATATGCTGACCTTGCACTGATTTTTCACGATAACACCTGATTAACAGACTTTAGCCAACCCGATTAACAGACCCGCCGCCGATATAGCCGCATACTCAATATAGATTAACCGACCCATCTCTCGGTTAGCCGAGTGTCGGCCGTGAAGTAGTACACTTGCATCAAAGATTATAGAAGTAAACCAAAATGTCACGAAAAGCAGATTAAAAAGTATTTTTCCTAATCTAGCATGACCTAATTATTATTGTAGTTACTGTATCTATACAAACTACCGGACTTCTTTCTATCATCGTTTTCCAGAGTACTATATATTGAGTTTATTGAGTAAATCAATTTTTGTCAGTCATACTTATATAGGTTGATGACAGTTGTGTTATTGGTGAATTATAGTATTAATCGCCTGCAGTTAACAGGTCAGAATTATACAAATGGTGGACAAATAGTATTAAAATTTTGTTCATCTCTTAAAAGATCGCAATACAACACAATTATAATCCTGGTATCTATGCATGATAAGTTTATTAAATAATAAAAATGAAAACATAAAAAAGTCCTTGCTTACACCCAGTGCATGTGAACTTTGATTTTACATTGCAGTATCACTAAGCTTCATAGCCAGAAATTCGTTTATGAAAAAATAAACGTCCAATGTAACCATATTTTATACTGAATTTGTATTCATTGTGGGGGTTACACTATGATTAAACTATGTTAAATTCTATCTTAATATTCTCTTCATTATCATGTCTGAGGTATGATAAATTTTGACATTATTCTCGTTTCTCGTTTTTAAATAGATTCGATCGTTGGTTTTCCGTTTGAATGGTTGTACACTAGTGTTGTTTGGGGTCCTTTATAGCTTTGTGTTCGGTGTGAGCCAAGGTTCCGTGTTGAAGGCCGTACCTTGACCTATAATGAAATTGAGAATGGAAATGGGGAATGTGTCAAAGAGACAACAACCCGACCAAATAAAAAACAACAGCAGAAGGTCACCAACAGGTCTTCAATGTAGCGAGAAATTCCCGCACCCGGAGGCGTCCTTCAGCTGGCCCCTAAACAAATATATACTAGTTCATTGATAATGAACGCCATACTAATTTCCAAATTGTACACAAGAAACTAATATAAAAATAATACAAGACTAACAAAGGCCAGAGGCTCCTGACTTGGGACAGGCGCAAAAATGCGGCGGGGTTAAACGTGTTTGTGAGATCTCAACCCTCCCCCTATACCTCTAACCAATGTAGAAAAATAAACGCATAACAATACGCACATTAAAATTCAGTTCAAGAGAAGTCCGAGTCTGATGTCAGAAGATGTAACTAAAGAAAATAAACAAAATGACAATAATACATAAATAACAACAGACTACTAGCAGTTAACTGACATGCCAGCTCCAGACTTAAATTAAACTGACTGAAAGATTATGATTTCATCATATGAACATCAGGCACAATCCTTCCCGTTAGGGGTTTAGTATCATACCATCATAACATATATGAGAAGAACATAACCCGTGTCATGCCAACAACTGTTTTTAGAATAAATGTCTTTAGTTCCGACGCAAAGACCTTATCAGTGACTCAATATTAACGCCAAAATATGCAATCTTTAATGACTTGACAACAGTATCGTAATTATATCCCTTCTTAATCAGTCTATTTAAAGGTTTTGTAAGTTTCTGAGGTGAATACTGACACCTTTGTGCTTTATAAAGAATATTTCCATAAAAAATTGGATGTGAAACACCTGAACGTATAAAAAGTCTGCATGTTGAGCTATATTTACGAATGATGTCTTTATACCGATGATAAAATTTAGTAAAAGTTTTGACTAGTTTGTGATATCGAAACCCCTGGTGTAATAATTTTTCAGTAATACATAAATTTCTCTCGTTAAAATCTAAAACATTGTTACAAACACGAGCGAATCGTACAAGTTGAGATATATAAACACCGTAAGATGGTGACAAGGGAACGTCACCATCTAAAAACGGATAATTAACGATAGGAAATGAAAAATCATCCCTTTTATCATAAATTTTAGTATTCAGCTTTCCGTTAGTGATATAGATATCAAGATCGAGAAAAGGGCAGTGGTCATTATTAGTATTAGCTTTATTTAAAGTAAGTTCAGCAGGATAAATTTCATTAATATACATACTGAAGTCGTCATTATTAATATGTGGTTTACTTTTATAAGTTGTTACTTGGATGGAGAGTTGTCTCATTAGCATTCATACCACATTTTCCTATAACACTTTGGTACTGTCTAAATTTCCTTTCCATAGCTATTTAAAAACATACTTAACAACATTGTTATGTTCATGTTTAGCCACAGTGAAGGTCATTTATGAAAACATGTCATTCTTCATCTATCAGAGAAAAGCTAAATTTAGTGCAAAATAAATGTTAGATATCAAAATGCACAGAACCATATTGTGAAACCACAATCATAATTGTAATACATTGAGAATGGAAATGGAGAATGTGTCAAAGAGACAACAACCCGACCATAGGGCAGACATAAATATATATATAAATAGTCAATCGGACCAGGGAAGAGATCAGTCGATTTGCGTGGATATAAAGTAATTTATTGCTATATTCCAATTTTGAATTCTGCGCATAATAAAACAAAATAAAGAAGAAACTAAGATGATGCATACTATCGAATTAAACTACCAACTTTCATCTTTTTTGTTATATTCCAGATCAGGACAACACACACAATGTTATTACTTTGATTTGTTTTATCAATATTAATTGAACAGTGGTGGAAATGTTAGAATTTTCGGTCCAGACATAGACTCTTTAAATATCAACAAATTACAAAAAAGTAAATCAAATATTGGACAAACAAGACAAAGTGTTATTTGATTAAGGCTCAGTAATCCAATTTGATGTTGTAGAGTTCTGAGAAAAGAACAGTAAAACCATGAATTTTGTCTTAAATTGAATCTTCAATGGATAGATGAGTTGTTTGAACTTTAAAAATGTGAAGTTTGAAGTTTTGATACAAATGTGTATTTAGAACGTTTGCGATAAAGACATTCGTTTAAAAAAAGAAATCCTCGGTATTTTATATTGGTAAATATTACTCATATCTATGTTAAAACCGGCCTTAAGCATGACGAGAAAGAATATTTCGTTATTTTTCTGTTATTATACAGTGTTCCTATGATTTTCACGGTTTAGGCCTTTTATGTACATAGAAACGTGTCATTTGCCCGGAAATCAGTATCATTAATTTAGTTATACGATGTTGATGTCTGTACAAATGCCATGTTATAAATTGGTCATAGCAGGATTACATTCGATATTTACAGTTCGAAAACCAAATATATGTTTATGGAACATGTGAGAGTATACCGAAAGGGTCAAACCATAACCCCTAATTAGTTTAATGTGTCGTTCATGCAAGAGCTGCAATTTGTGTTATTTTCATATTACAATTACATAAAGATAACCATTTTCACGTAACTTTAGTAGATTTCTATCGTTTTAAACCTTCAAGTGATGAATCCTTGTAAGAACGTACCTCGGGGATTGACAAAATGAGAACGGAAATGTGGAATGACTGTGCCAAAGAGACAACAACCCGAGCAAAGTGAAGGAGATAGTCCAAGGCCCCCAATTGGGTCTTCAACACAGCGCAAAAATCCCACACGGAGACGGGCTCTAGTATGGCCCTAAACGACACATTCTACATACATGCAAGTAATTTTACATAAGTAATTCTAGAATACTGTCATAAGGGTATACCGTATCAAAATCACTTATATCTATAACCCTCTGTTTTACATTTAACGACTGTCAGGTATATACAGTACAGTCCGTTGAATCGAATTTGCACTGTTCCTAAGCTTGTTTAAATAAAAAAAAAATATATAACAAATTGTGTGTGTGGTCATGCTATCATGTTCCTACACATAGAGTTTACTACACATAGAGTTTACTACACATAGAGTTTACTACACATAGAGTTTACTACACATAGAGTTTACTACACATAGAGTTTACTACACATAGAGTTTACTACACATAGAGTTCCTACACATAGAGTTTACTACACATAGAGTTTACTACACATAGAGTTCCTACACATAGAGTTTACTACACATAGAGTTTACTACACATAGAGTTTACTACACATAGAGTTTACTACACATAGAGTTTACTACACATAAAGTTTACTACACATAGAGTTTACTACACATAGAGTTTACTACACATAAAGTTTACGCATATTATCTCATTCTATTTTTAAATTTGTACTCGATGTATATTGACAAAAACAATTTCACCTTCTTACTTATCTTTTACGTATTTTCATGTAAATGGGAATTTTTAAATCTTATGTTTTAGATTTTCTTCAAATACAAAAATGTTGTTCATTTGGAATTATTATGCATCTTCTTGATCATTTAAAAAGCTTCTGTGAAGACAAAAAACAAAAAACAAAAATAAACTTTTTATTTCTTAATACAGGAAACAGCAATCTTTTAAAGATTAATTCTAAATCACATTAGTTGAAACACAAGATTTGTGTTTTTCCATAAAACATTGATCTTTAAATTTTATTATTTTAACACTTTAATGGCTGCATCATGTTAAAATTATCAAAACTCTTCCGTAAAAATCAAATATTGATAGCTCGAATGAAACAAAACACGGTTATATGATTAAAGTTGGAAGTCAAACTCCGGTAATTCAATTGTAAGACGGATAACTTATTCTGAAGCCCGTAATCGATTTCTTTTTAAATTCTCAAGTCAGCGTGGCAATTGCGTTTGTACTAACAGTGATTTTAAATTAAATATCCGAGGGATAAGTTTCTTCGATTCATTTTGTTAAAAACCACAATGTTGACTTTGTAAAACACGTCTTTTACGATCATTTTGGAATTTCTCTTCTTCAAACTCGATTTTCTGAATTGCTTGTAGTCATTGCGGCAAAGCATTCATATATTTTTTTGATTATTTCGTTTTTGATTGTAAAAATGTGAAACAATCATTACTAAAGTATTTATTTTATATTTTATTATTGAATTAATTTGTGTATTTTCATATCTCTAAACATATATGTCTCTGTTCTAAAACTTCGGACGCATTCCCTTCAAGTTAATATAGAAATAAGTAGATGTGGTATAATTGCAAATAATACATCTCATTGTATTGATCCAATGGAATAGAATATAACAACAATTGGTAGCTGTATGTTCTTCAAAAATTAGCAATACCCATACCGCGCATGTACCATGCGGGTGCCTAACTCTCCCCTTAACCTGTGACAGTAGTATTACAGTACAACAAATGACGATAAATTAATGACCCGTCTTGAGAGAAAGTCAGATCTATTGCACGTAAAAGACATCCTTGAAGATTTCGACAAAGAGCAAGCTTACGCCGCTACAAGGCAGCACTTGCTCCCGCAAAGAAGAAAGAATAATTATAAGTTGCAATAACTTGTTTCCCAATCCGCTGGAAATAAATATGATTAAACTAAACTAAACTTTTGAACAAACAATAAAAATCAGTTGAAAAAGGCTCAACTCATAAGAAAGCAGAAAAACAAGTAACAAAAACACAGACCGTACGTGACAGCTACATGTAGTTTAAAGCTCATTATCACTATAAAACATCATGTATCTAAGGTAAAAGTATAAAAAAAAAATACTTGATTTGATGAGCTTAACCTATATCATATTTTTTACTTTCATTCATTGTGTTTTCGAGATTGTCACATGAATATTATAATCAGGAGCTGTGGTATAATTGCAAATGAGAATGATACAACTTCTTAGTATATCAATAAAAGATGGACGAAAGATACCAAAGGGACAGTCAAAAATAAAAAATCATCAGACGTGCACTTAAACCATTTACAATCCATGTACAGTAATGGCTACTAATGCAGGAATGACATTTTTGGGTACAATGTCACCAATGCACTTTAGCGTCAAACTATTGCACCTCAACATGGTCATTGTAGAATTTTTTAAGCTACTACAGTAATGGCTACTAATGCAGGAATGACATTTTTGGGTACAATGTCACCAATGCACTTTAGCGTCAAACTATTGCACCTCAACATGGTCATTGTAGAATTTTTTAAGCTACTTTTACATCTTAAGTCATCTACTCAAAACGACTTCATTTACGGAGAATTGGGTCGGTATCCCCTAGAAATAGATATCAAAACTAGAATTATATCTTATTGGACAAAGTTGATTACCGGTAAAGAAAGTAAACTCGCTGCTGTCATGTTTAGATACCTTTTAAAGTTATCACAAGAAACAACATTTCGATCGCAATCATTAGACAAGATGAAAAGTATTCTAGACAATTGTGGATTCTCTTACTTATGGTCATTCCAAAACACATCACCTAACATTAAATCTACAATTAAACAAAGACTAGAAGGTCAGTTTAAACAGTCATGGACAGGAAAGGTAAACGATTCGCCGAAAGCCCTGAAATATCGCCTGTACAAGACATCACACAATTTCGAACACTACCTTAACGTACTTGATGATAAAGATACAATAACAATGTCGCGGTTTAGGACAATGAACCATAAACTGCCGATTGAAAATGGCAGATGGCAAAACATTCCCCGAGAACAGAGAAAGTGTCCGTTATGCAGAGTTGCGATAGGTGATGAATACCACTATGTAATGGAATGCAGCAGTCTCCTGACAGATAGAACACTACATATTGACAATAAATACCTAACGAACTGTAATGTTATAAAATTTAATACTATTATGAACCAAAAACAGAAATCGAAACTCCGAAAATTGTGCCCATTTATTAGAATTATAAATGACAAACTGGATTCTCTCTGAAGTTAACCTTTCGGCTATACTGATCATACCGTTGTAAAAAAAACTCATATTTAATGCTTCCTCAACAAATGTACTTATATGTAATGTAATGTAAACTAATGTGTTTTTCTGTATACCTTTGTCCAACTTAGGTGATACCAGAATAAAATGATATATATATATGTATATACAACTCGTCTAAACATCAACCCAACAATGTTAGATCTGTAAATTTGCTTTCGCAAATTTTTGGTTCTTCCCTCGCCGGGATTCGAACCCATGCTACTGTGATATCGTGACACCAAATCGCCTGCACTGCAGCCGTCCCGCTAGACCACACGACCACCTGGGCTCTCATATATATATATATATAAGAAGTAACATGATTATACAACATCCACGATGGTAAAGTGCATATTATAATCTTCGTGTATGATATCTAATACCAATTGTAATGTTTTGTAATGGTAATGATATTGTTTTGTACTCTTCCCTATGTGGGATCAGTGTTTTGATTTAATAAAGTATTTGTGTTCGAGTTAATATAGTTTGTCTCGACCCTCCAGGTTTTTTTTATTGATATCCTGATCTGTTATTGGTTTACAAATTCATAAAGCTCGCGACAGAAATATTTGATGGCAATACCATACTAATAAACTGGACGACACGATTAATAACATACAATCTATTTCATATAGAAACGCTATATCTGCCCTTAAGGGTACATTAAAATACCATCTATACCAATATAGTATGTATAGTAGGTATTGATTGTTCCACGATTCCTGAAGAGTAACATTTGACCTTTATCTCTCATGATTCTTGAAGGGTCAATAATTCATGAAGGGTAACATTTGACTGTTGAGTTCCATGATCCATGAAGGGTAACATTTGACTGTTGTGTTTCATGATGCATGAAGGGTAACATTTGACTGTTGTGTTCCATGATGCAAGAAAGGTAACATTTGACTGTTGTGTTCCATGATGCATGAAGGGTAACATTTGACTGTTGTGTTCCATGATGCATGAAGGGTAACATTTGACTTTTGTGTTCCATGATGCATGAAGGGTAACATTTGACTGGTGTGTTCCATGATGCATGAAGGGTAACATGTGATTGGTGTGTTTCATGATGCATGAATGGTAACATATGACTGTTGTGTTCCATGATATATGAAAGGTAACATTTGACTGTTGTGTTCCATGATCCATGAAAAGTAACATTTGACTGTTGTGTTTCGTGATGCATGAAGGGTAACATTTGACTGTTGTGTTTCGTGATGCAAGAAAGGTAACATTTGACTGTTGTGTTCCATGATCCATGAAAAGTAACATTTGACTGGTGTGTTTCGTGATTCATGAAGGGTAACATTTGACTGTTGTGTTCCATGATCCATGAACAGTAAAATTTGACTGGTGTGTTTCGTGATGCATGAAGGGTAACATTTCACTTTTATCTCTAATAATTTCTAAAAAGCAACGTTATTAACATTACACCGAGATAGCCCGTTTTACAATTTTGTGAATTCGAAAATCATGTCGAGTTAACAGATAGCAACTGGTTGGATCGTTATAGCTTCAGATGTAAAAACTGGACCAATTTCTATAGCATAGAGTATTCTCTAGGAAGATAGTTGTCCTTTTTTTACATATCAGCATTAACAGATTGTTCTTCAAAGAATATTTCCTTTCCTCCTAAGCACGTGACACTTGTTTAACATTTAGTCATTTTGAATGACTGATTGTTGTTGGTTTAGCGTCCAGTTTTATTTGTTAGGAAAAATTGTACTGTTACAGGAAATTAGGATAGGAACAGAAAATGTGGCATGCAACAGGCTATCCACGGACACATTGTGTTTCCGAAGATTGTGTTTCCGAAGATTGTGTCTCCGAAATTCATTGAACAGAATGGTGGTTTACTCTGTGTGAAAGATTCTTGCATTTATCTATACTATAGTCCTGTCATGTAATGTTATCATCCTAGTGTTATATTTAACATTGCCATAAAAACGCGGGAAGTTTAGCTTACCACAAAACAAGGTTCAACCCACCATTTTTCTTAAATGTCCTGTACCAAGTCAGGAACATGGCAGTTGTTATCCTATAGTTTGTTTCTGTGCGTTTTGCATTGTTGTTTGTTTGATTTTTTGTTGCACTTCAGTGATTCTGCTGTGTCACTGTTTTCCTCTTGTAGTTGATGTGTTTACCTCAGTTTTAGTTTGTAACCCAGATTTGTTTTTCTCTCAATCGTTTTGTGACTATCGAACAGCGGTATACTACTGTTGCATTTACCTACCACCGTCGTACCGTTATCCCAGACTGTAAGACTCACAACATTATACTCTTAATAGTAATATCTGGGTAATTATGGCTCACATTTCTATACTTTCACTGAGTCTAAGTTATCAATAAAAAGCGATGGTATGCTAACATGTTGGATCAAAATAAATCTTGATATTTGATTAATACAAATAGAAATGAAACACTACTAATTTTCCTTTCTACGATATAAAATTATTGAACCAAGTCACGAAAACTAATAAAACAGAGAACTATAAGTGTCCATCAATTCATTCCTGTTATTATCATACCATAACAATGCTACAATCATACCATGTATACAATTGTCAACAAAAGGATCTCCAATACTAATGAAAGAAATGGAAATGAGAAAGACAAGTCACGTGACAATAAAATATTGGGTCCATATCACGTGACAATAAAATATTATGTCCGATACAATTTACCACACATACCATTGAGCTGTCAATACACTCCTAGAAGTTCTCTACATCTAATAACATTCATCATAGCTGTTAATAATATCATGGTATGTCTCAATAAGGCAGCAGCCCAACGACTCGGCCAAGACATATCCGGTCTGTGAAAATATTTTAGAGCACTTAAATTAAACACTTGCAGAAAAGTATGTTACGTGAGAGATGAGTGGTTCATGGTATAATTGGATTTATGAGCGGTCAATGGCAATATCGGAGACGCAATCTGAAGATGTGTCAATCAAAGAAACAAAAGAAACAAAGTCCTGCCGCGTAGGACAATAAAAAAGAAAATATTGTTGTTATCTTATGATTGTATTGTATTGGGATAACGTCGCTTATCAATATAAGAGCTACAAATTGGATCTTATTAGAATAAAGACGGTTATGAAAATAAATAGGGTATACATAGAACAAATGTATGGTGAAGAATAATAGCTGTCTAGCTGTCATATGTTTAGAAAGCTCATTTTTTATTAACAATTATATATACAGATATGAAAGTTTTTGTTTCGATTTTCGTATTTTATTAATTTTCCATTTTAATTTCGAACTATCGATACAAATAAGACTTTATTTACGGCCGGTATTAATAACCGTATTACAATTGGGGAAAAAAGAGAACACGAAGGGAGTCCGGACACAACAAATATGAAAGGCATATACAAATATTGTCAAGAAAAAAACCGGCGATAAGAAACTAAAAGTCAAAACAATCTACACAGAATATCAAAATGATAAACATAAAATAAAAAAGACATTAAAAAATTTCAAATACAGGTATGTTATCGGAATCAGATCTACTAGTGCATATAGAAGTATGTGTTCGTACTCTAATTGTCAAGTGACACTTTGGGAATTTTCGTAATATAACAAACATACTTCAGAAGATGATAGAACCACACAATCCAAATTTCTTAACTCAGATTAATCTGCGGTCGTGTCAAATGATATTTAAAAAGATATGAAAAATAGGAAAATTTCAAAATATTTGCATTATGAAGTAAAAATGCGTGTGATAATCGAACTGTTGTAATCATTACAAGCGGATAAAAAATTAGTATCTGATAACATCAGCGCTAGAAAAATACTTTAATTGCTCAGCAATCCTTTGGGAATTATTCTAATATAACAAAATGGCTTTAGTAAATGATTACTTATCCAAACGTTTTCTCCCAGCAGACTGTATAAATCCTGATATTAAAAAAATTGAAATGAATTTGACAGATTTCTGTATTTTTGCAGTTTAATTAAAGCCAGATTTAACTTTATAACAAACATATACGTGCTAGTCATTTTAATATATGGAATAGCGTTACGCCATTGGTCGAGTATATATTTATTGTTTGTGACCATTTTTGACTAATCATATATCGTCTTGTTGGACGTACTTGAAAGTATAACACACCAAGAAAGCGTTTAATTGTGTACTTTTTGCTATAAAAAGTTTTAACACAATTTTAAAGTTTCAAGTAAATAGTTTTAATATCTAGATCTTCAAACTACATTTCATGCCAGAATTTGACAAATACAAATTAAAACGAGGCTATGATGTGAAATAAAGACGAAATATGGATAATACGTATATCTGAGAGTGTACAAATGTATAACATAGTATTGTGAGCGTCAATGAAACAGCAACACATCGATACAAAATATCAAGGGGTCAATGTGCGGGTTTAACATGGTCACCTTTGACGAGTATTGTATAATAGCGATGTCAAATTCTCACACTAACTCTTGAGTCTGTATGAAATCTATAATCATCTCTCTTAACCCATTAATATAGATAAAATTGAAGTTATTACAAAAGGTAAACATTTTGGAAGCATAATCTACAATCTCTGCAACTATCCCATGTAATATTAGTTTCATGAAGATATGAAAAAAATATACTTTAAAAACGGTAGTTTCATGATGTAACGATGCACCGGTTTGAATTTAACTGTTGCAATCAAACACAGGCGGGAAAATACTGATAAAGGATTGTGTAATTGTCAAATGTGGTCCTTCAGGAATCAGAATAATAAAACAAGAAGCTAAAGAAAATAATTTAACCATGTAATATAATTGCCTTATCCCAACAGACAAAGTGAAATGCTGATAAAATGAAGAAATGGATATAAATTTGACAGCATACTGTTTTTACAGTATAATTGGAATACTAATTCAAACTTTTGAAAGATTTGTAACGGAATAAGTTAATTTAATTTGCAGTTTAAGAAAACATAAGAGAAGTTTTATGGCATTGGTTGAATATCCATAGGTCAGAACATTTTGAAAGTACTACACCGAAAAACATTATAAGAAAATTTAAGGGTGATTTTTATCTGGTCAGCGACGACGATTAAGTTTTCCAATAATTTAGTATAAAGACTTGCAAATGCAATTTTTTAGAATCAAAAATAGACACGATACTTATAAAAACAATATGATTTAAATGCATTTGTTTATCAATATGTCTTATCCTAGGTATTGAAAATCAAGTAAAGAATGCATTACTCCAAAATCCATTCACATTTAGTATATTTTCTTTAACAAAACCAAGTACAACAGTTCCTATTCCAAGTACCGTATTGTTTCCAATATTGCAAATATTTAGTAACATGAAACAGCTACAAATGTTTGCAGCGAGGAACGTCTTCTGATGGTTTGTTTCGTTCTATGTCCCCCTAGTCACTGTGGTATAACAGTGGTGATGGCAAACGCTTGAATCATGAGAATGATGAAATTATATATACAGTCAAACCTGCAGAAGAGACAACCTCGTTCTCAACTCGTTATTGTGTTTGAGAATGATGAAATTATAGATACAGTCAAACCTGCAGAAGAGACAACCTCGTTCTCAACTCGTTATTGTGTTTGAGAATGATGAAATTATAGATACAGTCAAACCTGCTGAAGAGACAACCTCGTTCTCAACTCGTTATTGTGTTTGAGAATGATGAAATTATAGATACAGTCAAACCTGCTGAAAAGACAACTTCGTTCTTTACTCGTTATTGTGTTTGAGAATGATGAAATTATAGATACAGTCAAACCTGCAGAAGAGACAACATCGTTCTCAAATCGTTATTGTGTTGAGAATGATGAATTATAGATAGTCAAACCTGCAGAAGAGACAACCTCGTTCTCAACTCGTTATCGTGTTTGAGAATGATGAAATTATAGATACAGTCAAACCTGCTGAAGAGACCACCTCGTTCTCAACTCGTTATTGTGTTTGAGAATGATGAAATTATAGATACAGTCAAACTTGCTGAATAGACCACCTCGTTCTTTACTCGTTATTGTGTTTGAGAATGATGAAATTATAATACATTCAAACCTGCTGAAGAGACTACCTCGTTCTCAACTCGTTATTGTGTTTGAGAATGATGAAATTATAAATACAGTCAAACCTGCTGAATAGACAATTTCGTTCTTTACTCGTTATTGTGTTTGAGAATGATGAAATTATAATACAGTCAAACCTGCTGAAGAGACAATCTCGTTCTTTACTCGTTATTGTGTTTGAGAATGATGAAATTATAGATACAGTCAAACCTGCTGAAGAGACAACCTCGTTCTCAACTCGTTATTGTGTTTAAGAGTAATGAAATTATAAATGTAGTCAAACCTGCCGAAGAGACAACCTGTATCAAGCAAAAACCTGTTTTTAAAACCATTAATTTCTGTAGGTCTGTTTGTAATGCACGATTGACTGTTTCTCATTGGGTGGGAAGAATAATTGCGTATATATAATATATTAGAGTTATGAGTAAAACTTCAAAAGTTTGGCAGCATCTAATAACGTTGAAAGCGTTTTTAAAACGCTGGTAAAAAACCTTACATTTTATTCTAAATGTATTTAATTCAACATTTGTTTAATTAATCACGAAAGGAAGCATTACAAACGATTTATTTAATAAATCCTTAAAAAAAATCGATGGCAAAGTAGTCAACAAGGACTTCATTTGTTCAAACAGATATTTCTAGAAAATGATGAAAAAATGTTTGTGATTTCTTTATTCTTAATGATTTAAATAAAATGATAATAAAGAATTGAAATTGAAAAGGATTTGGCAGTTTTCAGTAGATTGATAAGTAGCACAGATTAAAATGTATTTGGAAATTTTAGATTGAGCACTTATGCCAGAAGTTCTCAATAAAAAAAAAATCGGATACATTCCAGATAATCTTTAATCCACAAGCTGAATTCCTTTCTAAACGTTAATGTTAAAGAGATGAACTTTTCTGAACTGAGGTATCAAAAAAAGGTTATAATCTAAATATCTTCTAAATTATTATAAATAACGTTCAACGGTGTGTTTAAACTGACTGTTATCATTCCCAAAATTGTGATTCTAAAACACTGTGTGAACATGAATTGTACCACATTATGGTAATATTACATAAAGAGTTTGATGTCTCCACACAATTTCTGACATATGATTTAATGACGCAATTTGTATTATGTATTTATGATTAATGGTTGTTTGGTCTGTAGAGTAATCATTTGAATACAATAATTGACTCTACAACAAAAACACTCAAGTTAAGGCCACGCGTTTCATTTTTTTTCTATTTAATTCTCGTCAAGTCAAATTTTCCTAAACCTACCAGCCAACATGAGGAACTGTACAAATATAAAAGCACATCCATAAATTAATATGCAGTTCAAATGTTTTAAAAAAAAAAATGGTCTTGTGTGTGTTTATATATCAGACTGTCAGCATCCTACAAATTCACCAAGCAGACGACAAACGAGGAAGAATTCAGCTTTGGCCTTAGATGAAATTATTCAATTGGTAGCATATAAAATCATGATAAATCTGTTTCTGATTCCAAACAGTTTTCATGGCGGCGATAAACATGTTAAAGAGAACGACAAAATGTCTAATTTCTGGCCATAGAAAGTACAAATATATATCGAATAGAATTGCGATATTTGACCCATATACATGTACATAGTAGGACATCAAATAAGATATGTATTGACAATTCACCATTCCGGATTCGAATATTGTTTTGCGATGTCTATATCAAAAAAAGTACTAACTTCACCTTAAAAACTGAATTACCCTCGATTCCGGTGCTGTTTGAGAAATTCTTCGTTCATGCCATGCTTTATGCAAGATCCGCTGCAAAAAACAAGCTAAGGCGACTGAGTTGTGACCCGTTAGCCGTTTAGGTGAACTAAATGTATTACTATGTTGAAATATTTACCCCTATCAAACGTGTCACCATTTATAGTGAGGGTTCATTTCCCCTGCGTTGTATACCGCTCGACAAAATTTACAAATTATATAGATCAATCATTTAAATTTTCAAAAGTTTCAGCCAAATATACAGATTTTCAACCCAGTTTAATTTTTTTTCTAATTACTACATTGCGCCTAAATAAAATAGTGTATACACATTATAAGGATATATTCCTTGATATATTTACAACTGGATATTGGTGAAACACGGAAGTATCGTCACGCAGTAATATTTCTACATCACATTGTAGTTTATATTAAATACTATGTTCATTAATCAATTAATCAAGATGAAAAGTTTCATTAAGTAGCAATACTGTCGACACCACTGCACTGAGTTATACAAATTTTAATTGAATAATTTTTTGCTATAATGATAAAATACTTTATCAATTCTCGTATGTATCATGTTAAAGGAGAAATTATTTGCCACAACCGCGATGGGAGTTTGCTTGAATATCAAATCAAAATGACTTATATTCTTAAATATATCTTCCTTTATGTTACTCTGTTACCAGCGTGTAAATTGTGAATTGGTGACAGTGTTGTTTCTGAAAGAAGAGGTCTGTCTATCAAATGATACAAAATAACGTATAAACATCTATTATCAACATCAGCCATACAAGTGTTTAACACGATGGAGCATAAACGGTTTTGCAGATAACCAACACCAAGTTTTTAGATGAGATAACAACATTAAGTTATAACAAAGACGAAAACACGTACGACGGTTCCGAACTTAAAACAGATACAACAAAAATGTCTATATAAAAGACAAACAAAACAAAATCATTAACACATGTGTACAGGGACTATGGTATGAAGGAGATAATATCAGATTATTACATGTCATTTTTCATATCAGATGTACTATCACCTCCAATGATTGCTAATATTGACCAAGGCCTGACAATACAATTGATATGAACAATGACCTGTTATGATCTCTTTGTCATATGCTTCAACAATAGAGAAAAATAATATAGTTATCCTATTAAGTGGTTTTCAAGAAGAAGTTCAAAAAGCGAAAAGGTCACACTATAATACATTGATAAGAAAACATTCATACATATGCCTCAACTGAGCAGAAACTTGAACAACAGTATACATCTAGTATATTTTTATAATGACGATAGATTCAAAGCTTTCAACATAATTTTGTTATGTTCAATTTGAATTCGTGAAAATACACGTACGAGTGCGATTTATTGTTTGTTTTGACCTTAACCTGATTAATGAACTGTCAATGGTATATTTCAAGTTTCAAGATCGTTTACTGTTGTAGTGTAGACTGTTGTAGTGTAGACTGTTGTAGTGTAAACTGTTGTAGTGTAGACTGTTGTAGTGTAAACTGTTGTAGTGAAGACTGTTGTAGTGTAGACTGTTGTAGTGTAGACTGTTGTAGTGTAGACTGTTGTAGTGTAGACTGTTGTAGTGTAGACTGTTGTAGTGTAGACTGTTGTAGTGTAAACTGTTGTAGTGACAACTGTTGTAGTGAAGACTGTTGTAGTGTAGACTGTTGTAGTGTAGACTGTTGTAGTGTAGACTGTTGTAGTGTAGACTGTTGTAGTGTAGACTGTTGTAGTGTAGACTGTTGTAGTGTAAACTGTTGTAGTGTAGACTGTTGTAGTGTAAACTGTTGTAGTGTAGACTGTTGTAGTGTAAACTGTTGTAGTGTAGACTGTTGTAGTGTAGACTGTTGTAGTGTAAACTGTTGTAGTGTATCTACTGTTGTATTGTAAAAAAAAAAGCAAATCGTCTAATGTTTCTATGCTAAAAAAGCGATTAAAGTAATTGTTTGCTGGTAAAAAGTTACCGGTATTGCATATAATTATCATGATCTTTTAAATTTTGTAAAATTATTTCTATTCTATTTTTTATTTTTTTCATTTTTTTTTTTCTTGTATTTATACTTTCACTTGCTCTATTTGAATTTACCATTTTTCCGCATATGTCTTCAAATTTTAATTTATTTATATCAGATATGCACAGATTAAACTAACAAAAAAATAAGCACAGAGTTCCTGAGACAAATAAAGCAAACTGTTCCACCAGAGCAATATAAAAAAATGAAAAAAAGTCCGTACTTGTGAAAGTTTTCGTTCGGGTAATGAAAATTCACACTTCATTACAGGAACCTCAGTAGAATCGATACAAATAATTATAGAGACACGTTATTATAGACATTCTTCATTCAATTGTAAATGATTTTACATATTATTCTACGTGTTATAATACACAGTTTACATAATTTCATAATATGTGATATACGAAAACCAACATGCTTTATTAAACGTACTTGTCGTGAGAACTTTACTGTAATTTAATATACTCTTTCACATTTTCCGTGTATTGCACGCAATATAAAGCACGAATAATTCACAATGTCCTAAGACTATATTAAAGTACTAACATTTTGAATAGTAATGAATTGTGACCTTTAGAATCTTCACTCTTGAAGGATTGTGAATGCAATTGTAAAGGAATATTGATATTGTCTTAAGGGTTTAAACATTTTAATTTGTAAAATGCTGTTCCAAAATTCCATAGATTTTTAACAATGTCTGTATTAAGTACGGATATTTTTGACTATATATAGGAAAATGTGGTGTGAGTGCCAACGAGACAACTCTCCATCCAAATAACAATTTATAAAAGTAAACCATTATAGGTCAATGTACGGCCCTCAACACGGAGCCTTGGCTCAAACCGAACAACAAGCTATAAAGGGCCTCAAAAATTACTAGGAAGTGTAAAGCCATTCAAACGGGAAAACAGACGGTCTAATCTATATATAAAAAAACGAAATCAGTATGCTTTAAAACATTTACCAACGGCAATAAACCACGACCTTCTGCCTTGATTTGTAATGTGTCCCTACTACATGCGAAAAACACGTGTAAAACACATTCATCTGATTCTGATTCAGAATATTCGGTCTTGAAGGATATGGCGGATTGCAAATGCAATTATTAAAGAACATTGATTTCGTCTCAAGGTTTAAAACATTTTAATTTTCAATATGCTGTTCCAAAATATTTAGATGTTTCAACACGTTTACGAAATGTCTGTTCATAAAGTAACGTTTTATTTTGTCGTTCATGTGAACTGAATAAGTTCGAATATTATACCTTTAATTGTAATATCACGCCGTCCTATAAAAACAATGTTCTAATCTCAATAGAACTTGGGGGTGCACATGCGTGACGTTAAATTTAAAAATGCAACGTCAATTTTATCTGAAATCAACTCCTAAGATCACATTTTCATTCGTGTTACTCGAAAGGAAATAAAATAAATTCATTCTGAAATGAGGTCTTTACAATCATTATTAAATCATGAAACTGTTGTTTTTCGAAATCGTTTCTGTGTCGTCAAATTAGAACGGTTGCAATGCGAACGAGTCATAGGTCCGTTTTGAAGTTTCTGAATTTTCCTATTAGCAAAGTAAGTGGATCATACCCTGATAATAGCTCATTTAAACTTAAGCAATCATTAGACTTGTCAACATTTAACATCTCTCTTACGCTAGATATAAAGATTTTTGTGAACTAATATACTTATAATGCGATATGAGGGTAATACATGCAAATTCTTAATTCAAATATGTTTTTTTTTTAAAGTTCAGTTTACCATCTTTTGTCTAAAAGAATCTATTAAACCATTTCAATGTATTAATTAAGCTATCGTATATCATCACTATATTTATCATTCAACCTCCCGCTGTATCAATAATAATAACCATTTGTTCATATTTAATGTTTATTTCATATTTGTTTGTGTTTTATTTAAATTGACGTAATTCTATACTTATATATTTTGTGCAATCATTAATGTGACTGCGAATTTTTTTAAGTAGATTAATTTAAACTTCAAACTGTTTATATATGATATACGGATTTGTTTTCACTGCAAAATCAATTTTATATTTATCTTGTTATATTAAAAAAATCAGTTTCGTATTAAAATAAAAAATAAATAGTTACATGACTTACCTGATTCTATGTCTTGTGATATCAGACGTCTTATATCAATTCTATAAATCCAAAATTAATATGTTTACCACAGAAAATAAATATAATAAAATTGTGTCTCAGTATATTATTGAATCACACGGCTTATCTAACAAGTAGATCATTAACAATTAATACACCAATACACAATCTACTAATATACTTTTTCAATTACCTCCGGAAATTTGTCACAGCTGTTGGTCCGTTCCGTCATATGCTTCTTTTTTAATCTCGCCTTTCATTCGATGTACCTCCGCTTGAGGCTGTGTCGGTTGTTCGGATCTACTGTGCTAATTAGCAATGAATAATTCTAAACAACCAACTTAATCCTTCATAAAACAGAGCTGTTTCTTTCTAATTCAATTGTTTGTGGTCTTTTTAAATTCAATCTAAAACGTCTTCCGAATGTAAATAGTATATTGATCTTCGGAACAAAAGTTGTCAAGAAGTTGAAAGTATCCATATAATGATGAAATTATTGTTCTTCGGAAAATATTTTTCTTCACGCAAAACAATTGATTAACAAATACAATAGTTGAAGATCTGAGAGATTGTCTTTTTGAAATAATTTATAACTAGGGACAAATCCTCACTTAGAATTCTGTTCAACAACTTTGATTGGTTGAAGCGAATAATGCCTTTTTAGAAAATATTCTTTGCAACATAAGGAGTTCTTAGTATAAGATGATTCATTTCAAAGAACGATACGATATTTGAATTAATACACTAGACAAATTGTTCTCTTATACATATCTACGTATATTATGTCGCGTAATCCTTCTTTAAAAGAGTAATAATGTACGCTTCTGCAGAACGTATGGAAACTGTTTTAAATCATCACCTATTTCCAATCGTGTTGTAGTATTTTGTAAGTAAAGAGACTGTTTAACTGTCACTACATGTACATTGAAAGAATGAAAACTGCTTTTTATGTTACCACATGTGTTCCAGTTGTTTTACTATATATATTCCCCGTATTTGCAAACATGATTAACAGAAGTCAAATCAATTCAAAGCAGATGATCGGATTTAAAAGATCAAATATTGATCCCTTTTCAAGAAATCTCCGAATAATTAAGTTTAATATTCTCTCATTAAAAACCATTACAGACAAGTGTCAAGTCTAAGCGTCACAAACGATTTGTCGTTCCTTTATTCTGTACGTGGCATTATAACACTTGTACGAAATTACTGGCCAGTGGACACATCTTACAGATTAACACGTCATCTGGTGCTAGAATAATATCAAAGTCTTGAATGAAATGTTATTGAATACATTGTAGCTATTTATCTTTGAAGTAGTATACTTTATAGAACACAGAGTATAGATTTTCCTTTCATAAATTTCTGTTAATAAAATGTTAAAATAATGTTGAAATTGTTTTATCAACAAATTTTTGGAAAAAAAATGTCATAAAAAATACATTATCATGATTTTGATTTATCACTTATAATTCTCTCTACTAAGTCAATTTCGTACCCTTTTTATTTTCCATTTTAATTCATTTCGTATTTATTCCCTAAAGATTATATACTTCTATTGTCGAGCAATTATTAACCCTAACTGATTTTGAATAATATTTTCACACTTTCAATCACAAACTGTGGTTTATAGTAACTAATATTCACATAATATGAAATACATCTACTGCAATGATTATTTCAAACTGATAAATTTCAATGAAATATACAACTGTAGTACAAAGCCTATAAGTATAGATATTCGTATCAAAATAACCACAAACCATTAATAATTTGTTAACCTTTAATTCTTTAGAGTGTCAATCATTTAATAAAACCCCTTATTGAATGTCTCGAGTTATAATCTATAGATTGAATAAAAGTCCTTATTTCATCAATTCTTTATACAGATTTACTTCTGTTTGATTTGGAAAATAAATAAGAATTCAGTCACCGTTAGCAATGCTTGGGAAAAATTATCTCCGTAAAACCAATCAAACGTGAAATGTAATGCATTTGCCATCATCCGAGGATTAGCTGTAGAGGTTCAATACATGTACGGTTTCGACAGTTGTTGATAAAGGGGTTTCGGACGGGTACTATTTTGTGAGAGAGTAATTGAGACGGCTCATTGGCCTGATGCATCTTATTTATATGGACGCTTGATGCCCAGAAAAAGTGTACAAATAATTAAGACTCATCAGAATATTGAACTCGAAAGTTGACCGACTAAAACCTGGGTTATAATAAAAAACGACGAAAAGTCAAATAACAGCCTTCAAATACTGCATAGAAAACTTGAGCAACATTCAATTTAACGAAAAAAACGGAATTCGATTTCAAGCCCTCTGGAAAGGTAAGCAGATCCTAGTGCTCCACATTAAACGTAGACACTAGCTTTCTCTTACTCTTCACATGACACTGGCTAAAAAAAAATTACGGATATTATGCATGGTTAAATTACGTTTTAGTATTACAAAAAGTCAGTAAAAGCACAAACATACTAAACCTCGAGGAAAGTTCAAAACGGAAAGTCCCTAATCAAATGGCGAAATCAAAAGCTGAAATACACCACACGAATGGATAACAACTGTCATATTCTAGACTTGGTACATGTACAGGTATTTTCTTATATAGAAAATTGTGGCAGTCGAACCTGGTTTTATAGCTAGCTAACAAAAACAGAAGCAGATACTGTTTTAAAGAGTACAGTTTTTGTTTAATGGACATTAATAAAAAGGCGATGAATTGGGGGAAAAATCAACAATCGCCTCTTTGGGACCGATAAGTCAAACAAAATTATGTCTTTCCATGACTTTGAAACAACGCGTTATAATGCAATTCCATGTGATTCCTCGTGGATATAACTTCATTAGAAAATCGTTAAGCTAAAAAAAACTATTAAAATACCTACCGATAACTCCCCAAATTAGGGCCCCTCCGTCACAGATTATTAAAGCATCCGTCTGCTCCTTATCCGGAATCGATTACGTACATAGTTTAAATGGAGTAATTACCTCATATGACATGACAATAATTAAAACTGTCTTTTTCAATAGCATTTATAATTGCTTATTCTCGGCTTGAAATTGACATCGTATGAGATTGACAGCAATTGATCGTTTGACACAAGGAGACCAGTAAGTGGTGCAGAGTCGGTAACCATAGATAGTTTTACACAAAGAGAACAGTAAGGAGTGCAGAGTCGGTAACCCCACAAGTTCATATCGATTGAGTTCATCGTCGGTTCTGTGTTGTTCGTGTTCCCTGAGTTGTTAGGCCTGTATATGTTTTGTAGAATATATTGACTGCGTATCGTCTGTTTGTATGTTCCTTTTCTACCTTTAGGATTTATTCATCTTGTAGTGTATATTTTGGTATCCTTTTCCTTAATATATTTTGTCTTTGCCATCAAGGAATACGTTGACGGGTTTTTCTCATAAGCCCCAAGGACTTTGTGTTTGATCATTGTATTAATCGGCAAGTGACAAATATTACATGTAAATTTCGAGATAGACGAAGCTTTAATGTTTTGTTGTATGGTGCCATATTTTGCATGGTATCATACTAGAATAAATTTATGTAGTCAATAAAGGTTCGATAATGCATGATATGTAATATGAAAAATAATCTCTGTAAAATATTTTATAAATCTATTTTGAAGAAAAGGGTGTTTTGCCTATGGTGCTTTCAATTACAAGGTTACACCATTGTGTTAATCTCAACAATGAAACGAGACCGAAGACGGAAAACGGAGTACTGTAAATTCAGATTTTATTGCGAGGTTTTTACATGTTTTAATGCGAACAATTTGTCCGGGTGACTATCGCAATAATTAAAACTCTCATTTTTGATAACTGAATCATGATAGATCTATTTTGTCTCTCCGATCTAATGGACTCAGTCTTTTTCATTTCTTAGTATTCGTAGAAACCTGTTATATTACATGATGAACTTATGTTGATGAATCAACCTTCACATAATCCCTTGTTAATTAGAAGATTACATTGTTATTTAAGAGAAACATGCTATTGCCAGACTTTCCCATGCTTCAATGTAATCCGGGTATTTACAGCAGTATATTACAACTGGTAATATGTTATTCACTGCGAGATAAGAAACAGTATTATATGAAGAAGTATTTACTGCGGATTATAAAACAGATTTGTTCACTAGGAAGAGCTTGATGTAGTCACCACCGAATTACAACTAGTTTTACTTGACGATGAATATGTTTTTGTGAGTCTTTTAAGTTTGGTTACATGTATATATATTTGGTTTTATAACATTTAAGTCGCCAATCCCTGTTTATGAGGAAAACAGTTCCTCTGCATAGGTTTTTTTTATCATTGACTTAATAAACATTTATAATCATACGTTGTGACAGCTGATGAACGAATTCCATATATTGCTTGTACACTTTTGTTCATCTGCTTCGTATACATATATTGCTTGCACACTTTTGTACATCTGCTTCGTATGTTTCATTTCATTTCAGCCAACTATTTGACTAAATTTGTCAATAGAACACTAAAAGTACTCCCTTTTAGTCCTATTATAAGACAGACACCATGTGTCTTTGATGAGCAATTTTACTATATGGATGTACATCTGTTTCGCTCATCTTATTGAATCTTTTTATTTATCTAATTGTAAAAGGAACTAGAAGTATATTATGTTTGTTCTTTATAGACGACACACGCTGTGCTGTGTACCTAATATAACGTTATGGAGTAAGGTAAACTGCATTATTTGAAAATAAAACTAATAGAAAACTGAAATAATTAATAAATTACATTCTTCTTTTGTGTTATTCATGTTGTACAATTTAGTTAATATTACGTTATGGTATCAGTGATTAGTAATTTACAAATGCAATATTTGACGTCCGTGCGTATTCACATCTTTGAAAGCTGTCTGTTGGTATTAAAGACGTATCTACCGAACCGTGTATAAATGTTATTAGCGCTATAATAGTGTTATATATGAATTCCGCTTCGTCTTTGATCTCAGTGGTTACGAGAAAAGATGATGTTTAATCTATAAATCAATTTTATCTATTCAGAAAAACTTACAAACTGAAAAAATATTATTAATGATTTTATTATCCTACCGAGACGTTATCTTAAAAGAGGCTTTTAATAGGGTGGGGCGTCATTTTTATATTCTTTAATTTACATCTTTTTGTCCATTAGTCTCGTCATTTTTGTATTTTTCAATCTACAAAAAATGTTTTTCTTTGAAAAGTTTTTGAGCAATTATTTCTTCTGTATATTCGTTATATTACCACATCATTCTCTTTATTTATCTTTTTTGTCCATTAGTCTCAGAATCGGTTATTTATTGGTTTGTTTCAATAATTTATTCTCCATTCTGTAAACCCCGTCGAGACCCTTTTTTTAAAAGGATAAACGCAATAATCTCTATGTATTTATTTGTAGAATAAAGATACAGATACTTAGAATAGATGGCAATGATGAAATGTCCTTGAAAAGTAATTACTTATCCTTAAACCGTGTAAGCTACAATAAACGGATACAGAGAGATCATGAGTTATCTTGGAGAAACCATCAGTTCAAGTCTGGATATATACTGATATCTGTAAAGTATAGGGACATTAAAACATAAGCAACAACCAACACAACCACCAGTGAGAGCAACCATGTCTCAAGATTGGTTCTATATGTACCTGTGGTCCAATGTGACGGACATCTTGGAATCAAATTAGTACTATTACTATCAATTATTATATGCTCACCAATGTTTTCAGACAGTTTCAAAGACGAGTCTATTTGTTGCATTTTCACAATAGTTATATGTTAAAGTATGGTCCATAGTGCATGTTGTCCATCTTTGATTGTATAAGATAAACCTCAAAAGCTCACACAAGAGTACAGACGGTGCATTTGTGGATCATTTGATGTTTGAGTTTGGTCATCATACGCATGTGCGTATATATTTCCAATATGGTTCTTTAACATACATGTTGCAACATGGTTGTCATTTATATTTCTTTGGTTTGGCCAAAAAATAAACTCACAAATTATGATAATTCTTATCAGTATATGATCATCCTTGTATATTTTGTTCAAGATTTCGTTTAAATGTGAGAGAAGCTTTCTAAGAAAGAACAATCTATAATATTAAACGAGAAAACCTCATTTCGTGTGTCCTTCCGCAATAAATTAACCATCTTGCCTCTGTGTCCTATAAGTAGTATGCATAGTCGCATTTGTCATCCATTTTTATGATTATTCAGTTTTTTGGGAGAAAAAAAAAAAGGCATCCGGATATTGTTTCCGTCATCAGACCGACTTTTATGTCATAGACAATACTTCCGGCTTTAGGACAATTACTTTTGCGTTTATCCGCATATATACTATGATTATACTACTAAAATATATGGAGGCTCTTTATATAATATATATAGCAGTGATCGCCGTTGAGAAGAAACTTGGAATTGATAATTAACAGCAAATACACTTTATTTATAATATACGTATGTTCATAGTATACATGCCGAAATTCGAAATTAATGGAATTGAACAGAAAACAAACTGAAATAACGGACTTTGGACACAAGGAACAGTACTTAAAAAAATTGTCCTGTCTCCAACTAGTTATGAATTATGATACCTTTCTAAAATTCTTAACACTTAAATTCGTTTACAAAAATTCTTCCTACAATACTAGTTAACATATTTCAACCAAGTTCTAAATGCCCGCGATTTCGCGGGTGTCTTCTAGTGTTTACTTATTTCTAAACGTGTTCTACGTTAAGATTTGATCCTTGGTACTAACTGTCCTTAATTGGACTTGAACTAAAACTTTTAAAAAAATATATCAGTTCATAATACCATACCTTTCCTGACAATCAGACACAATTGTTGGCCGTTACACGGAAATTTGGAATTTCCGATCAGCATCAAAATTTCAAACATTGCAAATTACCTTCATAAAGATATACCTACATGATTGGGCACCGATTGGCAAAAATGGTAGGAAGAAAAATATCTTACAAACTGACAGAAGTTATTCAGAATATTAGAGTCAAATTAATAACGGTGCCTCGCATGTTACAGATTACCTTGAGCAAATGGTAGACCTTTTTTCATGTAAATGCTATTATTTTTCATTTCTAGAAGTCAATTACGATAAATTGTGTTGAAAAGAAAAAATATGATATTTTTACATAAAAGCAATAAAAAGGTTACTGCAGACTTTTGTTATTTACAACAAATGAATCTATTTTTATACACAAACTGACACTTACTATATGTATTTTGTCAAGGCAGTTTTTGATGAAGCTGAAGTCCAATCAACTTGAAATTAAGTACACATGTTCCTAATGATATGATCATTCTAATTTTAGAGCCAAATTAGATTTTGACCCCAATTTCACAAGCACTGATTTAAAAAATTAAAGCGAGAGTTTCATGTGAAAGTTTTTGTTCACAGTAGTTTCTGATGAAGAGGTAGTCCAATTAACTTGAAACTTAGTACACCTTATCCGTATCGTATGATATTTCTATTTTAAATGCCAAATTATATTTTTACAGTCAATTGAACATGGGAAATGAAAGTGCGAGAGTCCATGTACTTTGGACACATTCTTGTTTATAATTTACTAATTTTACACCTAACAAAACTTTTTTTTCTTCAACATATTGACTAATAAATGTTGTAAATCCCTTTCAGATTGTGTGTTGCAGCATTGCACTACAACGAGAACTGCAACAGAGATAGAGCTTTCACTAAAGATGGTCTGCAATGCTTCAGCATGGTTTATCCCAAAGCAAAGAAAGGCAAAGAAGCTGTTGTTAAATCCAGACCTTCGCCAGCTACTTATGGTATGTATTAAAATACAAGTTGTGGTTATCAAAAAAGATAAGAAGTTGTTTGATTGCAAAAGAAACTATCCATCAAAACTAATATGAAGTGTATGTTATCACTACAGATAACCTTACGGTCTTCAACAATGAGGAAAACTATACTGTATGATAAGCTTAAAAAAGGCACTGACATCAAAATATGAATCAATTAAATTGAGAAACTATCGGCCTAATTTTAAACAACATCATTCATATAAAACAATTTAACATACATTTGTATGGTATGCAACAAAGAGCTAACATAGTTTTTAACCAAGTGATCACAGCTTGTACATGCTTTGCTATAGGATGTCAGTTAAACACTTGATGCATCAATTCATTTTTATTTACTGTGGATTTATTTGTTTTCGTGGGTACCAATTTTCGTGGATTAGGAAAAACTTGCATATTCGTGGATATTTAATTTCATGGTTTTGCTGAAGTCTGCATACAAACCTATAGAAAAATTATCATTTGTTGAATATTTAATTTCGTGGTTTGACTGTGCCCACGAAATCCACAAAAACTAGTATCCACCGAATAATAATGAATCCACAGTAGTAAAAATTAAGAATAACATTGTAATACTTGCACTTTGAAAATAATATTGACTATTTTTTTGTAGATTATGTTCTGCTGATCAAGCAAGCTGTTGTTTCCAGAAGGGAACATGACTGCTCGTCCTATTCAAATGCTGCAGGGGATGTAAAGATACTTCAAAACCATTTTCCGGTCAGTTTGACACAGACATTCGAGCCATTCCAAAAGGCAGACCTCATTGCAAGACACAGGTCACGCTTTCAGAGATAGAGGAAAATTATTGAGAACAGTTTAATGTTTGTACAATATGCAGTGGATGATCATTGTAATCTTTTACATGTGAATAATATTCATGAGTTTTGAACAATGCAGGCTTTGTTCATGTTATTTATTGTGAAGAAATATCAATCTTGATTTTTTATTTAGCAATAAAAAAAATGGTATAAGGTACACTTTTATTATTTAAATTATTCTGTTGATCTACTGTGCAAGGACAAAAAGTCAATGTTTTTATTAATACAAGTGTTTCATTTAAAATAAATAGTTACAAAAGTCATCCGTCCAAACTTAATTCATACAACTGCATATTTGAAGCCACAGTATTCTTCAGACGGGAAACTGTCTCTAATTTTTTTCACAACACATGCAGGCAAGATCTTTCTGTTGTGACGTCCAAGGCGATGCCATATCCACTGAACAAATCTCCTATATGCCATAAACCTATATTTCCTACAAAGCAAAACATCAATTATATTCATATTCAACTTTCAGTACCATACTTTTAACTGATGTAAATATATTTACAAACATACAAAGAAAGTTATAACGAAAAATTTCTTATTGACCTTTTTTTTATTTTAGAAAGACCAAAACATTTTAAATCTGTTGTACCTGTCATTTTGTGTTGTATTTAGGTTAAAAAGAAATATTTAGGATTGATAAATATTACCTACGGTGTACTGCCATGTATATATTTGCTACCTATGTACATGATGTATATTATTATGACACGAAAGAACTTGGGCCTTTCTACATGTTCAATATGCTTTAAAATATATTATGTATAAACAAATTGTATCTGTGATATTTGAATTATGAATTTATCTGTGATATTAAATTATTATTTAATTCATCTGTTAGTTTCTTTATTGAATTGTCAATGATTGTACTAACTCTGTACAATTAAAAATATTGAAGTCACTTAACTGCTTAAGTATTGCCTCGAAAACAGTGAATGAACATGGATTCAATAAAACAATAATTGATTTGAAATTGATCCAACATGAACATGAACCTAGCCTACTACTATTTCAAAACTTACTCATTGATGGGTTCATTGTCGTCAAATGGACCAACATGCTCCATGTATGCATACATGCTGACTTGTAACACATGACGGTTTAAGCAGTTGGCAATAAAGACCTCATGTTCTGTGATGCAGTTTAAGTCATCTGGTTGCATTAAATAGCTTACAGCTGATATGTCTGAACAGCATACACATTCATCTGCTGTGGTCATGGAATTGCAGTTTCCACAATCACACCTATAACATGAAAAAAAAATTATTTATGTGAAACCAGCAGTACAAAATACACAATATAGAAAATATAACACAAGAGTAGGTTTCTCAAATAAACTTTTGGCCACGGTTGACCATAAGCAAGTGCAGATCCTAACCATGGAAAAAGGTGGGAGGGGGGAACTATGTGTCCCCATTCAAAATTATGAATTGATTGTGGAGGTATATTTATATATCTTGAATTAAACTCTATAAAAAAATATCATAAATGTGGTGATGTCTTGTTCATATATACTATGCCCATCAAATATCTATGGACATTTTTTTCTTTTCATTGCCAAAATTTTATTACTGTCTAGTGACTGATTTACTCCAATACTTCTTCAGGTGGTCTGTTTAAACAATATAACATGATGGACATTTTTTTCTTCCCCCACCCCCCTGTCCATTTATTATATTTGACAGTTCGTAATTCTTTATAAGTGAAGCAAAAACTGTATACGACGTAGTAGGCGTCCCAGAAAAAAAAAAATAAAATAGCATTGCCAAACGTCATAATTATTTGGATTAGGGCAGAGGGAAACAAACTATTTTCGGTGGATAAATTAATCGTAAATAAAAACAGAAATTTACATTTTTAACTGTTATACATGCATCTGCCATTAATTGAACTCTGAAAGTGTTTGGTTACAAGTATATTTATCATACGAACCAGTTTGTGTTTACAAGGCGATCGACATTGCTTGAAAGATCGTCAATGTCGGACTCTTCGGATGACGAATTTATATCTTCTTCTTGATTATTTTCCACAAGTAACGGCTCAAACTGATACGGTCGAATATCTAAACTTTGAGAATTGCCTTGTAAACTGCTGTCAACACCGTCCATTGTTTAATTACGCAAAAATGCGATGTACTTCGTCCATATTGAGACATTTTCTCAGCTTGTATCCAGTGACGTCACCACGATCACGTGACCGGTATCTCATTAAAAATCAAAGATGACGACAAGCGCTGGATTCTTTGACCATAAAAAGTTATTTTAATGAGGTTTTGACAAGAAAAATTAATTATAATATACTTTTTTACCAATTTGAATTGATTAATTAAAAAAAAAAAAAAAAAAAAAAATTGTGTCACGTCTCCTTTAACACTTTCCCGAAGTTTGCTATTTATTCATGTTTTATAAATAACAAACTGTGCGAATGAAAGCGTTAACAAATCGAAAAGGAGTATAATTTTTTTTATCAGTGTTGTTATATTTTTAGCACTTAAAATTTTTAGTTGCCCAAATAATTTTTAAAGTTCAATAATGTAAGATTTATACCTAAAGGCCTTTTATAGCTGACTATGCGGTATGGGTTTTGCTCATCGTTGAAGGCCGTATGTTGGCTTATAGTTGTACATTTCTGTGTCATGTTGGTCTCCTGTGGAGAGTTGACTCATTTACAATCATATCACATCTTCTTTTTATAAGCCTTGTGAGTGTTGCCCCTTTCCATGAATACACATGAATTATCGTTCGTACTTTGGACTCTTCAGACGCCAGTTCTGGTGGTAAACAAAACGGTTGAAAAAAAACAAGAAACATGTTGCAATTTAATATGAGATTTCTGATAAATTAGTATATGGATCTGACAGAAACAAAATGATTAGTTCCAATTGGAATCAAAATCTTAAATGATTCTTAAATTGTCCCTCAATGTTAACCCTTTCACGTTCCGCCAAATTGGACGTAAACTTATGGAAAGACACTATCAAAGTTCAATCGCATATAGCATTCGCACTGAGGCTAACATAAAGGTCGTTTTAGGTCCATTTGAGAGATAATTGATAAAATATTTCAAAAAATATAATATATCAGAAATTTTGTCTTTTGAAGTCACGTGTTATCTGTTCAAAAGTCACGTGACTTGCGAAAAAAAAGTAAAAAAATACAAAAGTCTTCCGAAAAAGGTCGTGTTGAGACTTTTATAAGGGCTAATAGGATAAAGTTTTACTGTCAAAGCAATGTCCTAAGTCTGATAGACACAGGAAAGGTACCATTATGGTATAGTTGGAGGAAATACGTGCTATATGCCCCCCAAACGTTGATGCCCGCAACATGCAAAATAACGGTTTTCAGCCGTTTTTTCGTCAAAAATCTTATACTTGAAACAAATTTTAGCTTAAATTATGTTTTTCCAAGCAGCACATGGAATTTTGACATTGAAAGTAAAGATTCAATGAATGACCAATAATTACTTTGGTGTTTTGGGCCTATGATGTTTTAGTTTAAGGGGGGGGGGGGTGCAATTAGGACACACATTCTTAAAAAACATACAAACATTGTTTTTAAGTTGACTTTTGTATGTATTCATGACCCTCTTTTTGAAATTGAAAGTAAAGTTAAGTTAAGTTTCATTTAATATAGGAAATTATTTTTTTCACCTCCGGCTTTGAGGTTCGAACATGCAATCTTCCTGCTGTGGGCGAGTGCAGCTTCCCACTGAACCACGGGAGTTCCAGTTTAAAATAATGAAATTTTAATACTTAACTCTTTCATAAAGCAACGAAGTGAAAGTAATCAAATAATCAGCCGGTTTACTGTTTTCGTTTTGAAATTAAGTCTCGATATAACATAGAATTGTTGTAAAACCCATTATTTTGAGCAAATATAGGATGATATCATACTTCAGTCTGCCAATTTTTTCTAGACGTTTACCGGTTTCTTTATTTGAACAAAAGTGTTTTCGACATTCCCATAACCAGGCACTTCAGAAACAATGTTCTGTTACATCTATTTCAACTTCGAAAAAAAAAAATCATGACTTTTTGTCTTTTTTGTCTTTTTTTCAATTAATTTGGTAAGAAATGACCACAAAATGAGAGTGCATTTCAAGTAAATGATTGCGTTGGTACACTTTCAATCACTTTTTTCACTTAAGTACTGGTTTTAATCATACTTTGAATAGTTTCCCTCAAAAATACACGGCGAAGTTGATAAAAAAAAGTCATATTGCACCTAAAATCAACAGTTTATTTTCCCATACTCGACGGAAATATTAAGTTCAAATTAAAAAAAAAAACACGGTTTTTACAGGAGAAAACGTTGTCCGTTAGGGGCGATTTGATACCAAACCGTACTCGGAAGAAGTTTAAGGCACCACTAATCACACAGCTGTGATATAGGGGATTGATTTGAGCCATCAACCACTTCTGTACGTCAACAAATGTCAAAGATTCAATACTTTGCGCAAGTTAGTTACCCAAAAATATAGCCCATCGGTACCAGAGTACCGATGGGAACAGGAAGGGGTTAAGATTACTCATATTCATTATCTTATTAATTATGTCGTCATTATACGTACATGTACATATGGAATGTCTGTAAAACTTGCCATAATTTAAGTTAACTTTTGATAAAACTCCTTACAACACTCCACATTCTAAAACTAGATAGTATAAAGATATTGTGAAAGTCTATGCACAACATACAATCGTTAAATTCTTAAATAGATATGGCGAAACAAACAACATAAAGTTCAGACCTTGAATTTAAGATTCAAAGGAATATTTAAACGCGTTGTAATCATGAATTATTTTAACTTTTTTTCCTAACAGAAGAACAATTGGAAAGATATTGTAAGTGATTTAACCTAATATACTTTGATCCTTTTGACCTATAATTAAATCACAAGTTATGTCGCAATCTGTCTAATGAACTAACCAATCAGATTAGTCTGACGGTCCTTTAGTCTACAGGAAAAAGATAACCAAATTGTCTCTCTCATAAAACCTATAATGTTAACATTGAGGTGTGACTCAAAAGTGATAAAGGGTACACTTCAATGATATTGTAAACTAATAATAAAAATAAAGAACAACAAACAATGCATAAATTGTTAACAAAATCAGAGGTAAATTTAGTCATTACTTTTACTTGACCCTGCCCCCCCCCCCCCCCCCCCCACCCCTCACCTTGTTGAAACAAAAGATATAAACTTAATTGCGTATGTCAATGTCTATACATTTCAAATCGTCTGGCAGCATTATCTTCAAATGTAAAAAAGGTAACAATATGCTTTGCAAATATGTGCAGAATAATCCAGAACCTGTCAGTCAAGACATGATACTACTGAGTCGGAAATCATTTTCAAATATGGTCAGGTGTCTAATTGACAAATATAAACTTTCTATGACTTCAAATCGAGGTTTGCCTTATCTGATCCATATCTAGCCTTAGCTTTCCATTTCATTTATAATAGAGATCCCGTTAACCACTTAGATGATTGAGATTGAGATACGTATAACTGTTCGTTTGACAAATTTATATGGTTTTACATCAAGTCTTGGTTAGTAAGTCGTCATAATCATACTTATTTGAATAAAGCACTTAAAGTATGCAGGAAATATAATAAATTACCTTTTATAGCTTACACGTGAGACTTCATTGGAGGGTACACTATTTTGCCCCATACCACTCATTTTTCTATTCATAATAAGACTTTATAAAATACATTCTTTTCTTTCGATTTGAAACCAAAATAAAACCAGTGCAAATATAAGGTAAGAGTCAGAGTCATCATTTTACCGCCATTTTTAAAAGAATTAATATGTTAAGCTTATTGACTTCCTTAACTAATTTAAAAGCTCATTCAATACAACTTCAAATGAAAATTTGAAATTCTTGATAATTTTACATTTTAACATCAATCAATGATATCATAGTTTGGTTGTCAAGTCAAAATAGGAAACAAAAATGAATTTTAATATTCGTAAATAGGGTCCACCGACTGTGGTCTTTTGTCTAGTGGAACACACGTGTTTCAGAATCTACATCATCATATTGAGTAGTACTTTCGTTATTTATGAAGTGGTTATCCACTTAGTTTGAGTGGAAATAAAACAAAGAATCACTTATTTTAGAAATGTTTTTTTCTGTTGATGTATTTTGTATTTACGGGAAATTCAAGATTCAAGATTCAAAGTTTTATTTAGAGTCGATATTCAATAAACTACATAACACAAGCTCTAGTGGAAATGCTTGTAAATAAGAACACAAATATGCTGAGATTTCAAATTGCATATGTTTTGTTACATTCATCAAAGTGGAAGATGAGATCATACAATTTAGCAATTTAATTCGTTCGTAATTAAAACAATGCAACTTTTGAGTACAAAGTAGTACTACTCTGTCATCCACACGTCAGTTTACTCTGTCAAACAAATGACCTCAGCGTCAACCATACTTTAATTAACTTTATAGAAATCTGAAGAAAACTGTTACAATGCCTCGTTACCATTTCATCATTTGCATAATTGACCCATTTAGCTAATGTGGTATAATAGTCATGTTTCGTGTTGGTATGTCTGCCAGGAAGTCATTGGTTCTTATTCTGGGAATCAGAACATTTGAAATATTACGCAATCAGCGTATGAAACTAAATGATTGTTTATATTAATTGATTGATCGGTTATATGTTTTACATGTGGTATGATACTAAACCACTAACGGGGGGATTTTGGTTGATATTCATATGATGAAGACACAATCTTCCTATCAGCTTAAGTGAGGTGTGTACATGGCATGTTAGAAACTGCCAGTAGTCCTTTGTTAATTTATGTATTATTGTCATTTTGCATAGTTTCTTTTGTAACCTATTCTGAAATCGAACTCTGACTTCTGTATAACTGAGTTTTACTGTGCGTATAGCTGTCTGTTTTTCTACATTGGCAAGAGGCATATGGAGAGGGTTGAGATCTATCAAAACATATTAAGCCACGCCGCAGTTTTGCGGCTGTCCAAAATTACGAGCCTCTGACCATTGTTAGTCTTATTTGATTTTTAATTCTAGCTCATTTATATATTTCGGAGTTTTATATTACGTCCATTGTCACTGAACTAGTACATATTTTTGTTTAGGGGCCATCTGAAACACGCCTCTATAGGTGCGGGTCTTGCTGTATTGGAGACCCATTGGTTGTATTCGATTGTTTATGCTCTTTGGTCGGGTTACTGTCGCTTTGACACAGTCCCCATTTCCATTCTCATTTTTTTGTTAATAATTTGTATTTTGACTTTGTACAAATTAAAAAGTGCCTGTAAAAATTACAATTTGTACAAAATTTGATTAAAAAAAAATACACTTATAACTTGCACAATAATTTTCTCTATGGATTTTGTCAAAATTTACAGGCTAGGTAAACTTTACAACATCGATCAATGCAAAAAAGAACGTGCTTCATCCCGTTGCTTTTGTAATAAGTTTTCTACTGGAACAGCCTAACTTCCAAACCAAACATTTGTATCTATGAAAGAATGAAGTTAAAGGTTTTAAGTATTTTTTAGTACCGAAATCCTCTACTTTCATATATTTAATTTATCCATTCGTTTGATGCTCTTGAGCTTGTGATTTTGCCATTTGATTAAGGACTGTCTGTTTAAATATTACTCGGAGTTCGGTATTTTTGTGATTTCCTTTTAACCAGTAATACATGATAGATTACGTTTCTCTAAATCCAAAACGTCACTATGTACAGCCATTATGTGCATGTCTCACAAAAGGGGCCGGTTATCAAGAAGCTGATTTGTTTTTGGTTGTCGCATATATGTATCTATTGTTGTCGTGTGCTATATTTGTTTTACATTTATTGTTGTAATATAAATCAAAGGTTCTCCTTTGAAAAGCATCTAATTTGCCTTTCCGTGGTATTTAAAAAGCACTAAACGGTCGGGGTTTTGTTCGTATCAGAATCCCACTCGGTGACCCTTAACTCTTGTTTCTGGTCGTTAGCTAGGTAACTGACAATCATCATTGGCTACCACTACAAATCTAGTTATATGAAGACTTGATAAAATGGTATCATTAAGTTCAAAAGTGTGACATTAATTCTGATCCCGTATTGATAATGCATATCAGTTTTCCTGTGGGAATGTACTTTTAACACTGATACAGGAAGTAAATTGCATCCTTCATAAACCTTTTATGAAATACAATTATGTTATGTAATCTATAATTAGATCATATGTAAAGGTTAGGTTGTCTACTGAATAAAATAACTGGTCATATAAGAGAACAGATAGGGATTAAACATGGTGCATTCATACATCATTAAATTGTCTGCATGTCCAGGATTACAAATTGCAAATCCGATACTCCATAAAGGTCGCGGTGTGTATTACTTCGTGTTTCAAAAAAAAAACAGGCAACAAAAACATACTAAACAAAAAACGAAAGAAAAAATCACAAATTTTGAAAGCTTATAAAATTTATTTTTCTAGTGAAATCAGCTGTTATAGTCTATATCCGTCCTGCACGTAAAGAGAACAAACTTTTGTCAAGATGAACAAAGAGGTGTTTCGTGTAAAGTACCAATTTTCTAAACTGTTTATCATTTGCATGTCTTGTAATGTTGTGGGCGTTCGTAAGAATAAACTATTGAATGTATGTCTTTCTTTCTATGTGTTTCTAAGTTTAAAAAGACTGACATTTACAATTATAGAGGCAAACAAAGAAATTTACGATTATAGATAAATCAATGCGAGACTTTAAATTAATTTAAACTGTAGCATAAAGTGTGACGCAATGACCTCAATATGATGGACAGCTGACAATAACTTCATCAGCATAGAACTATCTATTTGATTGAATTACTTTAATTCAATGACACGGTTGCTGTTTTACATAGTATTTACAAACAGTGTTAGTAATATACCACTGAAAGTTGACTATCTACATCTGTATGGTAGTAGTTATGACAGTAGTGTTCAGTAGTCTGAATTCAGTGTCAACACCTTTACTTTAGTAATTTCCAGCTGTCTTGGTTCAGTGTAGACAACATTATGATTGTATTTTTTTCAGTTGTCTGAGTTCAGTGTCAGCAACTTTAGTTCAGTAATTTCCAGAAGTCGTGATTTAGTGAACGTGTAGACACCTATATGATTGCCAGTATTCTAGATTTTGTGGGGCATGTTTCTTAATGTATTTGTCTAGTAATTTCTATAAAACTGGATTACGGGTTGACCCATTGTCGACACATGACTTAATGATAGTAGTTCTCAGTGTCGGCACCTTTAATTATTATATTTATTTTCGACTCCGAGTCGACACCTTTATAATGATAAGTTGTATTCGTCTGGATTCAGTGTTGTTGAATCCCAAATATTATTACCGGAACGTACTGACGATGGTTATTCTTATGGACATGTTATGCCACAAGTACTTTATTATGCAACCTTGTGACTTTCTAAATCAATCTACTTCCAAATTGAGGCAACATGTACTTAGAGTGCACAAGTTCTTTCCAGATGCAAGAAGTTTGCAGTTCATGATTAATTACGTTTAGCGATGTGACAAAAACAGGTCTAAAGGGACACATATCATCACCACTACTTAGGTTAAGAGTTGTATTATGTAAGATCATACCATTACCGTCTTATAGAATGAACATTAAACGTATCGTTTGTCAGACTATACATGTTCTTCTTCTTAGAGCTGTCAAAACTCATTATGGAATAAAAATCTTCACTGTATCTTCAGGATAATTTATTTAGCTTATTCATTTACGTGAAATAACCAAAACCGGTTTGTACTCTACATTATCACGAGGTACAAATATATCATAACGTGGTGACACGAACCAGTTACACGTGGTGACATGAATCAGTTACACGAGTTTCGGCCTTCCAAGCGAATTAATCAGATAGAAAACATCCGACACAAAACACCTTTAGTCGTCAAGATAAAAAAAAAAGGATGTGGCATGATTGCAAATGAGATAACTTTCTACCAAAGTTCAAATGAAGTGGATGTTAGCAATTATAAGTAACCGTAAGTCCTCTAACAATGATAAAACGCCATACCGTATTGGTGACTTTAAAAGATTACGAAAACCAAATATGACCAACATTAACCAACGACAACCACTGAAATTTTATGTTAGAGATGCGACATGGAAAAAATTTCATGAAAACAAAATTTTCTCCGTAAAACGAAACTAAGTTGCCGAATATGTTAATCTAAAATGTTACTATGGAAAGAACAGTATACGTTAATGGAAAGTCGTGATATTTTGTGTTTATGATGGTCTGGATCGAGGACGATTATTCTTTATTTTTTCAAATCATTTTGTTTCTATTTTTTTATTTTTTTAGCTTAATTTCTTATTTTAGAACTCCATAAATCTCTTTTTTTCTCTTCCACATTTTTCGTCCCCCCCTCTCCTTCTTTTTAGTTACAAATGTATCAAGATCCTCATTAATTGATAGACAAAACAATCTGAACTATTGCTAGATACATACATCTTGATTAGGTGTTTTGAATGAAGCACAAAGTTTTTCCCAACACTATGAGCATCATCAATAATTGTCATTAGATGTCGGAACATGACAGAAACCAGATGTGTCCATTCTTCATCACTTGTTTACAATGTCCAATACAAACTGACATTCCTCAATATTACAATGATCTTCCTCATATAATTGTACTTTCAAGTGTCATCTCGTTCATTAGTTAGTCGAGATTTGGCTCCGATATCTCATTAATACAATCTAATATGTTTTTAAACAAGTAGGATTCAAAATTCAGTCAAGTTGTATCAATGCCCAATTTGTTTTCATAAAGTGGTTTATTAGGAACATAAATATATATTTTTTTTATTTAAATAAGGAAAAGTGACAAAAACTATCATGCTGATCATTGTTCTTCGGTATGGCAATGGCTATCTATAACTATAGCATTATAAGTTCATAATGGTATCTTCGCTGTAACTTTTTCAGCATCTTCAAAGTTGAAATATAAGTACTTTAGTTCTATCGATTTATCTCAAAAATGTTACGGATCCAAAAACTGCTCTTTGATCGGGTTGTTGACTCTTTGGCATAATCCTTTATTTCCATTCTCAGTTTAAAAAAATCATATGACTAGCATTACAAGTACGTATATTTCATTTTCTTTATAAACTCCATACACAGTACAGCAAAATATAGTCTGTTAAAATACCAACACAGTATTTGTACGGGATTGTAACAAAAGTTTTGTTTCAATCGATAAATTTTAAGTGAATTAAGGTGATCCCTTCCCCCAATTTGCCATATAATTGATAAAAGATACAACAGTATAATTTCATTTATTTATGGAGTCTTGTCATAACAGATATTTGCTTTTTACTTCTATATTTATACCTGCGTGATCAAAACACATTCTTTCACTTTGATACAAAAAAAGATTAAGTCTAATGTTAGAGAGGAATCTACTTAGGTTATATTAATCTGTTCCGTTGTTCTTTCTGGTTATTAGACACAATAGAATACTTCCGGTCGCTGTGATTTTATCGCGTGACAAAACAGAAGTTCGTGTTTATAAGCCTGGATTTCTTTAAAAGACAAGTAACAAGCTCATCATGGTCGTCTGTATAAGTCTTTAATGAAATACGTTATTGTGGTTTGTTGTACATTAGCTTGTAAATTATGGTAATGTGTCTAAATGTATACGCTGATTACGTTTCATTATGAAAATCCTGAACATTGAACATAAAGAAACACAAGGACTATATCAAAAACATTCAACAAAGCGACAAATTGAAAGGTCCACGACCATAAATATGAAACAGGAATTTATCATTTGAAAAGGTAATCATATACAAAGTTAAAATGTATTAAAAAAATCAACCATTTTAAAATGTGCCAAAAAAGATTAAAAGCATTGAAAAACACACTTGAACCACTAACAGTCTGGGTCCAGGGTTCACTTCCATTTTTAGTGAGATTTCTGCTGTTCAATTTAAATTTATATATCAAAGCATTATGTAAAATGTATGTTGCCATGTTGATAGCATCGCTAGTAATCGAAAATGAAGATAAATGATCCTTCGTCAACTAGAGATATAGCAAAGAAGAAAGTTTTGCGTTATTTTTTTTAGCAATTTTCAAGCATATAGCTTCAACATCTGATACTTGATCTTAAAACTGTAATTTGATTTGACAGAAGTCAAACAAAAGTATCAGTTATAATATTATTTAATTCGGTTTGACAAACTGACAAATTAATGACGTCATTGGAAACCTTTAAAAAAATTATGATAACAAAGTTTTATACATTGCGGAAACAAAAAGTCACTTAAAAATGTGGTAATACGAAATTAATCATGAAAAAGAAAGAAAAAAACAAAATAGACAAATGTTTACACGTTTTGTTTTCTTATATTCTAAATACATTTTGTACATCATACAATTCATGTCGGGGCATATAAAGCGAATAATACGATATTGGGTTTTCTAACCTATAACATCCTCTTCATTTGAACTTTGGTGAATATTTGTCTCATTGCCAATCATCTCCTTTTTTAGCTCAAGTGGCCCATAGGGCCAAGTGAGCTTTTCCCATCACTTGGCGTCCGGCGTCCAGCGGCGGCAGTCGTCGTTAACTTTTACAAAAATCCTCTCCTCTGAAACTACTTGTCCAAATTTAAAAACAAATCATCAATAGGGTATTAAGTTTAAAAATTGTGTCCGGTAACCCGGCAAACCATCCATGATGGCCACTATGGCTAAAAATAGAACGTAGGGGTAAAATGTAGATTTTGGCTTCTAACTCTGAAACCAAAGCAATTAGAGAAAATTTGACAAGGTAAAATTGTTTATCAGGTCACGATCTATATGCCCTGAAATTTTCAGATGAATTGGACAATTGGTTGTTGGGTTGCTGCCCCATAATTGGTAATTTTAAGGAAATTTTGCTGTTTTTGGTTATTATCTTGAATATAATATAGATAGAGATAAACTGTAAACAGCAGCAATGTTCAGCAAAGTAAGATCTACAAATATGTCAACATGACCAAAATGGTCAGTTAATTAACCCTGTTGGGAGTTATTGCCATTTATATTCATTTTTTACCAATTTTTCGTAATTTTTTTTTCTCAGAGCTGAATTTTAGACACGTTTTTAGTTGATTTTTACTTTCGAGGTTAAGTGTTGAATTATAAAAAAAAGAATGATAGCTTTTATGTTCATTCTTATAAAAAAAAAGTGATGTAGTTGGAGGCTTCAACCAGTGGCAGGTAAATCAAATGGTAAAAGAAATATTGATATATAGTTACTAGTATTAATTATGGTCACGCATTATCTTACACGATCAAAATAATGCGTTGCCCGATCTTTCACGATCAAGTTTGATAAAAATTCAACAAAATGCAAGGTTTTCATAAACAGATTAACACTTTGGAGGGAAGAGCATACTTTTATTTTATTAAACTATCAGATACACCAAAGATTAAATTTCCGAAATATATCATGAAGTTTTTTTAATTAATATCATAGACATGCATTCGCCTTTTGTGTTTTTTCAATAAAGTACTCCATATTTTCTGTATCTTATTGCACAGTATAAGGTTGAGGAAATTGAACCGATTTGACAGACATAATTTTTTGTTCGATTTTTTTCCGCGTTTTAGAAATTAAGCGATTTTTTCACAAATTCTGAACTAGAATTTACATCAAAATTCTTTCTCGATCCGGTACCAGAGCTTTCACGATCATCTCGCAATACTTGACCACCGTCAGATATTCTTCATGGTCGTTTATCTCGTTAAACCAAATGACACCCGTGATGATGTCTTTAAATTACTTCGTTTTAAAAAAAAGACTTCAAATATTTAAGATTATTTAATCAATTTGTACATTTAACCTTTGATTTTACAGCCATATTTTTTTTTAATCATGGGCAAGACCGAATATATTTTGTACTGGAAAATATACGGCAATGGCATTATGCATCCGTGCAACAATGAACGTTTTTATATCCACCCGAACCAATATCAAGGGATACAATCAAAATCACGTGATGGATATACACACACCGGAAGTAACAGTCGAGCAGACCGCTTGAAAGGTAAGTAGTCGTATTTACTTGTTTATATCAATAAAATTTAATGAATAAGGTAGTGCACTGAATGTCGGATACTATCTAGTTTTGAAAGTGATTTTGATTGTACCCCTTGAATTTAACACAAACGAACAACTACCACAACGCCTAAAGAACCGTGTTTTCTAATGAAAATCATGTGCATTAAAACATGATGTAAGGTCATATGAAACAAGTGAGTGGTAAAAAATAATGTTTATTCAATTCTTGAACCAATGCATATATATATATATATTATATATATATATCATAAACTTAGTTCTCTGTGCACGATTTTCTCATTTTTTACGCAAATATATCATATAATCGTCATTTTTTTTCTCTTGTCTTTTATGTTTTAACAAATATGGCTTCTCATTAAATGCCGTGTTTTAAAGCCGAAGTTTACCGATTGTCACCTTATAGTAAAATATAACAAAAAGCATGGCTGTTTAGCACGTGTTAAACATACTTGTTTATTTTAATGACAGATCCATGCGTATTGCAATCACCGGATTTCTACGAGGAGGGTTACGCTCAGGTCGCTGTGCATACGGAAAATATGTCGGCGAATTGGAAGGAAGCAATTAAAAGTAATTAAACTTCTTCTAAATGTGGACACATTGAAGAATTTTCCTCAGAAAAAAGTATATGTACATAAGTTGTATAATGAAAACTGTCCATTTAGTAATAAAAAACATGCATATTTTTTTTTTAATTTGAGGTTTCTTATGACTGTAAGGCCTACATACATGTATAATTAATTGATTGTTGGTTGCATAACATCCAGTATAATATTTCATGCAAGTGTAGGATGACCCCCGTATAGATATATAGAAGCTAATTATACTTCGTATTTCAGAAAGACATAGATAATTAATTTTTAGTTTTAATCAGTATTCTTATTTTCCTGCAGAAGTATTGGTAATTATTAAAATAAACCTAACTTTAACTTGTCCCTTTTTTATTTGAAATTGCATTGTACTACAATAAAAGTTCAATTGATATGGACAATAGAATAGTGATTTAAACAAATTAATTCACGTGACAGATGTTTGTTAATTTTAACATTCCCCTACAGTTGGTATGATGAACATTTGACGGAAAAAAAAACAATTTCTGTCAAAAACATTTGAACGTTTATAGCAAACAAATTATATTTCCACCTCAATAAATGTGAAAATGTTGTTGATATGATCTGATATAAAACAATTTTCATTGCTTCATTCACTTCCAGCAAGCAAACTATAATTTATCAACCAAAAATATTTTTCATCTTCAAACCAGTTACTTGGAATTTACAAAAGGTCAACTCGATTATTTTAATGTCAATTGAGTTCTTTTGAAGATGATGGATTATGCAATTACTACAAACAAACAGCTAAGGCTGAAAATCTCGTAATGTATCGTAAAAAACAAATGAGAGTTGAGAACATAATGCTATTACAAGCTTGTTTGAAATCCAATTTGTAATTGATAATGAAGTCATAGTGCAAGAGAATTGTGAAATCGAACGAGATGATGTATAAGCCATGTTCAACACTGAGATGGGTATCATGACATAATAAACGAGGTCGGAGAGAATACTTTATAGTGCAGCGAACAAAAAGTAAATATAAAAACGATGCGACAGTTTCAAAAACTAAGATACAAATACTGAGGGAATTGCAGAACACGGAACGATTATGAACGACATACTAAACAATATCTCAGAAGACGAATGGGACTGGATGTGGTTTATATTTAAACAACCGTCTATACTTAAGTTTATTCGATCAAATAATTGTAGTTTTACTTGGTGTTCGTTTAAAACAGAGCAGATATTTTTGTTCAAATCAAAACTTCATGCTTGACACCATTTTTATCCGTTTTTATGATATGAAAAACAAATACAAAACTGGTATAAATACATTTCATTCTTATTGAATTTGTCCAATTTGTCTTATTTGATTTCTAAATGTCAAAATGGTATTCCTGTTCTAAAGTAAAATAGTGGCAAATCAAAAGGATCAACACGAGTTTATCTTTTAGAACCACATGAAGAAAATAACCATGATAGAAAAAAGGCATGCACTTAGTTATTCGTTCAGTGTATGTTCACTTATGTTAATATGACTTTTGATTGAGTTAAGCAATTTCATGCAATTGATATATTATAATGTGTCTTTCTATGTTGATGTTACACTATTTTTTTCAGATAAGGGCGAAAGTGTTACTTATTTAAACGTTTAAACTCGCTGCATTTGTATGCACTTGTCTGATGTTCAGTAGTTATCGTTTGATGATGTGGTTCGTAAGTATTTCTCTTTTTTGCAAAAAAGATGAGACCATTGGTTTTCCCGTTTTAAAGGTTTTACACTAGTCATTTCTGTGGCCCGTTATAGCTAATTAGTGCCTAAATCTACTTAATGTCAAGCTAAAACTATGCGTTTTTTTCGGAGCGTTCACTACACTCCCACAATCGACATTACATAAACGAAAAACAATATAATACCTCATTTCACTCATCTAAACTTATGATACTCTGCCGGTTTTAGGTTGCTCCTTTGTTATCTTCTTTTTTGTTTTATCACAATATCTTAAAAAATTCAAACTATTTATATTTAGAATTATATTATCATTATGATTCAAATGAATTATTATCTTAAATGGGCAGTTTTTAAACAAAGGCCAAAATGCTATATGTTAGTATTTGTTCATTATTCAAAGCCGTACTGTGACCCACAAATACATATACGACATGTGGACTTGTATGAATAGTTGTCTCATTGGCAATCCTACTGTATCTCTGACAAGACAGATTTGACAAAATTCTCTTCTTTGAACTTGTGAAAGCAGAACTGTATCATTGTGTTATTATTGATAAGCTAGTGGAGTGTTCTAGCTTGGCCAGCCGAGATAAGCAAAATACATCAATCATAAACCGACATCTCCGAGGCTAAAACAGAATAGTCTATAATGAAAACCTTGTTCTGGTAAAATCTATACCGTATCAATAGGACAATAGATTTGATAGCCAGCAAATATTTGTCAATTAATCACTGCGGAAGGACAACTGTGAATTGACCTGGATTTACAAAGCGAATTCATATCTTACTTTTTATACAGTATGAATAATACTGTTAGAAGAAAACACAAATCAGATCGAGATTTGCTGTTACGGTAGGTAGACATACATTGTACAATATTTACCAACACTGATGAATCTCGTTTGCTTTTTTTTTGTATCTTTGCTCTATTTTTTTTTAAAGTATCCTTGTGAATATTTTCAGCTTTGATTAACACGTGAAGTTGTACAAAGTAAAACCTTATCGTATAAGTCTAACAACAGCGAAGTTGTATAATGAATCATGTTCGCGGACCTATAATTGGATCAGCGTTTCATGATATGGCTTTGAATGAAAAGAACAGTATCATTAAATGTATTGAGATCTAACTCGTTCTGAATAGGTATGGATAATTCATTGATTGACATAAACAAAACATAAAACAAACAATCAAACAATGAAATTACTGCAAAGAAAACGTTCGAGAATTTATAACGTGCAGTGGCCGGAAATTCGGAATATCCGTGTTCAATTACAATTGTCGTTGTACGCGTTTATTAAAACTTTTATATAAATATTTAGAGGCCCTTAGACAGCCTAAATAAATGCAATTTCCATTTTCTTAGTATAAAGACATGACATTGTTTTTAGTGGCAATCCGAATGTTCTAGTTTCCATCGATATCATTATTTTTTAGAAAACATAGAATGTCATATCAACAATGGTTCTCTTTATTAATGAGTCTGCATTTTTTGTTATATACTAGAAGCAAATAAAACTTTTTTTTAACTATACAGAATTAACCTTTGCAATTAGTTATCAAAGGTATCTGGATTATAATTCAGTACGCCAGACGCGCTTTTTAGCCTACACAAGACTCATCAGTGACGCTCATATCAAGATTATTATGAAGCCAAATAAGTACAAAGTTGAAGAGCATTGAGGATCCGAAATTCCAAAAAGTTGTGCCAAATACGGCCAAGGTAATCTATGCCTGGGACAAGAAAATCCTTAGTTTTTGAAAAATTCAAAGTTTTTTAAACAGGAAATTTATAGAAATGACCATATTATTGATATTCATGTCAACACCGAAGTGTTGACTACTGGGCTGGTGAAACCCTCGGGGACGGAACGTCCACCAGCAGTGGCATCGACCCAGTGGTATAAATAGTTATCAAAGGTACCAGGATTATAATTAGTACGCCAGACGCGCGTTTCGTCTACATAAGACTCATCAGTAAAGCTCATATCAAAATATTTATAAAGCCAAATAAGTACCAAGTTGAAGAGCATTGAGGATCCGAAATTCCAAAAAGTTGTGCCAAATAAGGCTAAGGTAAATAGGCCTGGGAGAAGAAACTCCATAGTTTTCGAAAAATTCAAAGTTTTGTAAACAGGAAATTTTTAAAAATGACCACATTATTGATATTCATGTCAACACTTAAGTGTTGACTACTGGGCTGGTGATACCATCGGTGACGAAACGTCCACCAGCAGTGGCATCGACTCAGAGGTATAAATAGTTATCAAAGGTACCAGGATTATAATTTAGTACGCCAGTCGCGCGTTTCGTCCACATAAGACTCATCAGTGACGCTCATATCAAAATATTTATAAAGCCAAATAAGTATAAAGTTGAAGAGCATTGAAGTTCCGAAATTCCAAAAAGTTGTGCCAAATAAAGCTAAGGTAAATAGGCATGGGAGAAGAAACTCCTTAGTTTTTGAAAAATTCAAAGTTTTGTAAACAGGAAATTTATGAAAAGGACCACATTATTGATATTCATGTCAACACTTAAGTGTTGACTACTGGGCTGGTGATACCATCGGGACGAAACGTCCACCAACAGTGATAGGTAAATCTGTAAATCGAATCAAGGGAAAACTTTTATTAGTTAACGAACCAAATGTTCTAATAATCATCCGTAATGTTTGATAAATGTTTAACGAATATATAAGTCTCAAAGGAAATGGCTAACATCGGATGTCTAAAGTGACAGAGAACCTAAAGGGAAATAGCAGATATTTTCTTGAATGTTTACTTATACCATTTCTTATTTTTATATTTAAAATCTAAATACGTACAGCTCCTCTGACGCCAATAAAGTTCTTCCTCAAATATCAACTGTCTTCAAAGTTTTAACAGGTCTTCTGGGTATAATTCATCAAGGCAGATTAAATGATGCAAATGTTGAAAACTGATACCATAAAAAAAATACTTAAGATAAAAAACAAATGTTATGATATCAAGCACTATATCAACTGTAAATCAAAAGCTCAAACACACCAAACGAGATCATATTCATAAACATATGTAGATAATCTGTATCGTCACAATTAACGTTAATCCATTTTTTTAATAGGAATTAATTATTGTTCTTTATATATTATATATGTTTTAAAAACTAATAAAAAAAACGTCAGTATTTTTTTTCCATTGTTTGTTGCTTTCTTCGAAAAACTAAGGATTTTCTTATTTCAGGAATAGATTACCTTGGCCGTAATTGGCACAACTTTTTGGAATTTTGATCCTCAGTGTTCTTCAACTTTGTACTTGTTTGGCTTTATAACTATTTTGATCTGAGCGTCACTGATGAGTATTATGTAGACGAAACGCGCGTCTGGCGTATTAAATTAAAATCCTGGTACCTTTGATAACTATTTACAGCATTACATTTTAATTTGAAACGGTGAATTAAAATGTATTACTTGAATAATCAAAACAAAGCAGCATTGGCTTCTTCTACCGGCGGACTTCTAATTATCATACCCTGATACCGGACACTGGCTTCTTCTACCCGCATGTCGACATGCGGATTTCTAATTATCATACCCTGATACCGATCACTGGCTTCTTCTACCGGCATGTCGACACGCGAACTTCTAATTATCATACCTTGATACCGATCACTGGCTTCTTCTAACGGCATGTCGACACGCGGACTTTTAATAATTATACCCTGATACCGATCACTGGCTTCTTCTACCGGCATGTCGACACGCGGACTTCTAACTACCAAACACTGGTACCGATCACTGGCTTCTTCTACCCGCATGTCGACACGCGGACTTCTAATTATCATACCCTGATACCGATCACTGGCTTCTTCTACCCACATGTCGACACGCGGACTTCTAATTATCATACCCTGATACCGATCACTGGCTTCTTCTACCGGCATGTCGACACGCGAACTTCTAATTATCATACCTTGATACCGATCACTGGCTTCTTCTAACGGCATGTCGACACGCGGACTGCTAATTATCATACCCTAATACCGATCACTGGCTTCTTCTACCGGCATGTCGACACGCGGACTTCTAATTATCATACCCTGATACCGATCACTGGCTTCTTCTGGTGTCATACCACCAATTACTCACTCAAATTTAGAACGTATGTGAAAGTAGGCCTACTCGGACAAAAAATAGTGCATTTGATGTCCTTTTTTACTTAAACTAACCGACAAATTGGCAGAAATGAAACTTTTGGTTAATGAGAAATATATTAAGATCATTTTGAGCTAAAATTTACTTGTTTATGAGTTTGCATTAAAAATTGAGGATTAATGTACTCCATAGTATACTAATTTAAGATTTCCAGAAAACCAGGGGTTATATTTAGTGGTACCTCTATTCGGAACACCTTTTCTTTTTTATATGATTTTAAACACCTATTGAAAATTGGCATGTAGAAAGCTGATACATGTAGAATTCAGGACATACCTGGTTTCTGTGAAGTTAAACTTAAGGTAAAATATTTAAAAAGCTGTGAAAATTGTAAAATTTGGTTGAACAGATAGGGACTTTTAATTGGTGGTATGACACCTTTTACCGGCATATCGACATGCGAACTTCGAATTATCATACCCTAATACCGATCACTGGCTTCTTCTACCTGCATGTCGACACGCGGACTTCTAATTATCATACCCTAATACCGATCAGTGGCTTCTTCTACCCGCATGTCGACGCCCGGACTTATAATAATCATACCCTAATACCGATCACTGGCTTCTTCTACCAGCATGTCAACACGCGATGTTCTCATTATCATACCCTGATACTGATCTTTGGCTTCTTCTACCGGCATGTCGACACGCTGACTTCTAATTATCATACCCTGATACCGATCACTGGCTTCTTCTACCCGCATGTCGACACGCGGTTTCTTATTATCATACCCAGACACCGATCACTGGCTTCTTCTACCCGCATGTCGACACGCGGACTTCTAATTATCATACCCTGATTCCGATCACTGGCTTCTTCTACCTGCATGTCGACACGCGGACTTCTAATTATCATACCCTGATACCGATCACTGGCTTCTTCTACCTGCATGTCGACACGCGGACTTCTAATTATCATACCCTGATACCGATCACTGCCTTCTTCTACCCGCATGTCGACACGCGTACTTCTAATTATCATACCCTGGTACCGATCACTGGCTTCTTCTAACGGCATGTCGACACGCGGACTTCTAATTATCATACCCTGATACCGATCACTGCCTTCTTCTACCCGCATGTCGACACGCGTACTTCTAATTATCATACCCTGGTACCGATCACTGGCTTCTTCTAACGGCATGTCGACACGCGGACTTCTAATTATCATACCCTGATACCGATCAGTGGCTTCTTCTACCTACATGTCGACACGCGGACTTCTAATTATCATACCCTGATACCGATCACTGGCTTCTTCTACCCGCATGTCGACACGCGGACTTCTAATTATCATACCCTGATACCGGTCACTGGCTTCTTCTACCCGCATGTCGACACGCGGACTTCTAATTATCATACCCTGATACCGATCACTGGCTTCTTCTACCTGCATGTCGACACGCGGACTTCTAATTATCATACCCTGATACCGGTCACTGGCTTCTTCTACCGGCATGTCGACACGCGGACTTCTAATTATCATACCCTGATACCGATCACTGGCTTCTTCTACCTGCATGTCGACACGCGGACTTCTAATTATCATTCCTTGATACTGATCACTGGCTTCTTCTACCGGCATGTCGACACGCGGACTTCTAATTATCATACCCTGATACCGATCACTGGCTTCTTCTACCTGCATGTCGACACGCGGACTTCTAATTATCATACCCTGATACCGATCACTGCCTTCTTCTACCCGCATGTCGACACGCGTACTTCTAATTATCATACCCTGGTACCGATCACTGGCTTCTTCTAACGGCATGTCGACACGCGGACTTCTAATTATCATACCCTGATACCGATCACTGGCTTCTTCTACCTACATGTCGACACGCGGACTTCTAATTATCATACCCTGATACCGATCACTGGCTTCTTCTACCCGCATGTCGACACGCGGACTTCTAATTATCATACCCTGATACCGGTCACTGGCTTCTTCTACCCGCATGTCGACACGCGGACTTCTAATTATCATACCCTTATACCGATCACTGGCTTCTTCTACCTGCATGTCGACACGCGGACTTCTAATTATCATACCCTGATACCGGTCACTGGCTTCTTCTACCGGCATGTCGACACGCGAACTTCTAATTATCATACCCTGATACCGATCACTGGCTTCTTCTACCTGCATGTCGACACGCGGACTTCTAATTATCATTCCTTGATACTGATCACTGGCTTCTTCTACCGGCATGTCGACACGCGGACTTCTAATTATCATACCCTGATACCGATCACTGGCTTCTTCTACCTGCATGTCGACACGCGGACTTCTAATTATCATACCCTGATACCGATCACTGGCTTCTTCTACCTGCATGTCGACACGCGGACTTCTAATTATCATACCCTGATACCGATCACTGCCTTCTTCTACCCGCATGTCGACACGCGTACTTCTAATTATCATACCCTGGTACCGATCACTGGCTTCTTCTACCTGCATGTCGACACGCGGACTTCTAATTATCATACCCTGATACCGATCACTGCCTTCTTCTACCCGCATGTCGACACGCGTACTTCTAATTATCATACCCTGGTACCGATCACTGGCTTCTTCTAACGGCATGTCGACACGCGGACTTCTTATTATCATACCCAGACACCGATCACTGGCTTCTTCTACCCGCATGTCGACACGCGGACTTCTAATTATCATACCCTAATACCGATCAGTGGCTTCTTCTACCCGCATGTCGACGCCCGGACTTATAATAATCATACCCTAATACCGATCACTGGCTTCTTCTACCAGCATGTCAACACGCGATGTTCTCATTATCATACCCTGATACTGATCTTTGGCTTCTTCTACCGGCATGTCGACACGCTGACTTCTAATTATCATACCCTGATACCGATCACTGGCTTCTTCTACCCGCATGTCGACACGCGGTTTCTTATTATCATACCCAGACACCGATCACTGGCTTCTTCTACCCGCATGTCGACACGCGGACTTCTAATTATCATACCCTGATTCCGATCACTGGCTTCTTCTACCTGCATGTCGACACGCGGACTTCTAATTATCATACCCTGATACCGATCACTGGCTTCTTCTACCTGCATGTCGACACGCGGACTTCTAATTATCATACCCTGATACCGATCACTGCCTTCTTCTACCCGCATGTCGACACGCGTACTTCTAATTATCATACCCTGGTACCGATCACTGGCTTCTTCTAACGGCATGTCGACACGCGGACTTCTAATTATCATACCCTGATACCGATCACTGCCTTCTTCTACCCGCATGTCGACACGCGTACTTCTAATTATCATACCCTGGTACCGATCACTGGCTTCTTCTAACGGCATGTCGACACGCGGACTTCTAATTATCATACCCTGATACCGATCACTGGCTTCTTCTACCTACATGTCGACACGCGGACTTCTAATTATCATACCCTGATACCGATCACTGGCTTCTTCTACCCGCATGTCGACACGCGGACTTCTAATTATCATACCCTGATACCGGTCACTGGCTTCTTCTACCCGCATGTCGACACGCGGACTTCTAATTATCATACCCTGATACCGATCACTGGCTTCTTCTACCTGCATGTCGACACGCGGACTTCTAATTATCATACCCTGATACCGGTCACTGGCTTCTTCTACCGGCATGTCGACACGCGGACTTCTAATTATCATACCCTGATACCGATCACTGGCTTCTTCTACCTGCATGTCGACACGCGGACTTCTAATTATCATTCCTTGATACTGATCACTGGCTTCTTCTAACGGCATGTCGACACGCGGACTTCTAATTATCATACCCTCATACCGGACACTGGCTTCTTCTACCCGCATGTCGACACGCGGACTTCTAATTATCATACCCTGGTACCGATCACTGGCTTCTTCTAACGGCATGTCGACACGCGGACTTCTAATTATCATACCCTCATACCGGACACTGGCTTCTTCTACCCGCATGTCGACACGCGGACTTCTAATTATCATACCCTGGTACCGATCACTGGCTTCTTCTAACGGCATGTCGACACGCGGACTTCTAATTATCATACCCTGATACCGATCACTGGCTTCTTCTACCCGCATGTCGACACGCGGACTTCTAATTATCATACCCTGATACCGATCACTGGCTTCTTCTACCTGCATGTCGACACGCGGACTTCTAATTATCATACCCTGATACCGGTCACTGGCTTCTTCTACCCGCATGTCGACACGCGGACTTCTAATTATCATACCCTGATACCGGTCACTGGCTTCTTCTACCCGCATGTCGACACGCGGACTTCTAATTATCATACCCTGATACCGATCACTGGCTTCTTCTACCTGCATGTCGACACGCGGACTTCTAATTATCATACCCTGATACCGGTCACTGGCTTTTTCTACCGGCATGTCGACACGCGGACTTCTAATTATCATACCCTTATACCGATCACTGGCTTCTTCTACCTGCATGTCGACACGCGGACTTCTAATTATCATACCCTGATACCGATCACTGGCTTCTTCTACCTGCATGTCGACACGAGGACTTCTAATTATCATAACCTGATACCGATCGCTGGCTTCTTCTACCCGCATGTCGACACGCGGACTTCTTATTATTATAATACCCTTATACCGATCACTGCCTTCTTCTACCCGCATGTCGACACGCGGACTTCTAATTATCATACCCTGATACCGATCACTGGATTCTTATACCCGCATGTCGACACGCGGACTTCTAATTATCATACCCTGATACCGATCACTGGCTTCTTATACCCGCATGTCGACACGCGGACTTCTAATTATCATAACCTGATACCGATCACTGGCTTCTTCTACCCGCATGTCGACACGCGGACTTCTAATTATCATACCCTGGTACCGATCACTGGCTTCTTCTAACGGCATGTCGACACGCGAACTTCTAATTATCATACCCTGATACCGACCACTGTCTTCTTCTACCTGCATGTCGACACGCGGACTTCTAATTATCAAACCCTGATACCGATCACTGGCTTCTTTTACCCGGATGTCGACACGCGGACTTCTAATTATCAAACCCTGATACCGATCACTGGCTTCTTTTACCCGGATGTCGACACGCGAACTTCTAATTATCATACCCTGATACCGACCACTGTATTCTTCTACCGGCATGTCGACACGCGGACATGGCTTTAAAAGAAATTTTCTCAAAATCTTTGTATGCACGAAAAAGAAAATTGTTTCATGTCTCGATTAATGATCTTGGTTTCGATATATCTGTATAGGAATTCCAAGAAGTTAATAGCAGTTGTGATTTTCACCAAGGTTGTATTATACCAACAATGCTGATGTATACATTCTGTCTCGGTAAAGGCTGCTTTAATAACATTACCATTCCTATTATAAATAAATCACTTGTTGAGTTCCTCTACGTTGTATGTTTCACAGCAAAGTATTAAATAGTCATTAATCTCCATGCTGTAGGATTAAATCCTGATTGTTTCTTAATGAAAAATGACGTTATAAATGTCAGTGCGAAAAATCAATTAGTTTTACATTGTTGTACATCACGGCCATGGCAGTTAATGTTATTTATGTTGTACATCGCTCTTATGTCACTTTACAAAGGATAAACTTTGTATAAGAAAAGTCATTTTTCTACAAAGTCAACAACTTTAACGTCACTCAAAGTAAAATATTTAATTAATCTTAATATATTTAAGTTGAACTTCTTGAAGCAGGCTAAAGTACACAACAGAAATTATGTATAATCATTTCAGGTTAGTACACTGTTTGTAAACTCAAACATATACTTGCACTCTTATGATGTTATTTACAAGATGCATCAGAAAAGGCTCAAAAAGAAGAAAATATCAGGGAAAAATCATTTAGCATACATGTACGTCCGAGAAAAATACGTCGTTTACATAATCAACGGGATAACAGCCGAAAATAAAAACATTTATTAAAATACTCCGCAAAAAATTAAGACTAAACAACATGAGCAGAGCCATAAAACATTCCACGAGTTTTTGGTGTATGCCATTATATTTTTCAATTATGGGTTGTTTGCCTGTAAGAGAGCTTTCACATTTTTTTTACTTGGATTGAGCGTTGTCTCATTGACACTCATACCACATCTTCCTATGTCTACATATTCCCCTCTTTATCCTTTCTCCGTATCCAACTGATGGCGACGCGTACGGTTTAATGCTGGCGAATGGATGAGATTAATACGAATTACAAAATACAATGTATATAACAGTCAAACTGTGTTACTATCATTTATACAATTAACAGTATGTAGTATACACGCCCAAAATATTTCATAGAGCACCGGTTCATACCTTAAGGTAATTATTGATATCACAGCTTCTTTTTCTGAACTTCTAAAAAATTATAGTTCACTCGAAATCGTTGACATGAATAAATAGGAACTTCACTAGATTAGAATACAATTTCGCAAACAATTTCTATATTTTCACACTCTCGAAGTATATCAATATACGAACAGATAAGCTGTTTGTCAGTTTTGTGATGCTTTTATTGATAGATAATCTAATAATTACAGTGTTTTCAATAGTATTCATCAATTTTTATACAAACATATTTATGGCTGAAAAATCATAATTATTTATGATATAGTTCCCTGATTCATTATCAACCAACACTCTATGTACTCTTACAACGAAATTATGAAATTTATATTTGTACGTTGATTTATTTAACGCTATTTTATCCAAGGTTCTAATTGTCTCTCTGGTATTGGTTTAAATCTCGCCCTTTTTTATTGGTATTTTGTTATAGATAAAATGTATTCGTTCAGTGTATGTTTACTTGTTTTTGTTGTTATGAGTTTTTGGTTGCGTTAAGCCATTTCAATTGATATTTTATAGTGTGTCATGATCATTCTATATTATTATGTTACACCAATACGTCAAATTGGGGGTGAAGGTTGGCGCCTATTTTAAGGTTTAAACCCGCTGCATTTATTTGCCTCGTTTTTGAGGCCCTTTATAGTTTGCTGTTTGGTGTGCCAAGGCTCCGTGCTGAAGACCGTACTTTGACAATGTTTGACCTATAATGGTTTAATTGTACAACCTGCGACTTGTATGAAGAGTTGTCTCATTGGCACACGTACCACATCTTCTAATATCTATATAATATGTTTTTGCCCCGGGGATCTGAAGCTAGGAATATTGTAGATGTCCGAAAGATCTCGATCATGGGATATTGTAAATATAGTGTCTATTGCAGATGTCCAAAGGATGTAAACCTAGGAATATTGTAAAAACACATGTATATTGTTAGAAAAGTCAAGAGCATTGGATATATTACAGACACAGCTGGCTCAGGTGGTATGTCTTTTACTGATGTTCCTTTATTGAAGACTAAATCTTGATATCTTGATATCTATATGTTATTTATTGTTTTTATTTATTCCTTCTAGCGTTTAACGCCAATTTTAGCACTTTTGGCTATACCTGATAGTCATTTTTATTTTGGTTGAGGGAGCTGGAGTGCATGAGAGAACCATCGATCTTCCTGAAGAAAACTGACAATCCTAGTCCATTACGATTATAGTAGAACACGCCTACCATTAGGTGGGATAGGAACTCACAATCTCAATGTTGATAGGTTTGTGATAGTGTAGATGGACTATACAAACAGCACTCGACCAATGAGAACAAATTATGTATACAATATGAGTACTTCATGCCAAAAACGATGGAATAGACAAACCACAATAATTAAATATACCTTTAATACAGAGGGAAAACATAACAAAATGGAGATACAAAAGCCAGCGAGTGCTCATGAAAGGGCAACATAATAATCATAATCTCGCTATTTAAAGACTACCGCCATGTTACTATTGTTAAATTAATTGATTGCTTAGTGTCGTTGTTATTGAAAACTAGATGTGCCAATGTTTATTTTGGTATGTTTCCGCGTTTACACGTACCTGTAACTATGTTTCCAGCCAGCGCAAAAATGACTCATCGTTTATTTTATTGTATGTCAGATAATCTTTATATACATTTGTATATAATTATAACAAACTCACGAATGGATGTCAAGGTGGTTTATAAGCTGCATCTGATAGTGGAAAGTCTGAAAGGACGACATAAGTCATTTCGATGTTACAGTTATTTTTCACTCATAAATAAAAATAAAGCGAACTCCGAAATCGACCACATTAATAAAGGCACTTCGATAGGAATACCCACAACTGTAGACAGACTGATTAAGATTTCTATAGTCGTATCAGAAACAGAATATACCAATATTAGTTTTTTAAAGGATTAACCGCCAGTCAGCCTCGTAATGGCTTCGTTGATGGATAATCTGTCAAAATCTCACGTTTTGATCTCCTACTCATTGTGTATAGAGATTTGTATGTATGCTCCACGCGTAACCTTTTTGCAAGTTACTACATTGTACCGTATACCCCTTTTTATCGTTCTACTTATAATTCGTCAAAATAGAATCACATCTTACTATGACAATATGACTTTATACTAACGTGATAATTTTTGAAAAGATGTAGGAAGATGTGGAATGAGTGTCAATGAGACAACTCTCCATCAAAGTAATAATGTATAAAAGTAACCCAAGGTACGGCCTTCAATACGGAGTTTTTGCTCACACCAAACAGCAAGCTATAAAGGTCCCCAAAAGCTACTGGTTGTGTCAAACCATTCAAACGGGAAAACTAACGGTCTAATCTATATACAAACGAAAAAGGAGAAACACTTATGAACCACATACACAGACGACAACCATTGAACATCAAATTCCTGACTAATGAACAGGTGCACACAATTAAAATTGAGAATGGAAATGGGGAATGTGCCAAAGAGACAAGAACCCAACCATAGAAAAAACAACAGCAGATGGTTTATGAGATCTCAACCCTCCCCCTATACATCTAGCCAATGTAGAAAAGTAAACGTATAACAATACGCATATTTATTCAGTTCAAGAGAAGTCCGAGTCCGATGTCAGAAGATGAAACCAAAGAAAATAAACAAAATGACAATAATACATAGATAACAACAGACTACTAGCATTCAACTGACATGCCAGCTCCAGACTTTAATTGAGCTGATTGAAAGATTATGATTTTCGTCATATGAATATCAGACACAATCCTTCCCGTTAGGGGTTTAGTATTATACCATCATAACATATATCAGAAGAACATAACCCGTGTCATGCCAACAACTGGTTTTGTATACATCCACGTTTATAGAGTTTTTGATATTAAACTACATTTGTAAGACTCTGTAGTATTATCCTCGTTACTTTGAGTCTTGCTGGCATCTTCTTGAGATTTTTTAAAAACATTTCGTGTTCAATAATCATACCTTGCAAACTGTACATCAGTATTATATGATGTGCCAAGTATGATTAAGAACGTAAATAAAGTTAGGACTTTATAAAAAAGATTTGGTACGATTTCCAATGAGACAATTATCCATAAGATATAAAATGACACAGAAATTAAAAACTAGAGGTCACCGTACGGTCTTTAACAATGAGCAAACTTAAGCCCATATCCTATAGTCAGCTTAAAAAGGCCCAGAAGTTACAAATATGTATAAAATACAGCATCTTTAACTGTACCTGGTATCCGTGACAAAGCTACAACAATCCAAAGGAAAATTGCTAAAAGCTTGATAATAACTCTTTCATCTGGGACTATTATATAATAGTCCAAGGTTTCACTGTTTTAACAAATAATGTAATTATAATGTAATTATAAGAATAGCATGTGTTTTTATGATTTAATAGGGTTGTAAAATCGAGAACGTGCTAACATCTTTAATATTGGAAGCCCTTCATACATCATGTGCTTTACAAATACAATCAACGAATAACTAAATGTTTGTTAAAGCACTCCTACAACCCTCACTCCACTACAGCAAAATCCCTTGAAATGGACCAAAACAAAACTTTCGTTTCTTGTATATTTTTCAATAGATATTTCTTGTTTCTATAACTAATATGAATGTAGGAGGTGTTCCTCATCAAATTAATAAAACACAACAAACGAATAAGAAAATACAACATCCGGTCACTAAATCCTCATAGGGATACGTAGATAATATTACATGAATGGAACTTATTTGATTATAATCCGAGAATGAAGAATACCGGATTCGATTTCGTCTGTTATTGATTTAGTAACTTATGGGATTAGCCATGTTTGTAGAAACAAGACACTGTCATGAATTTTAATTCAAGAGTTTGCAGTAAATGCGGTGAAAACATTGACGTTTTGTCTGAGAGCGATAAAGAATTACATGACAAATTCTTTCATTGACAGCTATAGTAACAAGACTTTTGAACTTAGCTGATTTAAAAATACAGTTTTCGATAATTTGTTTCAGTTTAGTTCTGAAGCAACTTTTATGAAGGATTGCACATCCGTATTTAAGGAATATGTTCCCATTTGTGTTGCAGCGAATCATTTTTTCAGTGAATTCTTATTTTAAATATTAAAAAAAACGTAAATAGACCAAGTGAAGAAGTTGTGTGTTCACTTTGAGGTCATCATAAGAACTTGAATTAAACAACTTAATGAAGAGACATATCCCCTTGAGTCAAACACCCCCGCTTATGTTATTATCTAGAACTTTACTTGATTCCACAGTCGGACATTGGTTATATCTCTGTTTTGTCCGACTTGAGCAAATTATCGATATATATATATATGAGGAAACATTTGGTTTTATATCCGTATATCCGAATACGTTTTGAATTGAGTATTTTTTTTCATGAGAAATTATTGATACCCATACATACATTTTGTATTTGTAGACATATGACGTACATATAATCATCATTGTAGATGTTCGAAAAGCGAGGGGGAGTTAAAGTAAACGTAAGACAAAGGAACACAGATTTATGGTAAAGAAAACCCGGCGGAAATGGAAAGAAGCCAACAGACATTACTAAAACCCTTAAGATTGAGTAACAGGAACACCCCCAAAAATCATGAGTGGGCGTGATGTTGCTCTTTGTTAGTATATTAGAATGTTAATAAACCGTGTTCATGGATATAATTTGACAGTTTTTTTCTTCATGATAAATTTGTTTAAGCTAACAGCAAAATCATGTTTTCCTAACCTCTTTTTTTATATATATCATAACGAAACCGTTTGTAGTATATCGAGTCGAAAAACACCATCGGAGCCACATCTTTACTTTGTTAAATGCTATTTGTTTTATACCAACAAATATATCCAACTTAGAAAATTATATTATAGATGTTAGCAAAACTTGTTTTCGTGACTTTTTACCCTTCAAATACCGGACCTAGGATAGTATCGCTGTACAAAATCATAAAAACACGCTACAATGACCATTTATATTTTATGGTTCTAATTCGCATTCATTTAGAAGAGCGATTTACTGTTTCTTCCGTCAATAGCGGTATAAAATCAATCAGATATTTTGAATAATTCCTGTAATAGATTATTTCTCTGATGTATTTATTGTTGTGTTTATTTGTTTTGTGTTGCGAAATGGCAAGATTTATGTCCCTTTAATAACAAGACTGGAATAACGTTGATTAACAGACAACAGACTTAAATCATCCCAAAAGAATCAATTATAGCTCACGGTTCATTGTTAAATAAAGGTTGCGCAATGTCAAATCAAATCAGTTTGATAGAAACACATCTTGTATCGTAGCTAGAAAAAAAGAGTATTTGAAAAATACTAAGTAGACAATTGCAATTAATACACCCATACACAAATAAAGGAAAAATTGGGAGTTTTAAGAGAAAAAATAATATGTTTTTTCAAGAATGAAAAACGAATAGAGGATACTAGTGGTGTATGGTGATAGTCAACATGAAAACAATACAGTTTGGAAGAGATGTGGGATCAGTGTTTGCCTTGGATAGTAAAGTAAAACAAAAATGCACAATAAAATTCAGATAGATTGACATATCCCCAGATCATGTTACAGAAAAAGATGTTGATTCAATATGTAAACATTTGTTTAGGTTTTGGAAAACCTCTCAAAATAATTTGCCTTGATATATTTAAGGCTTAAAATACATGCGCGCTTTGACATGGAGAAAAACAGACGATCGAAATTCAACAAAAATCTACTAAATATAAGAGGAGTCGATGGAGAAATGTCCAGTCACGAAAGAATTACTTTGTAAAATTCGCAAGTTCATTGGTGTCATAAATGGTAATGTAGAATTCTACATTGAAAGTAACAGAATTGGCTAAAATGGTTGTTACTTTATTTCTACCAGAGACATAAACAAAAAACGTCTCTGTTACTACTGAGATGGATATTGTTTACTATGATAAAACAAAAAGAAGAGGAGACTTAGTCCCTCGTGCGGAACCAATAGGGTAGACATGTCTGTTATTTTCTTTCACCATATAACTTGCACGTTTTGAGAAACAAGGACAACTTGGTTATCCGTTGTATTCAGTAATAATATCTTAACAAGAATTTGTCGCAAGTACATGGATGCCCGCCCCATCGGCATTATCCTTTTCTATGTTCAGTGGACCCTGAAAATGGTGTGAAAACTCTAATTTGGCAATAAAACTAGAAAGATCATATCATAAGGAACATGTATACTTAACTTAGTCTTAAGTTGAATTAAACCTGAAGCGGGACGAACGGACGGTCGCCCATACCAGAAAACATAATGCCAATAAATGTGTAAAACTTCAGTGAACAACCAGGTGCGGATACAGGATTTTGGAAAGGGCGGGTGCGAAGTAAGAAATTTCGCCGAGCGGAGCGAGGCGAAACATTTTGGGGACCTTTTTTTTGCTAAAAAACATAAAATAAGTGTAAAATGCATTTTAGTGTAGGTGCTGGACATTTTTGGTGCCGTATTCTCTACGTTGATTGTCTATTATAAAATGATTGAATAGATCCAAAGCTATGTACAGTACTATTTAATATATTTGAAGTGGAATTTGTCAGTAAAAAATGGACATGGGAAATTCCCGTTTGTTGTATGGTTAGTTAGCATAACTTACACGAAGGAAAACAAACAAGAAATTTTTATCCATTGAAATGTTTGGTTGAAATGTTTCACCCAACAATGGAGGCGAGGGGTACAAATCAACCAAAAGGCTACGAATGAATCGGAAACGAAAATGAAGTTGTGCATAACGTTCGACACATGGAGTCATATAGGTCACACCAAGCAGGCCGGTTGCAGTCGGGCTTTGAAAAAAAATATTCAGTATATCAGTTCGGCAGTCCCCCCCCCCAAAAAAAAAAAAAATACGCCCGGTTTTTTTAGAGGGTAATAGAGTATAATTTTCTGTTGGGTGAAATTGTGATAAAGAAGTCAATACGTCCTTGCTCAATACTTTGAAGGCGTCATCCTTAGCCTATAAACATGTGTTACTGTAATCTGAATTTCAAAATGACTGAGTGACGTTTTTTTTCCGACGTACTTGTCAACTCCACCGTAGCGAATCACATAACTTTGACATAATCAATAATATATAACAGTGAATACGAGCGAAAAATATCTTTATAAGTGGAGAACTGTCGCATTAAAATTAAATACACGGCAAAATTCACGAAGTCTAGGCTGATTATTAATCATTTTATAAAAAAAAAAGTGCCAGCAAAGGGGGGCGTACGCCCTCTACGCCCCCTCTGAATCCGCCACTGACAACAGCCCTTTCCAATGGTATGAAAGGGTTGGGAGCCATCAAACATTATTAACAATGACATATCCTGTTTGTATCTGTAATTTAATGGTTGTCGTTTGTTGCTGGTTATCATATTTGCTTTTCATTTGTTATTTTCTACATAGACTAGTCCGTTTGTTTTCTTTTTGGATTTCATTACATTTTGTAATCAGTTGGGCTCTTAAAGCTTGTCATGCGGCAGGCACGTAGCTATGTTTACGTGAAAACGCCCGGGCGGGGTCTTTAATTTTTGCTGAAAAAAATGTTTTATTCTTAATAATAAACAAAGAACTAAATATAAGTACACCCGCCTTGTAATGCTTTTTACAATTGCTTGTAATTGCGACGAAATTTGCTTTTCAACCAAATGGTATGATATCATATTATACAGATTTGTTCATTGTCAAAACTGAATTAACTAGTTGTGAATCTACTGAAAATTTTACCCACCTCCCTTTTGTTTATAGCAATTTATTATGTTCTGAAATTTGATATGTGGTTTGCATGTTTGTCGCGCCTGTGACATTTTCATATTTTAGCGAAGGCAAGACATAAAAAACGATCATAAACTTCGTCGGCAGCGTCAATTTTTTAGTTCAGTATGTGGTTAAAAGTTCAATAACTTTGTCAAACCTTCGTTTGGAAGTTTGACAGAAACTATTTATGACCAAAAGAGTATCCAGAGCATCATGATGAAATTATATGTTTAATTTCCCCATATTTATAGGTGTAAAAAAATATTTTTTGCACAAGTAGATACAGTCTTGGTTTAAATGTTTCTTTAACAAATCAATTACTTAGTCAAACCTTATTTGAATTTTATGATACTTGGGACAAAGTTTGTTTTCTAATTAATGTCTGAATTAAAATTTTGAAAGTATTTTTTTTTCGTCCCTTTCATTTTTTGATTTTTATAATTACAGACGGACTTCTTTTTACGCAATTTGACAGTCTGGGATATTTTTTTACATGTAAACTTGTAGACCGCCATAGGTTGTCGTGAAAGTTAGGCAGAAGTCGATATTCCAGAACAAGGAAAAATATCTAAAGATTTTTTTTTTAAATCCTGTAAAAGACTGATAAATGCATTCACTTATAGGACGCAATCGTAGGCGAGAACCAGGGTTCAAAAGAACCCTTCATGCATTTTGATACTGCGCCTTATTATCTCTCAACATTTATTATTTCATGTTCATAAACAACATTTACCTAATGGCTCCTTTTAAACATATTTTAAACTAACTAGTTTTGACATTTTCTGTAAAACCATTAAATTCACAATGAATAAACTCAAAACAAATAAAACATTCTTTAAGTATGTTAAAATTCTATTGATGAGAATTTTTAATAACGATAATGGCATATCCCTTTCGATAACCTGTTTGCTTACGGGGGCTTCGACCCGTCGAATCAACTACCTACAGTACTGGAGCAATGATCTGAACCCTCAGACCCCTCGCCGAGTTTCGGGCGTACACGTAAAAATTACCTAGCTACTGTACGCCACTGATGCCCTATGGGTTTGTTCATTGCTGAAGGCTGTCCGGCGACCTATAGTTTCAAATATATTCGTCATTTTGTCTCTAAATGATAGTTGTCTCATTGCTTAACTTCACACCTCAGATCTCTTATTTATAGGTTTGATGTTAGAAATAAGAAAAACAACATGAGCTACTAATGTAATGTAGAGAAATAACATTGTAAATGATACTTTTTATTCATTATTTAACTTCTGTCAAACATTTCTAAGCTCTGCACACTATAAACTTGTGTGTGTGGTCGTAGAAGTAAGACCACATTCGTCGTAGACTTTTATACATGTACTTCATTGAACATCGTAGTAGTAAACGAATGTTGACTTTTCCGTCCATGTCGTTGTACCCTGGGACGTACCAACCACTCCATCTACCGCTAAACCATTGGATTTTGCATGACAAATATTAAACAAACAACAGCAATTTGAAATAAACTGTCGAAGTTTTTTTTTATAAAATGCGAGTCATATAGAATTTTCCAATACTCAGGTAATATATATGCTTGATTAATTATAATTTGAGGTATATTGTTTTTGAACGATTTGTCTGGCGGTTGACTCTTGCGTTATAGGAGACGTTTTATCTGCCGACGTTCCTGGTTATGCGATTCTCATAGTTTATGTTGATTACCGTGATTTCCTCGACTAATAAGATTTGGATATTTATATGATAATGGCGCCTAAATGTTTCCACACAGTTAAATGTCCATTTTATTCAAATATTTTATTTCAGATATCAAATACTTGCATCTCACTCAGGAATGATCGTCAATTGTTTTTTATAGGTTCATGATCGTCATTTATTGAAATTTAGTTATGTTTAAATTTAGTAACAACACAACTTTTATAAACGTAGAATGGTGTATTTAGACAAATTCAGAAATTACCATTGAAACAAATAAGGTTCCAACTCAGCAATGTTTACCATATATAAATATGGTTATTATATGAAGGTAAATTTTGGTCATAATTCTCTTAACATATAAAAGTATAAACTACCTCAGGTTTTCAACTGTTCTAGGTTTTACCGTGCCTGAGGAAGATAGTTCCAGAAAAAGTGCGTGCGGTTCACGAAATTTATAAAACTTTTATTCCATTTCACATACTGGTCTTTTTGTCATCACAAATCATGTGTAAAAGCATTTGGGACATACAAATTTTGCAAAATTGTATTTGCTCTGCCACATGTAAAAGTTCAGTCATCTTAGCTTCAAAGTTCTGACTGACGTCAATATGATTATTTCTTTTAAGTTTTTTTTAAGGATAGTTATTTTTCGGTTGTGCGTCCAATTATTATTTCGTGGAGTAAGGGGAATAAATCGTGTAGCTAACACGGTTTATTTTCCGAATTTCGCTAGATACTTGCAATTACGTATTCTCGCCATAATAGATAATGACAAAACCTACCTGTGCTGATCTGTCGTACATCATTTTATCACTCAATCCATACGTAATACCAACAAACAAACCAATCAGTGCTGTCATGACATGGTCATTCCTCGCAGTTCTTTAATTAAGAAAAAGTATTTGAAAATTACTATAATTACTATAAGTATATATATATATATATAAATGATGGTAAAATTGAAATAGTCTTGCTCTCAATTACCGACATTGTTCAAATTGTAGAACAAGTTTTTATGATTTTTGTGTTCATATGTTTTTATTGCGTCTTGAGCCATTTGATCCTAATTGGTTACCGTTTTGATTCCTTACACTGTATGTTCGGTTTGTCAGCTGTGTTACAACAAAGTACACACGCACTTTTATTCGTTACTGCAATGTTGTTTTCCTTTTTAATACATCTTAAAATTGGAAACATTGCGGTCACTACAAGATGGATTATTGCGTGACCATATTTCAATTGACAGTTTTGCTTACATGATTGTCCAGTACTATTCAAAACAATATATGTTTTAAATTTACTGTGTTCATAAATGTTTCGGAGTAGATTTTTTCTAACGTTGCAAAAAACAAGCAGAAACAGACGTATCATCTTTTACGTAAAATTTCGCATGCACATTTCTTGAATCAAAACGTCTTCAGCAGCTAGCTAGCTAATAAAACTACTCGCATGCAACATAAATCGGAGGAAAGACGCATTGTTTCAAATAATTCGACACAAAGGTACGGAAAACTCTGATATTTTCTTCAGTGACAAAATTTCAATCATCAGCTATATATCAACATACAAACATATATCTTAAGGTAAACAATTTTTTGTAATACAAATCAATTGAATAAATGAGATTTTTCTGAAAATGAGCATACGAAAGATATATCTTGTCTGCACAAATATTAACTACTTGGTTATTGATACACTCAGGGATGTAAACCTACAAATCATCCCGGTGATTACAACAACTCAGCATAGTCCCCGGGGGAACCCGCTACTCTCCTTCTCACTAGAATATCATGTTTCATCACAAACGAAATATAATTTGATATTATAGATATATTTAGTCATTCAAAGTGTCTATTTAGTCAAATGGGTGCAGTTATGATATAAATAAAATTGTAATATGTTTAGTATTGTATTCCCCTCCTTTACGGGGGATCAGTAACGAAAACCTACGTATCACGGACGAGGTACGGAATCGGCCGATTTGTGACGAATACTTATCACAGACGCTTATAAATTGTCCTCGAGGTAATACGCTTAGCTTAGGTAGGACATTATAAAAAACCCAAAACATGCAAGTTAACAAAGAAGTTCTTTATATTGGTAATTTGCTTTCGATATATCTTTTTAGATCTGATCTTGTCTCAGATGGATTTTGTAAATCCAATCACAGTACAAAAAAATGGACGAGGAGTCCTCTGTACTGTTTCAATAGAAAAGATGTGTAATTAGTTTTTTATACCTCAAAACCTGCATGCACGTTACACAGGAAATCATGCTACGTTTTTGTTGAGCCTGCAACTTTTGTTGCAGAAAGCTCGACATAGGGATAGTGATCCGGCGGCGGCGGCGGCGGCGTTACCTAACTTCTTAAAAGCTTTATATTGTAGAAGGTGCAATACCTGGATGCTTCATACTTTGTATATACATGCCTCATGTTACGAAGTTTCCGTCCAGGGGCGGATCCAGGACCTCGATGTCTGGGGGGGCACCATGAACCAATTTTTTTTAATGTATATATATATATATATATATAATTAAAACTATAAAACAAATTCCCATACGTTTCGGCCATTACGGCCTTCTTCATTGGAATAAATTACAACATTGAAACAACAATTACATCACTTGGATACATTACGTTATAATAACTTTTATGACGTTCATTTGCCGCGTTTTTTGCTTTTTCAATATAAATATATTTATCATCGTTCATACATTGTGTTGAGTCCTTCAGGTTCCAGAGTTTTTAATTTTTTTATCCAAAAGGCTTCTTTAGTTTTTCTGTAAGTTTCTGTCCCAAATACTCTTTCTATGGCGGTAACTTTTAAATTTGTTATTGAATGATTGTTCTGAATGAAATGGTTGGCTACTGGATCTTCTGTTTTCTTTGTTCGTATTTTTGAAAAGTTCAATAGCATTCGTTGATAAAGTGTATCACCCGTTTGTCCTACATATATAACTTTTTCACATTTTGTACAATTAATCGCATATATCACGCCTACGGTTTTACAATTTATTTGTCCCTGAATGGTATATTCTTTGCCGGTGTTGTCACAAAATACCTTGGTTTCATTTAAATGTGAGCATAGTGCACATTGTTTACCACATGGTCCACATCCATTAGTTTGCTTATAAAATAATAAATTATGCTTTTTGTGTACTAAGATGTCTTTTATGTTGTTATCACGTTTAAATGCCACGATAGGCGGATCGGGAAATATTTTCTTTAGTCTTTCGGATTGATGGAGAATTTTAAGATTTTTTCTAAGAATGGAATATATATATATGCGAGTGTGAGTGGGTTCTAGGTTTGTTTTGTTTGTTTGGGTGCTTTTTTGTTTTTATTGTTTGTTTTTTTGGGGGGAAAGGGGGGGGGGGTCAGATATCATCGTTTCTATATTTCGATATGTTTTACGTTTTTTACTTTTTCACTTTACTGCCAATTGATCTTTATTATATTCGACCTAAACATGCATCAAATATTTGCCACTGGACGTTTAACAACCATGCAACAATAAAACAATATTTTCTTTATATTTCATCACCACTATATTCTTTCAACTATATTTTTTGGCCTCGCTTCTAGACTCACTTTTTTCACATTATTCTAATATCTGCAAAACACCTTTAATTATATCTTCATGAATGGTGACCTTATAGCCTCATACGTGTACGCGGTAATTGAAAAAAGAACAATAAAAACAAATATAAACGCATGCTTCGTTTTTTAGAGAAATGTATAAGTCCTAGATTCTGTTACAAACTAAATTTTAACGAAAATCAAATAGCATTTTATTAATGATTATTTAATAGGAAATGTCAATTAATTTTTCCTGGACAGGGGGAAAGCATAAGGGGAAAGGGGAGGGGAAGTAAAACAAATTGTTGATTTCCCTTGAAAATAAGAGGGGAATGAAATATGACATTCCGTTTAAAAAACATATATCTTCTTAGTTATCAAAAAATAAATAGTTTAATTAGTTGCTGAATAAAATCACTAAAAGAAAGTTTTGGAAAAAACGTACATTTACAGGAAATGTTTGTACCTATTCTTCAAATACACAGATCAGAAGTTTCACCTGGTAATCAATCTTAATCGGCATTGTATTTTAAACAAATACGTACAATTCCAATCAACATGTTAATGTATTTTAGATAAAAGCTTTTGCAAAGAGACATTTATACACACAGGTGTCAATATTTACACACCCACCGATAAGTTGTCATAAATCACGCATTGGGACCACAGGCACTTGTTTCTATCCATTGGAAGAACCACTATCAACGTATATTTACGAGCGTAAATATACGTTGATAGTGGTTCTTCCAATGGATAGAAACAAGTGCCTGTGATTGGGACGCTGGTACTAATTAACGGCCAGTTTAAGAAGTCGTCTAATCAAGCTGTGACAATTTCCGCACTAGATAAGAAGTTTTAGTAGATATAAAATTATGTTAGAAAACAAATTTGGTGACCTGAACTGGGGGAGGGGGGGCACGTGCCCCCTGTGCCCCCCGGTAAATCCGCCACTGTCCGTCAGTCAAATGTTCAATGCATGTCCTTGACCTCATTTTCATGGTTCAGTGACCACTTAAAAAAAAAGTTCAGATTTTTTTTATGTTGAATTCTCTCTTATTATAAGTAATAAGATAATTATATTTGGTATGTGCGTACCTTGCAAGGTCCTCATGCTCGTCAGACAGTTTTCACTTGACCTCGACCTCATTTCATGGATCAGTGAACAAGGTTAAGTTTTGGTGGTCAAGTCCATATCTCAGATACTATAAGCAATAGGGCTGGTATATTCGGTGTATGGAAGGACTGTAAGGTGTACATGTCCAACTGGCAGGTGTCATCTGACCTTAACCTCATTTTCATGGTTCAGTGGTTATAGTTAAGTTTTTGAGTTTTGGTCTCTTTATCTAATACTATAAGCCATAGGTCAACTATATTTGGTGTATAGAAATATTTTATGATCTATATGTCAGTGGCGCAGGTTTTATTTGACCCTGACCTCCTTTTCACGGTTCATTGATCAGTGTTAAGTATTTGTGTTTTGGTCTATTTTTCTTAAACTATAAGTAATAGGTCAACTATAATTGTTGTATGGAAGCATTGTTAGCTGTATATGTCTGCCTGGCATGGTTCATCTGACCTTGACCTCTTTCTCATGGTTCATCGGTCTTTATTTAGTTATCTTGGTTAATGTTTAGTTTATGTGACAGTTGTAATAAAGCTTTATACTTAGGACTATCAACATAATATCAATGATTAATAAAGAAGGCGAGACATTTCAGCGTGTGCACTCTTGTTTTCATCAGCACATATATTTACATTGTAGATGGGAGTGGTAGGCAATAGGTTGTCCTCGGTTGGCATACCGAAATGACAAAGATGCTATCATTGAAATAAATTGATAACAATAAAATATAACATCTTTAATTGTTTTTAATATTCTTGTAGCTTATCCTGCAATTTTTAAGCCTTGCAAACTATGTACATGTGTTCATGATCATAACAATAAGACCACACTCGTCGAAGACTGTTTGCTTTGAACGACAACGAACATTTTCTTCTTCTAAGGTTAACTTTTCCGTCTATGTCGTTGTACCCTGGGACGTACCAACCACTCCATCCAGTGGTCCATCGAATTTTGTATGCAGCAATCTTCCCACCAGCTGCGACCTGATCCACTTGCATACTCATCCCTGCGGCCCATCTACAGTCACGGGTTGCACCTCGCTTGATCTCAGTACATTTAGCCTAAAAATAAGACACTATATTGAATCCTGGTATCTATGATGAGGATTTATTTTTAAAGAACATTATCGAGTTATAATGTATGGATATGTTCCAGACCATATGAGTACTTGGACCGTACGCGTACGGTCTGAACCGTATGCGTACTTTTTCAAAATACTCATACGGTCGGACCGTGTCTGGCTAATATAAAGAAGTTGGTCAAGTTGATTATATACAATTTGGATACAAATGCATATAACAGATCAACATCACTTAACTCTCAAATTAATATGAAATTTCAATTGTCATTGAAATAAAAACTTTATATTATAACTATTTAAAAGTCACGCAAATAAAATCTGTTAATCTTTGGTATTTATTTATACATTAATTGAATTAGGCCGTGTTCACACCAGACGCCGTGTACAGTAAACATGTTTGCCATTAGTTTAAAGTTTAATGTAATGTACACTAGTTTCACATTAAATTTGTTCACATCTATACACCTTGTTTAATTACCTGTACATAAGATTTGTTCACACTCGTAAACTATATGTCATTTATTAAATGTTCATTACGTAGAACCGAATTCAAATTTTCTGACAACTTTTCTAGCAGTTAAGGAACGACCACTTCACTTCAAAAAAGGGGGATGGATTTGTCCTTGAAAAATATTCTGCTCCACAATTTGATAGAAAAATAGAAAAAAAAATATTATTCGGGTCATATAGATGATTAAAATGAAAAAATAAATATTCTGAATCCAAAGTTTCACCTTACATTATAGTGTTGAATATTGAAAAAACTGACTCAGACCCCCCCCCCCCCCCCCCCCCTTATTTTTTTTAAGTAGTTAAGTGGTTGCTCCTTTATGAAAGCCGTTTTGATTATTTGCAGTAGTTTACAGATACTAAAGATGTCTCGATTACGCATTAAAAAACGTAGGCTGCATCAGCGTGCTTACAGACGAAGAAAAAGAATTGCGATGTTAAGGATCACTACATTTCTATCTTTTTTGTTTGTTTCAAATGGTATTTTTTTTCTCTAAAGAGTATTTGGCAAAGGGAGGGGGTAATAATTTTTTTTAAGTGTATTTAAACGGATCTGAGATACTTGGCAAACAAAACAATTTACCACACACTTTTTCAGTAATGCATTTATGCGTGAAATCGCTGTTTGAGACCAGTGGCAAATATTTCTGTTTGCGTCAAGTCGATTCGGGAAGACCTTTTCAAATAAATTATGTGTTCGGCAATGATGATGTTTGAGTCTTGATAAGGGGACGACCATTTGATATTCTGGGGGGGGGGGGGGGGGGCAGGAGGATTTGTTATTGATCGGTTATTAATTTTTGTAAACTAAGAGGACAGATTATTCATTTTCTGCACTATTGAAGCAAGATTGTTTATTTTCATCAAAGCAAGGGACTGATTATTCATTTTCAGAACTATATTTATGATATTTGAAAACATACCATTTTTAAATGATTTGTTTATCATAAATAATACATGTATAGTCAAATCATTATGTACCATTTAATCAGAATGAATCCTCCTCCTTCGCAGAAATGAATCTTTAATATTCCCAACTGCGTATTGCATACATACATAGTATTAAAGTTTGTTTGTAACTAAATGCGTCTTTTAAAAGTATTGGGGAAACATATTTCGCCGAGCGGAGCGAGGCAACACTTTTTTGAAGGGTTTTGGAGCCACTGATGGTCCAAGAAGCTATAGAACAAATTATGCAAAATCATGCTTTCTGGGTGTTCCGAAGACCCTTTCTTAATCTGAAAATGCAAGTTTTGTTTTAATAATTTTTGACAATATTTTGGTCTCAAAGCAAAATGTATAAATTCAGTGTAAGACTTAAGTTTCTAGGGACAAAATCAAAAGACCAATGTGCATGGTAAAGCAAAAACGGAATTCACATACATAAGTCTGTGGCTGCAGCTTTTACACTCATAATCAAGTTCATAACAAAATTACCAGATTACAAAAGGAATGCAACACTAACAGAATATATTAGGGCAATTAATGAACAAAAGACAAATAAATAAGATCAAATAAGAAACATTGATCCCGAAAAATCAAGGCTACGTCTGAGGAAAAACAGAGCTTGCTTCGTGCTAGGCTCAATTTGATATGGAGACAAGCGTTTGGTTTAGAAATTTCCTACATGAGGCATTTGCCTCAATGTAGTTACGGCCATGTTAATTAAAATAAAAGTGAGGTAAGGTTTCCTGAGACTATATACTTCAAGTTAAATGAAACCAATGTTCAGACATTTCAAGTATATTTAAATTTTATTATTAAAAAAAATGGGAAGTGTTTTCCGATTTTTTTTGGGAAAAAAAGATGAATTTATGAAAAATCTGGTTCCATCTTAGAATATCAAATGGTCGTCCCCTAAGGGGTTAATAGAGCTATGTAAAGTGTTTTTATAACAAATACATATATTAAGTTATGACAAATATTTCTGTAAAGAACTTTATTAATAATTGTTATAAGTATCAATTTTATTCAAAAATCGTTTCTTCTTTAAATATACATGGTAAACTTAATGTTCTAAATGCCTAGTTTTGTGTACACTTAACCTACACAAGGCCTACATTGACTATCGACTGCATGTAGACAAAACATGATTTAAACTGCATGTAAACACTGAGTTTATCCAATGGGAACGTAAGTGTGTTTAGTTTATGTGTGAGTTACACTAACACAACACGGAGTTTAGGTAAATGTGAACACGGCCTTATAATTATGCTCACTGAAATTGAAGTTATTGAAGTAAACATAATGTGGAGGACAATTGTTTTAGAATATTTAACAACTTTACGAAAAATTGCAAATGCAAAGAAACATGCATGAACTATACAAACATGTAAATGTAAAAAATATTACGTTACTTGTGGTAGCTGGTGTCACCTTGGGAGAGAGTACCAAAATAGGATTCAGATATATAATAAATTAAACAAATTTCAATTGTTCTTTTGTTCACTTTATCCATCTTATTGTAATAATTACAACTTGTAAAACTAAAAACAAAGATTTTGTTTTTAAATTTAACCCATATGATATCCAATAACATGTATGGTCAGCTCGTACTTGACCCTACGAGTATACTCATTAGGTCCGACCGTACGCGTATGGTCGGACCGTACGAGTATACGTATACGGTCCGGACCGTACGCGTACGGTCCAAATACTCATATGGTCTGGAACAGATATAAAACTGTAAATAAAAATGGAGTTCATTATTATAGTAAAAATATTTCCTCTTATAAAATAGAGCTTTAACAAACACAGTTGTTTTAAAAGAGCACTAACCAGATAAGTGCTAACATAAAGCTTAACCACAGTGCTGACTTTGTGATGCAATGCAGTTTGAGACAGTAGATGCAATAAAAAATTGATTTCTAAAATGTCATGTCTGCCGCTCCTCTACTAGGAATATCTCTAAAAAAACAATTGAAAATAACATGTGATAAGAAAACGAAGCTCGAAAACAAGGCAAGACATAAGAAATATAAGCTATACATCTACATCATACGACGATCCATCAGCACATTGATGACTATACGTCGGCGCATCGCAAACAGACACTTAATAAAATATAATAACTAATTTTGTGCAATAATTCAAAAATAATTTTGTGCAAAAACAAAACAAAAATTAACGCATTTACATTATTTACAAACAGGTTAGATATCTAAATATACTGACTCTGGATCAGTATTTTAAACTGATCCAGGGAGTTAACGCTGATGATGTTTTGTGGGAGTGAGTTCCACAGTACAACAGTGAATGGAAAAAAGCTGTACTTGAAATAGTCTGTTCTTGTGCTAAATGTCTGGTATTGTAATGGATTAGTGAATCTGGTGTTTTTGACTGGCTGTGGTAAAAGGTAAAGGTTTGGGTCTACTGCAATGAGATGGTGTGAGATTTTGTAAAGCATAGTGACTCGATTGATGTTTCTGCGAGTTTCAAGTGACTTCCATTGAAGATGGTCAATCATGGAAGTAACACTACTGGTGTTGTGGTATCTGTTGGTGACATAGCGTGCTGCCCTTCTTTGTACTTTTTCAATGTTGTTTTTTTGTTTTTGGGTGTGAGGTGACCAAACTGAAGAGCAGTATTCTAAATTAGAACGTACCATGGATTTGTATGCCAAACTTTTAGTTTCTTCCTGGTTTATTTTCAAGTTTCTTTTTAGAAAGCCTAAGATCTTATTTGCTTTTGAAGTAATATTATTTATGTGTGTATCCCAAGACATGTTGTGAGAAAGGGTGATACCAAGATATTTTGCAGTGCTGACGGATTTTAAGATGTGGCCTTTTAATATATAATCATGTTTGAATGGTGACTGTGATCTTGTTACAGTGAGGGAGTTGGATTTTTCCGGATGGAATTGCATACCCCAAGTTTTTTCCCAATTGGCTAGGCAGTTTAGATCATTTTGTAGTATGGTACAATCTTGTTGGTTTGTTATGTTTCTGCAAACAAGCGTGTTTTTGATGTTACTGCTGCAGGTAGGTCATTAATGAAGATGAGAAAAAGTAGTGGACCCAAAACTGAGCCTTGGGAAACCCCACTTACCACAGGCATTTGACTAGATACCTCTCCGTCAAGGGCAACCTGTTGCGTTCTGTTACTAAGGAAGGCTGATACCCAATTCCAGGTATTTCCCCTTATGCCATAATTATCCATCTTCCTTACTAACTTTTTGTGAGGTACCTTGTCAAATGCCTTGGAGAAGTCTAAAATAATAAGATCAATTTGTACACCATTATGGAGGTTACTAAGTAGTTCATGACTTAAAGTAAGTAGCTGTGTTTCACAGCTGCGTTTTGATATGAAGCCATGCTGATTGTCCACAAGGATGTTATGTGTGTCCAGATGTTTTAGTATGTTACAACAATGTGTTCGAGCAGGTTGCAGCAAATGCATGTTAGAGAGACAGGTCTGTAATTACTGGCTAGATATTTTTCGCCTTTTTTAAAAATAGGGATCACATTTGCCTGTCTCCAGTCTGTTGGTACATCTCCTTTCAAAAAAGAAGTGTTAAAGATGAAAGTGAGATGTGGTGCAAATTCTGGTGCAAATTGTTTAAGAATTCGTGCTGGTATTTCGTCTGGACCTGTAGCTTTAGATGGATCAAGATTTTTCAAAAGTTTTTCTATGCCATTTGGTGTTACATGTATTTCTGCCATAGATGGATAGTTGTCGGAGAGAGTTGTTCTTTATCATTGTCAGGTGTAAAACAGAGTGGTATTGTTTATTAAGTATTTCAGCTTTTTGTTTTGTGTCGTCTACCAGCATACCTTCAGATCTTCATGGTGCAACTCCTGAACTGTCTTTTTGGGTGGACCTGATATAATTCCAAATTTTTTTCTGTTTTTGCGAGGTTTGTAAGCTCTCGTCGTAACACATAATGTTTTCCAGATATGTCCAGTAAGCTTTTCTTGTCTCTTTCTGAAGCAGCTTTTTTGTTTCCCTGTACTGTTTATTTATTTTACTATGTGAGTCTGTTTTCATTTTTTTGAACAATTTGTTCCTTTTTCTAATCAGTGACTTTATTTCTTTATGAATCCATGGTAGTTTTTGTTTGGTGTTATTAATCATTTTAGTAGGGATTGACTCTTCCATGGTTTTTAATACCTTTGTTTTGAAATTATCCCAAAGTTGGTCCATTGTGAGATTTTCTAAGTTTGTAATATTGTTAAGATGTATGTCATTTAGCTTTTCTTTAATTTGTTCAGTATTTGCTTTATTGTATAGGAAAACTTTTCTAGGTGGTTTTTTTGCTCTTCTAGGTTTTACGTTGGATTCAATATAAACAATTCCATCATCGGAAATTCCGGGAATTACTTCAGTTTTATTTACTAGAGAGCTGTTATTAGTAAAAAAAAAAGAGATCAAGTGTGGACTGTGATGTTTCTGTGTAATGTGTTGGTTTTGTTACGACTTGTTCCAAATAGTTGTCTTGGCATAAATCTATAAGTTGTTGACATTGTTTTGAATTGTATGCCTTCTGTTTTATAGAGTAGTTGTTCCAATCAATTCCGCCAAGGTTAAAATCACCACCTAGCCAAAGGTGACAATTTTCACTACGTTTTATTCTGGAGATATATATTCCTCCTCAGTTTTATTTGGAGGTTTGTAAAAACTACCTATGAATACCCCGCCATGTGCGTCTGTTTTGCGGTCTATTCTGTATGCAATGTACCCTTGTGGGAAAACCTCAGTAGAACTTATATCTTTGTGCAACCATGATTCATTACCAATCATAATGTCTGGTTTAGTTGTCTCAATGAGATTATCAATGTCAGCTTTTTAATTCCTAATGGACTGGCAATTAACCACTATGATGCGTAATGTTAAGTCTGACCTTTTATTTCTTGTTTGATTGTATGGCTGTTTAGATGTTTTTTGAATAGGGGAAGATGCTGCTGATGGGCTCCCTATATTGCCTACACAAAAGGATGAATTAGTAGATGAATCAAAGTGAGATGTGTTTGTATTCATAACTATAGATGTATCAAACAAACAGCAGCAGTTTTCCATGTTACTGCTCCATTGCATAATCCACAAGGATATTTTGATGGTTTAGAATATACCTTTTTGGCTGATTTAGTGTTTGGTTTATTGGCAGTTATATTTGTGTCAGGCGAGACTTTAGAACTCTGATAGGTTGAAGGTCTGTCTGCATAGTTTACATGTAACTGGTTGTCAGTGCAAGTTTGTTTACTTAATGGTTCATACGTGTTTGTGCATTCAAGATGTGTTGAGTCAAATATGCATGATGAGAAATTAGGCAATCCACAAAGATTACATTCCCAGGATATATTTTGCAAACCTTTATAGATATGAGTATCCATGCCTAAGCAGTTTTTGTGGTACCATTTGTCGCAAGAATCGCAGCACACGCCTGCAGTTTTCCAGGTGACTGCATTACTGCAAGTTCCACATGGGTATTTTGGTGCTCTAGGACCAGGGTTTGGTTCTGGGGCATAAGAATTAGCTAACAAGATTACAAAAAGGTAAAGCAATGCTTCCTTCTCAGGTTTAAGTCTTTTTTTAAGAATGTTTTGGATGACATATAATGTTGCTGTAGTCATTTTGATATTAAAAGTGTTATGACTTGCAAGTCTGAGTGATCTTACTTGTGTTGGTATATTTTCTTCATAACTTTTGTTGTTAGTGAATGTCTCCACCTTTGGGAGGATGCTCTCTGCACCAAGATAGGTGGCTAATAAATGTATGGATAAGTAAAATATGATAGGTGTCTTGAAATTCATATTCCATAAAATTGATACAACAAAGCTCAAAAATTATAAATGTGTTTATAACGTCTTTATAAAATGCTTCCGAAATCTTTGCGAATCGGGTAGGATATTTTGAAATGCTTACTATTTTCTTTTTGGCAGATTTAAACGTTAACGCAAGATTGTGCATTAGACATCGATTTTTTGTGTGTGTGTGTGTAAGATATGATAACATTTATATTTTACCATGTCAAAATGAACACAGCATGTTTTAGCTCTTTTTTTCAAGGTTTTTATTCTTTTATTAAAAGGAAACTAAAGATGAATTCCTGATGACTTTTGGCATCAATAATGAGACACCATTGATAAACCAACCTGTGCTGAGATGTCGTAAATCATTTTGTCATTTTGACAATAAATACCAACAAACAAACCAACCAGTGTCGTTAAACCAATCAGTGACATACCAGTTCTTCACAAATCTTCAATAATAAACAAAGAAACAATTGATATGATATTATCATTAAAATAATCGATAATGTGATTTTAGAATTAAGATACAAATTTCTTTATATGAATTTCATGAAAATTGTTCAACTGTTGTCATTTTGCTTTGTTTCTTGTGTTTTTTTTCAATCATAGGACTTGGGTTGCTTTTTAATTGAGTTTACCCTGCGTATTGCTGTATGTTTGTTTATTCTACATTGATTAGAGGCGTAGGGAGGGTGTGTGTGAAATTTCATAAAACAAAACTAATTTCGCCACATGTATTCGCAGTTCTCAAGTAAAAAACGTCTTTTTTAAAATGTGAATCATTCATGTGTTTGTTTTTGTGTCGTCACACAATTTGTTAAGGCGCAGGCTATTTTTTTTTCGTACAAGGAACATATGGCAAAATCAAGGGTGCTTTATTCAAATGATTTGCTCCACGTGACTTTGTCCCTTTTGATCAAATTACCTCCCTTAGCTTAAGATTGAAAATATAATTTATTTTAGATTTGCGGATAATCCACTCCTTTTCCGTCATGTATCTAAAACTAATGTATCTTTAAAAACTTCCTTTGGCGGATATTTACGAAAAATGCTGTTTTATTCTAAGGGAAAATGCTTAAAATTTGACTCTTTACTGAATGGGAAGGTTGAAATCATCATGTTTTTAAAAGAATTTGGCCAAAAACTTAAGAAAGCAGGAATGTTTGTCTCTAATATTTAATTAACTGTGCATTTGTATTCAGATATCGCAGATCAATAGAATTTAATACTAGACCATCCAGAACTTCTAACGTCAAACAAATAAAACTTTTATCAGCAAATACTGACATTTACAAACATTCTTTTTTTCCACAAACTATCATTGATTGGAACTTACTACCAAATGCTGCCGTGAACTGTAAAACTGTGGAAAGTTTTAAGGCAGTCATATCGCGCGACTAGACATCAGTGGCGCACACACATTTCCTGGATAAGTTTTACTCAGTATTTTGAGTTCATTTCCAGTACTATACAGATACAGATACAGATCAAATCTATTCGTTCATTGTTTAATCATACGTTTTTCGATTGAGTTAAGTCTGCCAATTGATATTTTATCGTATGTTTTTCTTTGATGTGATGTTATGCTATTGTTTCAGAAAAAGGGAGAAGGTTTGGATCCATTAAAACGTTTAATCCCGCTGCAAATGTTTGCACCTGTCCTAAGTCAGGAATCTGATGTACAGTAGTTGTCGTTTGTTTATGTAATATATACGTGTTTCTCGTTTCTCGTTTTGTTTATATAGATTAGACCGTTGGTTTTCCCGTTTGAATGGTTTTACACTAGTAATTTTGGGGCCCTTTATAGCTTGTTGTTCGGTGTGAGCCAAGGCTCCGTGTTGAAGGCCGTACTTTAACCTATAATGGTTTACTTTTTAAATTGTTATTTGTATGGAGAGTTGTCTCATTGGCACTCACACCACATCTTCCTATATCAAGTTAAAAGTTATTTAACTTTAAAATTCAACCTACAAGGTGCTTCCCTGTATGCGAACAAATCATGAACAATATTTTCTTGCATATGTATTTCTGTTTTGAACCTGACTTTTTACGATTTTACGTCATTTTATGTGATCTTATGTAGCAATCATACTATGGTTTCGCTTCCGTTTTTTTATCTAAAAAGGCCGAAAGATTTCAGAGTAGACAATGTCCATTTCTACACGGACAGAAGCCTTAAAACATGTACAATTCACCTATATGCGAACAAATTGTTTATTCGACATAGGTATTGGCATATTGACATTTTATTTAAGGGGCATACATAATCCTATTGTAATGGCTGTCGTCATGATAAGGCGAAATGGCCGCTATGCAAATTAGCAAATTACCCCAATGTTATATGTCAGTTTGGTATGTCAAGTCGTTTGGTAAAGTTAACATACTTTTATGAGAGTAATCTCTCCTTAACCAGTCTTTGGTGTATTGATATGCGGATTGCATTCCGTATTTGTATGATATGTTAGTTTATCTTGTTCTCTTGATTTATTGTTACGATACCATGTAGATGTGTTTTTGAAGAATAGAACATTATTAACTTGAACTTTAGTTTAATTACTTATGCCAGAGTAAAGCATAAAATGGTGGAAGAACCCGGCTTTAAGTAAGAACATTCATACATATACTTAAAACAAAACAACATCTAACAGCACGATCCCGTGTGAAGTAGTTTGTAAAACTTATCGCCAACATGTAGACGACCACGCGGTCGAGCACGTGGATAGCCTTGCCATGTGCTCGATTATCATGATAGACATTGTAGATAAACTGGCTAACAATCTTGTTGTATAAGAGAGGAATTCCGAGAACATACACAACGACAACATAGGAGAATTGATGATGAATCGTTTATACAACAAAAAGACAAATCCGTTGGAAACTACACTTATACCATATCTTATTTTTAAAAACCCGAGCGGTACAGGCCGCAAGTTTCAACCAAAATACAGTGGACCCTTTATCGTAAACGCTATAAAATCACCTCACATTGTGAATCTTAAAGAACCATCTGCCGGCAAAATTCTTAAATATGACACACATTTGGATAGACTAAAAATTGCATATGTTCGTGCACCCGAACCGTCAGACTATTTTTTATCAAAAGTTCATACAGCCGAAATTAACCGTGAATCAGATGATCCTACTACAGACAGTTATTCAGAACATACAGAAGCTATCCCACCGTTACCACAGACTCAACCGGTTGTCAGACGTTCAACACGAACTAGAAAACGTCCTATTCGTTTTCAACTTTCCACTTTAGATACAAACTCGTCCGATGAATTTACGACCCAATCAGACACTTATTATAAAGTTAAGAGAATTTTGTCTCAACGTAAAATAAATGGAAAAACTGAATACCGTGTGCAATTTAAAGGTGAACCGGCACAAAATGCGTTGTGGATTCCATTTGAACAGCTAAATGAACATACAAAGAAGATGGTACAGTCCAAACCACCGCCATGTGCTGACTAATTGTGTATTTTTTATGAACATTAATAAAGACAAGAACTATTTCAAGGACTAAATTCTTTAAAAGAACAATGTGTTTAATTTTAATTTCGTTTAACAGTAATAATATGTGTATAAATTGATAGTGAAATTTTTGTGAGAAAAGGAAAAAAATATTGACAATGTAATCAATGGGTGTCAGTTGATCGGGAAAAGTATTTTGTAAATAGATTTGTTGAAGTATTACTCTGTAATAAGAATTTGTTTTATACAAAATATCGAGAGAATATTTTCGTAAATATTGCTATGATAGCAGTTTTAAAAGATTTTTACTTCAAAGTTACTGTTTTTGATTTTTTGTTGAAGTTTTATTCTTAATTGTATATTTTTTAGTTACGGATCAGTTACGATTTGAGAAGAGAAGTTAATTTAGTAGAGAAAGTTTTGAATTTAAGTAATTCATTTTATTGAAGAAAAATATATTTTAACGTTTGCTTTCAAATGAATAGTCATTTTTGAAGTTTGATTAATAGCAAATATTGCATTTATGCAATTAAAAGGAAAATACTGCGTTTTAAGGAGCATTTATAGTGTTGCCATTTGTAATGACGGATTTGGTGAACAATACCAGAAATAACTTATTTTTTATGGTTGTATTTTTTGAGGCAGCGTATATGGCCATTGGGTTGCTTTAATTGTATTTCCATTTTATAAGAGCCAAGGTCTCTGCTGGTGTCATCATTTATTAAAGTTTGCTCTGTATAACCAATTGTATTGTGGAATATGCAGTAGGAAGTGATTTTTATTTTTGAGTATAGTAAAAGATTTGATATTGATTGAATGAATAATAGCTTGGAAAACATAAATAAGCCATCTTTATTTTTTATGAAAATAATTGATTTTTGAACTATTTTAAATGACCAAACGCCTTGACCATTGAAAACAAACGGGGTTTGTTTATTTGTTCGGGGGGATGTTATATGTCAGTTTGGTATGTCAAGTCGTTTGGTAAAGTTAACATACTTTTATGAGAGTTATCTCTCTTTAACCAGTCTTTGGTGTATTGATATGCGGATTGCATTCCGTATTTGTATGATATGTTAGTTTATCTTGTTCTCTTGATTTATTGTTACGATACCATGTAGATGTGTTTTTGAAGAATAGAACATTATTAACTTGAACTTTAGTTTAATTACTTATGCCAGAGTAAAGCATAAACCAAATTTTGCCATGGCATATGGAAGAGCGTTCGTACAATTAAAGAAACCAGAACATTTAAAAAAGTAGTCATAACTAGGCAAAATGCCAACCCTTAATAGGACGATAATATATGCTTATTAAATTAATAACGACTATGAACCTCACAGATGAAAGTCCGTAATATAACTATCCTCATCATTAATTTCGTATGTGATTGTTCCTGTAAACTAGTTTAATTGAAAGCTATTGAAGGGTTCAATGTAGACGAAACACTTGTTGAGCGTGCTAAATAATATAGTTCTAATTGTCGCTTGTATTAATCGTTTCCCATAATATACAGGTAATTTCAAAACAGAAATGAAAGGGTTCATTTTTTTAAGGTGTAGGAAAAATAGGTAAATCTGTTACACTATTTTTATTATATAACATATAATGACAATATTAAATCCTAATTGGAAATTAAAAAAATATGTCAAAATAATACTTTTAAAAGAAGACAAAGGCGAATTTTCATGTATCCATGTAGGAAGTGTGACGGAAACCGTAATCCCTTGGCTTTTTAAATTCATTTACAGAGTTTGCATATGATAACTTATTAAATAAAAACGTGCAACTATTTATATAGAAATAAAACTGTTTCAACAAGAACAAAGTTAAATAACTCAAACAAGCAATGGCATTTTTTTACATTCATGTTCTTTGTTTTATATCATTTTATATCAAGTGTCATAAATAGGTCAACAACCGTAATACGCGATGAAACAAACGATATTTGAATATTGCAACCCCTTTCAAAATCCATAAACTGTTGTACAGAGATAGACAGTTACTGAATACATATGACCCTTAAAATCAACTGTTGTACAGAGATAGACAGTTACTGAATACATATGACCCTTAAAATCAACTGTTGTACAGAGATAGACAGTTACTGAATACATATGACCCTTAAAATCAACTGTTGTACAGAGATAGACAGTTACTGAATACATATGACCCTTAAAATCAACTGTTGTACAGAGATAGACAGTTACTGAATACATATGACCCTGAAAGTCAACCAATCATCTTCCGAGATCAACGGCAATCACACGTTATTTTTTAACACAAGGATTCAGGAAGAGTTAACTTTCCATAGAAATAGAGAAGAAAGGTTATCGCTCAAGAATACGTTTATGGAGACGGCTTGTAATTTGTGGGCTATCATGCGACAAGTCGTGTTTTAGTACGTCAAGTAGATTAAACTCATTTTTTGCAACCCCTTTTGAGAAACATTTAACAAAATCATGTATGTACGGTCAGCCAAATAAATCATTAGAGGATCTAAAAATAATAGTATAAACACTCAATGTAAATATTTGCTTCCTGTAAGTAGTTATCGTGTATCTAAAATCATAATCAGATCGAAAGTTAATGATTTAGTCGATAGTTGTTTAACTATGTTCATTATTTGTTAATCATTTCTAAAATTCATACATCTTCCACCATATGATTTCAATGTCGAATAAGTCCTGAGACATACACTCCTTATGTAGGTGCTGCTTAAATGAATTTAACTACTAAACTCATTAAGCACTGATTTAGCCTTCAGGAAAACTTTTGTGTCAGTTTTAGATACCAATGAAGACATATCTGTATTGGTCATGTATTTTTTTATTCTTATTAAATAAGAAGGATATAATGTACTGTATTTGGGCCCACAATAATACTCTAAATATTTATTGAGCGGACATCTTGAAACTCGCTTTTCTAAACCTCATAATATGAATCAATGTTTACTACTACTCCAGAGTTCAGACCAACTTAGTTTTTGGTCCTCGTAGTATATAGTGTGCATCTTTTGTGTTGAGGATCTGAAGTTATACAATTTATCAGCACACGTGAAAACCAAAAAGTTCAGAATTAAAGTCGCTGCTACTGAACTACGGAAACGGCGAATTTCAAAAGTAAAAGCAAGCATTGGCTTACATTTGTCCATCATATTACTAAGATATTTCGAGGGTCTACCAGAAAAACTTAAAAGTGGCTTTATTAGATCAATATTCTAACATATTTGAGTCCTTGATATCCCGGCATGATGTAAATACACTTTTTAAACTTCATATTGATTTTACTTTTTCAGATTTCTTTAAACACGTACGCTTTTGTCATGTTTTACCGATAGACACCTTATGGTTGGCCTGCTCATAACACACTATCCTTCATAATATCAATAAATGAAAGTTATTGTCATATGAAGTATAGAAATACAAGTTTCCACAAAAATTCCGTATAGTTATTTGTACGTTTATGTGTGTTGGGTGGAAAAAAAGAAGTTTGCTAACTTTGGATCTGGAATGTTTACACAAATATAACAATTCATTATTTTGAGAACGGTAAATTCGATAGGTGTTTCAAGAATGACCAAAGATTTTCTACACCTAAATAAATCCTTTAACATTTTTTAATAGTTATTTGATTCGTACCAAACATACACTTGACTTTCTATTTAGTACATTTTTTTCTCGTCAAATTGGCATTGGCACGTTTTGACAGTTAAATTCGTTTCAACGGAATTGTACCCCCGATTTTAGATTATGGTAAAATTCACGCTCTACGTTACAGAATCCTTTAATGTTGCCCATAACAGGAATGTGCAAAACATTTCAAAAATCACTGAACATTAAATAATCAATAAACCAATTATTAATTTATCGGATGACCAATTTTTTTTTAAATGGTCAAATAAAAGTAGTACATGATTTTCCAGGATTTGTTTATCTGATAACGTGACAGTTATTGTCATATGATACAAAAATAATACATATTTAAATTTATTGATATTTTGAAAAGCATACCAATAAATTTAGATATGTATTATTTTTGTATCATATGACAATAACTGTCACGTTATCAGATAAACAAATCCTGGAAAATCATTCCGTTTACAATACCAGGAAACACAAACACGTATTGAAACATTGCCACGCAATTAAGATCTAGAACAATACAATGTATAACTATAAACATGTAGATATTGTTAATCGTGCAAAAAAACACCACAACAGAATTCAACCATTTTTGTTGTCCTTATTTGTTATTCAGTGTAAGTTGAGCTACTTGTTTCAATCATTATCAATCATACCACATCTTTTCATCTTAATTCATCATGAACTAACCTAACAAAATAACAACTTTTGTTTCAAATTGAACTTAACTCTTGTAGATGCTACTACAAAAGAGATTGATTGGTTGCTTTTTATGTTAGACGTCAGTTGAAAATGGTTTTCAATTGGAGATGCCTTGTAGACAGGGACTACTTAAAAGAACTAGCCATCTTATAATGAGAAACTTAGGTTTCTTACAATTTTGTTTTTGCCCTGTGTTTGTTATATGTCAGTTTTGCAATACTTAAGTCTTTACGTCGGGCCTCTTATAACAGTTTTTGTAATAAGAGTTCTTTAACTTCTTTGTCTATTATTTTCTGTTCCGTGACATGGATGAAGAGTTGTCTCGTTGGCACTTATATCACATCTTTCTATATCTATATACGGTAATCTATTCCTGAGGTAGAAAAGCCTTAATATTTCAAAAATCCAAAGTTTTGTAAACAGTTAATTTATAATTAGGACCATATCAGTGATAACTCAAGTCAACAAAGAAGTGCTGACTACTAGGTTAGTGGTATCCTCGGTGAATTAAAAAAAAATCACCAGCAGTGGCATCGACCCAGTGGTTATAAATACACTCATCATAGATACCAGGATTGAAATAGTATATTTGCGCCAAACGCTTGCTTGGTCTACAACTTTATCAGACTCATCAGTGACGCTCGAATAAAAAAATGTTAAAAATACCAAATAAATACGAAGTTGAAGAGTATTAACGACCAAAAAATCTAAATGTTTTGCCAAATACAGCAAAGATAAACTATTCCTGTTTATTTATCAATGACAAATCAAGTTAACAAAGAAGTGTTGACTACTTGGCTTGTGACACCCTCGGGGAATTAAAACTCCACCAGCAGTGGCATCGATCTAGTGGTTGTAAATAAACTCATCATAGATACTAGGATTGAAATTTAATATTTGCGCCAGACGCTCGTTTCGTCTACAAAAGACTCATCTGTGGCGCTCGAACAGAAAATGGTTAAAAAGTGGTCGTTGTACTAGGCATACAACTATTTAATTTATCAGCAAATTCTTCAATTTTATACTTTATTTTGGTTGTTTTGTTTACGTCTTTGCATTTAAAAACCACCCGCGTAGTGTTTATTGATCAGCTGCACATGAACAGTTTTATAAAGTGTAGTCAGTCCTTTGCGAATAACAAGTTGTTGGTAATACAGAACGAAAGATGAAGCCACGTCTCCTTATAATGTCGACACATTGAATCACGCAGTCATTTTTTTCATAAACCTTGGTTTGAGGGATAATAAACTTCTAATATATAGTATGACATTATTTCCATGCAAGTTTGTTGATGTAATTTATAGGTGTTTCTCGTTTCTCGTTTTTTTTAAATTTTATATATATTAGACCGTTGGTTTTCCCGTTTGAATGGTTTTACACTATTAATTTTGGGGCCCTTTAAAGCTTGTTGTTCGGTGTGAGCCAAGGCTCCGTGTTGAAGGCCGTACATTGACCAATAATGGTTTACTTTTTTTTTAAATTGTTATTTGGATGGAGAGTTGTCTCATTGGCACTCACACCACATCTTCCTATATCTATAAACAATTGAAACAAGAGAAAAGTCAAATGGTGTATTGGTGCTTTTTCCTAGTTTTCTAGATTGGCAATACGGCATTCTGTATGTAAGATAAGATGAAAACATTGACAGACTCTTATTTAGAATGATGAATCCTGGTATGGTGAACATTTTGCCTACTGCGTACGTGTCTTTAAGCATTATCACATTACAAAAAACTTCCCGTGTGGATCTAGAACAATTTACTGGTAATACATGTATGCATAAAGTTTACCAATTTTTCGTCTAGACCAGAATGCAACTTCTGCTACCAGACGTAAAATACCAATCCGTTCATTTCTTTCTTTCTTTTAATATTTGGAATGATCACTAAGAATACGAATATTAGCCACATTTTATTCATATGTTTAGCAAATGTTAATAGGTGTTTAATTTTATCAAAAATTTTATAGTATTAGGAGTAAAAAATTTGTTTTTTGGAAAAAGTATTAACAGTTCTTGCTGAGTTACAAAACATTAGTTCCATGAAGTGTAATCCATTATTTCCCAAATGAAATCAAGCTAGTGTGACATGTAGTCATCAATTGGCCTCTAATATGCGCAATAAAATGTATTTTTGTAATGTATTGTTTTTGGTTTTAATACATTCGAACATTCCAGGAAACTTGCTGCGTGCACAAAACAAGGTCATATACATGCTATTTTATACATGGTCACGTAATTCCAACTCTACGTAGAAGTAGGAAATTGATATCCTCATATATTTTTATATAATATATACATTACTATATTACGTTATAGCATATGTTTTTCATTTGTAAGCATCAGTGAAGAATGACTATGTTAATAGTGAGGTTTATAGTACTGTTGAGTGTGTTTGTTGGTATTTCATATGGATGGGGTGACCAGAATAAGTACGACACATCAGCACAGGTATGTTTAAATGGTACTTTAATACAGGATATGGACGTTCAAACGAATATTCGCTGCACAAATTACAAATAGCTAAATGTTCACAAAGTTAAAAAAGACTATAGGCCTACGAATCCAAATTAATCCCATGGTTACAAATTCCAAACTATTTACATGTTTTACGAATTCCAAATTAACATTTCTATTCTTAAATCCCAGCATGTTCAATCTTTATCAGAAATATAAAAGAAAACAGTGTTTTATAGTGATAAAGAAAATGTCGGGTTTTTTTTAAATGAAAATATTTTGTTATTGTTTTATCAAATTGAATTGTTTTTTGTTGTTGTTTATTCTGTGGACATATGCATGTAACCAAGCATTGATCATAAATTGTTTTGTTAACAAACCTAATTCTAGTTTGAACGCATTTAAACTCTTTTCTTACATAATATTTACTTGTTAATAAACTTTAGTCCTACATGGCCATACTATTCTGTTCCAATTAAGATAACCATTTCAGATCATAGTTTGTTAACTTTCATCTATAGAAACTCATTTTTTTATTTCAGGCCAAGTGTACTGAGGTGACACGAGGACCAACTAGGGACTGCAGATGGCCCGCGGGCCTAAACATGCAAGTGGATCAAATAGCAGCTGGGGGGAAGATCGCTGCATACAAAATTCGATGGTTTAACGGTAGTTGGAGTGGTTGGGTTGTCCCTGGGTACAACGACATGGACTGGAAAATCAACGTTGGCATCATGAGTTGTTCAATGCCGTACAAAGCCAACAGTCTAAGACGAGTGTGGTCTTACTTCTACGACCACACCCACAAATACATTGTGTGCAAAGCTTAGAAATGATTGACAGAAACAATATTAAAAGCATTATCTAATGATTAATCTTCTTTATTTATTTGAAGCTCATATTGATTTGTCTCATTTTCATCAAATGTCGCGTCTGTAATAATTCTGCATTTGAAAATGAGCTTAACAGAATGAGGGAAAATGCATATGTATATGCACAAGTACAGATTCTGTCCGTTTTAAATTAAGATTTGAAGTACGTTTTTATACTCAAAGAAAATTAGCTTCAATTTAGACTAACAAAAAAACATATGTTTGTTTGGTTGCAAACATTTATTACAGTTGAATATTGAAACACTATTGATCGATTTTTATCAATAGCAAGTAGCTGTTAGTTAAACTAAATTTGTAAAACTAAGTTTCAAAGACATAGTTTATATATTGCTGGTTTCATTTGAATCCGTATTCATGCAACTTTTTATTTTTGACCCGTTGATAAGTAAGTTTTAAAAGTGCTTTTCTACCTCAGGAATAGATTACCTTAGCAGAATTTGACAAAACGTAAGGGAACTTTTGGTCCTCGATGCTCTTCAACTTCTTTCCTTATTTGGACTTTTTTACTTTTTGGGGATTCGAGCTTCACAGATGAGTCTTTTGTAGACGAAACGCGCGCGTCTAGCGCATATACAAAATTTCAATCCTGGTATCTATGATGAGTTTATTTTATGATTGTTCCTTCCTACAACATATCATTCATATGCTGTTAAAAGAGAGTCGAAAGAAACAAAAGTAATATCAAAACTCATAAGTCGAAAAGGAACTGACAATTGAAAAGAAAAAAAGAAAACAATAAAAAGACAAAAAGACAAAAACAGTATAAAAATCACAACATAAAAACCTAATGTCAGTAACAGGAATCCTGTCTCATATTTTTTTTCCTTCTCATATTTCTTTCTTATTTACGTCCTATTTTGCGTTTCCTTATAAGTCTTGAAAACCGATCCGATGTAAAAGTCGGCCATACATCAGACTCCATCGGACAAGCAATGGCAATAGCAATACCGAGCACCCTTTCTATGTATATAACAAAAACATAGACGTATCTACTATACAAAAACATAATGAAAATGATCCCAAGATACCAGAGGGTCATTTAATCTCATAGATTAAAAAAAACAGACCACGCCATGGCTACAAAAAAAAAAAAAAGAAAAACAGCCAAAAAATAATTCATGAGACAGAACATAGAAAACTAAGCAAAAAGAAACCTCACCAAAAACTGGGGGTGATCTCAGGTGCTTCGGAAGTAAGTCATCATGAAATCAACAATATTGTCGTCAAGTTTATTTTATTTCCGGAAAAAATCGAGGAAATGTCAAGGTTGTCGTAAAAAGTACAAAATGTAATGGCATTATCCTTTCACAGCTGTTAATTATTTGAATTCGAACACGGATGCTTCAGTTGCGGGTACTAGATGTCTTAACGAGAACAGATACGGATGTTTCCCTATTATCGATATCCAAATATAGGGATCTAGCTAAACACATGGGTTAGTATGGTATCACTATTCAGATGAGACAGTGTGTGACTTCAAATTATTTATTTCTCACATTTATAGGGTAACATAAGCAATCTAACAAAGCACATTGGCAAAGAAAAGGGACATGCAAAACCTGTAGGCGTTTTTGATTTTGCGTTGCTGAATTTAACTTTTATTCAATCCATAGTGGAATCTGTCTTTACTTTGATGGTTGAAATACTGATTTAGTGATTACTTTGTTAATTTGCTATCAATGTTTTGTTCATAAGAGCATCCGACAATCATTCATGTTTTTCTTATTATTTTTCATTACGATCACAAACTAAAACTGTGCGTCTTTAATTATGAAGTTCAATGTTTATGAATATATATATATTGGCCTAAATGTATGATGAATTTCAACAAATCCGAATACTACAAGGTTATAATAAATCTTCAGTTACAATAGAAACAGATATAAACTATGCAAATATGGAATTTCGATTATTTCAACTTTAATTCAGTTGTTAAAATGTAAGTGGTAAGATTTTAAATGTACTACCGTTAAAGGCTTGGGTTTCCATAGAGTAATCAATGCTTTTAGATGATCAGCAGTTCCAACCATATTGATTTAACTATATGATCTATTACCTTTTTCTTGTTATTAGATTTTAAAATGCAATACCTTCCAAGGTTAACCATTTAAACTGAAAAAGTTCATAAAATTTAAAATTGACAATGGCCAAAATTAGACTTCGGAATGACAAAAGAATAAGAATCCTAATATTTAAACACAACGCGTCATGTGTCCTAGTATGTACCGAATAAAAGCGACAGCCTCTATTACAAAAATCTTCCTCCCATATTATCTTTAATCAATTAGATTTTATGCGACAGTTTCAGCTAAGATTTGCACTTTCTGTGCTGACACGATAGTAAAAATGTCTTAAATAATTTAAAACAATAATAAAATGTAGATTTTACGGGCAAAGCTTTGGATCTGTATATAGATCGTCTGAACGATAATGTAGTGATTTTGTAAAATTATGTGTTTTTTATGGTTATTGGTGTTTGAATTTGCAGGTATTGAATTAAAAACAGATTTTCAAGGGCATATCGATAGTAAACATTTATGTCAAAATAAAAAAATCATATTCGGTTCTGATTTAAAGTTTCATCAACACATAAAAACTATAGTTAGTGTGCTGCTGAAAATGCTGTTAAACGTTTCAGTTCATTCTTTTTGTAAACATGAGATTTTTGGAGTTTGCTGACTTATGTGCGTCTGTCTATGAATTAAGTATTTCCATTTTTTTCGTCGCATCTCTCTCATTGCTTGTTCCTTCATTTGTCTATTGGATTTAATGTGTTTGGGATATATGTTTAGCTATTTATTACGACTTTTAAAAAAATGCATTCAATCTTCTCTCTATTTCTCTTTCACAATCTGATGAAAATGGGATCATTGGTTTAAGTTAATATAATAAAACTAGTAATCAAACACTACTTATTTGTTCTTAGAATAAGATCTGAACTTATGCGATTATCCAAGGAAAGTCATTTGTCGACGTATACGAACAGCTTTCAATCAAATATTAGTGAGAACATTGTTTTCATTTAAAGTTAGCATTTAATAGCTACACTTAAAAGAAATAAATTAATTTTATGTAAGGGATATAAGCCTCTAACACTCCATTATGTAATATATTGCGGCCTGAGACCTGTTCAATATTTTACAGAATGGACTGTTGGAGGCTTATATCTTACTTAAACATTGTTGAACACGTCGAAAAAGGTAAAACAAAAAAAAGCAAGCAAGGATTATTTTCATCAAGTATGAAAATTGTTTTTTGAATAACCTTTATTTACATTAAAAATATCCTACATGTTGCCCCTTTTAAAAAGTAGCTCAACGTAAACACTAGACAAAAAGAATGTACAGCTGAAGGTAAACAACATGTATTGCTACGTTAAGATTAAGACACAGCGTATGCGTATCATGATTTCTTCGTGCGCAAAGACTACTCATATTTTCCGCTCATAGTTTCCGCAAATACCTTTACATGCGTGTTGTGTGATGAAACTGTATTTTAACGAAAAATGAAGAAAGTGGTATCGTTATTAGTGATTGTGTTGTTTTACATTTTGGATAACATCAAATGTGTATTCAGTATCTTTTCAGATACATTATTTCAGTGTGGATTACAAACTACAAAGAGAATATAGTCAAAGCAGCTAATAGTAGCAAGTTTTGTATATATTATATTTCAAAATGTAGTCCTTTCCTATTAGTTTCTTGTTTCTTATCGGGTTTAATTTTTACTAGGTAAATGAGAAAAAAAGAATAGCAAATGAAAGGTTCTTGTTGAATCATGTCGAGTGCACCGCAATCGATTTTATGTCAAATATATAATCGATATGAACAAATGAAGAGATAACAACATGCAATCAGTTATATTCTTTTGTTGGAATTTCCGAAAAAGACTGTTATTGTTAACCCAAACGGTACCACCTCAATACCCCTCTTCCCCCTTTTCTGTTTTTTTTTTTATTTTGCAAGGTCGTGTCGCTCTTTTTCCTTTATTTGTTTATTGAGTCCCTTGTGTTTTTTGAAATGTGTCCGACACGTAATTTTGTCTCGATTTGTTTTTGAAAAAAAATCTTTTATAAAACGATCACTGCGAACAAAATGCGAATGAGACACACGATTGGTTTGTTTGACAGATGAAATGAGGTTATAATGTCTTCCTTTTTTCTGCGTCCCATATTCATCGTCGTGCAAAAGTGAAGTGTTGCATTATATTCACATTTCAGCTATAATATCAGACTTAAATAACAACAGGGTAAGTAAGTAAGTAAAACTTTATTTGGATTGGCATATGCAATAACAAATAAAACAAGGCATGCAGCATGCAAAATAAATAATAAAAAGAAGTTCCAAGAATGAAATCTAAGCAATAGCATAAACATGTATCTTGCGAAATACCAAAACATATATATGAAACACTAAATTTAAAAAAAATATTAAAAAGTTGTAAATCAACACCGAAACCTGAAAATTATATAAAAAAAAAAACTATTATAGTCCCCTAGCTAGTTCATGAAGAAAGTTCTAGACTCGCACTTTGTTCACAGGATAAGGTTTAGGTTGTTCATGTCCCTTGTATTGAGGCATGGTCTATCTAATTTTAGAAGCATTACTTTATTGCTTTTTTCATTTTAATTGTAGGTGAACATGATGTTAGGAAGAAAAAGTGCAACACCCTAGGTCAATTTTAACAACATAAAGACGGACGAGGATAAATCTTTTGAAAAAAGAAATTCAGAAAAGAAACCAAAACAAGACTTACAACGAGCATAATTAACGTATTGAATTTTTGCTAACAGAGACAACCCAAACACACGAGTAAATGGCTGTGGTATAAGTATTGGTAACGTAAACATCAATTTGAAAGTGATTTCTTTCCTCAAGAAACCGTTTTGATGAGTGACAAGATTATTGTATTAATTGGAAGGTGACTTTAATAAAATGTTTTTTTTAATAGTCATTTGTTCTAGAGTTCTAGAGTTCGATGATGAAAACAATTGGGGTAGTTAATACAAATCTCAGTGATTGAACTTTCATTTACCTGAAGAATCCGTTATGCTACCTTTAGCTGTCCAATATTTTTTTAAGAAAGATGAGGGCTATTCTTAAAACTATTGGGCAGCTAAAGGTAACATAATGATTTCTTACAGGTAAATGATAGTCCAATCACTGAAATAAAGAGCGAGTAAAACAATAGAATGACGTCACAACAATGTTTTAATGGAATATAAAGGATTCCTTGTCACAGAAATTGTAAGAAATTTTCAGAAGTATTCTATAGAAGGCATAAGTTAGTCACATTGATAGTGAAATCGGCAAAATTTAAAAAGATAATTTACGTAACTCATCCAGATAGGACTATCTTGTCAATCAAAATAGTGGTTCTCTTAAGGCCACGAGGAAAGAAAAACACCCCAAAAAAATGTTTCGAAAAGGTACCGGTTTTGCAAAATATTCTAAAACAGAACATCTAAACTCCAACTCAACGAAATGCTTAGCTTGAGAAAACATTTTATCTAACTGTATCCAATTTAATACTGGAAAATCCAATGAAAGGATTGTTTGGCCTAACCACATCGCAGGAATGATGGGAACTATTTAAATTGTTTGAACTTAATCATTTCCGATGGCATGGTCTTATGTTGGTTTATCAATTAAAAAAGGAAGATATTTCAATGGTAGATTTTGGAGTACACTTTTGAATACACAATGGAATAAAACAATTGATTTTATTTAGATGAATGTCGGGCAGAAAATACTTTTGATTTAACTTTAAGTAGGTCTGATTATATTATCTAGTAACATGTCATATAAAAAGGCATATGATTTTAACTCTAAGCTTGATGTTCCCGATGACACCGATAGTGAGTGCAATTCCTGAATTAATTACATGTCCTATTTTATTCGTGTTTGTGAAAAGGGAGCGTTGTTTTGAAACTATATAGTTTACTGTTCAGATCCACATCTTCTACATTGTATTTTCTCGTAAAAGGTTAACCATAAAAAGCGCCTCCATTTTATCTGAGCTGTGTTTCTATACATGTTGATCATTATAAACATTTCATTTTTTTTCTTTTTTATAACACACAAAACGAAAACTTCGTGACACTATTTAAATTATTGTTACGTTTTAATATTTTGAAACATTGTACAAGCACTTCTTCCACAAAATCCATTACTATATTTTAATGTAGTCCGATACACTAAAGATACAAACGGTAAAAATGACGTATACTGTAAACCAACTTATTTTCGCAGATATTTTATTTCGCGTTTTGCACTTTCTGACCAACTGCACACAATTTGATTTGTCGATTTACAAATTAACCGGCTGTAGTGAGATAATGAAAGATCCAATTTTTACATATTCGCAACGATTGGTACTCGTTAAAGTAACCTAAAAATGAAAGTAGTAACTTTATTTTCGACGAGTTATATGTAAAGTTTAATCCGCTTAGGTTCTTAAACTATATTTGCATATTGCTACGATATTGTGTCAATATTGATGCAGTTGCAGCAAGAACTATTTACGCAGACAATACAATAATCGAGGATCAAAGCACATTGGAAATAACATTGATGTTAAAAGATATTTTTAAATAGCTTTTTTTATCAGGCATATACAATATTTATGGAAAGAAAAATAAGCGTTAGCGCGGAAAAACATTATATAGCATTCGAAAAATCGGACAAAAATAAAAAAAACACGACTCGCAAACATTCTTGATTTTGTTTTTAATTTCTCTATTCTGTTAACAACCAACATATAAGTTGTAAATATGTAAATATCAATATAATTGACCCTCATGATATTAAAAAGACGGTAAAACATGGTTAGCTTGATATATGCATAAACATTAAAATGTACTATAGAAATTATATTAAATATTGAGTCATGTTTATATACGGTCAGACGTATAATTATCCAAGGTTTCTAAATGGTAACTGTTAGTATTTGTTTACCCCCTATATATGATGAAAATTAATTTGATTTTCAATTGACGATTTTTGATATTTTTCTTTGAAACAGGGGAACTGTTGTTACTTTTATATTCCAGTCAGCACTATCATGCGTCTATCGGCATTCTATAAAGTCTGTTAATTTTTTTTTACTTACTATAGAAATATTGTTCCATTTTAAATAGTTATCAAATGTACCAGGATTATAATTTATTACGCCAGACGCGCGTTTCGTCTACATAAGACTCATCAGTGACGCTCATATCAAAATATTTATAAAGCCAAACAATTACAAAGTTGAAGAGCACTGAGGATCCAAAATTCCAAAAAGTTATGCCAAATACGGCTAAGGAAATCTATGCCTGGAATAAGAAAATCCTTAGTTTTTCGAAAAATGTAAACTTTTGTTAACAGGAAATTTATAAAACAAAATGACCACATTATTAATATTCATGTCAACACCGAAGTGTTGACTACTGGGCTGGTGATACCCTCGAAAACGTCATTAATAATTAGATTCTTTTTTTCTCTCTCTTATAATGCATGTCACTGCAATTTTAGTTACCTCGTATATGTCCGATCACATGTTTTTTAACGTTTATTTTTATGGTCGAAACCTTGAAAGTTGCAATAAGTACGAGTTACCAGATATTATCTGGGCTGATTAAAAAAAGAAAGTAGTTACCTTGTTTTCGATGAGTTATGTCACTTTGAATCCGCGTACGTTCTTTAACTATGTCACGTTGCTGTGGTATTTTGTCAATATTGATACAGTTGCAACAAAAACTATTGTATCAACTTTACTAAATACTATTTCTAGGCATCTCAATAAATCATATATACTATATATATATAGCCGATAGCCTAACAATACTAGCCGAAAGCCCAGCAATACTGTAGGACCCCATATCTTATTGATATAAATATAATCGATAAACACAATATACATAAGGTATGAATATCAATGCACAATACATTAATTTTCATTAAGGAATTCAATAGAATAATTAGTAATGTTTTTTGCTTTCAGTGTCATCAACGAGTCCGCCGGCTAGGAAAAACCAGTTAAAACGAGTTACCTCTGTCGAACTCCATTTAAACTGAAGTTAAAAGACTACATTTTTAATAAAGTGAAAAATGTGGGAAACCTGTGTCCAAACCCAAATGCACGAAAGACCGTCTCAAGAGTAATACTTGGACAGTTTACTATTTTAAATAAGTAATAACTGAAGTTACTATTAAGTAAAATATATTATTCCTACTAAATACAAATAAGAATAACTATTTAATAGAAAATAAACGTTTTCACTGTTGTCTAGTCTGATGCTTGGCTAGAAATAACCAACAAGATAAAATATTTTTTAAATGATTTTCGCTACTCAGTTTCAAAATAACGAGCTTTTCATAAAACTGGTCAATATTGTAAGGTGATTAGTAAAGGAACTAAAACAGTAAATAAATATAGGTCAATGTGCTTGTTTTCCAGATACAAGATATGGATATTATGAAGGAGAAATATTTTCTCTTGATTTTTGAAAGCTTTGAGATTGACAACTTTTACTTCTGAAAACATTTTAGAAAAAAACATGGCTTTTTATCAGGCATGTAAAAGATTTATGAAAAGAAAAATGAACGATAGCATGGAAAACCATTTTATGGCATTCAAATAGAAACCAAAACCAGAGGATAACGAAAAATCGGACAAATTTTCAAAAACATGACAATCGATAATACATGGTTAGCTTGATAATAATATATGTATAACATTACAATGCACTTAAGCAGTGATATTTAATATTGAGTCGTGTTTTTATGCTGTCAGAGGGTTCTAAATGTCAACAGTTATTATTGTTTTACCCTCTTATCTATTATGAAAAGAAATTAGATTTTCTCAAATTAACGATTTTTTATGTTTTTATTTAAAACATGGGACTTATAATTACTTATATATTCCAGTCAGCACTATCATGCGTCTATTGGCATTCTATAAACTATATTTATTTGCTTTTACTTACTATTGAAATATCATTCGATGAAAAGTCTTTTATGATCAAATTATTGTTTCTCTCTTTTAATACATGTCACTGCAACTTTAGAATATGTCGTGTATTTATGAAGTGAGAACGTTATTGTTATATACATTCTGACGCCAAACACGCGACTCTTAGCAATGAATGTGGTTGTTTAATTTGATAAATGCTTTTTGTACTTCTTTGTTAAATATTTGTTTGTTTTTTTCTAATTGAGATTGCGACACAGTGATGACTGCTGTACCCATATTTTGACAATTTTACCTATTACATGTACATCTGTTTAGTTCACGCATCGTTGTAAATATAATGGAATTGGATGCTATTCAATCCACTATTTTCTACATTTGAAAATGCCTGTACTAAGTCGGGAATATGACAGTTGTTGTCCATTCGTTTGAAGTGTTTTTTCATTTGATTTTGATTTTGCCATTTGATTAGGGACTTTCCTTTTTGAATTTTCCTTGGAGTTTAGTATTTTTGTGATTTTACTTTTTTTATATCTACATTATGTTCCAAAGTTTGCATTACTACGGAATAAGTCTAGACTGTTGAAACACTTGTACTTTTAAAACTTTTAAAAGTTGTAATGCATCAACCAAAATCAGGACATACCTAATTACAGGCAAGTCGATTGCATTGTACTTATATCACATGTATAACAAGCATTGGTATTAAACAGATGGTGTCGTAATATTGATATCAACATGTGTATTTGTATACTCTCAAACTAAAATAACTGAAATTTTGATTCTTTAAATTAATTTTTGAGTCGAATTTGTGAAGTATTTTGTGTAAGGGTCAACACTTATTTGATATAGCGTGTTAAAACTCCATTAGTACGTTGTAATAAAACAGACTAGAGCGAACAAATTTGGATATTTTGCCAGTAATTCACACGAATAAATCGAGTGAGTTTCTTCATCGTTGACCTGGCATGTTTTGTCTTATTGCTCTTCAATTGTTGAGGAACTGTTAAGTGACTCGCTAAACAATAATACAAAATAAAATAACAACATACCGAATTCCGAGGAATATTGAAAACAAAAAGTCCATAATCAAAATTCAAAAGCTCAAACACATAAAACGAATGGATAACATAACAACCGTCGTATTCCTAAAAGCGAATGTTTCGATTGGAGAATTGTTTAATCAAGTTATTTCATTTTATTGGGGCTTAATCGCCAGGCAGTAATGTTACTGTTAAACACTTTTTCCCGTTTATTCTTAATTTCAAAATATTACGAATTCAAGCAGATCTTTTTTTTTAAGTACACATGTTAACGTTTCAACACAAAATTTGTACACTACTTACTTTAAGGTCACAGCGAAATAAACCAGAAAAAACGAATAGCATAGAAATTAAGGAACAGCAACTGCTGTAAAAAGTTGTCAAAGGTACCAGGATGATAATTTACACAGGCAAATTTCAGTCACATCAATTTCACATGAATTTGAATTCATGTGAATCTCACGTGAAATTGACGTGAATTTCACCTCAAACGAGCTTATACGTGAAACTCACGTGAAATCAGTTTATGTGAGTTTCACATCAATTTTATGTAAAACTCTCGTGAAATTCACATGAAAATCACATGAATTTTGTTCGCTTGAAATTTACATAATTTTTTAAAATAAAGTAATTCAAACAACATCTAAATTTTCAAATTTAAGTCAAATCATGATAAATACCATTTTTTTTCTCTCGAAATGTTCACGTGAATTCGTGTGAAATTTCTCACGTGAGAATCATGTGAATCTCAGTTCACGTGTAATATTTAAAAACCAAAACAAGTACAAAGTTGAAGAGCATTGAGGATTCAAAATTCCAAAATGTTGTGCCAAATTCGGCTAAGGTAATCTATGCCTGGGATAAGAAAATCCTTAGTATTTCGAAAAATTCAAAGTTTTTTAAACAGGAAATTTATAAAATTGACAACATTATTGATATTCATGTCAACACCGAAGTATTGACTACTGAGCTGGTGATACCCTCGGGGACGAAACGTCCACCAGCAGTGGCATCGACCCATTGGTGTTAATAGTTATCAAAGGTATCAGGATTATGATTTAGTATGCCAGACGCGCGTTTCGTCTACATAAGACTCATCAGTGACGCTCACATCAAAATATTTAAAAACCCAAACAAGTACAAAGTTGAAGACCATTGAGGATCCAAAGTTCAAAAGATTCTACATCAATAAAGATTCGTCTGCTGTTATACAATTTAATTTTAATACAGGATATTATCATACAATAAGAACTAGAGTGCTACTGGTTTTTAAGCTGTTGTATTTCGTCAACGTTCATTAAAAACACATGCACACGTCTGAGATAAGATTTCCGTCTTTGTAATATTGAGAACAGTCATTGTTTTCCTGATAAATGCAGTGATTGAAATTTGACTTGACGATAATTGTGTAACTGAAAATAATCATTTGACACTGAAACCTTGAATAACCAGCTTGAAAATGTATCGATTCAATATGCAATCAACTTTCTCTTTATTTTATTTGTGTTGTTTAATCATCGCAATCAAAGAGTAACAACTCTAATTTACTCTTACATACTATAATTTACATCATTTTATAATGAGAAAGAGAAGAAAGTGTAAAGACACACGAAGTATAGGAAAATCTGAATGATTAAGATTTGATTTGGATCAATTAATTACTTTAAATTTATTTACCTTGTATCTATTCTTAATTCTAATGCAACAACGTTTGTAACGTTTATTTTGATTGGATAACGTCACTTTCTTACATGGCATCAGTTGACAAATGATGCTATGGGACGTACGCGCAAGCGCAGACGGCATATTACAGATTTTAAATACATGTTTTAACGTTGTTTTCTGTCAGTTTCGTTAGAATGGAGATAACAATATTGTATTCAAAGCTCCGACGGCATCAATTTGGGATTTGATGGTCGCAAATACCCGTTTACTGTCTCCGCTAACGCGTCGCCAGTAAACTTAATTTGCGACCATCAAATCCCCAAATTGATGCCGTCGAGCTTAAAATACAATACGGTTATCTCCTAATTCGTACTTTACCGATTCGTTTGTGCTATATATGATATATTATATTAAATGCAAATATATTTTAATCCGAGTTGTCAATATACCATCAAATACAACAACAAAAAATGTTTTCGTTTAAATTGTTTAGTCAGTTGTCATATACGGTGTATCACATTTACCTATTACATATGTTTGGATGGCGCATCAAATTTTGTCATGACAATAAACATTACGGAAGAATATAGCTAGCTATAAAACCAGGTTTAACAAACAATTTCGATAAAAATGTCAGACATATGTTTCACTCGCTCCGATGATTGATAACTTTTGATTTTGTTAGTTTTTATTGACCTCCACTTTTTGACTTGACCTTACTACGATTGTGGTATACGTAAATGATAGAGGGCAAACTACAGTTTTGAACACTAAGCATGATCAGCAGGACAAGGTTTATATTAAATGGCATGTTTTAAATCGTTCCATTTCTTAACGATATATCTAACAGAAGTAAAACAATATCTAACATTGAAATTATTTTATACAAAAAACGTGGGCATGACATTAATACCATTGAAAATAAATTTAAAAAAAACGCAAGTTCGTAATATAAAAAGTTACCAACCTGTTTCTTCTCGAATACGTATTTTCCTTTTTGTTTCACGGGATTTGTGGACTGACTATGAAGTCCGCATATGAAAGTTTGTTTTATGGATTACAAACTTACGTTTACATTGCTGCTGTCATGTATTGAAACAGTTATAGACAAATCAAATGTTAGTTATACAGCACAGCTTGGTGACCCGTCATTTGTTAGTTATACAGCACAGCTTGGTGACCCGTCATTTGTTAGTTATACAGCACAGCTTGGTGACCCGTCATTTGTTAGTTATACAGCACAGCTTGGTGACCCGTCATTTGTTAGTTATACAGCACAGCTTGGTGACCCGTCATTTGTTAGTTATACAGCACAGCTTGGTGACCCGTCATTTGTTAGTTATACAGCACAGCTTGGTGACCCGTCATTTGTTAGTTATACAGCACAGCTTGGTGACCCGTCATTTGTTAGTTATACAGCACAGCTTGGTGACCCGTCATTTGTTAGTTATACAGCACAGCTTGGTGACCCGTCATTTGTTAGTTATACAGCACAGCTTGGTGACCCGTCATTTGTTAGTTATACAGCACAGCTTGGTGACCCGTCATTTGGGTTAAGAAGGGTTTCAATAAGCTGTGCTGTAAAACTAACATATACTGAATTGATTGTTCAATAACTATTACTTTTAGGGTTAGTATGATGTAAGGATACGAGATCAACGGATTAGAAAAAATGCAACATTTGCTATTTATTATCAAGAATAAAACAAAATGCGCATTTATATCATTTTTATTGCATCTGGATAAAGGAAAAGTGCATTTGAATTTGATTTATGAACCAACTATTGTACATATATAGTAGATTGTGAGATAGGTGGTTACATTAAGGAACACGACATTCAAAAGTCAATGTCAAAGATTATAATGAGGGGTTAATCTTCATATTCATCAAACAGTAACCTGATATTTCATTAACAACTCTGGCTGTTATGTTCATGTTTTGTATTGTATTTTGTATTTACATTGTTAATAAAAAGTTTTTACTTTCTATGTAGTCCTTCGCCACTCTATCTTTTCCAGTCTACATTGATGTATAAAACGGTTTAAACTGTCTGCATAAGTCACATAATTTAGTGGTAAAACAGGTATTTGCAAGGAATGAACATGTTATTTTTCTCGTGAAAAGGGGAATAACTGTATGTTACAATGTATGCGTGACTTGTAACGGAGAAATTCTGATTTTTTTGTAACCAAATCATGCTTTGTCGTTGAAATCGTCGTTAAAGTTCACATTTACATTAACCCCCGACAGTACCAACTCCAATTTTGTAAATACATGGTACAATGATTAATTTTGTTATTGTTGTCATGCATTCGTTTCATATTTTGAAAGTAATGTTTTGTGTGAAATGAACATTTGGAGTTATCTACCATACACTGTTAAATTTTCATAATATTTTTAGATTCTCCATTCAGATTCATAGCAACAAAAAAACTCTGACAAAGTTTATCGATAATAAGAAATGTACACATATTTATTCCGAATTCATTGGTACTAAGTGTAGTAACGCAATTTCTGGTACTAACAAACTGCGCTTTCTATAAATATTTGTTCATGATTCTTAACTGAGACTAACTTAAAATATTTCAATGAAAATAAAATCTTCTGGATTAAATTTCATTATCATTCCCGTTTCCTTGTTATACAACAAGCACGCACAATAGAGGTATATTGCGTGACAGGACGGTATCACTGTATTTCAAAGCGAAATCAAATAACCCAGAAAGGTTGTTCTTCTGTTTAACTGCCATAATATTCTGTGTGAGTTTTGGCTGAATGTGCAATCACATGACTGCAAAATCACTACCTATTAAAATACAGAGGGTGTTGAAATAACAATCCAACAATTTGTTGACAATAATATTCTTCTTCTATGGATTTGTACATGAAATCTGTTTGATTCTTTGCAAAGGTTCGGTATACATGAACATAAAAATTCCAAATTTCCGTTCTCATACACGGATATTTCCAATTAAAAGACATTAATCGAAATAACCAACGTACATGAACTCGTCCCGCCTATTGCATTCAAGCATGACAATGGGTGCACATATTGCATGAATCCATGTAAGTTTGCTTATTAAATACAACTAAATAATGATGAAGTTTGAAAATTTAATGAAGAGATGAAATGTTCTCCATTTCGGTATTCAAATTGCAAATACAGGGGTCTCCATGTTTGCGACCTAGGCTACATTTTGTACTTAGGTATTTTATTTTTAGGAAATGCGTGAATAATAATTAAAAAATATATATATTATTGTTAAAAAGTTGTAGATTGAAAAAGGAGTATAAAAACTAATATTACGATAGTAGAGAAGCATACTGTTTTCTGGTCTGTTTGTCTGTTCGTTCGTTCGTCCGGCTGTTCGTCAGTCCGTCTGTTCCGCTGCAATTAAAGTATTTGTTCAAAGTCGTTTGCAAATATGGGATGTCTTTCTGTGATGCCAAAATTATCATGAGTGAGAACAATTATTGATGATTCCAGGGTCAGAAAAAGATGTCATTGTACCATCACCGGAAAGAACATTTTCTTTCAAGCTGATCAAGTTTATGTCAATGGAAAAGTAACAATCCTTATGCATCTTGTTTGTTTAAGAAAGGAGAAGTATACATAATATAATGGTACATACAGATACTTTTGAATCGTATCGAAATACAATGTTTTCAATGCTTAACACATTATTATCACTTCAAGGTTTACTCGTATAGGTAGATTGTTGAACGATATTCACGTCAAAATGGAAAATAATAGACACCTAAAACGGTCTTGTTGTAAGGTTGTGCAAATATTAAAAGCTGATCATCTATTTTGTTTAAAAGAGAACGTCAATTTCAATTAACCTTTTTTGCTTTGGACTAGATGGATCAATAGTTTTTTGAAAACCCGGTAGACAAATAGCGCTGAATACTTCTTGGGCGGGTCAAACACGTATATTCTTTACTTTAACATAAATGGGAAACACAGAACAACTGTCTTCTTCTTAATATTATATTAAGCAAACTGTCAACTATAATTCCATGATACAAAATCCCAACCAATGATTTCATAAATAACAATGTGGAATTCTTTATTAACATTCAAATAATGGAAAACATCACCGATCGTGTTGACCCTATGTTCCAGATGGATATTGTCATTTATCGTAAAACCATTGTTGATTATGTGCACACAGTGTTAAAGATGTGCTCTGTATTATACTATAACAGAACTAGTGCTTTCATCAAAGGAGTTATAAAAACGACACAAAGGGACAATGCAAACCTTTGATTTATTACGTACACGCATTTTTACATTAGTTGAGGCTAGATTTGTGTTGGCAAAGAAGTCTATAAACTGAAGATAGATATAAAACACTTTACATGACTGGTTTTGTAAATAATTAACACAAACTCATTTATTACATTCTATAGTTTATATTGAAATGGATCTTCTGTCAAACATTTCTAAGCTTTGCACACAATGTATTTGTGTGTGTGGTCGTAGAAGTAAGACCACATTCGTCTTAGACTGTTGGCTTTCAACGGCATTGAACAACTCCTGCTGCCAACGTTGATTTTCCAGTCCATGTCGTTGTATCCTGGAACGAACCAACCACTCCAGGTACCACTAAACCATCGAATTTTGTATGCAGCTATCTTCCCTCCTGCTGCGACTTGATCCACTTGCATATTCATCCCTGCTTTCCATCTACAATCTCTCGTGGCACCTCGCGTGATCTCACTACATTTGGCCTAAAATGAAAATTGTTTTAATAGACTAGAGTTAAAGTATGACGAAGGCATGTATACAAACCGTAAAATCAAATTTGTATTTTTTTCAAATTCGTTCATGCGATTTTATCTTCGTGGATGAATTTTTGATTAGAATCAGATTAGCTTTTTAATATTGAAGTAGTTGTATTCCTTGCTTAAGTCATAAAGTGAAATAAAATTGATGGAGAAATTTGGTGGGTTACAAATTTCCAAATGCATTTTTCAGTGTCTTTTAACACAATTGATGCTAATACTGATTATTGACAGAATTTGTGCTTATGTAAATTTCAATTGATGCTAATACTGATCATTGACAGAATGTGTGCTTATGTAAATTTTGAAACTTACCGTCTTTTACGTGACGCTTTTGGTAACAAACATGTGAAAATCAAACATTAGTATTAAGTACCATTCCGTGTAAGAATCATGCAAATTGAAAAAAAAATGATTCACCCTATGTGACCAAATCACTTTATATTGTTATGCTTGCTTTGTTTTTGATTAAAATAAAAATATATCTAATGATAGTTGTTTATTCTTACAGTTTTGTGGTTCTAAATCTTAAATTAAAATGGGTATGACTGCTATTTTCGCCCTATCAAAGTAGTGTAAAAGTGTTGAATATAAGGACATATAACTCCTGTGAACAGGAGCTTATGTATACAGTTAATATTCGAATGAAAAATATCCGATCCATCCTACAATATATCAATTTTTCATATTTGTAGACTTCAACCGATTTCGCATGAATTCGATTTTTAAAACTGCCGTTTTCAAACACCATTCAAAGAAAGACAACTCTGGACAAACTACCATATTTTTCTAGAATGTGAAATGCGCTTAAAAAAATACCTGACGCTTCATACGTGATTTTTATATTATATATTTATAAAAATGAACAGCTGCAAACATAGAATAGACTTTATATTCGACTTTGGGTTTTATTTTCATTTTCATTTATTCAGCGCGAAGGTCATTTGTTTACATTTCGTCACTTCCGCTTATGCTTGACGATAAACCACATACGATATAAAATAATGTAAGTCATGTTTCTGGTGTTTTCTGACCGTTGAAACCATGTAGAGTGTCAAGATTGGACGAGTTATAACCTTTTTTTATTGATATAAACGTTTTCGTTAATTGTTTTACACCATGGAGCCAACCGAGCCAGATTTACGTTGCAGTATTGGCACTTTTCATAGCAGTGATTGTGGACCTTACAGTCGATATCCAAAAGAAAAAACAATCGTGAAACTGTTGTCATGCAGAAAAGACATTTCAAACCATCTAAGAACTCTTAAGTTGGCGGTTGGGGGAGTCGGTGGTCTAGCTATAAAATCCCCAGTTGATTTAGGTTCCGAGGCAGACCTACTGTGTCGCAGAGTGGGGTTGTTTACAACCAACTCGTTCCTTACTGTGTGTCCATTTCATCGGTACAAGCTAGGAATAGACTTTAGGCAGGTTAAAAAGTGCACCTACCCAGACCATACTGGAAAAGGGAAGATTTTCAGGGGAGTTTCATCAACTCATAGCCAGCATATTTTGGAAGAGTATGGAGTATTACTTCCTGTTGGAACTGGTTTGTATATTATATTATAATTTTATAAAGTGTGAATCCAGCAAGTAAAAGCCCTACCTAGTCCCATAACATATGACTTTGCATTCTTATTCAAAAAAATTTAATGTTTTAATACTTATATTTTCATTTTTTTTTTTTTTTTTAGACTAAAGCCCCACCTACATTTTACATCTTACATGTACATAATAGAACATATGTATTTGTAGGATACAAATTGGGGTATATATTTGTACATGGTGTATGTGCGACCCTACATGTACATTGTATGAACTGATACCTTTATATTGCAAGTCCACAGTCTCTTAAAACAAATATTTGCAAATCTTGTCAAATGCATACAGACAAGGCGCCATGTTGAAGGCTGTACCTTGACCTACAGTATATAACGGTTTACTTTTATGAATTGTTACTTAGATGGAGAGTTGTCTCATTGGTACTTACGTGTATACCACATCTTCCTATATCTCATACTTAGTACAATGTATATAAAAAAATACTTATTATCTATACATAAAATTAAGAATGGAAATTGGGAATGTGTCAAAGAGACAACAACCCGACCAAACAAAAAAACAACAACAGAGGGTCACCAACAGGTCTTCAATGTAGCGAGAAATTCCCGCACCCGGAAGCGTCCTTCAGCTGGCCCCTTAACAAGTATTACTAGATCAGTGATAATGAACGCCATACTAATTTCCAAATTGTACACAAGAAACTAAAATTAAAATAAAACAAGACTAACAAAGGCCAGAGACTCCTAACATGGGACAGGCGCAAAAATGCGGCGGGATTAAACATGTTTGTGAGATATCAACCCTCCCCCTATACCTCTTACCAATGTAGAAAAGTAAACACATAACAATACGTACATTAAAATTCAGTTCAAGAGAAGTCCGAGTCTGATGTCAGTAGATGTTACCAAAGAAAATAAACAAAAATGACAATAATACATAAATAACAACAGACTACTAGCATGTTTACTATACATGTAGCATGCTTACTATAAATTCTATATGTGCCTGTCCCAAGTTAGAAGCCTGGAATTTAGCGGTTGTCATTTGTTTTTAGTGATTATATTTGTTTTTCGTTCTTTTTTGTACATACATGTACGTACAAGGCCATTAAATTAGTTTTCTTGCTTGAACATGTTCAATTGTTTTACATTGTAATTTTGGGGCCTTTAAAAGCTCACTATTTCAATAACCCGTTTTGTGCTATTTTAGCATGTTTACATTTTGAAAAAAAAGATTAAAAATATATAGATGTATATATGTGTTCATATATGATTATTACTTGTACTTCATCATATTTATTCATATCAAAAGAATAGAAACAACAAAAGTCATATTGGTACACATGGTACAATGATTATTATTGAAAGCTCACACTATTATTCATGAATTAGATCATTACCTATCAAATGACCAGTCAAATGTAATTTGAACATGTTTTATGTTTTAGGTGTATGTTATGAATGCTACTTAAAGTTGCCTAAGCAGGACTGTATGAATGAAGAAAATCTTCAAAGTTTTTCACAAGGTCAGTTATGAAACAAATATTGTTGTTTAGACTAAATTATTTAAGATTTATATATAAATATTTTATGTTTTGACACATTTTATAAGTACTAAGAATAGATGATATATATATATTTTTTTTACTAAATTGGCATTTTTATGCCCAAATGATGAATGTGAAAGGGGCACATACATGTATATACAGTTTAGACCTTGTCCTTTCGTACACCCGTCTGTATTGTCCCATTCTTCGTTAAGTTCAGTTTCTAGGATAGTAAATGATGTGTCATTGATAATAAGCAAGTGTATACTACAGGGTTCACTAATAGGTGGGTCATTTTGACTTATATTTCATGCATGAATGACTCTGGTTAAATTTTGGGTTTAAAAGGTTGATTTCTCTCATTTATTTACAGATACCAGACACTACAATGATTCTTGGTCAGAGGATGGGTCTTGGGGTGTACTGCATGGTTCAGTCACTATGAATAATGTAATTTTGACCTGCATTTCATTACTTTACTTTGATATTTATATAAATCATGAGTGATTGGGGCATATCATTGTCTTATAGGCACATTTTCTAGTTATGCTTATAGTTAAACCGGTATGCTTATAATTTTGTGTTGTGTAATGAGAGGTCATTTCAATTATCTAAATTAAAATTTTAAATTAAATCTTTTATAGAATTATCTGTAGCAGAATCTACAGAAGATGATGGCCAATTTTACAAATTTGGTAAACAGCTTGTCTTAAAAAATGCAGTAACACTACAGGTAAGTCTTTATAAGATATTAATGATGTTGGTATGAGTTGACCAAAAAAAGGAAAAAATTGAAAGCCTTTTTCAAAAATTTTACATTTTTGTCAAAGTGTCAAAGTAAATACTTTTGTCAAAATTTGATAAAAATTAAATGAGCAACATTAATTTTATTGAAGGTGTTTAGTATGACCTTTATAATAAGATTTATATAGAGTCAGCATATTAGGTAAACACTTCTGCTGCTGTTTTTTCTATGCTGAATGAGCTTTTTCATAGACTGTATAACATTAAGGCACCACAATGGATAATTCTTAACTGTTCAGGTGTCTCTATGACCTAATGATATTGAGACTGGTTTAAGGTCAATGACCCATATAAAACTTCTGTTATGCTTATACTAGTGTATATATATATATATGTTTGTTTATTTCTTCTTTAAGCCTCGAGACAAAGGAGCAACATGTTTTGAAAACTCACAGTCATGTACTAATGATGCAGTGGTTGACTCCGACTTTCAAAGCATAAATGTAAGTATACATTTAAATGTATGAATAAATGCAATTAATTTGTCATGTGGAATAAGTTGTCCCATGCTTCATAAACACAACAAGATGAAATTAATGGATCTTTGAACATGTTGAAATATTGGAAATTGGACCAAATTAACACTTTTGTTAAATCATTTCCTAGCTGTGTAAATCTAGTAATAGTGGACATGTTATGTTGACATAAAATTATGACATTTGAGACATTCAGTATAATCACTATATTTGTAACATAAACTGTCAATTTCAGGCAGCAATCATTTGAATTTCTTTGTCTATGTTTTTTTTTTTCTGGACATATATGTTTTTTTCCTTTGGGTGAAAATCCAAATCTTTTTAGCAACAAGTGGAAAACATTTTTTATATTATGTTATTTTATATTTTAAATCTTTTTTTTTAAATAGACTTCAAGTTCTCAACCACTGTCACAAATATCGTCATGGAGTGAGGAAAACATTGATACAGTTCTGACTGATTTGAATGATGCCATAGATGTTTTAGGTCATGGACAAATCAGTCCAATAAAGTACAGAGTAAGACGTGATTTAGACTTGTTGCAGCCTTCTTCATTACGCACAGTCAAAAGAAAAGCAGGAGAAACTATAAATTTATTTCTAGATGGTGAGTAAATGTTCACCAGGCATGAAATGAAATGCGGTATTTATAAAAGGAATTGTTAATCCAAGCTCTATCCAAAAAGAAGGCCAATCAATAGACAAAAGACCAAATTTTGAACAAATAAGAAGTTACATTCAGCATTGCAATTTTTAAGAAAGAGGATAAACATGTACTCCAAATTAACTTGGGAAACCTCAGGTGCTCTGGAAGGGGAAGCTGGATCAGCTTTGTGCAAGACATCCCAGTGTAAAATTTAAGGATCACAACATAAAAATGGTTTGTGACCCATGTTAATTGAAACAATTTTTTATGAGCACATTATAACATATAGAATAAAGCTTTGTACATTGCAACAAGTGGATTTTCAGATTTCTCCAATCAGGCAAAATCAGGCAAACTCTGTTGAAAATTTGATCAGGTTACACAATATTGCAGAAAAACCCCATTCAGTTAGGAAAGAGTTAATAATCAGTGTTTGTTGTAAACCAAAGGGCTGAGTGATTGTTCATTTCCCCCAAAAAATGCAATCAGGTTATAATCGCAATATCAAACCTTGCATTTTGTAATTTTTTATATGACTTAACTTAAACAGGATTTTCTCAATATCCCAAAAATTAGAATAGCATTTTAGTCCAAAATGACAATTCACAATAATAAATGCATGCTACAATTTTTGAATTTATAGTATATATATTAGAAATTTATTAGTAATAACACTCTTATTTTTATTTTAAGCAATTGCACCTGGGCAAAGTACCAAATTATTAAAGATTCTACAAGAGCCAGACAGTAAGGATGACACTGGAAATTTACATGAAGTGGTATTAAATTTGTACATGGAGAGCTCAGACAGAAGCTTGAAAAAACAGTTATTGTTTATGATTGCACATTCCCATACAAAATCAGAGTTAAAGCAGCTAATTCCAGGAGTGACAGTTCATGCTATTGATGAAGCTCGTAAACATGCAACCATGATTGGAGCTCCCGTCCCTAGAATTTTCATGGCATTCCATGGAATTTCCATGGCAAAATTGTTGCCATGAAAAGGATGGAGTATTGAAATGAGCTTTTTCATGGATTTCATGAAATCCATGGCATCGAAAAAAAGAGTGACAGGGATTGTATACTCAGTATTTCCATCGTTGCCATGAAATCATAAAAGGATGGAAATCATGGTATCGATGGCAAATTGCCATGATTTCCATGGAAAGTGTGGCATAAATGGCAGGTTCACATGGCCTCTATGAAAAGTATGGCATTTATGGCAGGTTGCCATGAAAATGATGGCAACAATTACAGATTGCCATGGAAAGTATGGCATCCATGGCATTTCCCTGGTATTTACTCACAAATGGACATGCAGACCTGCAATATTACCATGTATAGTTCTGTATAGTTTAATAACATATTCTTGTCCTTTGTCCTTTTCAAAATAGGACACTGGGAAAGTAAATATCTGCAGGAGTTCTCATCAGATTGAATTAACCTCATTACTTTCAAAATAAAGCTTCACCATTAAAGTTTCATTGCCATATATTGCTAGCAAAATAGATCAAAAAAATAAAAACTATTAAAATTAGACTATGTTTTAATGTAAATTTAAGTTAAACATTTTGGAAATGTTCAAAGTTCATTATTGCTATCTGACGTCTATCTTGTATTGTGTTCCTTTCTTGGCTTCGGCAGATGGTTGATGACCTAGTGGACAACTTTCCATTTCTTTCGTATGATGCCTAAAAAAAGTTACCATATATATTAATATCTATTCTGAAAAATATCATATATATACTAGTGAAATAAAACAAGTAGGTGGGCGTTTCCTTCGTTTTGACATATTGACTTGATGAGCTTTTCTCATTGTTGAAGGCTGTATGGTGAACTATAGTTGTTAATGTCTGTGTCATTTTGTTTTGATAGTTGTCTCATTGGCAATCATACCACATCTTCTTTTTTATATTGAATTTACTATTTTTATCATATCATTCAATATACAACAGAAACATCTAAAACTCGAAATTATAAAATTAAACTATGAAAAATAAGATGTTAAGCATGTTTTAAAAAGTAATTATATTTTTAGAAAAGAATCCTTGTAAAATCAAGGGCAGATAATTATAATGACCTGTTTTGGGGATTTTTTCAATAAAATAAGACCTGTGGGCTGTAACCCCAAATTTTCAAATATGTATATCATGTTTATATAAAAATGAATATTACAGATGGTTTTACAACTTTTTATTTTTTTCCAAAATGTTTTGAAAGTCCAATATGTGCAAAAATTACTTAAAAAGCATTCATAAGAATTTCTTTCATATAAAACTACTTACTCCAAGTCTGATTGAATGTGTCCATTCTTCAGTCCTATCACAAAACAATTGTCTTTTGTTTCACCATGCAGTTCTGAAATATAAAACATATTACAATTAAAATATAAGAAATATTACAATTAAACAAAATAATTATTACATATTTTGTATGAAGTGTATAGGTTATTCTTTACTGTGATTAGTATTGGTCTTTTATTTCACTTTAACATCATAGGCCCATATTTACATGTATGTCTTGCCATTTTTAAAATCTTAAATTTGATCCATAATCATGATAGTTCAGAACATATGTACTAATTTTAAAAGATAATACTTTTTGATTTTTCCGAATAGATGTCTATATATATCATGTATATAATTTATTACAGTCATACTACAGATCTCCAATTTTGCCAAAACTACTATCGAATAATATTCTATAAAATTGTCTTAAAGATATAAGTCTTGTCACAATACCACAGTAATTATGTACATGATGTAATTTTGCAAAAATTGCATGGTCTTTTATAGTTATTCTCTTGATCCCACATGGTACTTATATATGTCACAATTTATCTGAAGGAAATAACAGTTTCATAATATTCAAAAAGGTTGAAATACTTATTCATAATTTGTACTTACCAGAAGATTTAATCCAAAATATATGAAAACATCAATCTTCACAAATCCAAGTCATATGTCATCAGAATAATACATCTGCACTTTTAATGTTAATAGAATACTTTGGCTCTTTTTAGGCCACAACTCTACATCCATGGTAAAATTCATATTTTGGTCAAGATAAATAAGACATCTTTTCTTGTAATGTCTGCAAGTTCAAATTTTGAATTTGACCAGTGTTGGGGTTGTTTGGGGAGTTGTTTGATTCCTTGAAATGTTTCCCTAATTATACTATTAATTACCTAAATCTTAAATATTAGATATATATAATAATAAATAAAAAATATTCACCAATTTTTATCTATTATTTTTATATTTTGGACTGTAGAAATTTAAGAGAAATATACAAAGCCATATGGTCTCCTTCTTTGGGCCCCAACTCTTGTCAATGAATGTGTACATATCATTTCCTGTCCATTTCACAGAAGCAAATGAAACCAGATGGAGAACCTACATAACATTTCTATCACTAATTGTTAAGGAAGAGACTGCATGGAAATAATATTTGTGTATTATCCATACTGTATCATGATTATTACTTAATTAAAAAGAGATACACTTAATAATTATAATTGTACTTGAAAATAAATTAATTTAACCTGCATCTCCTATGTTGGAAAATTAAAAAATAACTTATTGTCTTAATTACTGTTAGTGAAATAAGTATATAACATGTATAATATTCTGGTCACTTTTTATTTGTTTAAATGTATATAAATAGCAACACATAAAATAAAGTTATAAATTACCTAACAATGCTATCACATTTTATATTTAATTGAATTTAATATGCAATCTTTAAGACTCTTCAAATATATGTTGGATTTCAGGGTGGTACAAATACTGGCTTTATGACACAAATAATTATCATGCACACTCTCATCAGTATTGATATATTTTTCATTTGAAAAAAAAATTAAAGGAACTTTATTTTTAGGTGGATTCCATCTCGGGGATCCAGCTTTTTTTAAGCGGAATCCTCCTAATATTCTCATACAGTAGTATTGATAATGTTTCAGTAACTTTTAATGTTTCAAATCATCAAAATATTCTAAGTCCAATTTTGCCTTCATTTTCATCTCAGAAAATTTCTAAGTAGTTTGCCTTCCTTAAAAATTTCAAAGTCCAAGTTTGCCATCGTTTCCATCCCCCCAAAAAGTTAAAGTCCAAACTTTGCCATCGATTGCCATAGATTTTCATCCTTTCCATGGAATTTCTTTTATACATAATATGAAAACGATGGAAATTTTTGCCATGGAAAATTTTTGCCATGAATTTCATGGAATTTCATCAAATTTTACATCGTTTCCATCCTTTTTCCATGAAAAATCGATGGCATAGATGGAATGCCATGAAAATCCTAGGGACGGGCAGTGAGGTGAGTTCAGTACAGCTTTTTTCCTAATGCATGTAGATAAAGACTTTGGTTAGCTTGCTTGCTTTGTTTGTCTATTGTACAATTATATTGGAAAAATGTTTGATTAAATTTAAATATTATATATATACAGGTTTAACAATGTCATATATATTGTCTGGAGATTGACAAAGCTTGAATAAACAATTATACAAACAAAGCAATCAAGCCTACCAAAGTTTGACTCTACAAGCATTGGGATAATAGCTGTAAGGCAACTTTAAAAATATGACTTCCAGATGAAAATTACAGCATAGAAAACAATAGCCATGTGTTAGTATTATATTAACCATAGGTTTGGGCTTAACATGTTTGAAGGGCATCATATTAGAATAATTACATAAAATGTATGTATATTATAACACATTATTTTGCTTGGCTAACATCCTTTTTCTAGTCATTTTGAAAGTAACATTTATTTCAAGATGAATCATAATATATTCATGAGGACACAGGTTACCACAGTAAAGTGCACATGTAAATATAAAAAAAAAGATGGTTATCATGCTTTAAGTAGATATAGGAAGATGTGATATGATTTTATTATTAAAATCCATGGCCCATGACATGAAGACATCAACTCACTACATGGTATACCAAAAAATTATTTGCTCATGACACAAACTCTCAGTATGCCTGCTCCATATGATATATCTTAGTTATTTTGTAACTGTTCATAGTGTTCATTTGATTTCTTCGAATCAAAATACTGTTGTACATAATAACTTCATATTTTAATTTATAAGCAATTGTAATAAATGCATAATTTCTTGTTTACTTGTGATATTTAATAAGGCAGTTTATTTTACACAAAGGAATGGGTGTGCTATCAAAAGAACCTGCAAAAAGACAGAAAATGGACAGAGAGAAGTTAGACCATGCCCTTGACTTCTTCTTTGATCCAACTTTTCACCAGGTAAGAACATCTTCATATAAAACCAATTAACGGAAAACATTTCTATGCTTATAGTTAACATTGTCAGACTGAGCTATTAATTGTCAGGTTTTATACTCTGATCATGCATGTGTAAGGGTATTTTTTCTATGATTTTGCCAATGACTTTTGGTCAATACATCCCATTGTTAGTTCTGCATTTGAATAGATTTATTTAACAGATACCAGACATGTTGAAGTATTCAAAGAGAGATAACTCTTAAACCAGTCGACATGAGACTATACAATGTTCTTATAATTAATGCAATTTAAACTGTGGCACTATGATTTGAGTGCCATGGTCAGAAATTACTATATTTTTGACATCAGATGACAGATTGTTAGAATATATTTTTATTTTCAGATAACAGCCTTTGGAACAAAAGAAATGAAGCTCAGCTCTGGAACACTGTTAACCATACCAAATGTAGTTAGGACTGCCTATCATTCAACACTGGTTGAAACATACCTGTCTTATTGTTCAGAAACAAGTTTTGATCCACTTTGTAACTCGTCATTATTTAAAATATTGAGTGAATGTCCAGCATCAAGGCGAACAAATCTTAAGGGTCTGGACAACATAGCTGCTGATGGTAATTCTGCATATGATACACTTATGGATGTAATTGGTGTTTTAGAGAATCAAAGTATAGGAAGAAGTAATGCCATACTGAAGGAGTGCAAAGAAAAGCTACAATCCAGTAAACTATACATAAAGACTGAATACAAGCTGCATCTAGAAAGAGAAAGTAGATGTCCTGATCATTGCATCAACTTTGGACTTAGTGACATAACAAACAGAAATTTGACAAACCAGTGCTGTAACCATGACCATGACATGACCTGTGACAGATGCAATGATTTTGATGAAGCTATTTCCATGCTGAGATCCTTTGTTTTGGGAAATGATGGTATGCAATACTTTGTATAAAGCATTTTTTAAAGTGTCCAAATATATTTCTTTGACAACATTTTAAGTCATGAAAAAACCTAGTGGCTCAAGATTGGTAATACGATATTTAAAAATTACCATATGAACAGGAAATTATTTTAGAGCTCACCACTTAAATTTAAATTAAGCAGGAACTGCCTACTTACAAGCACCCAGTCTCTGGATGGTAAAAAAAAACCCATGACAAATCTCGTCCAAGGGTAAAGCAAATAATGTTCTAAACCTAGTTTATAACTAAAAATGTGCAAGAAACACATACAAACAACAAAATATTGCCAACTCAAGAGAGAGGTGCTAAATGATGTTTTGTGTATGCTTTTTAACACACACACCCTCCGCCGTCCTCCCCTTTACACAAACACACATGTTTAAGGACAAGCATATGAATAAGATACAAACATGTAAGTATGGCAAAATACAATTCCTCTTATCGTTTAACCTGCCTGAAGAACAACAGATACAAATTAGAGGTAATTTATTCAGTGGACTTTGATCGCTACTTGTCAATGGATTATCAAGTTATATCTGTATTAATAAGTTTTTAGCAATATTTACAAAAAAATATGGAATGCAAAATTTTATAATTCATTGACTTGACAAACATTTTTTTATCATAATTGCAGATTTGTCTATAGAAAAACAGCGAGAGTTAGAGCACGATTTAAGCACTTCAGAAAGCGCAGTTTTTGATTGGAAATGCCACATAGTGAGATTGGTCGCCCAAGATTCTTGCAGAAAAGAGAAACTTCTAAACCTTAAGAATGGAGAAGTCATGGTTGTTATGGACTGGGCAATGAAATTCCTCCCTTTATTGTTCAGAGAAAAACAAAGTGATTGGTTTGGACAGAAGGGGCTGAATTGGCATGTAACTGTTTGTGTTTTTAAAGATTATGAAAATCAGCTTAAGGTAAGATTTTGTGTGACATATATTTCTATTTCTATTTTTATTATACATCAGATTATAATGTAACCAGCTTAGTATGTGTCTATCACTTTGTGTTTACTTTATAAACAAAGGAAATTGTTACTCTCAACTACATCTCTTGTTTTTTTCTTTTTCTTCGATTCTATCTTAAGATGGGGATATTTTATTTTAAATTTAATTGTATATATAAAAACAATTATCCCCGGCTTAGTATATTTCTAGGATTTAGATAGGTTAAAGCACATCATTACAAAACCCATACCCCCTGGGTGTTGCTAACCCATATCCCTGGATGTTGCTACCTATTACATCGGGGAACTTCACGCACTTGTTCCTTAGTTCCATGGTTGTTCCTAATGAAATATCTGTAGATTATCCATGATGTCTGTATAATTAGATACTTACTCCACTAAAGATTTTATATTATTTTGTAAGGAATGTACACATTTTAGTAAATGCATCACTATGCTACCACATTGTTAATGAATTGGACTACTGACCTAGTTATGCAAATAACCCATGTTGATGTCACGCTGTAAAGTTCTGTGGATTTTGATCTTGATCTTATCATTAATGAACAAACTCCAGAAATAAATTATGAAAGTATTAAAGAGAAAATCATTGCTTTGAATGACTGAGGTACTGTTTCGAAGTATGATTGGTTGGTCCTCCCTTGGGGAGATTGACCAGTACGAGAAACAGAAAAAGCACATTTAAATTGTTACTGTTTTATAAATGCTTTTAAAATTACTGTATACAAAACATTAAATCATGTTACTTTGATTTCAGCATCGTACATATGTTCATGTTATGGATGGTGTTAAACAGGATTGGTACAGTGTAGCATGTATGCTGCAACATGTACTATTAGCTCTGAAAAAGCAACAACCTACTGTGACAACAGCATTTTTGAGAAGTGACAACGCAGGGTGTTACCACTGCAGTAATTTATGGCATGCTGTTCCAGCAATATCAGAAGAAACAGGTATGTTTATTATTACTTAGTTAGTGAGCAGGTCACTTACACACACTGAGTAACTAATAATACCCTGTGTGACTGTCTGTCAATGTACTTTGAAAGCCAAGCTTTGACAGATTGATGGATATTGGTGAATTTTTGCACTGTTGAAATACACTACATAAGGATGTGGATGACATAAGATATAGTATGCAGATAAGATATTAACAATGAAATAATAGAATATAAAAAAGCACACTCCTCTCAAACTGTAACAAGGATTTCTATGAAAACTTACTCAAAGCTAGTATCTTATACATTATTAAACTAAAAAGGATTTCAATGAAAATGTACTAAAAGCAATGTGCATAAATAAATATCACCTTGTTTGATAAGGTATAAGTTTTTTTTTTAAGGCTTATACAATGACTTTGACCATGGAATCAAATAATCATGAAAATAAACAGAGCATATCTGAATATGAAAATACAAAAAAAAACCAACAACAAACCATAAAGTCTAACCTTTTTAAAATATTTTTACCTTGAAAGAAACGCAATTTTTTATGGTACTTATAAATGATGTCAAATCAAGTATATATATGATTTCGAAAACAGAATACAATGCAAAACATCTCAGAATGAGAAGACTCAGGTACAAGAACACATATTTCTGGTTATAGGCATGGGTTTTAATGATATTCATCTACTGTCACTTTACTTTATTTGTACTCCTAAATTGCAAGGTAATTAATATATTAAGGTTTAAGTATAATTTTTTCTTATAGGTGTAAATATACAAAGGTACGACTTTAGCGAATCACAGGATGGCAAGTCATATTGTGATGCCAAAATAGCACACATGCGAGCAAAGCTGAGGAAATATGTAAGCAATGGGGGCAACATATCATGCTCTGCAGATATGAAGAAGGCTTTGGATGACGGAGAGGGTGTTCCAGGATGTCAAATTGCCCATGTTGACATTCCTCTACCAGTAGATCAATTGACGCTCCAGCGTAAAATAAAGGGAATTACCAAGATTTCAAACGTACAATTTGAAAACTGGTGCCAATTAAAATATTGGAAAAACTACAACATTGGTGAAGGTCAAACTATGTCAATAACTCCAATTAATCTTGAGTCAACTTTAAATGTTTTGTCAGACTTTAAAGTACCTTGTAAAGATACTGGAAATATACTAGCTGCCCGAGAAAAACAACCCTCTGAGGAAAGTCAGTCTGATGTTAATCTGACTTGTCCGGAACACAACTGCAATGCAGTATTGCATTCATATTCAGAGCTTAATGACCACTGTTTTGTTGGTGACCATCACTACATGTCCACTTTTGATGGAATCAAAATGAAATGGCGTGACATATGTTTAGATATAGATACAACTTCGTCAAAAACAAAACACAGTACCCTTTCAGTCGGCACGAGTGAATTGTCCCTTGGATGGGCATTGAAAAAGGATAGAAAAAATCATCGTTTTTCAGAGAAGGTAAAAGTTTACCTGAAAGGTGTATTTGATGAGGGTGAAAGTAGTGGCAACAAAGCCAACCCAGTTAATGTTTCTCGGAACATGAGAGTTTGCCATGATGGGGATGGAATGAAAATGTTTACACCAAAAGAATACTTACAACCTAGTCAAATCACTTCCTATTTTTCAAGACTAGTAGTGCTGTCCAGAGCTCCAGCAACAGATGTAGTTGAAGACGATATTGACAGCACCATAGCTATAATTAATCAAGCTGAAGCATTGGAAGAACTTGTTAATATTTTTGTTTGAGAGTGTCTTGCTGTAAAATTTATAAGTTATTGCTTGCATATATAATTATGATTTCATTTAAGGAGCAACTGTAATAATTTTTCTTTCCATGGAGAAATAGCATAAAAAAGGTGGTGCACACTAGGCAGGTTATTTAAATTGTGTCTCAAATATTTTATGTTATTTCGAATAGAAAGAAAAAATATTACAGTCATTTCTTATAAGTTTAGTCTAAACCCGAGTAAACCATGCAAAAACCTTGATGTTGTCACAATGAAATAACAAAACTTCACAATAATTACATTTTTACAGTACAGCTGTCTGCTGGTCAAATTTAAAATAATAATAGAATTATATTAAAAAGATTTATAATTCACGATTTCAAAATTTATTTTATTGTCAGATTGAAAGTAACAAGAATTGTATATGGTTACTCTGAAATAAAAGAACTTTGACATCAAAACAAAATAAAATGAAGAAATTGAGGTTGCAGCTTTTAAGATATAAGACATTTGAAAATGGTGAAAAAATAGTTTTCTCTAGGTTTTACCTTAAGTCCTGTATCATTGGGAACATTTTTGGCTTACACTTGGAAATTGAAATGATCTATTGAACAGACTTATAAATAGAAAAGTGAAGTTTTGTGTGAAAGATATTTTTACACTTTTTGTATTTGGAGATTTAATGTTTTGAATAAAGTATTGAGCATTAAAAAAAAGCAGTTCACACAAGTTTGGGTGTATTTGTGTATAACATAATAATTGAAACTTTTTATTCATTTTGCAATTTACATTCAAGTATTATATATACAAATACATAAATCTAATAACTCCATGCTACCTGAAGCATTCATATTATTTGATGTACTCAGAATAAAAACTGTTGGTTTGGATGTATTGATAGTTTGGCTGAATATTTAAATTTAAGTACAATTTTAAATTAAAAAAAAATAAAACTTTTTCTTTTCAACAAGATCAAGTACGATAAAATATGGAAAAATTATATATACATTTGATAAATGAGAAAAGCAGAAACATAAACAATTGTTTACAAAATTCATTATTAGTGCTCATAAATTGGAAATAGAAATTGGATGCTATAAGGAGCTTCAGGAACAAGAGAGAATGTGTCAATTGTGTAAAAGAGAGTTATAGAAGATTAAATACATTTTATATTATAGTGGCCAACTTTAAAAAATAAAAAAAGATCTGATTGTAGAACCTTAATTTGAAGTCAAATTTTATTTGGCATATGTAAGGTCAAGATAAATATGTTCATAGAAAACATAATCTAATTTTTGATTTAGACTGTTAAAAAAAAAACTATACTAACTCAAAATATGGCTGGTTAAAGGTTTTAATTAGTTGTCAATGCAAATACCTTGAAATAAATACAATAAATGTTATTCTTACTTTATATATTTCATTAAGTGTATAATAACAAAGAAGACTTGGTTGTTAGATATACATGTATGGTTGTGCCAAAAATTAGGGCACTGGTACTGGACATTTAGAAGATTATAAGTCCATTTATAGACTTTTAAAAAAGTGTTTGTTTTTTTCTTCATTTATTTTCATTATTTTAATCAATAAAATAAATGTTAACCATTTGTAATCATAATTTGTATTAATTATTCTGCTATTTATGGGTGTCATGATTGCATAATAAATATTTTCTTATTCTGTACATTTTATGATAACCTCAAAATACAGATTGTATGTATCATGTTTATATCTTTTTAAACTGAAGAGATGTATTTTGCTCAAATGTTTGTTGTTGTTCATGCCATGGAAGAATTTTGCCCAAAGCCCTGCTGTTTATAGTATCGATAGATACAGGAGTAAATAGTTTGAACAGGAGAACTACCAAGATCTGTATACTCTCTGATTTTCAAATCAATCGGATGAACTGATTTGGTGTAATGAGCTCTGAAATATCAATTTTTATTAGATTTTGACAATATTTTTTAGAGTCTTAGTTTGGTCTGTAGGCTACTATGGCATCTGACGTTCTTAAAATACAAGCAAGTTTCAAGATTTGGTTTCTAGGAGTGTTGCCGTATAATTATAAATTGCCAATTTTCAACTTAATGTTATAGCTATCAGTATATCCATACATTCAACTCTTGTAAATCCTAAAATGAGACTTTTTCTAAAATGTAACAATATCATTTGTTTTCCATGGCAACCATGGGCAATATTTATTCTTAAGGTCAATATAGCACTATGACAAGAATTATATGATAAAATATACATAAAAAAATAATAAAGAACAATATATGTAAAAGGAACAATGGAAAAGGCTGTCTAAAACAGAATTCAAGAAAATTCAAAAAATCACAAAAATCATGAAATGGGGGGGTAAAAAATGTTTTTTTACAAAAAATCTAAAGGAGTCTACAAATGTTTATTTTTGATATGTTTTGGACAAGGGTCTAATAAACAAATGTTTCTAAACAGATTTCAAATATCAGTCTGTTCATGGGAGATAAATGATATTGAAAATCGATTATTTTCAATTTTTCTTCTGGATGCAAAAATTGGTAATTTGGTTGCCATGGAAACATAATTTGAAGAACTGTTTCCCTCTCCTCATATACTTACATATTAAGAACATGTCTTTAACTTCAACATTATATTGTTATATATTTCAAGATACTTCGAAATTAAGGTGAAAGAGATCAAGAAAATATGCCAAATTTCAGGTTTTTAGGGCGAAATAACTAGGTAATTTATGACAGCACGGTAACCATGGCAACCGAATAGCAAAATAGTAATATTTTTTCATTTTTTTCACTTATTCCCTGAAAGGAAACAATAGAACCCCATGAGATCCAATTTTGCAACTACCAGTGAATCACCCTTTGCATGATTCTTACACGGAATGGTACTTTAAAATTCGAAAAGCTGACCTAACAAACCAATGCTAATATAAAAAGGAGGAACCTTCTAAAATAAACAATTGTCTAGTACAAATAAAATGTATTTTACTGCAGCAGCAGAAGTGTATTTTAACAATGTTGTCTTAATTAAAAGACTAAAACAGAGGTTAAATACGATAGATGTGTAATTATAAATTAAAAATGATCACTCATTAAAGCAATCTCTGACACTGATAGTAAATAGAAAATACACTTTGTTTTAGTATATATATGTATGTACATAGTAAACAGAAAACAAACAATAACGAACTTTGGAAAAAAAAGTGGGAGGGCTAACACAATATTGTCCTGTCAACACGACACTCGCAAGCTTAGACTTTTAATGCCTTTCATGAAATTAGCCAGTCATCAAATATTTTACAAAAATTCATCCTACAACAGTTTACATACTTTCAACCACGCAATAAATGCCCGAGATTTCACGGGTGTGTTCTAGTATATATAATTCTATCGACAATAGCCAAAAACACATGTAATGAAAAATCTAAATAATAGGCTAACCAACAAGTTTACTTCACGACTAAGTAGTAATAATTTTCCTGGTATACTATTCAATTTAAAAGAAATAAATCGTCCCAAAAGACCCATAAATTTGCCTATCGTTATTTCTTATAATTTTATCAGTGATTGCAATGGATCTTTTTTTTTAGAAACAAAGATATTTGAAATTTTTGAACAACCCATGTCCTTTAATAAAATGCCATTTCAAACCTTCTTGTGCAGAGGTTTCGTAAATACTGAACCCTGAGTAAAATTCAAAACAGAAAGGCTTTAATCAAATGGCAAAGTCAAATGATAAAACACATCAAACGAATGGACAACTATCCATAAGTAATATCAACAAACAAACCTACCTGTGCAGAGATGTCGTAAATCATTTTGCCACTCACTCTGTAAGTAATACTTACAAACCTTCCTGTGCAGAGATGTCGTAAATCATTCTATCACTCACTCCTCACGTATTATCATTAAAGCTAACTGTGCAGATATTTCGTAAATCGTTCTGTCACTCACTCCATATGTAATACCAACACATTTACCTGTGCAGAATTGTCGTAAATCATTCTATCGCGTCCATAGTTATATCAAGGAACAAACTTACCTGTGAAGAGATGTCGTAAATCATTCTATCACTCACTCCATATGTTATACAAACAAACCTTCCTGTGCAGATATGTCGTAAACAATTCTGTCATTCACTCCATAGGTAATACAAAAAAAACTACCTGAGCAGAGATGTCGTAAATAATTTTATCACTCACTTTATATGTAATACCAACAAACCTAACTCCCATAGGAAATATCAACAACAACCAACCTGTGCAGATATGTCGTAAATCATTTTATCACTCCCATAGTTAATACCAACAAACCTACCTGTGAAGAGATGTCGTAATTCATTCTATCACTCCCATAGGTAATACCAACAAACCTACCTGTGAAGAGATGTCGTAAATCATTCTATCACTCCCATAGGTAATACCAACAAACAAACCAATCAGTGCTGTCAAACCATATAGTGACATAGTCATTCTTTAAAATTGTTCGCTTATGAACAGCGTCTACGTATGCAACCTAGACATCTAATTCAAAACTGTAGTGATGTACATTTATATGAAATGATGATGCCGGTTTGTCGGAAATACACTACCACAAACACCATATGAATCATAAGTTTAACGAACTTGTTAAAAACAAAATCAGGATACAAGTTTCCTTGTCGGAATTTCATGACCGTGTAGTGTGACGATATTTCAAACATTGTTTGTTTACCCCCCAAAAATAATCAATGATTTATTTAAAAATATAGTTTTGTGTTCATATGCAACTTTACTATATCAGATTGAAGAGTATTCAATTTGACATTAAAGTAAATAGTACAATATCTACTTGCCACAATCATTACGTAGATTACTAAAGTTGAATAGCGTTTGAAATATGTTTTCATATCTAAGTTCCGTTTGAAATGAAAATTAAACAGCAATACTACTACAAAATATTACTTATTAAATAAGAATCTAATTATTTTGTTCATAAAGTATGCTTGTGCAGTTTATAACATTCATATAAGTATTCAGTTCTAATTCCAACCTTTTAGCACTCACGGTTTCGTACATCATTTCACTTTCTTTGATTGATTTTCTTATGAAAATATGCTTGTTTTCGTTCGTCACAAAATCATAGCACGATAAGCCCGGTTGCATACGTGAATAGTTGGGTGGGGGATATTTGCTAGAAATTTGACAGTTGTAGTAAGTTAAACCTACTTTTCATTGCAGTAAAATTGAAAGGTGAAAATTTGATTAGTTAACTTCCAGTGATGGTTGTATGTAATGAAATGTTATCTGATTTTTTTTTTATAGTACTGGACAGGATAAATTTTACTTATGCCAAATATTTCTTAAGTTGAAGGATGATAAATTCTGCCACAAAAGTGCAACAAGGGTTAGTAGTGGACTTCAATGGCGGTATTACTAAAAACTCATTGCCATCTTTATTATCTGTATTAGTAGTTATCAATTTTTTCCTAAGGATATATAACTGTTTATGTTAACTGTGTGTATGCATTTTAAAAATGCATGAAAAAATATCATTCTAAATAAGTAATTTGAAAGAAGCACAAATAAAGGCAACAGTAGTACACCGCTGTTCAAAACTCGTAATTCGATAGAAAAAAACGAATCCGGTGTAACACACACAGAAACGATCTAAGCATTTGACAAAATCCGATGAGAATAACAAATATAAAATCAAAACTAAATACATGAACTCGGGAAACAAGTACCGTGATACGTCTTATAATAATGTGAATTCACACTTAAATATAAGAGGAAACAAACGACACAAAAGAAACACAACGTTAAAATGTGACACACACAGAAACGAACAATAATATAGCGATGGCCATATTCCTGGCATGGAACAGGACATGTTTAAAAGAAAAAGGGTGGTTTGAACCTGGTTTTGTGAAGTTCTAAACCTCCCGCCTTAATGGCAATGTTAAACATAACAATAAAATAACAATACAACATTCCATGACTACAATACATATAAATAGGAGAACCTGTTGGACAAGGAAACACACGAATAATAGCTATCAAAAGGCACCAGGTTTAAAATTTAATACGCCAGAAGTGCGTTTTGTCCATACAAGATTTACAATACACTACTATTCCCCATGCTCAGTTGAAAGATCTACTTCAACATCTCATAAAACAGAGCTTTTTCTATAAAAAGAGACAAATTAAATTTCTTGTTTTGAGTTACAATAATGCATGTTTTGTGACGAATAACACTGAATCTTCCAAAAAATACTGTACTGAAGTACTGAAAATGATACCATCAACATGCTGGACTTTTTGATCGACAATCTATTTGTTGAGTTTGAAGGATTTGATTTTCAACAGACATTCGGTATTCCAATGGGTACTAATTGTGCACCGCTACTGACTGATTTGTTGTTGTACTCGTATGAAGCAGAATTCATTCAGAACCTTCTAAGTGACAAAAAGAAAAAGCACCTTGCGAAATTCTCTAATTTTACTTTCCGATATATTGAAGATGATCTATCATTGAATAACCCATATTTCAGCCAATACTTACATCTCATATATCCTAGTGAACTTGAAATTAAGAATATTACTGATACTAGAAAGGATGCTTCGTACTTTGATCTTGTCCTCAATACTAACGCAGATTGACGATTTGACACGAAAATCTATGATAAACGGGACGATTTCAACTTCCCAATTATCAATTTCCCATTTCTCAGCAGTAACATACCACCTGCTCTTCGTATGGTGTTTACATATCTCAGATGATACGTTATTCTCGTCCTTCTTCAAATACTTCATACAGAGGAGTGTGCTCCTTACGCAGAAACTGCTCCGACAATGTTGTGAGCAGGACAGATTAAAATTGACACTACGTAAGATTTATGGACACCATCACGAATTGGTTGATCCATACGATGTGTCTTTGTCCAAACTAGCTAAGGACGTTTTTACCACATGGTATATTGTGATTTGTCATTACGTGTCTAATATTTTTATTACCGAATGTAACTTTTCCCCGATTGTGACTGTTTTGCTGAGTGTGAATTCGCATTACTACAAGACATGTTACGGTACTTGTCTTTCCCTTATTCATGTATTTAGTTTGATGATAAATTTATAATTCTCATCGGATTTTTTCAAATGTATTGACGTCTTTTTTATAATATTCATGTGTTATAGTAAAGAAAATTAATCAGCGCTTTAATTTACTAGATTTGATTTGGTTCAACGTAATTTTTAAGATGTTTAACGATTGCAGTTAGATTCAAAACAAATCGGACATCGCTTTATAATATAGTTACTTGCTACCTCAGTTTGCTATTAATTGGTATTCAAATATGACGCCAGTAATTTTTTTTGTGTGCTATTTTAGAATTTCATATGTGACGTCTTTTTGAGTGCATTTTCTCCACTTCGTATGTAACGTCGCTTTTTTTCACTTTTTGCGTTGAGGACTTGACTTAGTCGGGTGTGTCAATTTTTTGCGTTGGTTTATGTAATGTATCTGGTTTTTGTTTTCTGTAATTAGTTAATACTTCAGTTTTATCATGTATATCTTTTTTTGCAATGGCATTTATTGTTCTAAAAATAAGGATGTTCCGATCCCAAGCAGAAAACCCTAGCCGTATTTGGCACAACTCTTTTGAACTTATGATCCTCAGTGCTGTACAACTTTGTACTTTCGAACTTTTATATTTTAAGTTGTGCTAAGTACGGTTAAGATTTGCTGCTTGGGACTAGAACATCCTCATCATTTAGAATAATATATTATACTTTTGCAAAAAGAGAATTTTATAAAAAGACTATGTAAAAGATATTCATGATAAAACTGAAGTACTAACTAATTATAGAAAAAAAAACCGGATACATTTGATAAATGAACTTAATCGAACACAAGAAATAGACACACCCAGGTTAGTGTATTAATCTACAAAATGAAAACAAACATTATGTAAAAAAAATGAGGATGTAGTGTCATGTTTTATCTGTTTATCTTAATTTCCTGCTTCGGATGCTGCCCTAGACTTGACCTTTTCGTGTACTTTTATAACAACATTGATTTAGCCAAGATATCAACCTCCGCATCATATAGTGTCTTTATCAAAATAAATCGCCAACAATGAGTGTTTTAAAAATAACTTGTAATGCTGTATTAAAAAATATTATTATTAGGTAGCCATGCTAACAATACAAAATGTTGGGATATTGTCTGATACAGTTTATTTATTTAATTGACAAACCAGTTCTGGAAATAAATAGATGATTGTAAACTATATTCTGTAAATACATGGTCACCTTCTTTGTATAAAATGCCTGATATCTTCTAAAAACAGTTTCAAACGTTTCAATTTATATATGAACTGTTAAAGGAAACATCGAATAACATTAAACAGAACAAAAATAAAAAAACACAATTGATTTGGTGTTTTACAAAGATAACAATTCATTTCATCCAAAAAAATACAATTAACTGTACCGGACCCGAACCCTTAATGCGCATTGCTATATCGGTGACTTTTGAAATTAGAAGTACACACACATCTTAAGCTTATTAAGACAGTAAATTTAAATAAACCATCATCTTTTTTAAAAATCTATTTGCAATAAAAAAGAAATGCGCAAAATGTCATATTCGAAGTAAAATAAAGAAAAAACAAGCGTGCCCACTAATCTCTTCATAACCTATATAAAAATCAATGGTATATTCATGATCGAAATTCAACATCATAAAAATAGTAATTGTTTCAATAAGTAAATGTAGAGGATTAGACAGAGAAAATCGCATTAGAAAAATAAATTTAAAAAAAGTTATGGTGGGGTTCTCAGTCTATTGAATTAAGGCTTTTTCTAGAGATCGATAAACCGTATAGTATAGGGAATCATTTCACATTCGAACGTAGCTAGGTAGCTATGGAACGAAATTAAACGCTGTCACTTTTGTAGTTTGTTAACAAGGACTTAATGAAGGTGGAAACTAACACTATACGGAGACACTTTAAAAATCATCTAAACGTTTAAATCAAGTTGTGTTGTTAAGGAAACATAAACCTTCTCAGTGATCTGAATTAGTGTTTGACTAGCTGCTGTGTGTTCAATGAAATTGATCCGAAAAAGTGTACTATTCAAGTTGTTTTTTTAAATTTTCATATTTTTGTCAAAGGCTCATAGAAAATATTTTGTAAAAAAATTATGAAAATTAAGGAGGTAAACCTAGGTTTGTGTTAATCATTTTCATAAATATATTATAAGCATCTAGGTTACATAGATTATTTCCAATCAGGTAAATGCTTAAAATACATTGATGATACTTGACTTTTAAAAACGCATAACTGATTTAAGGAGTTATTTCCCGGAACCAAGGTCTACCCCCTTAAACGAGTCAAATTTATTTAAGTCGATGTGTTTGAACTTTTATTGTATACGTTTAACTTTTGTTTGCTCATTGTTCTTTTTTTCAATTGTCTTACACTTGGAAGGTCTATTTAACTCTTAAATAAAGTTTAATCAACCTTTTGCCTCGAGTTTGAATATGGCCACTGTTTTTTGCAATATTTTTGTTTTTGCTTTTAAAAAAGTTGCTCTACTCTTTTTTCTAAAACTAAATATTATTAAACACTTAATACAAGTTACCCATCTATGGTCTTGTATATAAGGCTCTATTTCCTTTTTTTACGTATTACAAGAAAGAAATATTATTTTATTTTCTGTGTTTATAACTTTTAAATGAAACAACTATTTTGTAAAAAGAAAGAGGATGTTGTGTTATGTAAAATTTAGTCATTTGATTTCCTGATTCGGAAACTGCCCTAGACTTGACCTACTTGTACTTTTCGTGAACTATTATAAAAACATTGATTAGGTCTAGATATCGACCTCCGCTTCGTATACTAGTAATATCTTGCTCTTATAAAATCACCAACAATGAGTGTTTAAAAAATAAATTGTAATGCAGCATTTAACAATATTATTATAGTTTAGGTAGCCATGCTAACAGTACAAAGTGTTGGGTTTCTATTTTGGATACTTTTTATCTATTAAACGGACTAATCAGTTTTTGAAATAAGTAGATGACTGCAAACCACACGTTTAATCGCTGGAAATACATGATCACATTTTTGTAATTACCTGATATCTTCTAAAAACATTTTCTAACGAGTGAACAATCTTTGTGTATTCTGTTTAACGAAATACTAAAAAACATTAAACAAGAAAAAATAATTGAAATAAATAACTGTTTTGGAGTAGTATAAAGATAACAATTAATTTTTACCCAAAGAAATAAGTCACTAATCGGGCCACAAATCCCTCATGCACAGTGCAATATCTGACTTTTGAAATTAGAAATACACACACATCTTTAGACAGTAAATGTAAATAAACCACCAGTACGATAAAATAATCGGAACTGTTCATGTATCTTAATAAAAGGTATAAACGTAAAACATACAACCTTGTATCACAATGTATCATGAAATTAATATTTTGTCATTTAAGCTTACTTAAAAACGATTCAAAACGTTAGTTTCATCTATGTTTTATTCGAGAGCCAATCCTTTCTTAACATGCATGCATCAAATACTTTTTCATTTGAAACATAAATATGTTAATGAAATAAAACGACGACCATTGAATTACAGGCTCCTGACTTGGGAAAGGCACAGACATTCAGACTGTGGCGGGGATAAACATATCAGCGGGATCCTCCCAACCCCCTTACCTTGAGGAGTGGTGTAACTTAATAATATATAAACGAACGACCTATAGAAATTTGTTAAAAATAGCGTAACTTGTATATATTAATAATTAAAACCTTAAAGGCATATCTTTTGAGGTCATATTTGTTTGTACCTGAAATTTGCATATAACATTTACATCTCTCAACAATAAGTGTTACAGAGAATTCCTTATAATATTACAAATGTATAAAACATAGTTTTTGATCATTGTGTTTATAATATCGATATCAATATATCTCAATGAGTTATAACTGTGTATGCGTGCATTACAAATTAGCGTAATTCTCTATTTATTAGATCAGTTTCTTGAGAAATTAATGTTAACTATCAGAATAATGAGTAATTTTATTAGTTCCAATGAGCATATATTTGATAGAGTTCATATAAAGTAGATATAAGGAAGTATAGGTCACCATAATCATGTAATAGTAACCAATATTCAAAACATGAAACAATCAAAACTAGGAATGACCTGATGGAAACAATACAAATTATAAAAATGAAATAAGTATGATATGCAACAACTAACAATCAACCAATGAGTTACAAGTTCCTGATGAAAGGGGACATATACAATATGGAGAGAATAAATATGTTTATGTTGCGCGGTAAAAGTTGTCCCTCCTTAACCAGAACGTCACTACAAGATGAGAACGAATTGTGACTATCGATTTTGAATAGTTTAACTCATCCGATAGGTAATAAGCACAAACACTTCTAACAACTTACATAACGTCTTAATGCAATATGTACCGAACAACAATGAATTGCAGTAACTGAAAGACAGTTAAGGACCAATTGCAAATACTTAAAAGTAATGTTTACCAAGATTAAATCAAAACACATTCAAATATTTTAGTACAGACGTCATAAAAACTCCGCTTTATTTTATGCGAAACATAAGTGCTAATATTGAAAGAATATAGGATCGTACGTTTTCATAACTTGATAGCAATACATAATATAATACGCTTTCATTATTAAAAAAATACGAATGTTGGTAGCGACAAAACAGTAATTTAGCTTTATAAATATTTTGATATGAGCGTCACTGATGAGTCTTGTGTTGACGAAACGCGCGTCTGGCGTTATAAATTATAATCCTGATACCTTTGATACCTATTCAAACCTCAAAACATCACAATGATACGGGTATCATCATCATTTTCTTTATTTAAATATTCCTTATAGAATATCGATGATCATCCCAACGAGATTGATTTTTTCCCTTGAGTCCTTTTGACGAATGTGAGAAAAGAAATCGAGTCCAGATGACCAACAATAATCTATTTATCGCTCTTTTACCTATAACGACGTTGTTAATCTATTGAAAACGGGCACTTGCGCCCTTAGTTTCTAGAAATAATTTTTCATATCACTCTCCAATTCTGAGAAAAGAAATAGAGATCAGTAAGATCAAGGATTTCTTTTCAAATTACGGTGATATTTTTCTATCGATGTTTTATTTTCCTTTTCACGGGAACAATCATTACTTGTAATTCCTATGCCAGTTATTGAATATTTTTGAGACAAATTACACAATTAATTTTAGAGTATCACAAAAACCAAAAAGGAAAACTCAAAATAACCTTCTGATCTCATTTTTGACAGTGGGGGTACGACCTGAGTTTTGATAATTAAACATACATGTGTAAAATAATATAAACACAATGCACATGCCAAATCATTTCAAACATAACGAAGAAAAAATAAGCACAAACGTACTATATCTTCGAGAAATTCAATCGTAAAGTACTTAATCAAATTGCAAAATCAAATGACAAGAAACGTAATTAAAACGAATAGTCAACAACTGTAAACTCCTGACTTGGTACAGGCATTCAAATGTAAAAATGGTGGATTGAACCTGGTTTTATAACGCTATACCTCTCACTTATATGACAGTTACATCATTTACATCATGTGTTTATTTCAACTCTAATCGACATATTTACTGACATCACATGTACAATAGTATCTTCATATCTAGTTCATTTTAACAAGAAACGGGCCACTGCTCAATTTCGTTCCCTAAATAGCTACGATCATCCGTATACGGATTTCCTATACTTAACAGTTGATCGTTCCCTAGACAAAGCTAAGAATTAATGAAATGACTCCCAACATAATATTATTTTGTTCTCATTTTTCTAGTGCGAATTACTTCGTCGGATTCCCGATAAAAGTAAATCCTCTACATTTCTTTATTAAACAATTGCTATTTCAATGATGTTGAATTTCATTCATGGATAAACAATTAGCGTTTATATAGGTTATGAAAGCATTAGTGATTTTTTTACCGAGTAAAACACAACGCGTATTACTTTTTATTGCAAACAAATTTAAAAAAATAGGTTAAAGATTTTAAGTAAAACGATATGCATGTAGTCTAGTATGGCGTTCTTTATCACTGAACTTGTATATATATATATGTATTTCGGGACCAGATGAAGGACGCCTTCCGGTGCGGGAATTTCTCGCTGCATTGCAGACCTATTGGTGACTTTCTGTTGTTGTCTGTTCTATGGTCGGGTTGTTGTCTCTTTGACACATTACCCATTTCCATTCTAACTTTTATACATTGACATGTTTGTAGAGAATGTTACATTAAATGACATGAAAAACAATAGCCAAAAGTCAAGGTGGGTGTATTGTGTCTCTTAGAATGAATTACTATTATTACTCTATACCTGTAGTATATTAAAGTCAATCCACCATTTTATACATTTGAAAATGTCTGTACCATGTCATGAATATGACAATTGTTGTCCTTCCGTTTGATGTGTGTTGTCATTTGATTTATTTGATTAGGGACTTTCTGATTGAAAATTGCTCGGAGTTTAGCATTTTTGTGATTTTACTTTATACTCACAATTTGAACAAAAATAACACTTTTTTCTATACTGCAATGGCACTCTATAGGAAGTGAGTGTGAACTTTTTTTTTTTTTTAGTAAAAATCATTTTTATTATCAAAATCTTCATAAATGTACCGGAATTGAACTATTTCCTTCACCAATTAACAGATACGGTCCAGTATACAGACACAAAGAAGTTCAACTAAACAAGAAACATGGACTTATGATTTGCCTATTTAAGCCACTGTTGGTCGGCATTTCGTTCCTTTGACAAATATTTCGACCTTTGTTATAAATAATTTTCCCATGCTATTCAACAATTTTATTGGATTTGCATTGTTGCACTTTTGATTCAAGAATATAACGATATTTAAGTATTAAATGGGTAGTTAAGGTATGATAATCTGATTATATTGGTTTATCCCCGACAATGCTATGCATTATTCATAAAATGGCAATGAAACGAGTATAATAATGCTCTTATAGCTTTACAAGTTTACAGGTTGATTCATTTTATTATTTTCAAATTATTAGAAAAAGTATATAATGTCAATAGAACAAAAGCCGCCTACATACATAATGTGATCACCCACAATTATATTACTTTTACTCAACGCTTAAATTTAGAAAAATGTATGCATGTTACGGGAAAATTAGTTATGTTATATGCAACATCTTGTTGTTTCTAATCTGTATATAAAAGAAGCTGAAACGTAATTATGTGCAAACTTAATGTGTTTTTACAAGATAACCCATTTTAGAATGATGGATACACTACTTTGACCATCAAAGCAATGCATTACATTGTAATATTTTTGTGTTTTCCTTATTTCATAGTTCATGTAAGTAGCATACTAAAATTATTGTTGTAATGTTCATATAATTACAACTTTACGACTACACATACCTATATAGATTGATAAATGAATAAGGTGAAGGATTTCATGAAAAAAGTTGATTGTTCCTTCCAGCTGAAAGAAATTGCATGCATTTAAATTCGACTGTTATTGCAGATAACTTCCAAAGATTTGAACAGGAGCTGTCCTCCGCTAGTACAAAACGAAAGATGTGAATTTGAACAAAAGTTTGATACTTGTCAAACAAATACTGACTGTAAATATGGTAATTATTATTTTATATAATATTATTTCTGTTTATACTTGACACTTTCTAATTTCTATATTTTCCAACAAATGCACCGGTCAATTTAATTTCACATAATGCTGAACATAAAGAACATACATGTAGATATTGCATATTAACGTACTAACGCGTTTTTATCCAGAACAAAATGAAAAATAATACTTGCTCAGTGGTTGCTGTTTATGTGTTGATCACTTTCTGTTTGTTGTATTAATATGCATTTACTTGGGGTTTTCTTTGTTGCAGGAAAAATATGTTGTCCTCGCAAATGTGGATTAAGATGCATAAAAAAAGACGTAAGAAATGATTTTTTATTTGTAATTCTTTTGAATGAAAAATTAAAAAAGACACGCACTTACAAAATAAAACCGACAAAATGAATTATCTCTTTCCATTGCAGTTGTAGGTTCGTTGATTTGTCCGTACGCATGTCTTTGGTTTTGTAATCATATTGAGCTAATCTATAATCTTATTGAGTACTTTAAATGACTCAGAACTAAACATAATCCGGGTGTTTCCTGGAACCACACTTTCGCTTTCTGTATATCTCTTTGATGTATAAACGCCACATGCATGCCTTACACCTTCTGTTTTGATTTTTATACAGGAGAAAGATTTCTGTCAAAGTTTTTTTTTCTATTTCAGCAAAAACAATACAATCCCTCATGTCCTCCGTACAGAACAGATGTGATCTGCAAACGTTTTGACAGACAATGTTCTACCGATAAAAACTGCAAAGGTGGTAAGAATAAACGCTGGACTATACATATTCAGTCACATATTCAAGGCATCTTATTACATTCCACAGGAATTAAGAAGTCATACTTGTTTATTTTGAATCACATGGTTTGTAAATATTGATAGATTAATGAATATATGAACGATTTATACTATACAACATCATCTTGAAACAGACATATGATATGCCTTCCGGGAACATAGCGTCCATCTCGAACGACAAGATATACGGTTGTTATAAGGTTTTCAACGCCATTGACATTTCGAAAATCATTGCCTTAATCATGTTTTCAAAATCCCTAACTCGGAAGATGTAGTGTAATTTCAATGAGCAAAATTTCATCTAGTAATCAAAGGACCTGGATGTAAACCTATATATGCAGCCGTAAGAATTAAACAAAACACATTTCCATAGATACTGTATAATATGCTAAAAAAAAGCTACGTATAACGAAGAAACAAATAAAAACAGCACCCCAACAGCATGGTGTATACCCCTCTAGAATGTGTGACCTTGGGTAATTTAGACGTATGACCAAAACAGGTTGAAAATGTATTCAATCTGGTACAAAAAAAAAGATATTTGATTTTAAATAAAAGTAATGAAATAAAAAGTAAAATCACATAAATACTGAACTTAGCGGAAAATCAAATAACAAAATACATCAAAAACGAATGGACAAGAACTGTCATATTCCTGACTTGGTACAGGCATTTTCAAATGTAGAAAATGGTGGATAAAACCTGGTTTTATAGCGCTAATCCTCTTACTTTGATGACAGTCTCATCAAATTCCGTTATATTTACAAGGATGCGTTAACTAAACAGACACACTAAATAAAATAGTCAAAATATGGGTACAGCAGTCATCATCCTGTGACAATTTTAAAAGGAACAATTTAACAGAACACAAAAACATCTATCTACAAACACATTCATTGATTGATTTGCGTGTCTGACGTCAGAAGGTTTTATACGTCACATATATTTGTCGTTCAATGTACAGACAAACAATTTAAAAATTTCACATAGGCAATGTAAGCATACAGGGTAAAAAAATCAAAAGTATGTAATACTAAATTTCAAAAATAGACCAAGATTTAAAATAGTCGAAAAGTTATATAGAATTTATAAGAATCCACAAATAATTAATTCCACTGCGCAATTGATTGATTTTAACGTTTGTGGTTCAACGTATTTTGTTATTTATATTAGAAATGTATCATAATGACATAAGATAGAACAATATCATACTGACGGGATCTTTTAAAATACAGAGTCATGTTATAACAAGCAAAGAAATACAAAATATCGCATATACAAAGCACACCACCAAAAATGAAAACAATACAAACACATTGACGGGATGTATGAGTACCGAGCCACATTAAACGAATATTACATAAAACAATCCAACAGTAAAAGTAATATTATTAATAGAAAAAAGACAAATGAAAGAACAATAAAACACGTTGTTAAGATGATAACCAACATCAGTACACGCAGAATCTATACATCAAGACCATCATGTATTATTTGTGAAGTTCATACGAAATATTTATCAAGAGGGTCTTGGTACCTTCCAATGAACTTTTAGAAAAAGGACGAGACGTTCTTTGACATACCAATGGTTCATCAACTTTCTACTCAGACACTGATAAAGTTTTACAAAGTCTTGAGTGGGAGCTGCAAGCGCTTGAATATCGAAAATGTTGGGAAATATATCGCATATGCAGGTGAATTTGGTATATTGCTAATAAGGTGGGGAAAATATATAATTTCAAAATTAATATCGTCTCGTTTGTCATATATTCTGGTACTGAGATGACTGTGTAAGTCAAATTCGAGATATAAGTCTAAAAAACCTTAGCTTCCTTCTTCAAGGAGATTTGCAATTTTACTTACCCTGAGCCAAACAAATCATATTTCCATTGGGCGGTTTAAATATATAATCCTATCAACACTTATCTATGTTACTCATTCAAAAGGGTGTTCTTGATCGCTTCCATTAGGAATGTTCAACCCCAAAATTGTAAACGTTTCTTATATAGAAATAATTAAAAAAAATAAGCGAGCTTCATGTATATGACCAATAGGGACTTCAAAGAATGCCTCAATTATGAGCCTCATATTTTTTATGTGTGTCGTTACAATTTGAGTTCCAACGCCCTATGTCTGTTTCAATGAAATAAAACTCAGCATAGATTCCAGGGGGGAAATTGTGTACGACAGATCTAGATGCACTTTATTTCTAAAAAGCTATATAGATAATTTGAATGCATAGTTTGTTAACTTTAATCAGTCATATCATTTTCAAATTTCTAAATCTCATATCCTAGTTTTATTTCATATTTTGTGTAACATTCAGTGCATAGAAAAATGCAAAAGACAGGACTGTTTTATAGCTTTTATGTGTAGTTCTACATCGAATGTCATCATCTATTTGCAGGACAAATATGCTGCCGTGTTGAATGTGGAACAGTCTGCAAACCAGGGGAAAATATATATTTACCTACAGATAGTAATGCACTGATAAATTAAATCAATCATTCTTAACATTAACCCTATTGAATATTATACTAAATCAATTATTCTAAACAATAATTTATTTGATATCCGTTTCGGAAAATGATTTATTTTTAATACCGGTATTTATTTTAAAATGTATACCAACAAAGTAGTCATTGGTTATGATATTATTCAGTAAAAGAAATTCCATAAATGAAATTGCGATAGTTTCAATTTATACAAATTTTGAAACTATTTTATTCATTTCAATTCTGAATCGTCAAATTACTGATTAAAAATTATCTACTACTATTTGCAATTTACACTCAAACTTATTTGATCGAACTGTGAATCTGACCTTTCGATGTTTTATTTATACCCAACTGTGTTGCTCCTAAATTAATGTCTCATCGAAATTTGAATATATCAACAGGTTAGTATAGCCCCTAAATCTGATTAGGTATAAGTCAATCTTATTACTTCAACGTGAAAATAACTGAAATCGAATAATTGGATCCAATTTTTTTCGGACAACTTTCTATACAAGAGTCATGCAAGAATTTCTACTCATCATAACAGAAAAAGAGCTATACAATACAAAATCGGATGTAAATAATTGATATAAATGTTTGTATTACTCATTGTGTAAACTTCATTTTTTTTCTGAAGCCAATATAGTTTGTGTTGAATCAATTATCAGATAAATAGATTGCATTTACTTAAATATATGCATGGCTTGAGCTATAAGTGTTTCATATAGATGTTTCATTATCTTATCGTGTACTCTGATAAAATTCCTTCAGTCTGTTATATTTTATTCTCCGTACAATTCTAAACAATTCACTTTCAGTTTGTTCCTTACCAAAAGTTACTGGACCTTGTAAAGCGTATATGCCACGATATTATTACAGTAAGAAAGTAAAGAAATGTCTGAGGTTTATATATGGTGGATGCGAAGGCAATAAGAACAATTTTGAGACGCTGGAACAATGTAAACAGAGATGTGAACCTGAAGGTAGGGATCTAGCTTATATATCAAACGTCACATTGTACTGTGTGAGTTGATTGGTTAATGGGGGGGGGGGGGGGGGGGGGGGGTTGGCGTTGGAACAATGTAAACAGAGATGTCAACTTGAAGGTAGGGGAATACCTTATATATCAAACGTTACATTGAAATTCTGATTTGATTGGTCAATCGGAGGCACGCTGCAAAAATGTAAACGGTGAGGTCAATGTGATCTAGGTCAATATCTTACATATCAAACTTTGAATTGAACTGTCAGATTTGATTGGTCAATAAGGGGAACAATAAGAATGGAAATGTCAACCTGGATGTAGGCAAATATCTGATGGATCAAACTTCACACTGCGTGATATTATTGGTGAATGTGATATGTTACTGACTTATTTCACTTTTTATGTAGATGCTTGATAATGTGTGGTTATTGTATACACGACGTTATACCTAAAATTAAAATGTCCTGAACTGATGTGAATGTTCCACGGTACTTTAATCACCATCATCATCATTTTTCATGTGTATGCGCAGTGAAATTTGTAAGGCTGTGTTTATAAAAATCATTTTGTTTTGGTAGGGTTTAAAAGGCATGAAGTAATAGTAAAATACTTATTACTTAAAATCATCGACCAATACATGTAGGCAGCGATTTCTTTTAGATTGGAGATATGCATAGTGTCTGATTTCTTAATCGTTCTTTTTGTGTCCGGGAAATCAAAACACTATTTCGACATTAGACCTTTAGAAAAATCAAAAGTTGTTTTTAACGATAAACACAATGAAATTTATACAATTGTTTGCTTTTTACTGGTTGAATTCAGATATGCCAATCAATACAGAGAAAATAAGAAGTTATGGACTTTAAACATTGAATGCAAACGGTAAACTGCCTCAACTTTGAAAAAACAAAATGTTAGACAAACAAATCATTTACTAGAAAAGGTTTATAATTGGTACAATTAACATACACGTACATATATCACAGAAAATGCAGTAACGGATACTATAAGAGTGGTGTTGTTAATGAGATTCCTGTAATTATAGGTCCAGATTGTTACCCCCTCACCTGTACATTGGCATGTGAATTCGGATTCGAAGAAGATGAAAATGGCTGTCGTGTGTGCAAATGCAAACAAAGAAATCATGATTAATTCTATTGATCTTCCTTTCTATTTGTTTGTTATATGTAATTAGAAAACAAAAAAACAGACGCAGATTTACGAAATTTTGGAATCAATCGAATGAGTTTGCTTTTCTTTCTTTGCCTGAACGGTTTGGGCTGTTAATTCTAGCTTTTTAGATTTTTTATAATTTGGATAAATGTTTTATATTGTTATAAATCACATATGAAAAGTTAAGTCACATTGCTGAACACGAATTAGACAGCTAGTGCCCATTAATTAATAAAATTAATTGTGGAACTTGTCATTAATTATAGGGTATCATACTTGATTAATCCCCTCGCAAATGTGTCCAATCGTGGTTAACGCAAATTACATCGTACGGAAATGTATTTGGAACTATTTTTCTTATTTCCATATATAAAGCGTGTTTTATTTGTGACATACTTAGATTGATAAAAATAATTTTGATTCAGAAAAAAATACTGCTTTACCGTATTAGCCAAGACACTAAGTTTCATCATGGAAATACAATGCTTAACGTTCGTTTGAACCTTTCGTCAAAATGTAAGAGAGCACGGTTTAGTTGATGACCAACTCTCATTGCAATGCTGAAAATGACAAGATTAGAAAAAATGAAGAAATTATATCAAGTCTAAAGTTTATAATTTCAGATCCCTGCCCACTACCTAAATGTCCACTTGTACAAGTGCCAATTGGTGTTTGCTCTCGGGAGACCTTTTTCGATTTTGACGGGGTTAAATGCAAAGGCTGTCCAGAGATTTTACCATGTAATAAAGGTAAACCATGTCCATAAAAATAAAAATTACAAGTTAAGAATCTGAAGCATTCAAATCAACATGTTCATCTTTGTTTACAATGTTGTCAACTGTAAACATAACATGAAAACTAAAAACTAAAAAGTTCTGAGTATTTCTATATGGGCGTTTTTCAATAAAAACGTAACTTTCACACCTAAAACAAATGGAAATTCACTTGTCTAAAATTTAATTTCAAAAGTTATTTTGAATACCTCTATTATAGACCTGTTTGTAAACAAAAAGTGCAATCTTAAATAATCTTTAAAATGATATTATTTTCATAATTTGTGTACTGTATCGTAGGGGACTTTTGTCCCCTACGAAACTTCTTCTAAACAAACATATTGTTTGCAATTTTAAATGTTTCCTATAGACATTCCAGTTTGTTTACTTTAAAAATCTCATTGTTTTCTGAATTAGAAAACCATTTTATCGATAAAGATTAGACAGTACAACTCATGTTACGTAGTGGACATTTAAATGCGTTTCGTAGTGGACAAAACCGTTTCGTAGTGGACAAAACCGTTTCGTAGTGGACAAAAAGTTTCGTAGTTGACATCAACCCTATTATATGTTAATAAAAACATAATAAAAATTACATGAAACTAACCCTCGTTATTTGTTTTGCACGAATATAATTGAAAAAAGATTAACAAAAGACTGCATGGTAGTGGTAGTGTCTACTACGAAACGTTTTTCTCCCATACTTGTTTCGTAGGGACGTATTCGCATGGTTTTTTTTTCCACAATCCCTATATTGCAATAAGTTTCAGACTGATTGTATTCATCAAAGCATTTATTAAGCTGTACACTGATATTTTTTTCTTAAAACCAGATACTGAAGGAGATTTGATCCGTTTCGTAGTGGATATTAAAAAAAAATACGGAATCACTCTGGTCCATTTGATGTGCTCAATTTTTCTGACCCACAATTTAATTGCTGTTATAAAAGCATCACTTCTTTTGTAAGACCCTTATGTTTATATTTCTTGCAAACAAAAATTACACTGATTTTATAAAACTGTTTATTGGCAAATTTTAATGACTTCGTTTCGTAGTGAAAATTTGTGAGGGACATACCTTCTGAAATTAAAAATCCTATATTGAAAGCTGTTTATTAAAATAGGTTGGCTCTAAACATACTTTTGAATTATTAAGGAACTTATGTAAAGTAAAAATAACATTTATTTCGTCATTTTCTTTACGATATTTTAGAGTAAGAATGTTGATCAGGTGGTCTAGGGACATGCCATTTTTGGTTGTTTTGGACCATTCAGGAGTCAATATACTATCAACCCCTCTAAAAATAAACTGTTTCTTTGCTTAAAAATGTTAAATCTAATTCAATGTACTGACTGCATATGTTTTTTTTACAAAGATTAAAGTGGCTGGGACAAGAAAATTCGTTTTTATTGAAAAACGCCCATATGAATATACAATAAAATTAACGAAAAATATAAAGATTAGAAGAAAATGAATTATCGTAAGCAAAACTATATTTCATAACCTTCAATTAGTCAGCAATTTTTAAAACAAGATACATGTAGGTATGCAAACAAAAACATTGTGTAGCAATGTGTTAATCTTTAAAATTGATTTTTGTTTTCAAAATTCAGAATATATCTATAAATATCAAATACTTTTCTGTTTCTTTAAATAAATATCAGTATACATATACTAGTAATACTAATTTGTTTATGGCCAATAACAATTTTTCAGTAATACATAAATTTCTCTCGTTAAAATCAAAAACAACATTGTTACATCCACGAGCGAATCGTACAAGTTGAGATATATAAACACCGTAAGATGGTGACAAGGGAACGTCACCATCTAAAAGTGGATAATTGACGATAAGAAATGAAAGTTCATCTCTTTTATCATAAATTCTAGTATTAAGCCTTCCGTTAATATATAGATGTCATGATCGAGGAAAGGGCAGTGGTCATTGTTAGTATTAGCTTTATTTAAAGTAAGTTCAACAGGACAAATTTCTTTAGTATACATACTGAAGTCATCATTATTGAGAGCCAAAATATCATCCAAATATCTAAAAGTACTATTACATGTGTGTATCAGATATTGTTTCAACTGATTTTTGTCATCAATTGTAACTCATAACAATACAAAAATAGGTCCGCAATAAGTGGTGCACATATGTCTATATTAAATGGAAAACACATTACCAACTTTTTGCCAAATAAAAAAGGAGAAGAATAAATATTAAAATTCCAACAGAAATGTTATCATATGTATGTATTGCAGAATGTCTCCTTCCTAAGGACATTGGTCCATGTGACGCTGATATCAAAAGACACTATTACGACGCTGAGACCAAATCTTGTAAGGAATTCAGATATGGTGGTTGCGAAGGCAACAAAAATAATTTCATAACATTGGAAGCGTGTAAAAGTTCATGTAGAACAGGTAATTTAAACAATTATAGAAAATTGTAAAACTAAGTAAAGGTATTGTAGCAGCAAATTAAAGCTATTATTATTTTATTTTTATTTTTTTTTATTTTTTTTTTTTTTGGGGGGGGGGGGGGTATTCATAACACTGCATAGATTTATTGTACTTGCAAAATTAGTTCTTAAGCCCCAGTCCCACGACCACGACCGCTCTACGGTCACCGCGCTTATTCTGCTACCTCTCTTTCTACGCTTATCAAGATCTTTCTAAACTCATCACGTTTTCGCTACGTCCATACCACGAGTTATCGGATTGCAACACGGTCTTAACACGTCTATACTGCGATTATAGTACGTTCTTATCCTGCTTATACTACGTTCATACCGCGATCTCACTACGTTATCAGTAATAACGTCAACATCGTGTTCTATATCAATACCATTATATTCCTTCTATTTCTGATTATAAGACATATATCTCGGAAACAATTCGGTCATGCCACTAAAATCTTCTAGAATACGTGGGCGTGGTGGTAGGATTTGGTGTAGAGGCAGAGGGAGCTCTGATAGTAACGAATCCTGATCAAGCAGAGATTTCGGACCGACCAATCCAACCTAAATTGCAACCTTTAGCTGGTCCATTCAGCTCAAATGACGATATTTTAGTGAACGATAGCAGAGATGACACAGGTGTGTCAATAGAAATAAGTTTAAATTATCTACATGGAAATAAAGCGATCGGATTGTTTGGCAAGATGGTTAGAGCTCAGATAGACAGGTTGTTAATTTTTTAGTTTTCATTGTTGTGTTATGTAGACTTCTGTTTGTCTTCTCGTCGGCTTTTTTTTCGCTATGGCTGTGTCGCTTTGACCTTCGAGTTTGATTGGTCCTTTGGTATATGTATTCTCTCTTTTATAATTTAACACCTCCTTGCAAAAATCCAGACGCAAACTGTACATGGAGAAATTTGTGTACAGTAAAAAAATAAATAGTGACAATATATGTTTGTAGAAGCAAAGTTTTACTGGTAAATTTTTAAACCAGGGATATCGTTACCATAGATTACTTAAAACCTTTACTAAATTTTTCCATAGATATAAAGATTTAGTTTTGAAGTTTGGTTGTTCCTGTAAAAAAAATTGTTTCAAACGGGATAGCACTTCCTCATTTTTACGGAAATGTTGTTAACCGTGCCCGGAAATTTAGAAATGATCCATGTAAACTAAAAGGTTACCTATTCAACACCGTAATAAGATCATTGAATATTGTTTTCATTGGTATACATATTTATTTTGTTATCAGTAGATTGAAAGCTAACTAAATATTACTATTATGTTATATACAAATACATTTTCATGGATCTACAATCTGTCGATAACTTTAACTTGGCATTGCACAAGGTCATGTTTTTCTCTGGCTGTTTATGACGTCTTTACACTAAATCCATTTGATGTTGGATGTTTTCGGATTGCTTGTTTAGTCTTAGAGGCATGATTTATTTATTAGTTGTTAGTGGCTTTGAACTAGCTGTCAGATAACTGCGAGTACTTTCAGATCTGTTCATTGTGTCTTTTTGTGTCGGGATGTATAATTACCCGGCCACGTCCACTTGTATTTTTTTTTGTCTATCTGATGAGTTAAGCATTTTTCAACTGATTTTTATAGTTCGTTCTTATGTTGTACTGTTATACCACTGTCCCAGATTAGTGGGAGGGTTGGGACCGCGCTAACATGTTTTACCCCGCCACATTATTTATGTATGTGCCTGTCCCAAGTCAGGAGCCTGTAATTCAGTGGTTGTCGTTTGTTTATGTGTTACATATTTGTTTTTCGTTCATTTTTTTACATAAATAAGGCCGTTAGTTTTCTCGTTTGAATTGTTTTACATTGTCTTATCGAGGCCTTTTATAGCTGACTATGCGGTATGGGCTTTGCTCATTGTTGAAGGCTATACGGTGACCTATAGTTGTTATAGGCAATCATACCACATCTTCTTTTTTATATTATGAGAGTTAATCAGAGCTGCCCACTTTTTTAGAGAATCGTGTAGCAGTCATGTTAACTAGTGTATGGCCTTGTAGAGATCGACGAGTGGTCGAATATGGCCGCGTTGAAACCGGATATTGTTCGAGTTGGTCTGGGATGAAAAAAACATAAAAAGTCGCAGTGATCATTAAGCTATCGGGCATTTGTTGAGTTAATCTTGACCACATATCGTACAGGTTGTTGTTGATCTGGAAATTATCGGATATTGTCGAGAAAAGATCGAAATTATCGAGTACTGATCGGTAAACTATTTGTGTTCCCACCAAACTCGATCTCTACACGGTCCTTTCCCGATCAATTCGGCCGCATCTCGACGAATTTTCGATCTCTTCTCGAGTGATTGGCTTCTCGATCCTTACTCGAATGTTTTTGACATGTCAAAAACTCTCGGGTTGAAAGTCAGATCGATGACGACCAAGGTAGACCACCCCGTGTGAACCTAGCTTTTCGCTAATCTCTCGCTACGACTGTACAGCGACCTTTGCGATCTTACTACGACCTTTGTGCACTCTTACTACGCTTCTATGACGACCTGGTTTCACCACGACTGCACCACGATTATTTTGAACATGTTCAAAGTTGGCCACGCTCATCACGATCTCGAATACCTCACCACGATCGTTCTCCGATTAGCAAAATTTTCATTTATTTCACACATCGTAGCGCTATCGTGGCTTAGCGGGACTGCGATATTAACAATTTCATAATTCATAAGTTTGTAATACGTGGCATTATATGATTTTGAAATTATTTTTTAACAAATTATTTTTTTGCTTTTTTAATGGGACCAGCGTACGTTGTTCAAATCTTCCAGTCCAATTTTCTTCTTTCAAATTAATCGACAAATTAGTAAATTCGACATCCATGTTCTCTGATTGATAACAGTACAGAAAGAATATATTTTCGATAAAAATGAGAATAACCGATGCAGGATATTTGACCATATGGACCATTCTTGCGTTTAACGATTGCCTTCGGAATTGATTTTTTTTTGGCGTAGTAAAAGAAAAAGGGTTCTGCAAAGAACATAATTAATTTATAAATAGTTTTGCTTTTTTCTCATTTATTTTTGTTTATAAAGATAAGCAGAAGTGGGCGAATTGTCAAATCTATTCAAAATATAACAGAAACACGATCATGATGTTGCCTATAGATTGCTGTATGTCCTTAATTCAAAAATGCTGCTTTTATACAGATTATCATACACATTTCCTTTGTGTGAAACAGTTACCGCATACCCTTATTATAAATTAATTCTAGAGAATAACTCCATGAATCTTTTTAGAGCCTTGTCCACAAGTGAAATGTTCCAACAGATGTCCATATGGGTTTCAGACAACCACCGATGGCTGTCCAACGTGTATATGTACGACAAGTAGGTTTGCTTAATATGTTTCGTTCATTATAAAATTTTGAGTTTTATGGTTAACAAAAGTGCAATGTTACAAATTTACAGTAATATAACGTCTAAATATTCCGCTGTGTTTTATTGAGTAGACTTACTATCTGCCATCGAACATGCGCACTGATGTAATACAGTGACTTAATGATTTATTTTGATATTTAACGAAATCTGAAGTTAAATATAACTTGAAGCAGCACACTGTCCTTGTGACAAAATGTATCAAGAGTGTGTACTGTAAATTTGTAACATTGCACATTATAATCAGTCTGTTCCGAATCATATTAAACTGTAAGTATTATTACGATTTTTCAAGAATGGACACAAAAGTGAGAATAATTATTGCAATAAGTAAATTAGCATACATATATATATATATATATATATATGTATATACAACTCGTCTAAACATCAACCCAACAATGTAAGATCTGTAAATTTGCTTTCGCAAATTTTTGGTTCTTCCCTCGCCGGGATTCGAACCAATGCTACTGTGATATCGTGACACCAAATCGCCTGCACTGCAGCCGTCCCGCTAGACCACACGACCACCTGGGCTCTCAAAAAAAGAGCTTTCGGTGGCCATATGTTACCTTTCCGCGTCAGTTTTAGTCTAGCGGCGTACTACAGTACATGATATATAAGGCATGAAGATGTTATTGTTACAGATCAGCTAAATTATCTATAGTAAATGATCCTACAAATTAATGTAAGATACAGTCACAGAAAATAATTATATTCATAAGTACGTCTGAGTCAGTGACAACCCTACAACAGATGTATCCATCGGATCGCCATCAATGATGGTGATACATGGCTGTGTACATAATGTATATACAACTCGTCTAAACATCAACCCAACAATGTTAGATCTGTAAATTTGCTTTCGCAAATTTTTGGTTCTTCCCTCGCCGGGATTCGAACCCATGCTACTGTGATATCGTGACACCAAATCGCCTGCATTGCACTGCAGCTAGACCACACGACCATCTGGGCTCTACATATATAGCAATCGTCACCAAATATTCGCTTATATAAAAACCTCAAAATAAATTCTGAATTTGCAGTACTGTGATTGGATAGAAATGACAACGAATCACAGAACTGTTGATCTGGCTTTCTTACACACAATGAGTTCATATGAACTGTACCAACTATTATGTTAATTCATTATTTTACTTTTTTACTGTTAATTTTTTTTTATTTTGAACGCTTTGAGGAAATACTGCACGTCAAAACATTTGGCCTTTCCATGATAGCTGTCTGGTGAAATTTAATGCGACAGTTCCCCAATAATATATTAATGTACGAGTATTTTTTGCAATCATGCCTTTATTTGTTTATTAGCAGAGTAACGTTAAAAACACGTATGCATAGGTTATACCTTACTCAACAACAAATGAAACGCATCAACTTTTTTTTCTTTTTCTGTGTATTCGTTTATGACAATATATAACTTTATAGATATGATATAAGAGAAGCACATACGACGATACAAAATAATCACTTTTATGTTAATTTCTTTATATCTATTTATAATTCAGAATGTCCTCAAGGAAAACCTTTGCCTAGGCTGAACTGTGGACTGATACCTAACCCTGATAAATGCCCAAAGGGATATTTTTGTAGTGTAGATGAAATAGATCGTTTTGCAGTGTGTTGCAGAGGTAAATGACTGTACATATATGTGGCAAACGATAAATGTAGTGTGATTTAACTTTTAGTTTAATTTGCGGATGCATTTGCAAGACAACAAATTTTATTGTAATCAACCTAAAAAGAGTCTAACAATGCCATTTGTGTCTGCTTTAAAATTCAGGTCGAGGTTCATAGGATAATTATATATACTTGACAGGCAATTAGTTAAGGATGTTTTGGAATTCGTGTCAAATGTTCGGACTCCTTGGTGTTTTTCCATGCAATACAAGGTAACATATTTTGCCCCATAACACCCATTTATGTTTTCATATAAGACTTAATAGCTCATGAAAAGTCATTTTCCAAAATTTTAGAAGATTCTTGATTTTCTTTCTTTTGTTTTGAGACCCAAATAATATCAATGCAAATATTAGGTAAAAGTCCGAGTCAGCCTTTTCCCACCATATTTTAAATCTCAAATATCTCTAAAGGAGGTCCATGTCCTATCAATATTGTTAGCTTATTTTTATCCTTAACGAATGCTCTACAGGCTTATACTATCAATTGTTTTTCTCCTAACCTCATCTAAATACATCCTTAAGTCTAAAGTTGTTATTTCAACTCTCATCTATCTTAATATTGTAATTCACTAATAAAATGTTTTCATTCAGAAATGGTTTTTTTTGTTTTAGATCCGTGCTTTCCCCCTCCCCGTTGTCCACAACCTCCAAGGGGCCCACCAGGAACCTGTCCCCCGCAATGTGTTTATGAGTACGCAATAGTTAATGGGAAAAGTTGCAGAGTGGCGTGTAAACTTGGGCCAGTAGGACCTAAGGGAGAACCAGGAAAGCCATGTCCTCCATCATTAGTAAGTATATTATCTTGGGGTATTAATGCGAATCGATTTGTTTGTGTATTCATAAGAGCAGGTCGAATGAAACGATGTGTACATTAACAATCAATAGAAGATTGTCGTCGTCCGTAAACTTGTGAACTTTTAAAAAATCCCTTTCGTTCAAAATGATTTTTTATTTAATAAGATATCTTTTTTCATGTCTATTTGAAAAATCTATATCTATAAATAGTCTTTGCTGTCTTATTCGAGCTAGAACATATGGATGAATAGCTTACTCTTGCTTATAATATATATGTGTGTGTGTATTTATAGTCCGACGGATTCTTGTCAAGATCTGTCCACCAACAGTCTCCACTCTACTACTGTTACGAATCACAGTTTATGACTTAACTCAGTAAATACCTGACGTGTCGAAATTGCATTTAATTGATAAATTCAACAACACTTACCGTTATCTTGATGATATTTTTTTGTTAAATAATCAAGAATTTTCTCAACATACTGCTGAAATTTACCCAAAAGAACTTACTTTAAATAAATAAAATTTATTCGGTAATAACTGTCCTTTCCTGGATTTAGGTATTTCGGTTTTAAACGGGAACCTCCACACTACAATTTACGACAAAAGAGAGATTTTTCGTTCCCTATTGTTGATTTTTCATTTTTAGATGGTGATGTTCCTTTGGCACCATCTTACGGTGTTTATATTTCACAACTATGCCCGTGTCTGTTGTGGCATTTTTTTATTTTAACGAACGCAACTTATGTATTACTGGTAAATTATTAAACCAGAGATATCGTTATCATAAATTACTTAAAACTTTTACTAAATTTTTCCATAGATATAAAGTTTTGGTATTGAAGTTTGGTTTTACCTATAGAAATTTTATTTCAAACGGGATAGCACATCCTCATTTTTACGGAAATGTTGTTAACCGTGCCCGGAAATTTAGAAATGATCCATGTAAACTTGTCGCTCCTTTAAATAAACTTCTTCTAAAAGGTTACCTATACAACACTGTAATAAGATCATTGAATATTGTTTTTATTCGTATAAATGTTGATTTTGTTAATATCAGTAAATTAAAAGCTAACTAAATATAACTAGTATGTTATATACATATACATATTCATGGATCTACAATTTGTCGATACCTGTTACTTGACATTGCACAAGGTTATGTTTTTTTTCTGGCTGGTTATGACGTCTTTACACTAAATCCTTTGGATGTTGGATGTGTACGGATTGATCGTTTAGTCTTAGATGCATGATTTTTTTATAAGTTGTTAGTGGCTGTGAACTAGATGTCATATAACAGCGAGTACTCTCAGATCTATTCATTGTGTCTTTTTTTGTCGGGATGTAAAAGTACCCGGCCACGTCCACTTGTATTTTTACTCATCTGATGAGTTAAGCCTTTTTCAACTGATTTTAATAGTTCGTTTTTATGTTGTACTGTTATACCACTGTACCAGGTTACGGGGAGGGTTGGGATCCCGCTAACATGTTTAACCCCGCCACATTGTTTATGTATGTCCCAAGTCAGGAGCCTGTAAATTCAGTGGTTGTCGTTTGTTTATGTGTTACATATTTGTTTTTCGTTCATATTTTACATAGATAAGGACGTAAGTTTTCTTGTTTGAATTGTTTTAGGTTAAACATATTTATTTATAGTGGATTGGGAAACAAGTTTTGCAACTTATATTAATCCCTTTCCACTTTGCGGGTGCGAGTGCTGCCTTGTAGCGGCATTAGCCTACTCTTTTTCGAAATCTACAAGGGTGTCTTTAACGTGCAAGAGATGTGGCTCTCTCTTAACACGGGTCAGCCATTTATCGTCCCTTTCCGATGGACTATCATCGTTTCCTCAAGACCATACTCGCAGATGGTGTCAAGGGAGAGCCGAAAATTGAATTGTTTTGCATTGTCTTATCGGGGCCTTATATAGCTGACAATTCGGAATGGGCTTTGCTCATTGTTGAAGGCCGTACGATGAGCTATAGTTGTTCAATGTCTGTGTCATTTTGGTCTTTTGTGGATAGTTGCCTCATTAGCAATCTTACCACATCTTTTTTATACGTTTTTTTGTTTTCACCATATAAAGAGAAAAATAGTTTTCCATACACTGAATTTTAACATCAATCAATCGGTTTAAAAAAAAAATTGGTATGCTTGCAAATTAAACACTCTTCATCAGAGAGCAAATGACATAGACGTTAACAACTATAGGGAACCATATGTCATTCAACATTGATCTAAGCTGAAAACATTGAATAAAAAACACACATCGAATGAAAGGTGTGTTTCTTTTATTTTCTTCTAAACTAAAGGTTTTATCCATATACATTCCGTGAGCCCTATTTTTTTTTTAAAGTTTTCAAACTGTTTCGAATCGAGGTAAGTTATGCATCTTTTCAGCCCTTTTTGTAATGTGCTTATTGGTAAACCTACGTATATAGATACTCATAATATATGGTATATTTATAGTAGTTGGTCCATAGTACATCAGCAAAATCAAACCAAATACATATATTAATTGATTTTTTAATCATTTGACAAACTTTAAAAAAAAAAAGCAACAAACATTTTTATTACTTTAAATTTCATTCGTATAACAATTCTAAGTTTGGCCCATAGGTTCTAGCAGGAGAACGCTCTTTGTAATGTTTTGGTCGAACGGTAGGGTTAGTTTTTTTTTCAGAAAAATAATAATATTTACAAATCCAACAACACAAACATTAACTATCTAATCCCCTTTCCTTTCATAAATTTGACCTACCGAATTAAACTATTTACAGATTTGTTATCTCATAAGCAACGTGCCACATGTTGAGCAGGATCTGCTTACTCTTCCGGAGCACCTGAGATCACCCCTAGTTTTTGACGGGGTTCGTGTTGTTTATTCTTTAGTTTTCCATGTTGAGTCGTGTGTGTGCTATTGTTTGTCCTTTTATAGCCATTGCGTTGTCAGTTATTTTCGATTTATGAGTTTGACTGTCCCTCTGGTATCTTACGTCCCTCTGTTATGACCTTTTCAATTATATATGAAACTCTTAGTGTTTTAAAAAAAAAACAGTAGACACAAAACTGGTGTAGTATAACCTTTTATGAGACATTTATTTTGATATAAAAAGAAAAATGTGGGGACATATTTTACCCTGTATTTGTAGGAAAAACACAAAGAAGTCAAACATATGACAAAAATATCCAAACCTGACCTTTTGATCTGTTAATACATCCTTAAAGCAATTGATAAGTTTGTACAACTAAGTAACGGTTCAATCGACTAAGAGTAAAATAATGGTTAGCTGATAAAAAAAATGCACGCATTTAAAGGAAAATCAACAATATGGAGACTGTAATCTGCATATCATTTTAGTGTAGTGACGGAATAGCGGAACCAAAACCACCACCTCCTCGAGCTCCTTCTCCTCAAAAAGGTAAGTTAAACACCATAACAAATAGTAAACAAGGAGAATGATGTTGTAGGATTGCATATGAGACATGAGACCAAAGGATACATTTGATGACTACTATATGGCACTGTACGGCGTTCAGAAATGAGCATAGCAATATAGATAAAAACAAAAACTATAATATCTATATAATTAGTTATCAAAATTATGACCGCCGTTGATAGTAATCTTAAAATTAATGGAAAATAATAAATACAATGTATACTTTATCAATAGTATATTTACGTTCATATTATAATGAACGTACATATAATATGACAATAAGGGTCGGTTGAAGACAAAACTTTACGCCAAAAGAGATGATTTCAGCTTTCCAATTGTGAACTTTCCATTTCTAAGTTGCAACATTCCAGCAGCACCTGCATACGGGGTATATATCTCCCTATTGATACGATATTCCGGTGCTTGCATTTCCTATCATGATTTTCTTGATAGAGGGTTGCTGCTCACAAGGATGCTATTAAACCAAGAGTTCCAAATGGTGAAGTTGAAATCATCCCTTCGTAAATTTTACGGACGCCATCACGAGTTGGTTGACCGTTATGGAATAACCGTTTCACAAATGATATCGGATATGTTCCTTACGTCGTAACTACAATCCCCTTCCCTTTCATGAATTTGACCTACCGAATTAGACTATTTACCGGATTTGTAATCACATAAGCAACACGACGGGTGCCGCATCTGCTTACCCTTCCTGCGCACCTGAGATCACCCCTAGTTTTTGGTGGGGTTTCGTGTAGTTTATTCTTTAGTATTCTATGTTGCGTCATGTGAACTATTGTTTTTCTGTTTGTCTTTTTAATTTTTAGCCATGGCTTTGTCAGTTTGATTTGGATTTATGAGTTTGACTGTCCCTTTGGTATCTTTCGTCCCTCTTTTATACAGAAAAAGCGAAATAATTGTCCTGTCCCCCAATTAATTTTTACAGTCGCAAATGGTGTCAAGGAAGAACCGAAAATTCATGATATTAAGCTGGAAGCTGATTGTCCACTCTTGTGTCATTGTGGGTAGATATATTATGCAAACTCGACACCACTTGATGCAAGCAATACCAAATCAACAACGTTATTAAGGAATAACAGTACTGTAGTCGAAGAGTTGCCACCGTCAATTGTAGATTTGACGGTCGCAAATGCAGTTTTACTGGCGACGCGTAGCGGTGACAGTTAAACGGAGATTTGCGACCATCAAATCAAAATTGACGGTGACAACTCTTTAACTACAGTACTGTTATTCAGATTCTAATGTATTACAAACAGAAAAAATACGATAAAACTTGAAAAAATGTCCAAATTTGACAAAAAGAAAAAAATCAGCGAAACTTCATGAATGATTTTGGCACAAATGAAAACTTATATACTGGAGGTTATAACGTTACTGTACGCTTCAAATTCGGATAAAATTACATTAAAACGGCGAATTCGAGGTAGGTGTTGTTTTATTTTCGATTATTTAGTAGTAATCGAACATTTGTTGATTCAATCAATTCAAAATGGCGGGTCCCTCCTTTGTTACGCTTGGTCAATTGTGGATTTGACGGCAACTTTTAGCCAATGAAATAATTTGTTACATCCAAAATGTATTAGAATCAGTAATCGATGTACGATAGGAGATGATTTGAAGAGTTTCAAAAGACTAACGTATACATGGACATCGGTCGTTTCTCGTTAAAAGTCTAAAATGAAATGAAAAAAATCAATTCATGTTTTTAGATATGCAAGTATTTTGCTTTGGTATCATACGATAATTTTTTTTTGCAGATCGATGCGATCCCCCACCACGTTGTCCAAGACCTGACAGGAGTCCTCCAGGTGAATGTCCTCCAAAGTGTATTTATGAGTATGAAACTGTTAACGGAAAACGTTGTAAAGTGGGATGTCACCTTGGGGAAAAGGGACCACTGGTACAACAAGGAGAAAGGTGTCCACCGAGAATGGTATTAAATTTCTTTTCGTTTTTCTGTTAGAATTGTCTTCGATTTTGTCTTGAATTGTTATATTTTTAAGACAATTTTATTGAGGACAAATTAATTACGAGATGTTATTACTTTTAATTATAGAACTTCACTATAAGAGAACAGTTATTTGATAGATGGCACCAAATTGATCTCTTGTGATTATTCAATGCCGTCCAGTTGTATTATAGTTCTGAAAGAGAACTAAGGAAATTCGGCAAGAATATTTTAATCTTTATTAGTTAAACCCAAAATAGAACCAACCTTGCTTAGAGCGATTCTCAAACTGATTTTTCTTAGCGTTTTCCAGTTGGTTATCTCCGAAGATGTACTACTTACATGACTTAGGCTCTAGTTCTTCAATTGTTTTGTTATATTCCAAGAGGTATTAAACGTATCAGTGTCATTTATATGTAAGTGTTCCCTCTTGTAAAATATTATTGAAATTTTGTTTATGTATATGGTTTGGAAGTCATTTCTTTAAATAAGACCAGTATAACACAGCTACCATCTTTAAATAGAAAGATTTTAAGACATTTCCAATCTCTTCCTCATCGTACGGCTGTAGCTGTAATACACCTCTTGATTGGTGGACTCTCAATAGCAGTATACAAAAAGCAATTGTCTTTTCTTCACAATTTACTTTATTCGAATTCTGACGACTGTGCTAGTAATTCCATCGGAAAACTCCACCAGCAATGGCACCGACCCAGTGGTTGTAAATAAACTCATCATAGATACCAGGATTAAATTTTGAATTGACGTCAGACGCACGTTTCGTCTAAAAAAGAGTCATCAGTGACGCTCGAATCCAAAAAAGTAAAAAAAAATCCAAATGAAATACAAAGTTGAAGAGCAGTGAGGACCAAAGTTCCTTAAGGAAGCTTATACTATGAGAAGATATGCATTGATATACGGACTGTGTAGAAAATATACAATTGCGTAACAAAAATGAATACATATTTTGAATTATGCAATAGTTAATTTAAATAAAATGCGGAAACTGAAATCATTCACAGATTAACGGGCTATAACAATGATATGGACCTAAATGCGTATTTTCATATTCTATATATTAAAGCTAGATAGATTATTTTTATGCCCCACCTACGATAGTAGAGGGGCATTATGTTTTCAGGTCTGTGCCTCCGTTCGTTCGTCCGTCTGTGCGTCCGTTCGCTTCAGGTTAAAGTTTTTGGTCAAGTTAGTTTTTTGAAGAAGTTGAAGCCCAATCAACTTGAAACTTAGTACACATGTTCTTAATAATATGATCTTTTTAATTTCAATGCCAAATTATAGTTTTGACCCCTATTTCATGGTCCAATGAACATAGAAAATGATAGTGCAAAGTTCAGGTTAAAGTTTTTGGTCAAGGTAGTTTTTGTTGAAGTTGAAGTTACATCAATTTGAAACTTAGTACACATGTTCCCTATGATATAATCTTTCTAATTATAATTCCAAATTAAAGTTTTGATCCCAATTTCACGGTCTACTGAACATAGAAAATGAAAGTGGGAGTGGGGCATCCGTGTACCATGGACACATTATTGTTTATTTGAAATTTAATTTCGATATTTATGAATTAAGTAAATTATTTGAAAAAAGGTTAATCGACTTTTTCATAAATAAAAATCAGTATCAATGTTGGTAGATTTATGCATTTAACATGAAAATACACACATCCAAAGCAGACAAAATTGATTTTGTTCTCAAAATTGTGAACCGAAATTCTTTTAATTTACGATGCTTAACTATATAGCGTTGCAAAAACTTCTTTTTTGCAATGAAAGAGAAATGCATGACTCTCATAGTAAAAACATTATTATTTAACTTAGTGTTGCACGATTTGGCATATCAGACTGAATATAATTTCGATAATTTGTATTAATTTAAGTGTCAAGACGTAGAAAATGAACCAATAGGACCGCGAGATCCAGTAGAGAGAACACCATCACGTAATTGTTTTTATTAGTATTTTTATTATTATCTAATGACGTTTGTGATCTTGGAATAATATAATGTTCTATTTATTAGTGAACAAAGTAACTATTGTAAAATTGCCTATTCATATTTACTCAACGATTTAAGCTTTCTGAAATGAAAAAGATATCACAGATATATGATAAAATAACTTTAGTTATAGTCCCTTACTGTTGAAATACAAAATCAGAACTTAAGGGACCATGTATATAATATTACTCTTTTACTGTTGTTCTCCACCTCTCTTTCTGCAAACCTCTTAGATTTAACCAAATATGATATACATATATTTTTACTTACAGCTGCTTTTATAAAGCGCGACAACTGTCCACCGAATTCTGACGACAGGATTTGCTATTATTATGACAGGAAATGTACGGATGATTCATCGTGTGCGAAGGGAAAGAAGTGTTGTAAACAGGGATGCAGTCATGTTTGTGTTAAATCAGTGTAAAGATGACCGTGAAACATTTATACGATGGTGTTATATACATGACACTAGATTACACATTGTTTTATCCAAAACAGATCAATAAACGTGTATTACTAGTTTTCATGATTCGTTTCTCTATTTCCTGCTATGATAGCAAACAAATGTTCTTGCAGTACACCTTATTTGTGTTACATACTGTGAGATCCTCAAACTTCCCGTGTTTTCTTATTATACCCCACGCAACGACTTGCGGAGGGTATAATGTTTTTGACCCGTCCGTCCGTCCGTCCGTCAGTCCTGTTTCTTGTCATCGCAACTCCTCTCAAACCACACAACAGAATTTCACGAAACCTTTTCAGATAGTAAGGACATACTATGTAGTTGTGCATATTGACGGGAAATTGCGATTCAATTTTTTTTCTAGGAGTTATGCCCCTTTGAACTTATTTACTATAATGTACTACTGTAACAGTTTGTCATCGCAACTCCTCTCAAACCACACAACAGAATTTCACGAAACCTTTTCAGATAGTAAGGACATACTATGTAGTTGTGCATATTGACGGGAAATTGCGATCCAATTTTTTTTCTAGGAGTTACACCCCTTTAAATTTATTTGCTTCAATGTACTTCTGCAACAATTTGTCATCTCAACTCCTCTGAAAACACACAACAGAATTGACAATGTCCGATGACAATGTGGGGACGTGGGGTATGTGAGCGTGCTCACTAAGGTTCTTTAATTGATAACTGCGAGGCTCTATGCCTTATTATGCTGACTTTTGTTGTAGCTAAATCCCATGTAGTTTGGACATTGGTGAAGAGTTGCCTCCTTGGCAATCAAATCACATTGTCTTAAATTTATCGCTAAAGTAAGATACTACTGCCAAGCGACCATTCAAGAAGAAGACATTCGAATTTTTTAACCTCTTTTTACATACCTATATTTCATTGACATTTCATTCAATATACATTCAGATACAAAGCTATGTCCAGGCTTTGCTCTCAATCTAATTGGTTGTATTTGTTTATTGGGAGCCTTATTTAGTTACATCCTGTTTGTTATAACTTACTATTTACATTCTTTTTAAAATATTCCTAATTGTTCATCTACAAAGACAATGAATAAGCAAAACAGTATATCTCTAAAAACAAATCAATTTTCTATTGAAATTAATATAACCAGTGATCATTAATAACTGACTGTTCTGTATCATTGTGTTTTGGAATTTTGCTCATTTGAGTCGAGCCTACTCCGTTAATAGTTAAATATACAATATGATTTTGTTTTAATTGCTGACAGGCGCGCTTTGAGCTGAGGTCAATAACCTTTGTGTATTCTGTATTATTATTTAGATAGATATAGGAAGATGTGGTGTGAGTGCCAATCTTTTTATTTTCAGCCATTGCGTTGTCAGTTTATTTTCAATATATGAGTTTGACTGTTCCTCTGGTATCTGTCGTCCTTTTTTGTCAACTTGATATCTTGTGAAAATTTCTATCATTTGGTTATCATACCTCATCTCCTTATTTTTAAATTGAGAGTGCCCGTAATTGTTATTTGAGGGTTTTGATAAGGGTCATGGAATAAGTGAAAAAAAACGAACACACTTTTGTTGATTAAAACAAGACATAAAGGTTTTACAGTTCGCTCCATTAAATACGAATGTTCTATTGCACGAAATGTTACGCATACGTAGTCTGGGTGACGTTATAACCGACTCTAAATTAGATATAATGACAATTCTTATCGTAAAAGGTTTCTCGTTTGAATTGTTTTACATTGTCTTATCGGGGCATTTTATGGCTGACTATATGCGGTATGTGCTTTGCTCATTGTTGAAGGCCGTACGGTGACCTATAATTGTTAATGTTTGTGTCATTTTGGTCTTTTGTGGATAGTTGTCTCATTGGCAATCATATCACATCTTCTTTTTTATATTTGATCATAACATCTTCCTGTGGAGTCTCACAATTAAATACTGTTTTATAAATATGCGAAACTGTGGTATGAGTGCCAATAAGACAACTCTACACCCAGGTCACAATTTATAAAAGTAAACTATTATAAGTTAAGGTATAATCTTCAACACACAGACTATGTTGACACCGAACAGTAAGTTAAAAGGGCCCTGTTAGTTGCTAATGTAAAACTATTCAAACGGGAAAACCAATGGTCTAATCGGTATAAAAAACGAGAAAGGGGAAACACTTATGAACCATATAAAAACGTTTGTTGAACCGAAAAAAGGGATTTATCTATACAGAGACTGAAGAGATCCCAATTAACACCAACCAAATTGTCTGAATGATATTAAGTTATAACGATGAACCTTTCTAACAATTAACTGAAAGACTGAAAATTATAATGATAATGTTTACTTAATTCTTTTGAGAGTGGTTCAGAATAAAACGGCTTTTCAAACCAGTCTAATAGTTTTCAGTGGTGAAAAACAAATCAGTATCTCTAATGATGACACAAGTTATCTTTCTTTTTGCATTGTTTCCTTACACTTGACGTATCATGCAATGGCGAAACCAAAAGAAAAACCGAAATCAAGACACAAAACGCAATCAACCAGTTGAGATATGAATGATAAATTGTATTTTCACTAAATCAAAATCAACCTTAACTTTTTTCATTATTCAGTTTATACTGTTTCATCATAAGATGACATAAGAAATAACATGTTTAATTGCATATAGCCATATTAACCATGGCACAATAACACATTGCAGGGTTGTATAAGTACTAAGCCACTCCGCCAAATAAAAAAGTGGGCTAAACAAAAGGGCATAATTTATACAAGATGATTAACTATGTCTGTACCTATAATCTATACTCAAAAACCATCATGTATTATTAATGAAGTTGACAGGCAATATTTATCAGGACGAGACTACTTTCATATTGCCCTGGTTCGATAGCTTTCTGCTTTATGAGCCATTCGCCATTAGCAGTTGCTTTTTAACAAACATCACCTTGCAAATAAGTATTGTTTGTCTTATTTTATGACATAGTTGTTTAATTGATGATAGCCGCATCTTTACATATAAGTATTATTCTCGTTCTTTCGGTCACAAATGGATAATCTGCAATCATTTCCCATCTAAAAGTTAAAGGAATCATGGTATTCGTGATTTTTCATTGATTTTTTATGTGAGGGTTTTATGAATTTAATAAAATATGAAATGATAATAAGAATAGAGAAATGTGGAAAAAAAACAAATAATTTAAAGTCATTGTCTGATATACCAAGTAGATACATTGTATTAAAGCCTAAAGCCGTTTTCAGATGAATATTTTCTGAAAAGGTTATAACCAAAGAAAGGTAAATTTCGTTCAGAGTGTATTCATTGGTTAAAATACAGTAACATTCTCACGTTTTACCTGCAATGAATCTTGTACTCTTCAGTAGCTTTAAATACAATTCAGTCTGTTGCGTTATTTAAGGGTGTATGACAATTATCAATTACCCTAAACCTCAACTAAATAAGTTTCTGTAAACAACAAGCAAGATATATACCTCAGTGAAAAATTCATACAATTAACTTCACAACTGAATATGACACCATAATTGAAGTGTTTGTAAAATATTCCTTAAAACATTAAAAATGAAATTAAGAATTCAACTACTGCGGATTCATTTATTTTCAGTAGTACCAATTTTCGAGGATTGCGGATATGTGAAGTGTGCATACAATATGATAGAAAAAGTGTAGATTGTTGAACATTTGAATTCGTAGTTCACCTTTACTCGTGAAAACAACGAAAATTGGTATCCAACAAATAATAATGAGTGTAATATTTTTTCTGTCTATTCCGTATTCGAAATGACCTCAAACATGTGGTGCATATTTTTAAATAACCCGCTTTGAAGACATTAAGACAAACGTTTCCGTCTGTTTTATTTGGTTTTCTAAATGTTTGCTTCTTATGTGACGTCAACAGCGATAGTCTGCTTATTTCTTTTTACGTCGCAATTAAAAGGAAAGCAAGAGAACTAAAATTTGATTGTACCATTCCCCATTCCTTTTCATCATAAAAAAAAACCAGAAGTGAAATCTTGTGCTCTGGTTGGATAAGCATTTCCTGTTCAACATATAACACCTCGTGTGTCGATCTATGATGAGTGAACTCACTAAGTAAAAGATAAGGCGAAAACAACCATTATTACACAACTTAGAACTGACACATATTTCATGTAAACCTACCCGATAAAAAGTCAAAAGTGAAACCGATGAATGTTATCCCAAAGCAGGTGCCGTCACAGAACTGAAATTATTTATTTTTTAATATTATTTTAGTAACCTTCTATAATAATCATGAGAATCTTGCCAAAATAGCAAATTCTGGAATAACTGCTCTATATATATGAGATTAGTGATGCTAGCAAACATTGCAAAGGATGGGATCGATCTCTGTGTAATGTCAAGTGCCAAATTTTATAAAGGAGGAAGAAGATATGAAGGGCAAATAATTATATCATGTTTTGTGCTAGACCACTACTCGGATCCGTAATCCTGTCATTTCACAAAAAGTTATGTTACAAAAGTTTGTTCCTGGATCCACAGTGTTGTTGTTTGCCTTTGAAATAGTAGGTGATATAATCCGTTGCATTCGAACATGTCTATTATTAATTTGTTTGATAATAAGCGCCTTTTTGTCGTTCTGTTGGTTCCTTCTGGTATTCAGTTTTATTTCGCCTCTATTGCTGATTTTACAAAGTGTTTGTTGTTTTATGTCAAATCGTCTTGGTCTCTTTTCTGCCACCACCTATATCAAACTATCCTCGGTCAGTATCAGCTATTCAACTATCCTCGGTCAGTATTAATTTTCCAACTATCCTTGGTCAGTATCAACTATCCAACTATCTTCGGTCAGTATCAACTATCCAACTATCATCGGTAAGTATTAACTATCCAACTATCCTCGGTCAGTATCAATTTTCCAACTATCCTCGGTCAGTATCAACAATCCAACTATCCTCGGTCAGTATCAACTATCCTATCCAACTATCCTCGGTCAGTATCAACTATCCAACTGTCATCGGGCAGTATCAACTATCCAAATATCCTTGGTCAGTATCAATTTCCAACTATTCTCGGTCAGTATAAACTATTCAACTATCATCGGTCAGTATCAACTATCCAATTATCCTCGGTTAGTATCAATTTTCCAACTATCCTCGGTCAGTATCATCTATCCAACTATCCTAGGTCAGTATCAATTTGCCAGCTTTCCTCGGTCAGTATCAAATATCCAACTATCATCGGTCAGTATCAATTTTCCTTTCGTTACAGACCATCAAAAACTTCGACCTCCCTTCATACGCCAGTGAGTTGTTTAATTAATCTCATCTACAGAGAATATAACTATTCTTATGAATATTCAATGCAGTAACCATATTAATTGGTACTCAATACCAAACATGTATTGTTATGCTTCTAATAATAGTTTTTCTATTTATGTAGTCAATCTAAGATAGCTTTACCATGTAAACTTTCCATCGTAATGGTTTTAAAACACAAAGCTTTTAACAATGAATGACTTCTGATTACGTCATAATTATTGGGCGTGGATGGTACAAAAGACCACAAAAATGTGTTATTGTGCGGTCACGTGGTCATTTACTTTACATAACACAACGGTAAGGCCGTCTGTGTTTTAATATTTGGTGTGTGTCATATGAAATAATTGTTAAATACGCAGTAATCAAAAGACGATAAAGCAAAATGTCTGTATTTCTTTAATATTTTTGAAATCTGAATGAATATGCCATTTTTTTGTTATTCTTTATCATGTTTATAGTAAATATCTTTATTGTTCTCTAGTTTATCCGCTGTTTTCCTTTTGTTTAACAATTTGTCTTTTTTTAAGCTTTTGTTTTAACCCAAGCATTACGTTGTGTTGTAACGTCATCACATTATTACCTAATACAAAATACACATATCAACATTGAGAATGGAAATGGGGAATGGGTCAAAGAGACAACAACCGACCATAGAGCAGACAACAGCAGAAGGTCACCAACAGGTCTCCAATACAGCGAGAAATTCCCGCACCTTGAGACTTCTTTCAGCTGGCCCCTAAACAAATATATATACTAGTTCAGTGATAAACTCCAAATTGTACACAAGAAACTAAAAGGCTTACCCTCCAGATAGGAGACTTTGTGTATATACTGTGTATAAGGAATATGTATTTCGTACCAAATTGATAAGAGGGAAACGTGAACCGGTTCTTTTAAGTTATGTGAAACCGCATCAGCCTGTTTCGAGAGATACAATTTCTAGATGGATAAAAATAGTAATGGCAAAAGCTAATATTGACACAACAATTTTCAAGATTAACAGTGTTCGATCTGCATCATTTTCTAAGATGAATGCAGTACCTATTTCTTGTAATTTACAAAAAGCAGGATGGTCAGATGCAAAACCAATTGCGAAATTTTATAATAAAAAGATTGAATAAGATAAAAATTCTTTCAGCTTTTAAAATGTGTTGAAGAATTAATCATAAGGTAATTCTCATTCTTAGTATTCAGTTTTATCATTATGGCTTTAAAGTCTCATTTGGTCCTGGATGTGTTACAACGAAATAAAATTTAACAATTAAACGATTCTTACCTTGGTAAAAGACAAAGTTAAATTGTAATTTTATGAGTTGTGTAAACACTGAAGGGATTAAATGCCACACCCTCCCTCTCTTGTTAAGGGAGACCAATATGTAGCTATTATGGTTTACATATGTATATATTTCGTTGTATGTCATACTGATAAAACTTTACTTTGAAGACTGAAGTTCACACATGCGCAGCACAATCTCATTAATATTCATACATTAAATTAAAATTTCTCAACCTGTATTTGATTTACACTATAATTCTAAAGGTTTATTATAATTAGAATGCGAGCTTGGATTACTATATGGTGTGTGCTTTATTCAGTAAAGGTTTGTTTTTATATTAGTATTCTTAACAGCATTTATTTTGCAGTCCCCTAATTCAAGAGAAAAAATAGAATAGAATTCGAAGAATGAAATAATTTGATTATTATACAGAACTGCTAAGGACATGACAGAAAGAAAAAAATATATTAAACATAATAAATAATTATTGAGTAGAAAGAGTTAATTTTGTGTATATGTGTGAAGGTACTGACATTTTGTTGGACAATCAGGAAAATGTTTGTGAGACAATTTGAAACTGTTTTACTAGTGATTAGTTTGTTTTATAGTGTGTTCAAGTTAATTAAAGGTAAACAAATTTAAGTACTAGTAATTTATCTTCAACTTCGTACTTGTTTGGCTTTATAAACATTTTCAAAAGCGTCACTGATGAGTCTTATGTAGACGAAACGCGCGTCTGGCGTACTAACTTATAATCCTGGTACCTTTGATAACTATTATAAGATATGTAGAAAAATAAAAAAAATAAAAAATAATAATATTAACATATTTTTTTTTGCACATAGTACATGTCGTAGGTACAATTGAAGTATCATCAAACATGAACTATAATATTCAGTCATAACAATTGAGTTTAAGATTCATATTTTTTAATTAGTTTTTATTGAATTTAAGATGCATATTTTTCTAATTAGTTTTTATCGACTTTGAATTAGCTGTTCGTAACTACAAGTACTCTCAGATCTGTACTTAGTGTCTTTGTTGAGGTGATGTATACGTCCAGGTTCACACTGTGATTTTTTAGGTATACTTCTCTTATTGTCCACCTGATGAGAAAAGCGTCACTGATGAGTCTTTTGTAGACGAAACGCGCGTCTGGCGTATATACTCAATTTAGTCCTGATATCTATGATGAGTTTATTTACAACCTCTGGGTCGATGCCACTTCTGCTGGATTTTCCCGAGGGTATCACAAGCTCAGTAGTCAGCACTTTTAGTGCTGACATGAATTGTCATTGATATGGTTATATCTATAAATTTACTGTTTACAATTTTTTTAATTATTTGAAATAATAAGGCTTTTCTACTTCAGGCATAGATTACCTTGGCTGTTTTTGGCAAAACTTTTATGAATTTTGGTCCTCAATGCTCTTCAACTTCCTAATTTATTTGGCCTTTTTAACTTTTTTGAATTCGAGCGTCACTGATGAGTCTTTTGTACACGACACGCGCGTCTGGCGAATATACTAAATTGAGTCCTGGTTTCTATGATGAGTTTATTTACAACCACTTGGTCGATGCCACTGCTGGTAGAGATTTATTTCCCATAGGGTATCACAAGCCCAGAAGTCAGCAGTAAATGTGTGCATGTTTGGCTATGTTTGACTGTGCGTAAAAAAGCTCTCAAAAATATAAGGGCCTATAATTTGTAAACTGTATGGCTTTTGCGTGTTTTATCTACAAAACGCTCGTTAGTGACGTTCGATTCAAAATGTTAAAAGCGAAATAAATTACGATGTTGTATAGGTAGATTAACTGAAATGAATTGTATAAATATCTTTAAAAAAAATAGCTGGTTGCAAAATATATGTGAAAACAAGTTTGTTCTTGCTAAAACAAAAATATACAAAAGTGTATTTTAAATATCTTAGAACCTTAAGATTATTGCAACAAGACAATAAGAATGTTTGTTTTGAAATAAAACAATTTAAAGCTCTCTTCAAAGAGTTAAAAGTCATACCTGGTTATAAGAGTATTAAATTAGAAATAAGATCCAGTTCAGTTTGCTCTTAAACTTTGGTTTTTTGTATGTACTGATGAGTCTTATGTCGACGAAACGCGCGTCTTGCGTCCTAAATTATAATCCTGGTATAATAACTATTTATTACACTGGGTCGACGCCACTGCAGGTGGACGTTTCATCCCCGAGGGGTTGACATGAATATCAATAATGTGGTCATTTTCATAATTATTTCCTGTTTACAAAACTTTGACTTTTTCGAAAAACTAAGGATTTTCTTATCCCAGGCATAGATTACCTTTGCTGTATTTTGCACATTTTTTGGGAATTTTCAATCCTCAATGCCCTTCAACTTTGTACTTGTTTGGCTTTATAAATATTTTGAAATGAGCGTCACTGATGAGTCTTATGTAGACGAAACGCGCGTCTTGCGTTCTTAACTATAATCCTGGTACCTTTACCTTAACCGTATTTTGGCACAAAATTTTTAAATTTTGGGTTCTCAATTCTCTTCAACTGTAGTTGTTTGGTTTATAACTATTTTAATCTCAGCGTCAGGCGTACTTAATAATAATCCTGATACTTTGATAATTATTGTCACGTAATTATTTCTTAAAACTTCTAGTCGCACGTTACAGTGACAAAACCTGGGGTCTGTCATGCTCGGAAAAGTTGTGATGATATAGAAGCATTGCCATCAACTTCATTTTGCTCAGGACATGGGAACGACAAAGAATGTTTAGGTTAGTACAGGACATGGGAACAACAAAGAATGTTAAGTAAGTATATGGGAAGGGAAAGACAAAGAATGTTAAGGTTAGTATAGGAGATGACAACGAGAAAGAATTCTAGGTTAGAATAGGAGATGGGAAGACAAGGAGAGTTTAGGAAAGTATAGGAGATGCGAACGACAAAGAATGTTTAGGTTAGTGTTCGAGATGGGAACGAAAAATAATGTTTAGGTTAATATAGGAGACCGAAACAACAGAGAATGTTTTGGTTAGTATAGGGGATGTGAACGACAAAGAATGTTAAGGCTGGTATAGGAGATGGAACGACAAAGAATGTTATAGTAAGTATAGGGGATGGAAACAGCAGGGAATGTTATGATTAGTATAGGGGATGGCAACGACAGAGAATGTTGAGTTTAGTATGGGGGATGTCAAGGACAAAAAATGTTAAGGTTAGTATAAGAAAAGGCAACGACAAAGAATGTTTTGGTTAGTATAGGGGATGACACTGACAAGGAATGTTAAGGTTAGTAAAGGAAATGGCAACGAAAAAGAATGTTAAGGTTAGTATAAGAGATGGCAACGACAACGAATGTTAAGGTTAGTATAGGGGATGGCAACGACAAAGATAATAAGGTAAGTATAGGAAATGGCAACGACAAAGAATGTTAAGGTTAGTATAGGGGATGGCAACGAAAAAGAATGTTAAGGTTAGTATAGGGGATGGCACCTACAAGGAATGTTAAGGTTAGTAAAGGAAATGGCAACGAAAAAGAATGTTAAGGTTAGTATAAGAGATGGCAACGACAAAAAATGTTAAGGTTAGTATAAAGGATGGCAACGACAAAGATAATAAGGTAAGTATAGGAAATGGCAACGACAAAGAATGTTAAGGTTAGTATAGGAGATGGCAACGACAAAAAATGTTGAGGTTAGTATAAGGGATGGCAACGACAAAAAATGTTAAGGTTAGTAAAGGAAATGGCAACGACAAAGAATGTCAAGGTTAGTATTGGGGATTGCAATAAAAAAGAATGTTAAGGTAAGTACAGGAGATGGCAACGACAAGAAAGTTAAGGTTAGTATAGGAGATGGGAACGACAAAGAATGTTCGGGTTAGTTTAGAAGGTGGGAATGACAAAGAATGTTAAGGTTAGTATAGAGATGGCAACGACAGAGAATGTTAAGGTTAGTATAGGGGATGTCAACGACAAAGAATGTTAAGGTTAGTATAGGGGATGGCAACGACAAAGAATGTTTAGGAAAGTATAGGAGATTGGAACGACAGGGGATGTTAAGGTAAGTATAGGGGATTGGAACGACAGGGGATGTTAAGGTTAGTATAGGGGATGTCAACGACAAAGAATGTTATGGTTAGTATAGGGGATGGCAACGACAAAGAATGTTTAGGAAAGTATAGGAGATTGGAACGACAGGGGATGTTAAGGTTAGTATAGGGGATGGGAACGACAAAGAATGTTAAGGTAAGTATAGGGGATGGGAACGACAAAGAATGTTTTGGTTATACAAAATGATGAATCTTATCATAAATTAAGGAATGTATCTCCCTCATGCAAAGCTCTGATTCCTTTAACGGATTTGGCTATACTTTTTAAACTTTTGGATTATAGGAGATGGCAACGACAAAGAATGTTAAGGTTAGTATAAGGGATGGCAACGACAAAGAATGTTGAGGTAAGTATAGGAAATGGCAACGACAAAAAATGTTAAGGTTAGTTTAGGAGATGGGAACGACAAAGAATGTTTAGGTTAGTATAGGAGATGGGAACCACAAGGAGTGTTTAGGTTAGTATAGGAGATGGCAACGACAAAGAATGGTTAGGTTAGTATAGGGGATGGCAACGACAAAGAATGTTAAGGTTAGTATGAGAGATGGCAACGACAAAGATGGTTGAAGTTAGTATAAAGGATGTAATGTGATTATGGGCATATGTCAACGAAATAGTAACCCTACAACAAATAACCAAAAGACATCGAGAGGGCAATCAATCAGTGAAAAAACAAGAAAAATGGCATCAAATGATTACAGAAAATGAAAAGCACAAATAAAAAACTCAAAAGAAATGAAGATTATATATTAGTTTCTCACCTCATCGAATAAACTCCTTTCTGTTACTGCAAGTTCAAGATTGACATAAACTGTATGCATTAAATATATAAGTGAAACAGATTCCATCGTGTGTTAGAAGTACCGAAACAGTGTGACAAACTATTATTATGTTTGTGATATCTTTAAATGGAACGAGGGGTGCGAAGATCAAACAATTTGAACACTTACTCACAAATATAGACGAACTAAGCGATATTGATTGTTGCGTGGAAGAATTGAATAAACTTTCGAAAGATATTGTCGAGCAATACACAAAGTCAGAAGTGAAATACAAAAAACATTGTGACTCCTGCCCTACAAGTAGTAAAACACGTGACCAAAAAGATGATAAACCGTGGTTTACAGACGGAACTTGACACTTCTATTAGATATTTAAAACGTGATAAATCCACTGGATATGACAATATTATGAACGAATATATATTAACGAGCAGAAACTTTATCAAACCAGTATTATGTAAACTGTTTAACCGTATATTGAGTGAAGGCGATTTTCAAGAAATATGGGTAAACAACATTATAATACCAGTTTTTTTTAAAAAGGACCAGTGGACGACCCTGGCAACTATCGTGGTATTTCTCTCGTATCACATGTGGGTAAACTGTTCACATCAATTATTAACACCAGGCTTACCAAATGGAGCGAAAAACACAATATAATAACCGATGCACAGTTTGGATTTAAACCGGGTTATGGAACAACTGACGCCATCTTCGCACTCCATTCTCTAATTTCTAAGTCTTTACGTAGTGGAAAACGATTTTATTGTTGTTTCATAGACTATAAAAAAAGCATTTGATAGTGTGTCTCATTTCAAATTGTGGTTAAGATTAATAAGATGTGGTATAAGTGGAAACTTATTAACTGTTATTAAATCTATGTATGCCAAAATTAAATGTTGTATTAAACTGGAAGGAAATTTTTCAAATTTCTTCCAAAGTAATGTTGGTTTGATGCAAAGAGAATCATTATCTCCTTTTTTATATTCTTTGTATATTAATGACATTGAAAATGAACTTTTAAGCCAAGGTTGTCAGTCATATGAGTTAAAGATGCTCAATTTATATTTGCTAATGTATGCAGATGATACAGTTCTTTTTAGTGAAACTGTTGATGGTTTACAAAAGATGATAGACAGTGTAGACATATATTCTAGAGAGTATGATTTGGATATTAACTTGTCTAAAACAAAAATTGTTGTGTTTAGAAATAGAGGCCTCGTTAAAGAGACTGAAAATGGTACTTAAATGGTGTTGATATTGAATTATGTGATGAATTTACATATCTTGGTCTACTTTTTAAATACAATGGTAACTTTGTACATACACAGAAAATGTTAGCAAATCAGGGTAGAAAAGCATTGTTTAGTTTATATAGTAAAATATATGATGATCGTTTTAACAATGGAACTATGTTATCTCTTTTTGACACATATGTATCTAGTATATTAAATTATAGTTTTGAAGTCTGGGGACATCACAAAGCCGAAAATATTGAGAAAGTTCACTTAAGTTTTTTAAAACGTATATTGAAAGTCAAAACAACTACTGTTAATTATATGGTATATAGTGAATTAGGTAGATATCCATTGTACATCGAGAGATATTGCAGAATGCTTAGATATTGGTGTAAAGTATTGAAAACAGATAACTGTATTTTACAATCTTGCTACCAAGAAATGTTAGAAAGATCAATATTAAAACCTTGTGACAAACAAAATTGGGCATGTGAAATAAGAAACATATTATTTCGTTATGGTTGTCAAGATGTATGGTTACACCAAAATGTTATTAATGTTGATCATTTTTTGCTAGAAATTGTTAATAGAATGAAAGGTAGTTTTGTCAGTGAAATGAATGCTTTTTTCAATGAGTCATCAAAGTGTAATTTTTATAGATATATACACGATCCAGATACTCTACAATTTTACCTACAAAAACCTGTAAACTATGTGTTTAAGCCATATATTAGTAGATATAGATTGTCTGCACACTGCCTTAACATTGAAACAGGTAGATTTTGTAATATTGAAAGAGAAAACAGATTATGTAATAGGTGTGATAAAAACATGATTGAAGATGAATACCATTATATTTTAGTATGTGAGAAATATTCTGATATAAGGAAAACATATATAAAACCATTTTATTGGAAAAAACCATCTAGTTACAAACTTGTACAATTATTGTCTGTTCATAATATATAAGAGCTTAACAATCTAGGTAAATATCTTTATTTAGCTGATAAGATTCGTTATTCATAAGATTATACTTATATTTCATTATTTATATTATTTGTCGTCATTCTCCGCCATTGATACAAACTGTATGTAATCATAAAACATGTATGTAATTATTCACTGATGCTATTATATTTGAATATGTAAATTCTATAAGCTGTATTGCTTCTGAATAAAAGACTATTATTATTATTATTATACGGAAAATTGATTAACAATTATTTTCACATTATCGGCTACAAATTTCAAAATTTATGTTAAAATATAAAAATATAAACGTTTAAATAACAACTCTGGTTCTTTAATATGCGAGTACCTCACTTATTAACATTTAAAACATTGCACCTCATTTACTTTGCTGAAATCTCTAAGATAGTCTATAAAGGTAGAAAGGGTGTGTTCTTCAATTTTGTTTTAAAAATACTAGAAAACAATCGGTCTTTAAAAAAATATGCAAATTTTGAGAGAAGTAGGTTATTAATTTGTTAGAATTTTATTTCAATTTAAAAACTATCATGTTTTAACATTTCTATGGTTGTAGTTTACGAAAAACATAATAGTTTGGTTTATTCATTTTCTAATTTTGACACATAAAGGGAAACAACTCAAATGTAAGGGCAGATAATTCCGATAAAGTTTGTTTTACAAAAGAATGAGTTAGGAATTTACCTGTTTTAAGCATTTAACAAGAAAACATGTCCAGTGGCCTCATTTTTTTTTTCTTTTTCTTATCTGAAAGCTTATTGTTTGAGCTATCTCTCTTATTTCATCTCAAAATTTATAGTGTAGTTTTTCTTTTATGGCAAAAAAGTGTTTTCCATGCAAAGTCTGTCAATTGTGCACAACTTGTTGCGTGAAAATAAGTCTTGTGACCTATTCTTTTTATTTATATTTTTTTAAAAGCATGATATATACTATATTTTGGCAAATTATTAAAAAAAAATGTATGGATTATAATTTAGACCCCCTTACTACCCTTCACGTAATAAAAGTAATAATTTGTCTAAACAGGAACTGAGAAATGTTGTCCTTCCGACTGTGGGATATGGATTTGCAGAGAACCGATCCCGGTAAGTGGTTGTAAAAGTATGATAACAAATTCATTATTTCAGTTTTTATAATCAACTCATTTGATTATGTCATTTAAAATCTAAAAAATTAAAGAAAATCTTATATAAGATAGAATAGTCCACTTAATAAACTATATCTTACCCTGTTTACGAAATGATATTCCCTATGCATCGTTTGTGCTAAGTTTTGAATGGACTTTCTATTTTTTTCGACCAATTTGATTCACTCTTAGAATATGCTCGAGCCACATTAAGACATTAATCTATGCTAGCTATTATTTGGAGTATGGATGCTTGAAAAATATTTTATTTGCTCGAGCTTAACAGCCAATCTTTTTGTTGATGTTGCATGGCGACGTTTCCGTTCATTTTACTTTTTCCAGTGAATAGTTCATCTGTTGATGTATACTGTATATTTTTGAAATATATCTTCCTTTGTTGAAAGACATGCATAATGTTTAATCATAAATAACAAATTGTTAAGTCTCTAACAATATATATATATATATATAAGTACGTCTGCGTCAGTGACAACTCTACAACAGATGTATCCATCGGATCGCCATTAAAGATGGTGACACATGGCTGTGTACATAATGTATATACAACTCGTCTAAACATCAACCCAACAATGATAGATCTGTAAATTTGCTTATATATATAAAAATTGCGGTTTTTATCCAACGCAATCATAGGTTTGAACGTAGTTTTCAATCTAGACTCGTTTATATTTTTTGTTTGGGCATGTATCATATTTTCCCTCCGGTTTATATGATCCGTTCATCCTACATTGTCTCTTAAAATTCAAGAGTCAATCTTAAATTGAGAGTAAATTATATGGCCTTCCAAATACCGTTTCGATCCCTAACATCACTGAAGAGACATATGTTGTCGAAATCGCGATCTGGTGTACTAAAGAAATATTGACACCGAATGTTTGTGGCACAACATCGTAGCCACAGGTTTACAATTTTTTTTTTCTGTGACGTATTAAATTTATATTCAGATCCATTTTGTTACATCTTGTGATCAATTTTATTTGGCAATCGTCAATGGCAGTCAGCAGGGTTAAAGAACATCAGTTGTTCGACCTGTTAGTCAAATGCGTTTTGTTTAAATATACTTTTTCACTTTTTTGGTCTTTTGGAAAATGTTGTTTGTGCTGTTTTTAGACCCTTCTACAACGAAATTTGTTTGACATGCAGACGTATAAAAATTGCGGTTTTTATCCAACGCAATCATAGGTTTGAACGTAGTTTTCAATTTAGACTCGTTTATATATATATATATATACAGCCATGTATCACCATCACTGGAAAGGTAACACACGGCCACTGAAAGCTTTATTTTTGTGAAGCCCAGGTGGTCATGTGGTCTAACGGGACGGCTACAGTGCAGGCGATTTGGTGTCACGATATCTCAGTAGCATGGGTTCGAATCCCGGCGAGGGAAGAACCAACAAAAATTGCGAAAGCAAATTTACAGATCTAACATTGTTGGATTGATGTTAAGACGAGTTGTATATACACAATGTACACAGCCATGTATCACCATCATTGCTGGTGATCCGAAGGATAAATCTGTTGTGGAGTTGTCACTGACTCAGACGTACTTGTAAATATAATTATTTTCTGTGACTGTATCTTACATTAATTTGTAGGATCCTTTACTATAGATAATTGAGCTGGTCTGTAACAATAACATCTCCATGCCTCATATAGCATGTAATGTAGTACGACGCTAGATTAAAACTGACGAGGAAAGGTAACACACGTCCACCGAAAGCTTCATTTTTTGTGAAGCCCAGATGGTCGTGTGGTCTAGCAGGACGGCTGCAGTGCAGGCGATTTAGTCTCACGATATCTTAGTACGTGGGTTCGAATCCCGGCGAGGGAAGAACAATTTCGCAAATTTACAGTTATAACATTGTTGGGTTGATGTTTAGACGAGTTATATATATAAATATGTTAAAACTTGTGACACAAGAAGAAGGCCATTTAATAACAACATTTTCGTTTTATAACACCTTATATCAGGACGGTTGTGCAAATCTTAAGACTGTTATATATATATATATACATATGAGAGAGAGAGAGAGTATATATATACATATGAGAGAGAGAGAGAGAGAGAGAGAGTAAATAGGTAACAAAAAACAAACTCTGATTTACTGAAACAAACTGAAATGGACATGTTTTCTTGTTCATTCGTTTTCGATGCGTTTTGTTTTTTTATTTTGCCATGTGATTATGGACTTTCCAAATTGATTTTCCTCTGAGTTCAGTATTTTTGTGATTTTACTTTTTTATACGTTTCAGGAACCAAGATCAGCTTGCCGTGAGCCACCCACCTCAAACTGTTATCAACACACCTCGTATTGTAATTCTGATCTTCATTGTGCTTATGGTACGTAGCCAGTGTAGTTTCACATGTGACAATTACATTAGCATTTAATAAGTCAAATTAAGGTGCATCTGTAATATTTTCAAAGGCATAGCCCTAGATAAAGAAATTTCAAAAATGATTTATTTTTTAGAAAATGTAGAGGATTTTGCAATGCACATTTTTCATTCCTCCAGAAGGTGCCAAAATAAATTTAGTTGGGAAACAGGTTTGAGAACTTCCCGGCAGGTAATAATTGAAGTGAGCTGTATTGATTGACATAGACCATAAATACCTGACAATAATTTGTGATTTAACCTGTGTACCTGAGTGGACCATATCAAAGAAAACTCGACAGTTTATTGATTTAATCATCCTCTGCAGGGACGAAAAAAGCGCACGGCAAAATCCAGCTCAATAATAAATTTTCTAAATCAAACAATGCATTTTATTTTATATGGATTAGACCGTTGGTTTTCCCGTTTGAAAAGTTTTACACTAGTAATTTTGGTGCCCTTTATAGCTTGTTGTTCGGTGTGAGCCAAGGCTCCGTGTTGAAGGCCGTACTTTAACCTATAATGGTTTAATTTTTAAATTGTTATTTGGATGGAGAGTTGTCTCATTGGCACTCACACCACATCTTCCTATATCTATTTAAATTCAATTTATCTCGGGCATGCTATGCAGTAATACTTTTCCATATGCTCAGGCTTGGGTGTACTCAGAGTAAATTTTGAGGTGAAAATACGGCCATTTAAGCCAAAGTGTCCACATGAACCTAAGAACTATGAATGGTTTGTTTACGTTTGTAGTAGTCAGTCTTTTGTAATAGTAGTACTTTCAGTGTTATTCAATTTATACTGTTCTTACAATTGAACCAATGTAAATGAAACTATATCATAATCTTAACCAGCATGTGCAGATTTGCAATCGGGGTATAGCATCTTCAAGATGGCTGCCGATGCCATGGGAACTGAAAATTTTTCAAAAAGATTCAATCTTTTCAAAGTGCTTCAATCTTTTTAAAACTTTACAAAAATGTTAAATCGCATGGGTAGATGTGCTCTTTGGCTTTGGAAATTAAACAAATGGCTGCCGTTGCCCTGGTAATAGGGGAAAGGTACCAATCGTTATTGTTGGCAATTACAAATTTAGTTTATTATACTTTTGCAAGAATATATAAGTTTTCGATATATTTATCCATACATGTGTATAGTCGAAAATTGTTCAAAGGACGAAGTAATGACGGTCATAAAAATACAACTTCAATGTATGTTTTAAGTTATTAAATGTATGAAGCCACAAAATTGTGATCAAAATACATAATCAAAAATAATACAGAAGGGGGGAAAACATGAATAAAAATTTTCAGATCACTTCACACTAAACACTAAGATACCGATTATTTCTGTTAGGGGGAAATTTAGGGGAGCACGATAATTTGTCCTCTAATTTCTTTTAAATATTCACAAGAAACACACTACTTTGCCCTTTCCGTTTCTACAATTTCCAAAACTATTTTTACAGAGATTTTAAATGAAGCAATTTGTTGATAATAATATTCCTCACCTTTCAAAAAATTTAATTAAAATTCCTGTTATCAAAAGTTGTTACTTCCTTAAAATTTCCAAGCTCAGAAACGACAATAAATTATGACCTAACATGTCGTTGATTTTAAATTAAACATGTGATTTTAGCATAATTTACCTTCGTTTAGGTTTAATATGTTGTGATATTGCTTGCAAAGCAGACTGTAGTCTTCCAGTAAGTATTATCCTCTTATCTTCATCACGTCTCCCGAAATTTTAAGTTGGACTTTTGATACTTAATTGACGTTTGATTTTAGTTAGATTCGAATTTTATAATATACAAGTGGAACAAACATGTGAATAACGCAACACTCAGATATCAAAGAACCCACGATTAACTAAAGTGACGTTCCTCTGAATTGATGGAAAGGTAAACAGATCATTACTGAACATCTGAAGGAAATTATCTAAGCAAGTTACATATTTTTGAGGATACACGTCTTTCTATACGTATATTACAAAAGTGCGCTTCATTCATTCGGTTCGTGTTCTTTATTCTTTAGTTTTCTATGTTTTGTCATGTGTACTATTGTTTTTCTGTTTGTCTTTTTCATTTTTAGCCATGGCGTTGTCAGTTTGTTTTAGATTTATGAGTTTGACTGTCCCTTTGGTTTCTTTCGTCCCTCTTTTATAATGTATATTAGTTTCATCAATCAGTTTGGAATGATGTTGAATATAAGTATGTTATCTATTTTTGTCATTAACATAAACCCAACATGCAATATTAATGTGCCTTATAGGTTTATTGTCTGAAAGCTGCCGACTTATTTTTCTTTCGTCATTTTTAAATTTCTGCATTTGTTTTAACTAATGCATGAATAGTTGTTTGATTAGTGGCTTTGTCTTGTGATTGCTTAAACCAATGACAATGAATATCAAAATGCATTACTGATTCATCCATTTTCAAAAGTATACTATTGAATATCCTTTTAAATATGTTTTTATTTTTCAGACGTACCTAGACAAAATAGCGTCCAGATGGACTGGGAAAGGGTAGTTTTTGTCTGATTCTATTGTAAATTATAACTTGAAACAAACGAACAAGCTGTTTGTTTTCAATGACATGTTTGTCAAAAATTTGTAAATCGACACAAAAACTCATACAAAACATACGAGTAAAAAGAATGAATAAAAAATACTGAACTCAAACGAAAATTCAATTCGGACATTTGCCAATTAAAATAACAAAATTAAAAGCGCAAACTCACAAAACGAATTTACTATGTGAATTTTTTATTTGTTTTATGCTTTATATTAGTTTTTATGTTGTTCCTAAAAACTAAATGTCTGACTCCGACTACATATTTTGCTTTAACACCAAAAATAATAAAAACAGAATATGTGTTTCCAAATTGAGAAAGGGTCTGGAAAATGTTCATGTTGCCCTCCCCCACACCACCACCAATCCCCCACCCAGAATATCAAATGGTCGTCCCCTAAGGTAAGTTTGCAATATGTCATTATCATTTATACAACTATTGGTATACTGTTCGGGACAACCCCCTGTCTACGATATTAAGAATATAAAATGCATAGTCAAGGCGATTCATTCAAGTGAACCATATATAAAAAAGAAGATATGGTATGATTGCCAATGAGACAACTATCCACAAAAGACCAAAATGACATAGACATTAACAATTATAGATAACCGTACGGCCTTCAACAATGAGTAAAGCCCATACCTCATAGTCAGCTATAAAAGGCCCCGATAAAACAATGTAAAACAATTCAAACGAGAAAACTAACGGCCTTATTTATGTTAAAAAAAATGTGTCATGTTTTATGCTAGAACATTGCTTGTAGCCGGATTCTAAAATGCCATTTTACAAAAAGATATCCAACACACCTTTGTTCCTGCTGTTACACTGTTCTTCATTTGTCTGTTATCTATACACTGAGTGCTTATTGGACAATCAGCAAAAAAGAAAATTCCAAGTTCTTGAACATGTATAAATGAGATCAGGACTCAAAGGTTTTGATCTTCCAATCTCGAGTTGATCATGATACCATCAGATTTCCGATTTGAATCAGTGTTTAAGCCAGAATACATTATATCATTTAATGGACGACTATGACTAGAAAGTGACTGTATGGAACTATGAGACATTAACCTATGTGATGTTCTGAATCATTGTTAGTATAACCTGTTGTATTCGATTTAGAAAGTTGCATGCTAAATAACCTGTCGCACTCGAATAGTTCTTTCATAGTTTGATAATATATATCTTTTGTCATTTTGTTGGTTCCTTTTGAAATTCAATTTCATTGCGCCTTTCATTGCTGACTTCACAACGTGTTTGTTATTTCTTCATTCAAATCGTCGTGGTTTCCTATGTGTATCCACCTGTATACAACTTTTCGCCGCCGGTGTCAACAATTCTCTGCCAGTTTCGACTTTCCTCGGCCAGTGTCAGCTTTCCTTTTATTACCAAACATTAAACATGGTAGACTCACTTCTTATGCTGCTTCAAATGTCCAACTCATTCCCGTTTGTCGGGTTACGTGAAAAGATATTCTTGTATGTTTATCGTTATTGCAAATTCAGTGAAAGTCGATCCCTTACTTTAATCTGTTACATTTTAGTATTTAATTCAGTATCCGCATGTATTGGTTTTATTTACCAAACCTGTTTTATTCGTCTATCAATAACATTATTTCTATTTATGTTGTCCATCCAAGATATATTTAGTAGGGACCCTGTGGGATTTTTATAGGAGTATTTCGTAATTAATATCAATGTATTATTTGAATGTACCATATGGCAGAAGAAATTTAACGTACATAGTTTCAGAAAATTATTTGACCTTTGACCCCTAGCACGTGTCGGAATTTGATGACAATACAATTTTTTTCTGCCAAAATTTCTTCATCCCGATTATCCTTCATGCCAACTGAATATACATGTACAAAAACTGTAAAAATGTTGATAACTTGGATACAATGTCTTTAAAAGTAGTTTTTCTGTTTACTAAAGCTTATGTTGTCGTTATTAGCTTTTTCAAATGATTATAAAAGGAAATAAACAGAGATAATAGTATTTAGATTGTGAAACTGGAAAAAATAAATTTGACTAAAACTGAACATATTTAGCAGGACAATTTTTATTTTATTACTTAAAGTTTGTTTATGATTGTAACTGATTTGGTGGAAATGACAAAACAAATAAGCATTTAAAACTGGAGAACATAAAAGAGAAAAGGGGGAGGAAAAAAAAAGGGGGGGGGGGGTCGGACCACTTTTTTTAACTTCAGATTTCGGAAACGAAGTATATCAATCATCATAGGGATTTTTGGATTTAATGTAATTAATTCTGGATTTATGTGTATATACGTCCAGTAAATCAGGGTTTTCATTCATCGGGTATTCGTATTGTTATAAAAGTAACTCTCCCAAAGCTTCTGACGTTAATCCCCAAAAATGTGTTTGATTTTGGCGTTACACAATCTTCTTTCAAAGCACTCCACAAAGTTATATACAGAATAATGTCAGTTACTGTTCGCCATGCATGCAGGGGCGGATCCAGTAATTTTAAAAAGATGGGTTCCCAAACTAGGACAAGGGAGGGCGTGAGGATTCCAACTATATGTCCCCATTTAAATGCATTAAATGCAAAAAGTGGGGGGTTTCAACCCCCAGAATCCTCCGCTTGGATCCGTCACTGCGGTGATCAACGATAACACAGAGCTAAATAGACTTTATATATATATAAAAATATTTGGCACTCATACCACATCATCCTATATATCTATTGACATTGTATCCTGGCTGCACACTAGTTCAACAAAAGTTGCAGAGTTATGAAGAGTTATAACGTGTATAATGCACTATCAAATAACCGACGAACATTTTTTACCTTTTTTTTTTTAGCTCGAACTGGAAAACTTATTTACGATACAGGGAATCTGCACAACAGACACTCAGACTGGTTGCTTTGAACAGTTCACATTCATCAATCAATGTATTTTCCAAAAATATAAAAACATGTAATTTTATCGGGATTTTGAGATGAGATATTGTCAAATAAGGCCCTGGAAATCGAGATGGACAAAAGTAAACTCGGAATTTAGGAATTGTACCCCTCTGAACCCCAACCCATCATAATGGAGCAGGTCTTATAGCAGTGCAAAAGGAAAGAATTTAATATAAATGCAATTTTGAATGGTTTTATATTAGTCATATTTTAGGGCCTTTTAAAGAAGAAGGGCGAAAAATACCAGAGGAACATTCAAAGATAAACAGACAAACAATCGTAATCATGGCACAACATAAAAAACTAAAGAATAAGCAACACGAACACCATCAAAAACTTGGGGTCTCAGGTGCTCCGGAAAAGTAAGAATACTGTGTGGCACGTGTGGCACTCATCGTGTTGCTCATGCTATAACAAATCCAGCGAATAGTACAATTCTGTAGGTCACATTCATTAAAGGGATTGAAGCTTACTGTTCAGTGTCAGCCTACTTCAGCTCCGTGTTAAAGACAGTACTAAGATCTATAATGGTTTTTCTTTTTTGCAAATTGTGACTTGAATGGAAGGTTGTTTCATTGGCACTCATACAACATCTTCTTATATTATCCACATAGATCGTGAATGCCATGTTAGCCACCAAAAGATTAAATCATAATAAAAGATCAAGAATAAAATTAATGCTTTATTTTGGGTTTTTTTACGTTGGCTTTATATAACAAGTACAAAGACAAAAAAAATTTCAAAATGTTCTTAATTAAGTCTGAATAAAAAAAAATCCTTCATCAAACACCATCAAACAGCTAGTTCCATCTTATTGCTCAGCAGTTGTTTCACAGCCTGAAAGTATAAAATAGTAGAAATATAAAACCATTTGTTCTATACCTATATAAACTCTTTTTCATTTTATAATATGAAAAAAAAAGAAAGAAAGGAGAATCTTCCTTGTAAAGAATATGAGATCGGTTGATGAATGCCCAGTGGCAAGTATTTCATTATAGTCAGGAGGATCAAAGATATAGATTGGTTAACTAATGCCCAGTCACAAATATTTCATTATATTCAGGATGATCAAAGATATAGATTGGTTAATTAATCCCAGTGGCAAATATTTCATTATGTTCAGGAGGATCAAAGATATAGATTGGTTGATTAATGTCAAGTGGCAAATATTTCATTATGTTCAGGAGGATCAAAGATATAGATTGGTTGATTAATGTCAAGTGGCAAATATTTCATTATATTCAGGAGGATTCAAAACAAATATATGAAATACTGTTTAGATCTGATGAATACAAAATTTAAAAACAATGTCCAGTATAGTTTTCTGTAGTTGCAAACTGATATGATGTAACTTTGTCAATATGACAATGTATTTAATTAACCTACTTTCATAAAAAGGTTTAAATACCAAAAATATTTCAGACATTTAAAAATCCTATTTACATGTACCTTGTAGAATTATGATTTTTTTTGCTTATATGCCTGGCTTAAACCATGTGTGGTTGAGTACATGCTGATGTTATGTTGTCAATTGGCCTGAGGTTTGCTTGTTAGAGAACAACAACATGGCTGGCATGAGTCATTGCAAGGATTTTTTTTAATTCCGAAAGCAAATCAGTTTCAATCTAATGCATTATAATTAAACTAAGTCTCCATCCCCACTGGTCGTTTCTGCGTATTTATACACCCAACACAGTCAGAAGACACCTCACTCTCTATAGTGGGTTTTAATACTAATGGAACGATTGAAATCAAGGTAATTTAAACTTATTGAGAGGAGAAATAAAGTTTGTGTCATGCATATTTTTAATTTACATATGTGCAATTTCTTTGATTTGATCCTTTACAAATGTTCTTTAAATTAAATGTATTTACAGGAAAGGTTGCTGCTTTTAATTAATAAGTTTGTAATTTTGATGGTCACTGTTGTACTTCAAATATAAATCTATGCAACAGAGGTATCTAATGATTACCAGCAATTGCCATTGTAAACTTGGTCACATTTATTTATCAATAATTTATCATACTCAAATATATTGAGACATATTATATATTTTTTCAATAAATTATGGATATCAAATGGCAGCAAAAGGACTTAAGATCCAGCTAAAATATTAAACACCGCCACATTCTGTACCTGTCCCAAGTCAGGAGCCTGTTATTCAGTATAGTTGTCGTTTGTCTATGACATACATGTTTGAATGTGTTCATTTTGTACACTAATTAGGTCGTTAGTTTTCTCGTTTAATTACATTGTCTTTTCAATGCCCTTTATAGCTTTCTATGCCGCGGTACATGATTTGCTCATTATTGAAGGCTACACAGTGACCTATAGTTTTTAATTTCTGTGTCTCTTAACTTAGTGGGGAGAGTTGTCTCATTGGCAATCATACCACATCTTCCTTTTTATAATAAACATTTTTACAATATTTGAACTAAAAATCAAATAAAAAAAATCATTCTATTAATAATTAAAGGGCCCTTCGGTACATATTAATTACAAACAAGAAAATAATAATAAAAAAAAAATACTACTTAATATTAAATTGTTATTTGACAATTTACATAATTATATTCTTTTCTCTGATTTGCCTAGCAAATATTGAAATAATATAAACATTACGCCTTCTGTCATCTATTATATAATGCAGTTCATTGGGAATTATATTATGGCAGTTAAAAAATATATGGAACTATATAGCTTTAATTGTCCTGCCGACTCTGAATGAAGCTACTTTTATTTATTATCCCGCATAGTGCCTCAATAGTTTTACCTGGAAAGGGAATTAACCCATATCTCTGAATTAAAAACCAACAGAAATTCTACACTGTCGATAATAGTTATCCTCGAGTGATTGCGAGCGAGTGATTATCAGTGTGAAGAGTATAAAATACTATAGTTTTCTTCGTGAAGAAATTGAAACACAGTATTAAATAGAAAATAATTGTTAATCACCGATATCAAAGTTGTAAAATAGGAAGATACTTCTACGGAGCGCCGATTTTATAATTCCAATGAGAAAATATTTCATGTGGTTTGTAACGTCGTGAACGTTCACGGCTATCTTTTTTCTCCTTTTCTTAGACGAAACATACCATCTTTACCAGGGTCGCGCCTTGCTCATGTAGAACAGATCAACACATATCCAACATGATTTTACGGAGAAAATATTCTAGATTTTGGAAAAGTATGGATCCCCCCGTTATTTTTAGAAATAACACTTATTTTTGGCAAAAACATTAAAAAAATATCGTTAATATCAATAATTTCTTACCTTCTTCTACAATTTTACTCGAGATACTTACAAAATCAGATTCCTGGTTTATTTCTGCATTTGTGTGTCAATTTTCGTTGTCTGTTTACCTTTCTATAAATAGCGCGAGGAACGGAAAGGGTTAGCATTTGTCTGTCTCGATAGCTGAAAACTGACGTTTACGGCAACTCTTACCGTAGTTCAAAGATTTACTGCAAGCTAATATACACGTTGAAATATAAGATTATTACTGAATTAAAAAGCGCAGATACTGTAGTTTCTCAAGTTATTTTTATTTATTTTTTACAGTGAGGGAAAAGTTGTTTATTTCGCAGTTACAAAAACGATGCAAATGCGAAAAATGCATTGCGGCAGATATAGGTTTTTTAACGTGACGTTCCTACAGAGTCCCTATATTTAGTATGTAAACCTTCCTTCGTATATGGCATAAAAACACATAGTTTTTATGCACATTAAAACGATGAATTACTTACAATTACATTATGAGCATGAGGTGTGGATGGTACAGCAAACCGCACAAATGTTTAATTATGCGGTCGCATGGTCGTATGATTTACAAATAACAACAATAAGGCCGTGTTTGTTCTAATACTTAATTTACGTAAAAAGAAACATCTGTTTAATAACGAAGAAATTAGAAGACGAAAACGAAAAAACAACCAGTATCAGACAGTTGGGAATATAATTTATAACACACTTAGTAACGTTTATATATCCATAGCAATGCGTATTTCTTGATAGTCTTTATGTCTGTATTTCTTTTGTAGCCGATATTTTTGAATTCTGAATGTATGTACCATTTTTTGTTATTCTCTATAGTAAGTCACTGTTCTCTATCTTTTTTTTTATTGTCTATTTTAAGATATTGTATTAACACAGGCCTTATGTCGTATAGTAACGTCATCACAATACCTGCTACATAAAAAAAACACCTTCAACATTAATATTCAAATATAAAACTAAACTTTCTCATTGTGTATTTGTGTGCCATGATATTCGACAGGTTTAATACTATAATGCGGTCTTGGATTATTATATTGTGTGTTATTTATCCAGTAAAGGTTTGTTTAGATATTATTATTCTAAACAGCATTCATTAGAATAAAAATGAAATTGATGAATGCGGTTCTTAAATTTGATATATGCACTTTTGTGCTTCCTTTTAACATATGTTTTGTTTTGTTTTTGAATTAATTAAGATAATAAAACAATGTTAAATGCTGTACAACTAGTTTTGACATTTTACCTATCGTGTCTGTATGTTTTGTTCACGCATCATTGTCATTATAATAGAATTTGAAGCGACTGTCATACAAGTGAGAGGTTTCACAAGCTGTATGACCAGTTTCAGTCCAATATTTTCTAAAGAAGAAAATGCCTTAACCAAGTCAGGAATATAATAGTTGTTATCCATTTGTTTGCTGTATTTTAGTTTTTAATTTGGTCATTTGATTAAGGACTTTCCGTTTTGAATGTCCTTAGAGTACAGTATTCTTGAGGTTTGTTTTTTTTTTTTGTTTTTTTTTTGGCAGTCACCGATTTCAAAAGAAACAATGAAAAAGAAATCGACTGCAACTCTGACCTTCCTAGTTATGTTGCAAAGACTAGTGGAAACATCTATACATTAGCACGTTCGTGTAGAGTTTAGATTGCAAATTAGTGTATATGTGATTTTTTTTAGTTGCATGCATTATTTTATACCATATTAATTTTTGAAATTTACAGAGAAAACGTAATTACAATTATGGCATTGACATTTGTTTTATTTATTTTTATTACGTAACATTGAAATAGATAATGTTTATTTATATTGTTTATATAAGAACATTTTACTTCATTAAGTAATGAATCATAACTTTTTATGTGGAACTATAACGATTTTAAAAAGTGGGACAATGAATAATAAACTGTATATATATGCATGTTTGGTTATATTTGACTGTACTTTTTAACAGATATTTGGGGTCTATAATTTGTACGCTTTCGTCTACAAAACACTCGTAAATTTGTACAGTTTCGTCTACAAAACACTCGTAAATGACGTTCGATTCAAAATTTCATAAAATAAAATAAATTTAGATGTTGAATGCGTTTAGATTAAAATGAAATGTTTATAAAATAAGCTGTATGATTGTAAATATCTTCCCAAAAAAATATCTGGTTACAAAATGCAAATGCAAACAGTGTGGTGTCACTAAAAGGAACAAATATATACAAAAGTGTCCTTCAAACATCCGCGACTCTGTAGGTTATTAAATAATCTGAAGAAAATGTTTGTTTCGATAAACAAAACTTAAAGTCCTCTTTCAAGAGTTGAAAGCATCTAAACATGTCTATAAGAGTTTTAAACTAGAGACATGTTCGAGTTGATTTTGTTAAATATGTATGATAATTTATTAAAACTTATAGTCACAGAGTACCGTGACAAAGCCTGGTGTCTGTCATGCTTTCAAGAGTTGTAAAGATAATGAAGCATTGCCATCAACTTCTTTTTGCACCGGATCTGGGAAAGACGAAGAATGTTTAGGCAAGTACAATAACTCTTACTCAATCAAAACTGATATCATTGTGAAATAAATGTGATGCTGGTTAAATATAAATGAAATAGCTACTCTACGACACGTATAACCAAAACAAATCGAAAGAGCGTAATAAAACAAGTTTTCACAGAAAAAACAAGAAAAATTGTATCAACGCATGAAATTAAAGGAAATGCAAAAAAAGCTAACCGAAGCAATAAAGTTTCTTACCTCAATTTTAGTGCAATGCCTTCAACACGGAACAAGCACTGCAAGTTCACGATTGAAACACATTGTATACATGATATCTAAAGTTAAACGGATTATAAATAGTGTGTTAAAAGTACCGAAACAGTGTACCAAACTATCCTGAAAATTGATAAACAAATTAATGTGAAGTTGTTGGCCTCAACTTTTGAAAATTAATGTTCACATTTAAATGCAAATGTTTCAAGTACAACGCTTGTTCATAGATACATGTGAGTCCCTCATCAATTTAACAATTTTAACATTGCACTTCCATTATGATAAACCTCTACAATGCTCTATTTACACTATAAAATCATCGTCTATACATAACCTCTTTCACAGGAAGTGAGAAATGTTGTCCTTCCGAATGTGGACGCTGGATTTGCACAGAACCGATTCAGGTAAGTGGTTGTAAAAGTTTATTTACAAATTCCTAATTTCAGTTTTTGTAATCAACTCATTTGATTTTTTCATTTAAACATCCTCGATTTGAGCTAGAAAACTTACACACTCAAACGAAACTTTATATCAGATAGAACAGGTCATTAAAAACAATGACTTACGCTTTTTACAAATGATATTCCATATTCATTTTGTGTGCTAAGTTTTAAATGCCAGTAAAATCAGAAAATATACTGCATTTGATGTGTAAATGTGTAATTGCTGTTGCTGTTGATCTTATCGTATTTATCAAATTTTGATAATGCGCCATTCAAAGGCTTTGAAACATGTGTCATGCGAACGGAAAACTTTTTAATCACAGTGCGTATTTGTATAATTTACTAAACATGCTCAACGTTATTAGACACATAGATATAATGTGAGGGTACCCACATTGTACCTACTTTGGCAGTTTTGTCACCTTCGTTTATTCATGATCCAGACAAGAGTTTATATTCTATGTTTACTTTGTAGATGTATCATTATTTATTATATGTTTCCGCGAATTTGATTTTTAATTAAAATTAAATCATAAACGATCTATTAATCTGTAATGCGAATTCCCTAAATTGATTCCATGCTTACATTCACAAACTTAAAAATCGACACAGAAAATTAAAGACTAGGCACCACGAGCCCTATCAAAAACTGGGGGGGATCTCAGGTGCTCCGGAAGGGTAAAAGACTGACTAATGTGCGGCATATTTTCAAAATGTATATGCCCTGAATAGTTTGAACTTTATATACTAAAATTAATTCTTTACTACAATTACCTCCATATTTGGAGCTCCTAAGAAATAAAATTTAAGCGCGTCCATGTTTTTATACTGGTTAAAATCTAAAGTGATGTCTCTATGAGATGAAACACAAAGATCATAAATGTGAAACAGTGCGTTTACCAATAAACATATCTATGAATATAATATATCTCCCTAATAATGGCGTGGTTAGAGAAACAGTTGTATTTACAAAGTATAACATAAAGAGATACCAAATAGCTAACAACAAATGTGATATATACGTTTCAGGAACCAAGATCAGCTTGTCGTAAGCCACCCTCCTCAAACTGTTCTCACCACACCTCAGTGTGTAATTCTGATATGCAATGTGCGTATGGTAAGTAGCTAGTATACTTTTACATGTAACACGTCAGATTAAAACATGTTTAGTTTGATTGGAGAAACTAGTTTGTTGTTACAGTAGTACTGTTATTCTCTATTCATTTCATGCTATCTTACAATAGAGTTGATATTAGTCTCTTCTACTTTCGCAAGAATATAGAAGAGCGCAAAGTTCTTTATATTTGTATCCACAGAGACGGAAATCGTTCAAACGATGATGTAATGATGGTCATAAAAATACAACTTATGTTTTAAGTAATTAAAGGTATGTGGCTACAAAATTGTGATCAAAATGGATAATAAAAAAAATACAGAAGGGAGAAAAACATGAATAAAAATGAAAAAAAAATCTTCAGATCACTTCACACTAAACACTTTACCGATTTTTTGTGTCAGGAGGAAATTTAGGGGTGCACGATAATTTGTCTTCTAATATCTTTTAAATATTCACAAAATACACAATCCTTTGTCCGTTCTGTTTCTACAATTTCCAAAACTATTTTTACAGAGATTTAAATAAAGCAATTTGTTTATGATAATAATCTCCACCTTTCAAAACATTAAATTAAAAATTCCTGTTATCAAAGTTGTTACTTCCTTAAAATTTACAAGCTGAGAAACGACAATAAGTTATGACTTAACATGTCGTTGATTTCAAATTATTCATGTGTTTGAACATTATTTACTTTTTTTAGGTTTAATATGATGTGATATTGCTTGCAGAGCAGACTGTAGTCTTCCAGTAAGTTTTATCCTGTTATCTTCCAAACATAAACTTTTTCCTATATTTCAAATTGGACCTTTGATACTTAATTATTTTCAGAATTCGTGTTTTGTGAATAGTGTCCTTATTTAAAAGTTGTTCAAGGTATTGTATATCCTTATTTGATTTGCAATTTAGTTGCATGACGTTTGATTTAATTTAGATTCGAATTTTATAATATTTTAAGTCGTAAAATACATACATGTAAATAACGCAATACTCTGATATCAAAGAACCCCCGATTAACCAAAGTGGAATTGATGTTGAACTGAATTGAGGAAAAGTAAAAGAAATCTTTACTTAACTTTTGAAGGAACTTATCTCAAGAAGTTACATGTACATTATTTTTTAGAATTCCAAGAATACACATCTTTCTATACGTTGATTGCGTATACTAGTATAACATTTTATCAGTTTGAGTGATGCTGATCATTAGCTTAACATATGGGATTTAGTTTTACACATGGGATTGAGTTTTACATATGGGATTTAGTTTTACACATTGGATTAAGTTTTACATATGGGAATTAGTTATATCATAAACATAAACCTTACATACAACGTTAATATGTGTTGTATAGGTTTCTTGTCTGAAAGCTACAGACTTGTTTTTCATTTTGTCGTTTTCAAATCATACCATTGTATATCCTATTATATATATTTTTGTTTTCACAATTTTTCAGACATACCTAAACAGAATGGCCTCCAGATGGTCTGGAAGAGGGTAGTGGTTGATATGAATTATTGCCTTGTTCTATTCTACATAATAAATTGGAACAAATAAACAAGCTGTTTGCTTTTAAATATATATTTATCGAAGGTTAAACTCTTTCAAAACATAAATAAAAGAGTAAAAAGTAAATTCACAAAAATACAGAATATAAAATTCAAACCGGATAGTCGCTAATCAAATGACAAAATCAATGACAAAAGCTCAAACACATTAAACGAACAGATAACAGCTGTCATATTCCTTACTCGGTAATAAAAGTAATTCATAGAAACACATTTTGTTCTATAAATTAAAAATGAAAGTGAAAAGGCAACAATCAATCAATCAATCGAGAGGTTTAAACAATAGCTAGATATCAGGTGTCAGTTAGAGCGCTTACTATCCTGAAGTGCAATGTATATTATAAACCGGAAGCACGATGAAAACCCTATTAAAAATGAAATTATGCATGTTATGTCAAAATTGTATCGAAGGATTCTAAATGTAATACTTAATAAAGGCAAAAGTAGTATACTTCTGTCCGAAATTCACTATTCGATTAAGAGAAAACAAATCCGGGTTACAAAATTTAACCGTGGGAACCACACCAAATACAAGAGGAAAACAAACGAAACAACAGAAACACTGGTGTGCAACATAGAACACACGAAAATTCAACACAAACAGAAACGAACTACAGTGGTTTTATTTATCTTCGTGGTTACTAGTTTCCGTGGATAAAGGGTAACTTGTATGTTCATGGATGTTTAATTTTGTGGTTTTAACGAGGTTTGTAAATAATTTGTCATTCGGTGAACATTTAATTTTGGTTTACCTGTATCCCCCAAATCCAGGAGAATGGGTACCAAACGAAAAATGATGAATCCATAGTATAAGATGACAAATGCCATTTCTTGACTGGGATCAGGACATTTGAAGAAAAAAGCAGTTTAATTCAATGTTATACATTCACACAAGTAAAGTGATAATTGACGCAATCATAAATCAAGGTCCGGATTGTGATCTCATCATTTACTGGTTACTCTGTTTTATCTAATAATAAGTCTGGTACCTTTGATAATTATTCTTTTTGTCTAATTTTCTCTATCCTTTAATTTTTTATCCAATCATACTGTGCTGTTTATTTTTAACCCCTACGAATCCCTATTAACTATATAAGTATACGTGTCCCTACTTTTTAGCTCACCTGGCCCGAAGGGCCAAGTGAGCTTTTCTCATCACTTGGCGTCCGTCGTCCGTCGTCGTCCGTCGTCTGTCGTCGCTAACTTTTACAAAAATCTTCTCCTCTGAAACTACTGGGCCAAATTTAACCAAACTTGGCCACAATCATCATTGGGGTATCTTGTTTAAAAAATGTGTCCGGTGACCCGGCCAACCATCCAAGATGGCCGCCATGGCTAAAAATAGAACATAGGGGTAAAATGCAGTTTTTGGCTTATAACTCAAAAACCAAAGCATTTAAAGCAAATCTAAAATGGGTAAAATTGTCATTCAGGTCAAGATCTATCTGCCCAGAAATTTTCAGATGAATTGGACAACCCGTTGTTAGGTTGCTGCCCCTGAATTGGTAATTTTAAGGAAATTTTGCTGTTTTTGGTTAATATCTTGAATATTATTATAGATAGAGATAAACTGTAAACAGCAATAATGTTCAGCAAAGTAAGATTTACAAATGAGTCAACATGACCGAAATGGTCAGTTGACCCCTTTTGGAGTTATTGACCTTTATAGTAAATTTTTAACCATTTTTCGTAGATCTTAGTAATCTTTTAGAAAAATCTTCTTCTCTGAAACTAACGGGCCAAATTTAACCAAACTTGGCCACAATCATCATTGGGGTATCTAGTTTGAAAAATGTGTCTGTTGACCCGGCCAACCATCCAAGATGGCCGCCATGGCTAAAAATAGAACATAGGGGTAAAATGCAGTTTTTGGCTTATAACTAAAAAACCAAAGCATTTAGAGCAAATCTGACAAGGGATGAAATTGTTATTCAGGTCAAGATCTATCTGCTCTTTATTTTTCTGATGAATCGGACAACCCTTCTGTTAGGTTGCTGCCCTTGAATTGGTAATTTTAAGGAAATTTTGCTGTTTTTGGTCAATATCTTGAATATTATTATAGATAGAGATAAACTGTAAACAGCAATAATGTTCAGCTGAGTAAGATTTACAAATAAGTTAATATGACCAAAATGGTCAATTGACCTCCTAAGGAGTTATTGCCCTTTATAGTAAATTTTTAACAATTTTCATAAAATAGGTAAATTTTCACTTTCATTTTCCACTGAAACTAACTGGACCAAGTTCATTATAGATACAGATAATTGTAAGCAGCAAGAATGTTTAGTAAAGTTAGATCTACAAACACATTACAGTATCACCAAAACACAATTTTGTCATGAATCCATCTGTGTCCTTTGTTTAATATTTACATAGACCAAGATGAGCGACACAGGCTCTTTAGAGCCTCTAGTTTATTTTAACATTATTATTGATGATGGTGAACGTGTTACTCTACATGTAAATTTCAAGGCGTATAAAATATGTTTATGTCATTGATTTTAATTACATTAAAAGCTTATAGTACAAAATATTGTAAACATGGGTTTACTTAGTGACATTTCTTACAGTAGAGTTAACTTTGTAATATTAATTACACACTGCAACCTTTTTCTTTCGTTTGATTTATTTCTCAGATGAAGTATTGTTATTCATGTTTATCAAAACAATATATATAAATTTATTTATAATTATGGAACACATAACAACAAGAAAAAGTGCCTGTGTTACTATCAAAGTATAATGTTAATACTCTTTTTGTTTATTACTGAATGGTTTATAAAATTTTATAAGCCTTTATATCGCACAATTCACATAACATGCATTAAGTAGATTATTTGGAGTACAACATGTATTTTGTTGTAAACGAAATTCCAAGGAATGATAATTTCATGTCAAAGCGTGTTTATTTTCATGATACATCTTTCAAGCATTAGTGTAACAGTACAATAACGAGTGATGAAGTATTGCTATGTTATCTTTTTATGCCTCGTTCTCAAACCAGCAACCTGAAATGTGATTTGACCTAATTTATATTTATTATAAAGCAGGTTATTATTTCTTGAATATCTCAACAGCTAGATTTCTACTTGGATTCCATGAATAAACAAAAGTTTTACCATCTCGTTACCCCTACTTTGACCGCCCATAAAGATCAGTAAATTATGTTTCCTTATTTCAGACGACCCGTGTCATACAAATTATATTGGTACTTTTGCATTTGCTAAACCAATACAATGATACATCTCCAACAAGGGTGCAACTCTAACAGGCAACTTTGTATTCCGTTGACCCACGGAATAATGCAGTTTATTTCCGGTACACGTGTAAGTTTCGTGTAAATTTAGCTTTTTTATGATAAATATTTTGTTGTTTACAATTGGTTTTTTTTCGTTTCTCTGATTGGTCATATTGTTGTCAGTTTGTCATCAAATTTATTCTGTGATTGTCCATTTTATATCTTTTACCACTTTTGCAACGATTTCGAAGAAATTCAAGTTTCATAACAATCCGCGAAGGTTCAAAAATGTATCATGTAAAAAAAACATAATCCAGTTCTGTATTTAAATGTTAATTTTATTCTATCATCACTGTATTGGATACATAACCTTCATAAATGTCGTTACAAACAACAGTGTATTGCTAGGTCTTCCAGGTGATGTACATCCCTTTTTCTTGAAAGGGTCAACTTTTTCAGCAACAGTTTTTGTGAAACTACATATTCTAAAACTGTCGTGAATCAAATGGGGATACTCAAAAATATCAAATATATTTTAGAGTGCATACAACCTATTGCTCTTTCATTTTTAATAGTATTAACACATTTGACTTTCTATACTTTGCACAAGTATTCCCCATTCCAAACTAAAAGAAAAATTGAAAAAGTTGGAGCTGCTTTGTTTCATAAAGTAGAAAGGCCAACGTAGATATAAGTTTTTTGTCTTCGGAAAGGATCAATACTTTCAAACATTTTGACACTTAAAATAGTATTCATTGATATTGAGGACAATACTTATTCAATCGTTTATTTAACGTGCCAGTCATATTTTTCCTTTAAACACTGTCGCCAGTTTTGGTAGTGGTCTTTTGTGATGTTAGTAGCGAACCAGTAAGTCATTATTTATTTTCATTTGGATTTATTTTTAATTTTTGTTAGTTTGTTTTAATGAATAAATACATGTATATTGTTAATTGTTTCATTGCGTTTAACAACTGTATGGAAATTGTCAAAATTTATGAACATGTTACGTATGATACATTTTTCCATTTCTTGTGAGTAGGATACACTTTAACATGTCTAGTGAGCAGGATACCTATTGCCATGTCCTGTGAGCGGGATACATATTACCATGTCTTGTGAGCAGGATACATATTGCGATGTCTTGTCAGCAAGTAACATATTGCCATGTCTTGTCAGCAGGATACATATTGACAAGTCTTGTCAGCAGGATACATATTACCATGTTTTGTCAGCAGGGAACACTTTTTCATGTCTTGTGAGCAGGATACACTTTTACATGTCTATTGAGCAGGATACATATTGCCATTTCTTGTGAGCAGGATACATATTGCCATGTCTTGTGAGAGGGGTACACTTTGACATATCTAGTGAGCAAGATACATATTGCCAAGTTTTGTAGTCAGGGTACATATTGACATGTCTTATGAGCAGGATACACTTTTTCATGTCTTTAGAGTAGGATACATATTGCCATGGCTTGTGAGCAGGATACATATTGACATGTCTTGTGAGCAGGATACACTTTTTCATGTCTTTAGAGTAGGATACACTTTTACATGTCTTGTAGGCAGGATACATATTGCCATGTCTTGTGAGCAGGACACATATTGCCATGTCTTTTGAGCAGAATACATATTGCAAATCCTGTCGGCAGGATACATATTGCAAATCCTGTCGTCAGGATACATATTGCCATGTCTTGTGAGCAGGATACACTTTATTATGTTTTGAGTAGAATACACTTTTACATGTCTAGTGAATAGGATACATATTCACATGTCTTCTGAGCTGCATACAGATTGCAATGTCTTGTTGGCGGGACACATATTGACATGTCTATGTTAGCTGCATATATATTGCCATGTCTTGTGAATGGATACATTTTGACATGTCTTGCGAAAGGGATACATATTGACATGTCTTGTGAGAGTGATGCATATCACCATGTCTTTTGATCGGGATATATATTGACATTTTATATAGATTAGACCGTTGGTTTTCCCGTTTGAATGGTTTTACACTAGTAATTTTGGGGCCCTTTATAGCTTGTTGTTCGGTGTGAGCCAAGGCTCCGTGTTGAAGGCCGTACTTTAACCTATAATGGTTTAATTTTTAAATTGTTATTTGGATGGAGAGTTGTCTCATTGGCACTCACACCACATCTTCCTATATCTATGTCTTGTGATCGGGATATATATTGACATGTCTTGTGATCGGGATATATATTGACATGTCTTGTGATCGGGATATATATTGACATGTCTTGTGATCGGGATATATATTGACATGTCTTGTGATCGGGATATATATTGACATGTCTTGTGATCGGGATATATATTGACATGTCTTGTGATCGGGATATATATTGCTATGTCTTGTGATCGGGATATATATTGACATGTCTTGTGATCGGGATATATATTGACATGTCTTGTGATCGGGATATATATTGACATGTCTTGTGATCGGGATATATATTGACATGTCTTGTGATCGGGATATATATTGACATGTCTTGTGATTGGGAAACCTATTTACTTGTCTTGTGAACAGGACACATATTGACATGTCTTGTGAGCGGGATGCATATTGACATGTTTTTTCATCGAGATACATTTTGACATGTCTTGTGAGCGCGATACATATTGACATGCCTTGTGAGCGTTATACATATTGACATATCTTGTGAGAGGTATACCTATTGAAATGTATTTTGATTGGGATACCTATTGACATGTCGTGTGAGCTGAATACATATGAACATGTCTTTTCTGACAGTGTATATACATGTTTATAACACGTCGTATACAATTTTCGACCAGATGATCGAATGTCTGGTATAGCTCTTGTTCTATTTTTTTTTTTTTAGACATTATGAATAAACTACAATGTTTCCCAATAATGTCTGTTTGTTTTCCTCATTCATTGTTGTCAATATAAAAGGAATGATATGCGACTGATCAGCTACTTGTAAACCAGGTTTAATCCACCAGTAAATGTGGTAACTAGTGAGGATTATGACAGTTGTTAGCGATTTGTTAGATGTGGTTGAGCTTTTTTTTTTTGTCATTTTATAAAGGACTTTCCGTTTTGAATTTCCCTTGGAGTTAAATAATTTATTATTTGGTGACCATGTTGAAGTCAGCTGATCGAAAATATGTTTCTCATCTCGAAACTACAATCCTGGACTATTTTCCGAATGTGACTACCAAATTAGACTAATTTGTAAAATCATCTAGTTTGTATTAACATAAGAAACACGACGGATACCACATGTGGATCAGGATTTGCTTGCTCTTCCTCCGCACCTGCTTCAACCTTTGAGCGAGTTTAGTGTTGCTCCGTCATTAGCTTTCTGTGTTGTGATTTGTGTACTTTTGTACCTTTGCGTCTCTTTGATTGCAAACCATTAAAGATTATAGATATAGATAGATGTGGTATGAGTGCCAACGAGACAGCATCTCCATTAATTTATGAAAGTTAGCCATTATGGGTCAAGATTCGGTCTTTAACACGGAGCCTTTGCTCACAATTGAAACCAAGCTATAAAGTCTAAAAAAAAACCTAGTGTAAAACCATTCAAACAGGAACAGCAACGGTCTAATCTATATAAAAAAAACACCAAGAAACGAGAAACACTTATGAACCACATCAACAACAACAACTACTGAACCAACAGATTCCTGACTTATGACATGTATGACAGGTGAAAATAATTGCAACATGTTCAAATTTTTTAATGGTGCTTAAACTTCACTCTTATTTTAAAAGTGTGATATAATAACGTAGAAAGACACACTATAAAACATCAATTGAAATGGCTAAACTCAATCAAAAGATGTAGTAACACAAATGAACAAACACTAAACGGATAATGTTTACCTACGAATCAATGTAAATACAAAGTTTTAAAAATCTACATTTATAAGTAAAATACCAAAAGTAAGGAAAAATTATACTTTCTAAAGATTGATATAGAAATTATATTTTAAGCATGAAAAATGTTAACGTATTATTCCATGGAGGTTTGACACAGTCTTTGTTTACTGAAAACTTAACCTTGGACTATCACAGGGTTTAGTGCAAGGACTATCACAGGAATTACTGCAAGGACTATCACAGGGTTTACTGCAAGGACTATCACAGGGTTTACTGCAAGGACTATCACAGGGTTTACTGCAAGGACTATCACAGGGTTTACTGCAAGGACTATCACAGGGTTTACTGCAAGGACTATAACAGGGTTTACTGCAAGGACTATCACAGGGTTTACTGCAAGGACTATCACAGGGTTTACTGCAAGGACTATCACAGGGTTTACTGCAAGGACTATCACAGGGTTTACTGCAAGGACTATAACAGGGTTTACTGCAAGGACTATCACAGGGTTTACTGCAAGGACTATCACAGGGTTTACTGCAAAACAAATATAACGCACATTTATCAGTAAAATGCTATCATTTTTTAGAATACAGTATTGTGTACCTAACAAAATATTCTCAAGAAGGAACTTCAAATATTCGAATTAGCCACTGAGCAAATTATCACTTCCTTTCAGCGATGGTTACATTTGCATACACCTGTTGTAAAAATTTTTGCACCAGTCTATTGATTTACATGTATGCATGTAGTTTTACATGAAAACCGATGAACATTATGCAACATAAAAATTTATTTATGAATATTGAACACAATACTTGTTTAATCAGTTCGATAACTTGTGAATATAAATACTGAGTACCAGTCATATGTTCTCTAACATTATTTTATAACAATGTGGTCAGTTTTGGTAGTGGTCTTCTGTGTTATTGGAGGTGTACAAGTAAGTAACCTTATTTTATAACAATGTGGTCAGTTTTGGTAGTGGTCTTCTGTGTTATTGGAGGTGTACAAGTAAGTTACCTTATTTTATAACAATGTGGTCAGTTTTGGTAGTGGTGTTTTGTGTTATTGACAGTGGACAAGTAGGTCATTGTTTAATTGCATTTGGGTTCAATATTGTTTTTTGTAGAAATAGGAAGATGTGGTGTAGTTTGTTTTAGTAAAAAAAAATTTCGTTATTCTTACAAGTTTCATCCTTTTCCTAAACTGTTGATTTTTTCATCAACGTGTGATTTTCTTTATCAGTTATCTATTAGTAAAAATTCGAACATAACGTCAATTTCTGGTATTTCTCGGAATTTTATTTTGTGACGTCATTTAAAAAGGCGACCGTATCTCATGACGTCATAAAGAAAGAGCACAAAAATGATAATCTTATTTCTTTTCTTAGTTAATTAAAAAATGATATCAATCTTATCATTGCTGTTAATTACCAAAACTATAATCTGTAAATATAAAAGGCAGGACAGGATTTACAAGAAGGCTTCTATTACAATAGATAATAGGGAGGTTGCCATTGTGCTCCAGGGATATGGTAAATAATATTTTCCTGACTATAACATCTATAAAAACTTTGAGCATTTTTTTTTTTTATAAAATGAAAGATTCAGATTAGTCCTTAGTTAACATATTTGCAACAAATAAGTTTGTATCTATTTTGCACTATTACCGAACAAACTGCAATTAATATGTTCGAACAAAATAATGATAATTACTTTTTTTTCTCAACACTTGAAAATCAAGAAAAATGTTTTTACATGTGAAACTATGTTATAGAGCATACGATGATTTACAATTTCTAGATGCCGATATTACGAACTTTCTCTTTAATTTATGAACGACAAAAATTAAAAATCACAACATTACTGTGAACTCCGAGGAATGTTTAAAACGGAAAGTCCCTTATTTAACATTTTATAATTTTATGTCTTTTTATGTGATATGGTGCATGTATAATTAAAATGTCAAAAAAAGTACATATATCCTATAAACCGTTCTTGTTTTCGGAATAAAGTCTTTTTATAATCAAATGAATAAATCAAAAGCCGAAAAACATAAAACGAATCGATAACAACTTTTACATTCCTGACAAATACTGTCCACTTATAGATTGCCTTATGACTTATGTTGACGATTGTTCATTCGTTTTAGATGTTGTGTATAAATATAGCGATATATGGAATAGTATATCATATATATATATTATAATCTGCATATCTGATTTCATGTGTTGTAGGCGACCATTCAAGATTGTCGTTTACCAAAACAATCAGGATCATGTAAAGCAAGTTTTCTAAGATATTATTTCGATGTGTATTCAAAACAATGCAAAACATTTAGGTATGGTGGTTGTGGCGGCAATAGGAACAATTTCAGGACTTTGAAGGAATGTCAAGAGAAATGTATGGCTAAACCAAGTAAGTATTATCGTTTGTCTATCATCCTTAAAATTTCAGCAAGCGAAATATAGGTATGCTCCCTTCAATTATGACACATCATGATAGATCCCTCAATTAAATTTTGGAAAAACGGAATACAAAATTAGCAGAAATAAACAAATGTCAATTAAACATCAAACCAACTTCCATGAAAACAGTAGACTAACTTAATAAATAATCTTATTAAGATCAATTGTTTACTGTAAAATTCTGCCATTGTTGATCAACACAAATTGAGAATGGAAATTTGGAATTCGCAAATACTCTCATCAAAGAAACCTGCATTGAATTTTTTGTAAATGCGCCACACGGGCCATTTCGTCTACAAAAGACGCTCAAACAGAAAAAGTTGAAAATGCCAAATAAAGAACGAAGTTGAAGAGCATTGAGAACAAAAAATTCCTAAACGTTATGTCAAATACAGCTATGGTAATCTATTCCTGGGGTAGAAAAGCATTAGTATTTCTGCATGTCAGAGTAAAGTACACAGTCAATTTATAATACGGCTATATCAATGATAATCCATGTTAACACAATAGTGGTAAACGTTTTTTCATTAGACCGTTGGTTTTTACTTTTTGGAACCCATTATAGCTTGCTGTACTTTGTGAGGCTGAAAGGCTCCCCCCCCCCCCCCCCCCCCGTTAAAGGCTTAACTTTGATCTGTAATGGTTTACATTTTATTAATTCTTACTAGGATGGAGAGTTGTCTCAATATCACTTACACTGTGTATCATGTTACATCACATCTTTTGTCTAGTATACATCACTTAATTTGTTACATATAAATTAATGCGATTTTTATGTTATAGAGTTCTGTCTTCTTTGTTGTGGACCTCCACCATGTTGTAATACATGTGATCGTAAGTAGAGATGTACTCAGCTTCATATTTTGTATACAATGTGTGCGATGAGTCAATTGTTAGTTTCGTTTATGAGTATTTTGTATTCATCACAACCAGTTATAAATAACGCATCATAGATACCAGGATTGAAATTTTACATTTGCAACAGACGCGAGATTGGTCTACAATTAACTCATCACTGACGTTCGAATAAAAAAAGTAGAAAAAGTCAAATAAAGTAAGAAGCAGAAGAGCATAGAGTTTAAATCTAGGCTTATTTTTGTTAAAATATTTTTATATTAATAATATTTTCTTTTTGTATATGCGAAGGATCATTTTAGTTATATAAATTTTATTCCGCGAGCCTAAATATAGATTTTCCTAGGCAAAAACAATGACGGGGAGAAAATGACGTAATGCACATTTATTTTCTTGTTTTCGGTGTATTTTTTCTCTTCTTTTGTTTTTGATGTATTTCACTAGTAAACTTTCTTGAATATTTCAACTAGCGAAAACTAGCAACTGCAAAAGAAGATGATATATTTAGTATTAAAACAGTGACCAGTTTGATATGTATCATGAGCAACTGTTTTGTGAATTGTTTGCTTTTTTTAGATGTGGTAACCTAATCTCAACATTATTTTTGATAAATTCTCGATGCAAATACTATTTTTATATGGTTACACCAATGCGCACGTACACATGATTCTTGACCGTTGCAATTTTGTCCAATAAATTTACAAAATTCAAAATTATGAAAACCTAAAAGTAAGGAAGGTCACAATAATCGTAATTTGAGGATTCACAAAACTAGCTGGTAGTTCTTGTAAGCGAATTTAGTCTACCGAAATGCATTTTTCAACTTATGTCTAGATTACAGTATATACTTTTACGACTTTTCCACAGTTAAGGTAAACGTTCTTTTTAATCTGTTGAAGAATTCACGAAGCCTGGATTTTGTCCACTTGTACAACCGGGTTCTTTTGGTACTTGTGTTGAAGAATGCAGTGGTGACGAAGGTTGTCCGGGTGATAAAAAATGTTGTTCAAACGGTTGTGGACATGTCTGTGAAGCTCCAACTGGCGGAACCAAATCCTAAATAAATAATTAGTGTATGTATTATATTAATTTGATCTGCTCGTTATCAGAAAAAAAAATCACAAAAATGGAAAATTTGTTAGGATATGTTCAAAAAAAAAACCATCCTTATTACGTTTGGTAAACAACGCCTTGTTCTAATTAGCACATAATATATTTGACAAATGCGTACAAACTTGCTGTTATTTTCATTATTGCCCTACTAAAATATATACATTTTAGATGCTTACATAAATTACTATTATATACTATTATGCAATCAACATATATTCATCCTGTCGCCGCGATATAGCATGTTTGTGCCAATGAGGCTTAAAGCAACCAACGATCAATCAATATATTCATCCTGCAATTGTTTTTAAATTTATTAGATATGAAAATTTAAGGTATATACTTCAAGGTGAAGAAACGGGAACAGCCAAAGTTTTCTGAAAAAATTTTGTACGCTTCGACCTAAAACAAATTGAATTTTTTCAGATAATGTTTACACATTCTAAAATTAGCACGGAGCATGGCATGTAGAAATTATTTCTCAATTCAGATTTTTAAATAAAACACGTTTGAATATTGTATCAAGCTGCCAAATCGGAAAACACCACCTTACATTGTTGTTTGGGCATGGTCCTAATCGTCAATTGTGTCCTAGGCGATGTTGGTGTGTGCTGTCGATGAAGTACTAACTAGTTACTTAAATAATTAAATGATTTTAATAAAACGAGTGTTGTTTCTTCATCAGAAACAGAAAAGAATGAAGGTGGCTACCAACAGCAAACTTGACTTGGACAGTGCACAAATCACAAGTGACGGATTTATATTGGAATGTTCTGGCGAACCAACTGTGCCCCTCTTCTTTTTCGACTTCTTGATTAACTCTTATGAGACTGATTTCATACTGGAACTTTATTTTCCGCTATATAGATGATGTAATCTCCATAAATAATAAAAAATTGGTGACTATGTTGAACGCATCTATCCCCTCGAACTACATATAATGTTTACAAACGATGCAGTTAAATCTGTCTCATACCTTGACTTACATCTGGAAATTGGCAATGAGGGTCGGTTGAGGTGTTTGGGCGTTTGATTTTGCCATTTGAATTTTCCTCGGAGTGCAGTATTTTTGTGATGTAACGGTTTTTTTAAAACATTTACGATAAAAGAATTGAATTAAGCTTCACAATTTTTTACTTTCCATTTCTATGTAGCAAACTTTTAGCAGCGCCTGCTTACGGAATATATATCTTACAATTGATACGATATCCCCGTGCATTTGATTTCATATCAGGATTTCCTTGATCCTGGCTTGCTGCTCACAAGAAATCTTTTAAACCGTGTGTTCCAAATGGTGGAAATCATTCCTTTGTAAATTTTACGGAAGCCATCACGAATTGTCTAACCATTATGGAATTTCCGTTTCACAGGTGATAGCTGATATCTTTCTTTTATCGTAACAACAATGCTGTTCACTTTTCACGAATATACCCTACCAAACAGCAAGCTATTAAGGACTTCAAAATGACTAGTGTAAAACCATTCATAAAGTAAAACCAACGGACAAAATTACACAAAAACAAACGAGAAACGAAAAACACTCATGCACTAAATCAACAAACGACAATCACTGAACATCTTTTTCCTCTTAGTCATGACGTCATCAGTTTATTTTCGATTTATGACTTTGAATGACCCTCTGGTATTTTTCACCACTTTTTTCTAGCATATTCTCAACCTTCTACAGTGCATTTTGTTATATCCTAACCATAGTAAATTCAATCCGAATGTTTATAGCCTTCAAAGCTTAAAAGACCTGTAAAGACTAGCACTGATAATTATAAAAAATGTATTATTAAACACTGGGTGATCATCCATTTTTGCATCAATGCAGCAATTTTCTAAAAAGAACTGTTATCTAAAGTGAACCTTATCTAGACTCGTCTACGAGGGAAAACAGTTTTAATAATCTCCTATTCACGCAATTGGTTCTAACGCTCTAACATATTGATATATCAGTGACTTTAATGTCCGTCGTTTTGTACTTTAAAATCATAATAAAGTTGTGATAGAAGCATTTGGTTGGCTTAGATCGCATTGTAGCAAACACGATCGTCTGTTATAAACAATTGTACCAAATTCATAATCGGCCTAAATCAGATTATGCATTCGAACGTAAATGGAGACGATAACCAAAAAGTAAAGTCACAAAATTACTGAACTCCGAGGAAAATGCAAAAGGGAAAGTCCCTAATCAAATGCCAAAACAAAAGCTCAAATTCATCAAACGAACGGATAAATACTGTTATGTTTTTTGACTTGACACACACATTTCTTATGTAGAAATATGTGGATTAAACCTGGTTTTATAGTCAACATTACCTTCCATGATCCGATGAGAGTTTAAGCGATTTCATATAACTTGTCATACATATTCTCTGACCACAATGGTCAGAGGTGAGGTAAACGACAAGCGATCAATCATTGTGAAGTTCCCTGTTAAATTGATTTTGATTCGCGTACGGTCACTTATTTTAAACATATCAGAAAAATAAATTAGTAAGTTTTATCAATTTTCAGACCATACCACAGCCGTTAGTTCTATTTTGATCTTGACATTTCTCTCACAGTTAACTCAGTTCAGTTCAGTATCTTTTTAAACATTCAAATTAAGATTTATTTGATCAGGTAAAATATCAACTCCTCATCAGGCATAGACAGACCACATTTGACTGCGAGCGAAGCATCTTAACTGAAATGTTTTGCTCTACAACTTGACTGAAAGGCTGAAAATAAGTGACTTTCCGATATGACGTTTCCTTGGAGTTCGGTATCTTTGTTATTTTACTTTATAAGAGCTATTCATATCAACATGTGTTTACTACATGTTGTTGAACTTGAAATAGTATATTAACCCTTACGTAATTCAAAACTAAATGTGGTTACCCTATTTAATTTATGGTGGTGATGTTATTTGTCTAATTCATGTTTTATATAAAATGTCATCAATCATGGCGTAAACAAACACGGATCTTAATGTCAATGTTGAAAACATCTTTCATGAATATTTAACACAAAGGCGTTAACATTATTTTACCTGTCAATATAAAGATAAGACGATCTCCCGTTTTTTTTTTTGTCTCACCATACGCATAATAATGTGGCTAATTTGGATATTAATCGTTTGTGTTATTGGTAGCGTTAATTGTAATGGTAAGTCTTATGGGTCATAATATTACAGAATAATTCAGTTTATGAATACTCTAAAAATCAGCTTAACAATGTTAAATCTTCGCCGGGATTCAATCTTTGGTAGGCAACACTGCCTGTACTGTGTCCATTTCTCTTGAACTCTAGGCAACCTAGGCTTAACTTAATAATTCAGATTTCAGTGGACTGGTGGTAACACACGACATGATATATAACGCATGCAGATGTAATTGATTGCAGATTAGCCAAATATCGATAGTGAAGAATCCTAAGATAAAGTTAAAGATATATATAATGTTGGCACCCTTTTTATCTTGCTGTTCGGTGTAAGACCGTACTTTGGCCTACAATGATTTACTTTATAAATTGTGACTTAGCTGTTTTATTGGATTGTTGTCATTCTCAATAAATGAAATTTATTATTGAAATCAAATATCTTAAAGGAGTCCGTCAAAAATAAATAACTTCTTGTTTATTCTTTCAACAGTGTGTCAAAAAGGAAGACCAAACGGTCAGTGTGGACTAGGACCGGGTGGTGCATCTTGCCAATGGGGATATTATTGTCGGAACTCAGTGTGCTGCCAGATTCGTAAGTAGTCAAAGGGAAGTTACTCGATACCAAACATTGTTTAGGGGATAGAGATTCAGTAGTAGTACCTGTGCATGTTTGATACTTGTTTGGTTTTATAAATATTTCGATATGAACGTCACTGATGAGTCTTATGTAGACGAAACTCGCGTCTGGCGTACTAAATTATAATCCTTGTATCTTTGATATTGATTAAGAATCTCTGTAACATATCTAGATACATATAATTGAACCAGCATCAGTGAGAATTGGACAGCTCACCCTCAGAGATTATGAAGAGAAGAAGGGGTTAATGATTGACTAATTTTGTATTTGATAGCTTGTAAATATGGCGATCCGCACCCTACTCGTACCTGTGGAATGGTTGTCGGATCAAACAATTGTCCGTATGGAACTAGTTGTATTGGAGGACCTGCTGATGAATACTTTGCCTGTTGTCCAAATAGAAAAAGAGGTAGTCCAAAATTTTAGTCAACATTAAAGTTCGGGACATACACATTTTGAAAATATCCGTCTCAATCCTATTTTTACCTTTGCAAAAAAGAAATGAACGTGAACGTCCCACTCAAGGATATAATTGCGTTCGAAACATCAATTATTAGGATGTAAAAAGTTGAATCTCAAAAGTACTGAACTCCGAGGGAAATTCAAAATGGATAGTCCCCAATTAAATGATATCACATCAAATAAACGAACAACAACTGTCATATTCCTAACTTGGAATAGACATTCTCAAATGTAAAAAATGGGAGATATATATAGTTTTACGCTTATATTTTGACATATTAGTGTGTACATGTTTAAGATGTTTTATAATATGCTAAACATCAAATTGCACTTTTAACATTATTTTGAATAAATTAATATAAACCTATAACAGTTGACGTAATTTTATTTCACAGCTGGCTAATCCAACTCAATAATCGGCTACATTGGAATGTCAAAAGTGCATCATGATGTCAGAAGAAAAGAACAAGAATGCATGGTTGTTATAATAGATTCGAAGAGCTTGTTAACTGACTGTTTTATATACAAAATGTATTATGTCTTAATAAAGTATATTTTCAATTATGCACCTACCTGATAGCACTTGGTTATATTTCCGTATAAATTTATGTAATGTAATTTATGGGGATTCATCTCCAAGAAGATAAGCATTACTCTTTAAGAAAAAAATGCTTTTTTACTTCTAGTGTTTAAATATTATGATGCATGGGTTCGAAGACAGTCTGTCAGCATGTATGTGTAATTTAACGCATATCACCAGCCCAGTAGTTAGCAATTCGGTGGACATGAATAGCAATTATATGGTCATCTTTGTAAATCCACTGTTTGCAAACGTGTGCATTATTCAAAATACTAATGCTTATCTTATCCCAGGCATAAATTAATCGTATTTAGCATAACGTTTTGGAATTTTTGGTTCTCAATGCTCTTCAATTTTGTACTTGTTTTGGCTTTCTCTAACTATTTTGATATAAGACACATTTAGGACACGTTGTATACGCCTCAAGTTCATTCGACTGTTTATTTGACGTATGCGGGGCGTGTTTGTAACAAACACCCAATAACTTCACTTCCAAGAAACACCATAAGCACGAATAATCATCCGAGATACGACGGTGCCCCGTATCAAATACGTTCAAGGAACGTTTTTACTTCGTATGCATTTTTTTGTACATTAGACAAATGCTAGACAAAATACAACTTGAACGCACGATATTATTATGTACGCTTCTCGTACACCATAAACACGTGTAAAGCTGGTTGTGCACACGATATTAATATGATTGGCAAGTTGAATGCGTCCAAAAGCACTAACGTCTTGGCAGCTTGTACTGTTTTGATCACGTCAGGCGTACGTTGGCGCTATACCTTGATATGTGACACAATGTATAATGTAGACGAAACGCATGTCTAGCGTATTAAATAATAAGCTTGATACCTTTGAAAACTACTTACGTCATTAATCACAAATTGTTTTATGAAACGTTAGATATGTATTGTAAAGTTTGATTGGTAATCAATTTGTGATAGAAAAGAGGTAATACAATTGAGAATGGAAACGAGAAAAGGAAATATATTGAAATTATAAACACGAAAACAGACTTATGTATGAATGAGACAGGTATACTTTAATTCAAGGAAAACATATATGAAGAAACAAGAATACCTATGAACAGAGAAATTAGGTAACATAATTATGTCCGAACAAGGATATATAACTGCGGGTGACCATAATGGTATATGCTTGGAATAATTAGGAAAAATATACTGACCGACTGACACTGATTTAATGCAAACATGTAAACACATATCCCAAACACATATAATCCAATAGACAAATGAAGGAACAAGCAATGAGAGAGATGCACCGAAACAAATGGAAATACATAATACATAGACAGACGCACATAAGTCAGTAAATAGCAAAACTCGCATGTTTACAAAAAGAATGAACTGAAACGTTCACAGCATTTTCAAGTGCACACTAACTTTAGTTTGCATGTGTTTATTAAACTAAAAATCAGAATCGAATATGTTTTATTTTTTTATTTTGACGATAAATGTTTACTGTCCCTTGACAATCTGTTTTTAATTCATAACGATATATGTTCATCTTTTTGTTCAACCCGAGACAATGATAAAACTTACCATTAAACAACAATAAAATCAAAACAATAACGTAAACATTTGCATGTCACTTACGGTGTTGATGTATAATGTAATGTAATCCTGTATGAAATATGTCAGCACATAAAAGTTGTGGTTTCATAGAGGACATCCTGCAAGAATATGAATGTGTTGTCCACGAAAAGTATAAACCATAATGAATAATTTGCAAATGTGTTATTATTGTAGCAGTACTTTTAAATGCTCTCCAACTTCGTACTTTATTTGGCCTTTTTCACTTTTTTAATTCGACCGTCACTGATGAGTCTTTTGAAGACGACACGCGTGTCTGGCATAAATAGAAAATTTCAACCTTGGTATCTATGATGAGTTTTATATATGAACATTTGCATGAAACGCTAAACAGACAGTGCTATACATGCAGAATACAGACCCAGCAATGTATACCCTACACACGACAAACGTTCATTTCGTCTACAAAATGATCATCAGTTACGCTCGAATAATTATAGAAGATCTAATCGAAGAATTCAAATACTATCGATATGCTCTTGAAAACCACGTTTATTTCACATGTGAAGTTATAGGTTTTTATTTAACTGGGAAATCAATGTAATTCATTGCAACTAATGTAATAAAAATATTTAAAATCAAAATAAAGTAGACTTTGATCTACAATTGTTGACCTTTTACTTGTTTTGACTTTGATAGAAAATTGTCTCATTGGCACTCATACCACATTTTTTTATATCTATATACGTACAAGAGATGACATAAAAATGTAAATTGTGTAATATCCTTACCATGAATTCATGTATTTTGAAAGTAGGGATTCTAAGATTCTTATGGTCGTCTTGGTTTGTTAGAATGCTGGACGCTAAATATTGACACTAGCGGCTAGATCAATATATGCATAATTTTATTACATCTACTCTCGCAATTTGTTTCGTTATCATTTTTTTCTATGTTCCATATTCACTAAATTGTTTCTATAACTTTACTTCATAGCATCACACATTATGTGAATAAAAACATTTCATATTCAGTAAAATATTTGTGAAATTGCAATATGTTTGTAGGAAAGGGAGATAATCGTTTTTGGTTTCAAAGAGTCTTTATTCAAAAGAATAGTATTTTAGGTTATCTCCCCAAGGAAACTTATCTGTTATCAATAGCATATTGTTATTTCACACATATTTTACTGAATATATGATGTATTATTTTAAATGATATATGATTTTTTTAAATATAAAATCCTTTTCGAAAGAAAAACTATATAAAAAACATTTTTTTAGCAATTCAAAATAAAACAGTTGACCTTTAGTATGGTAATGGCTATAATATAACTATACAGATTGATGGACAGATTTAGTAACTACATCAGTACAGTGGAGTTAAAGTCTTATAGGATTGTAAGTATGATTTATTTTGTCACGTAGCACTTTCACATTTTGACTGAAAAATTTGTTCAAATTTTTGACCAATTGAACAATTTGGTTTAATAAAACAAATTGCAATTTGGTCAAAATTTTGAATGGGTTGCAATTGGTGGATGGCAACACTATCAGTCAAGGTACTGTAATAGTTTTTCATTTACAATAAGAGTACATTATTAACATGCAATACAATGTAACTCGTTTCTTTAATACATCAATCAATTGTTAACACACATATTATTCATTACTAGTAATACTAACATCCTCATTTGAAATTAACATTTCTCTAATGTTTAACATATTGATATAATATTAAAATGATGTTACTTTTCCAGTCTAGATATAGACCAGCTGGATAATCTCCTTAGTTGGAATTTAAAGATTCATCGTGCTGCAGGACAAAGACATGACATCATTATAGATGATAAAACTCCTGTTTAGTGACACTTTTATCGACAGAGATACACTGTAAATCCTTAGCTTTTATATTTCTATGCTTGGAAGTTTTCTATCGAAATAAACAGAATGCAGCGCTTGATGTTCTTAGTTTGTTTTCCATGTAACATGTGAATTGGAATAAGATAAAAACGCGTGTAGTTGAGACTTGATAAGTGGGCACCCAAATGTTCATACTTGATAGTCAATGTGTCGTATTATATATTATATAAATTACACATAGTTGAGAGGGTGATAGAGAAGTTTCATACCCAGAGAAAACATTGTCAATCGGGCTGCAGCTAATTGACAATTCTCTTCCGAGGGGAACCGTCATTGAAGAGCAACAACTCCAATAAGAAGGGGGTTTGCGATTTCGGCTTATTTGTAGATCTTCTGTAGCTGATTAGTGTTTTCTAAATTAAGTTTCTATTAAAATATTTGAAATTTCCAGAGATAAGACAATTACAGTCGTCATTAAAAGGTAGAAAGCCAAATAAAGGGTTGAAAGAAAATACATAATTATGTGGGAAGCTGAGATCAACTTATTTATCGTAAAGTGTTGTTTTCAACCGACCCTCATCGTCAATAATTATTTCTAGATTTAAGTCAAGATATGAACCAGACTGTATCTGTTGTATCCTCTATCATCTCAAGACCTATGGGATAGATGCGTTCTATATAGTCATTTATAAATGAATTATTATTTATAGAAATAATTAACCACTTAAAAAATGTGACAGTTCGTTGAGTTCCATATCACACCGTTATAATTCGAACAAACTACTTATACCGTATCAAACTTTAAACTTAACAAATATGTTGTCAATCAAAAACAAATCAAATATCTTGATGATGCCAGTTTCAGAGAATGTTTGCTTGAATCATAGCGATTTATCCCTATGAAAAGATACTTAGCTATATGCGTTGGTCTTTCTTTTTTATGAAACAAAGCAAGATCATTGTGAACAAAGAATGTATATGCAATATTACATAAAGCGATATGTTTAATGCTTAATTGCATTTTGGTTTTATTCGGACATGACAAACGTTTAATCCCGCTGCAAATGTTTGCACCTGTCCTAAGTCAGGAATCTGATGTACAGTAGTTGTCGTTTGTTTATGTAATATATACGTGTTTCTCGTTTCTCGTTTTGTTTATATAGATTAGACCGTTGGTTTTCCCGTTTGAATGGTTTTACACTAGTAATTTTGGGGCCCGTTATAGCTTGTTGTTCGGTGTGAGCCAAGGCTCCGTGTTGAAGGCCGTACTTTAACCTATAATGGTTTAATTTAATTGTTATTTGGATGGAGAGTTGTCTCATTGGCACTCACACCACATCTTCCTATATCTATGTAAAAAAAAATTAAGGTGGTATGGGTGTCTTCCTCCTATCCATCTTGGATTGTAAAAAACAGAGAACCAAAGGTCAAGATTTTCTTATTTATCGTAAAGTGTTATTTGTCAAGTTTGCAAAATTTAATGCAAGAACACAGATATGTAATGTGAATTTACATTTAAAAGAATCAATTTATAAGAATATAACTTAAAAATATTAATATTTTTGCAAATAATGATTATTTTTAGTTGTTTAAAAAAAATGGCATTTTTTAAGGGGATGTAACTCAAAAACAGTGCATTTTCTGAAGGATTCTACATGGAATTTTCCTATTTTGTATTTTAGCTGGAAAAAACGTACTGTGACCCTATCTTTTCTTTTGATACTCTCAAAGCATTGTCTGAAAGCTATCTTTTTCTTAAGTTTTAACACTTCTATCATTTTGTTCAGTTTCTAATCACAAAATATTGTTTTTTCCTGTATAATCCATACAAAATGTGTCATTTTGTCACGTCCTGTAGCTTGAGAAAATACGCGGTGACCTATCATTTTCATTATATTTTTCAACATATATTAGTAGATACTACGTTTTGTCAAAGTATGAACAAATGCTATCATTTTTATTTTAGACCCCCATACCACCTTAAGTAATTATCATAAATGCAGACTCTATTAAATTCCAATTTCTAGGATTTCATCAACCATCATTTGTTTTGGTATGTAGACAAAATAGTTCAATTTGGCCTATCTTTATTCTATGATATAATTTCCAGTGTTTTTTGTTATTCTTTTAACTTGAGTGTGAATGCTCTTAATGGATAAACTATTTATCAAGATCGAAACACTACGTTTGTTGTTGCCTCTTATTACGAGTGCATTTCTTTCTTACAAAAACGATAGAATCGGCTAAGCGCGCACATGTCTTGATCATTTGTTTCTAACATACGTTTGGAAAGTTTACCTAAACTTTGACAAACTATGCACTCGCTAAAAAGGCGTTTACAGTTTGTCGTTCATCGTTGTTAGTATATGGGCTACATTTGTTTCTAACTTCAGCCTGATTAAACGAAGTATTTGTTTGAACTTTTGTAATAAGTCTGTTTACCAACAACATATGCATGCATTATTGAAAGTTCAAACAGGGTCAGTAAATACTGATTAAACGATGTATTTGATTCTACTCTTGTAGCGTTTGGTAAACGATAACAAAGGGCACACAACGTTTAAAAATTTTTAGTTAGAAAAAAATGCATCCTAAGAGTGCACTTCTTTCTTACACATACGATGCAAACGGCTAAGCGTGCAAATGTTTTGAACATCTGTTTCTAACATTCGCTTTCAAGTTTATATAAACTTTAACAAACTATGCACTCGCTAAAATGTGTCTACAGTTTGTCGTTCATCGTTTGTTAGAACAAACTCTACATTTTTTTCTAACTTCAACATGAACAATTGATGTGTTTTACATTTGTAAATAGTCTGCTTACCAACTACTTGTGCATGCATTATTGAAAGTTCAAAAAGGGTCAGTAAACATTGATTAAACGATGTACTAGTATTTGTTTCTACTTTTGTAGCGTTTAGAAAACAACAACAAACGCATTATTGAAAGTTCAAACAGGGTCAGTAAACACTGATTAAACGATGTATTCTACTCTTGTAGCGTTTGGTAAACGATAACAAAGGGCACACAACGTTTAAAAAATTTTAGTTAGAAAAAAATGCATCCTAAGAGTGCACTTCTTTCTTACACATACGATGCAAACGGCTAAGCGCGCAAATGTTTTGAACATCTGTTTCTAACATTCGCTTTCAAAGTTTATATAAACTTTAAGAAACTATGCACTCGCTAAAATGTGTCTACAGTTTGTCGTTCATCGTTTGTTAGAATAAACTCTACATTTTTTTCTAACTTCAACATGAACAATTGATGTGTTTTACATTTGTAAATAGTCTGCTTACCAACTACTTGTGCATGCATTATTGAAAGTTCAAAACGGGTCAGTAAACATTGATTAAACGATGTACTAGTATTTGTTTCTACTTTTGTAGCGTTTAGAAAACAACAACAAACGCCACACAACGTTTACAAAAATTTGGTAAGAAAGAAATGCACTCTTAATAAAATGTAGACGCATTTAAATTACTGCTTTATACTCGTAATTTATTTTCGTATATCATAGAGGCAATTTAACAGAATTACATTGTCACGTGCAACAATGTTATAGAAAGAAATATTTTATACAATTTACCTAAATTTACCTAGCTGATGATGACGTCTATGAATATTCAGGAAATCTGTTTGGTTTTACTTTATATATTGCTCTTTCGCATTATACCATTTACACAACAGATTAATTAACTTACCACACATTTATCATCGGTTTATATCGTTAAGAAAACAAATCTCATTGCATCCCTATGTAAGCTACTCATAATTGTTAATTTAATATGTTGTTTTTTTACTTTACATTTTATATCCTGTTTATAAAGAAATAAAAAGCTGAACTGGTGGTGTCCTGATTCATAAACAAATTAATAATCGCATGTGGCATTTCTTTGAAACGAAATTAAAATTCATCACACCTATAACGCATATCCCGGAAAATTTCTAATATAGGAATGCTATCATTAAATTGAATTGTTCTAACGTGGGCCATGGCAAATTATAAGAACCAGCTGTTTGCATATAAATACACTATTTATGATACAAAATACTGATCCGTCACTAAAAATCCCTAGTTTAGGTATCCAGGATTGTTTGTAAAACAGAAATATTAGCTTGTATCATCCAATACTGGCCTTATATGAACCTTATTACAAAAATAATCATAAATCAGTAATTTTGGTAACTCAGAAAGGATTCTTTAATATATCATGTACAAATGATAGCAGTTAGTATTATTACGGACGGACTACAAAATGTTGTCTGCATCAATTTCGGGTGTCAGCATTTCCTATTTTTCCTGGCATTATTCAAAAGTGACAACATTTGTGCTTTATAATAAAATATTGAAAACAACACGTTATTAATTTCTTGCGTCCGAAGCGCTTTTCTGGATTTACCTTCATCAGGAACGCTCAAAGCCAAACATTTGAAATCCGAAGATGTATAAGTACCTAAACCGTTGAAGAGCTGTATGTAAAAAAATACCTAAAATAAATAGCCAAATTCATCTAAAGCCAACTTTGCCTGAGGGAGTTAAAACCTTAGTTTCTTAATAATTTATAAATTTATAAACGGACAATTTTAGTAAAGTTTGTTAAATCATGTCAGTACCGAAATACTGACTACCGAGCTGATGTTACCCTCGGGGACTGATAGTCCACCAGCAGAGATATCGACCCAGTGATGTAAAATATTGAAAACAACACGTTATTAATTTCTTGCGTCCGAAGCGCTTTTCTGGATTTACCTTCATCAGGAATGCTCAAAGCAAAACATATGAAATCCGAAGATGTATAAGTACCATCCGTTGAAGAGCTGTATGTCAAAAAATACCTGAAATAAATAGCCAAATTCATCTAAAACCAACTTTGCCTGAGGGAGTTGAAACCTTAGTTTCTTAATAATTTATAAATTTATAAACGGACAATTTTAGTAAAGTTTGTTAAATCATGTCAGTACCGAAATACTGACTACCGAGCTGATGATACCCTCGGGGACTGATAGTCCACCAGCAGAGGTATCGACCCAGTGATGTAAAATATTGAAAACAACACGTTATTAATTTCTTGCGTCCGAAGCGCTTTTCCGGATTTACCTTCATCAGGAACGCTCAAAGCCAAACATTTGAAATCCGAAGATGTATAAGTACCGAAACCGTTGAAGAGCTGTATGTCAAAAAATACCTAAAATAAATAGCCAAATTCATCTAAAGCCAACTTTGCCTGAGGGAGTTGAAACCTTAGTTTCTTAATAATTTATAAATTTATAAACGAACGGACAATTTAAGTAAAGTTTGTTAAATCATGTCAGTACCGAAATACTGGCTACCGAGCTGATGATACCCTCGGGGACTGATAGTCCACCAGCAGAGGTATCGACCCAGTGATGTAAAATATTGAAAACAACACGGTATTAATTTCTTGCGTCCGAAGCGCTTTTCTGGATTTACCTTCATCAGGAACGCTCAAAGTCAAACATTTGAAATCCGAAGATGTATAAGTACCGAAACCGATGAAGAGCTGTATGTCAAAAAATACCTAAAATAAATAGCCAAATTCATCTAAAGCCAACTTTGCCTGAGGGAGTTGAAACCTTAGTTTCTTAATAATTTATAAATTTATAAACGGACAATTTTAGTAAAGTTTGTTAAATCATGTCAGTACCGAAATACTGACTACCGAGCATGAAATTGGTATTTACAATTCCCATTTTTATAGAACAAGCTCTATTTAATGAAATGGTGATTTTTCAACTGAGCATGGGGAAAAGCACAGCGTAGCAAAATCTAAAGTCTTGATGTATCTGCAAATTAAAATTGCAAAGATTGTGATCGAAGATTTGGCAGTAGATCCACATCATTTTAGAGTCCTTACACAACAGTAGCTTTGATATCGTATGAAGGCTTGTATAACACAATATTTGCCCGCATCGAGTTACGCAGACTTAGTTTGAATTTAATATGAAAATAATATGACAGTATCAAATACCAGACAATGAGTGAACATGATATTTGATGAATTTTTTTTATGTTCTTAATAAAGATAAATATAAACATAAATATTATTTGATGTCAAATGTGTCCTTAAAAAAATTGAATTAATATTTATTTTCTAATAATTATCTAAAATATTTCATTTTATCTTCTAACCTCAGAACGATCTTCCAGCTAGCTGGCGAAAAGATTGCAAAACGATGAGTGACATGTTTACATAATCTTACATTGGAAGGGACCAGCACAGTTCTGTACATTTATCCTATTTTCTATTGGACAACTTTGCCTGAATCACAATTACATGGTTGGTGAAACCAACAGATGACAATGACCATGTCAAATTTTCAATCAGTATTTTGTTTGTTATTTTTCATTTTGATTCAAATTTTTTGGCTTCTCTTTGATTCATAGTTTTGAAGTCACTTGGTATCTTTCCATGGTTTTTTTCATTAAAATCCTGTAGTTAATGATGCAATGAATTGCAAACGGAAAACTTGTACATATAATTTATGGGCATACAATTCAGTTTTGATCCCATAATGAAAATTTTATGAACATTTGCAAATATGTTATTTTTTCCCTGATTAAATCAAATATGTTATAAAAAAAAATATACCTTCATGTATCACTTATTAATTAATTGAAGTCAAATTGTCAGATATTTGCTCGAAATTCGAATTTGTGGACGTATTTTTCCTTTCAACAGAAATGCATAATTTTACTGTTTTAAAAGGTGTTTTGTTAAATTAATTGTAATTTCTCTCTGATATAATTATCCTCTATTTTTTTGGTTTAGAAATAGCTTAAATTTATTAAATGTTCATGAATGTAGAAAAACGTCATTTTTTGCTGTATATTTATCAAATAAAAAAAATGTATTATTGTCATTTTTTAGAAAAATAGTACAAATAATCTTTATACGTAATCACGTAAACCCGTTTTCAAGTTAAATCAGTTCGAATAATAAAAATCAGTCGAAAATGCATCTTACTTGGTTAACGTGTAGTGTCATGTTTTGTAAAGAAGATAAAGCTCTACTGAACGTATGACTGGATCTCCCAAGTTATCCGTCAACTATATAGTTTGGTAGATTTTGGTACGCTTTTTTTCATTTTTATGTTCTATACGTTTCGTTTGCAGATTATTTTTTTAAGAGTTTGGGGTATTGAGGAATAAAAGAGCACTTCAATTAAAAATGTATCAAATGCTTAAATTCTTGTTTTTCTTTCTTTTCATTTTGTATGGTTATTACTTATTACTATTAGGAATTTTAAAAATACAAAGAAGATCAGTAGATTCTTATGTTTCGCGTAGAAAGATTGGCAATTATTCAGCAATGACATATTACTCGCATATTTGTTTTTGCTGAACCTTTTGTGTTTTTTGTTGTTGTTGTTATCGTTCTTCGATAATGTTTTAATATCCTCTTGGTACGTTCTTCAACATATAAATTTCTTCTTAAAAGTCGGTAGTGTATAATGCGATGAATTGCGCACTGATAAACTATCAAGGTCATAAATACTGACCCAGCATGATACACACAAGGATATGAACAACACATCATCAAACAAATGATCATGCATGTTGCTTTCCCACGACACTCTCGGTTCTTTCATTGGTCATCAAAATTCTTTTTAGAGTGGCTTTTTATACAATTTGTCTTGTATTTTTTTATTACATCATTTACTTATACTTAAGCAATTAGTTGTAAAAGTGTTAACATAATTATCTTTAACCTGTGTATATAAAGACGTTCCCCACCGAATACCAGTTACTTTACTGTTACCCTACAGATCATCATGTGGTCAATGTTGATAATGCTCAGTTGTGTTATTGGTTCTGTGCAGAGTCAAAGTATGTACAATATTTTCATAGAGGGGGAGATTATATTATTAAGACATTTTATTTTTCTTTAATTAATATCTTACAATATATAATTCAGACATTTGTAACCTTGATGTGAAAAGCACAATCGTTACTTAAACGCTGAATGTTTGTTTTTTTACTTTTTCTATCGTTTAAAATATTTTCATTTATGTTAATTGTAATAAAGCTAATTGGTAAGATACTAAAACATTAAAGGGGGGAATTGCTTAATTTTCATATGATGGAGACAAATCTTTCAACCAGTTAAATTGAGGTCTGGAGCTGGCATGTCAGTAACTGCTAGTACTCCTTTGTTAATTTATATATGTGGTTTTAATTTTGCTTTTGTGTTTATTTTCTTTATTTTATAGTTTGTCATTTGTTTATCATTACGAATTAATAATAATCATTGTAACAAATTGTTTGTTATTAAACTGCTCTTTTAGGGCGTCCTTGATTGACAATAAAAAAAAATATTGTATTGTATTGTATTGGATATTTACATTTTCCTTCGTTTCATCTGTTACCTATTCTGATATCGAGCTCGGACTTCGTTATAATTGAGTTTTACTGTGCGTATTGTTGTGTGTTTGTTTATTCTACATTGGCTAGAGGTATAGGGGAAGGGTTTACGTTGCACAAAACATGTTTTAACCCGCACTATTTTTGCGACTGTCCAATGCCATAAGCATCTGGCCTTTGTTAGTCTTGTATGGGTTTTTGTTCATCAAATTTTAGTTCATATGTTGCAGCTGAACTAGTGCACACGTTTTGTTAAGGGCCAAATGAAGCCCGCCTCCTGGTGTGGGATTTTCTTGCTGTATTGAAGACCCATTTTAGTTATATATATTTTATTCCGCGAACCTAAATATAGATTTTCCGAGGCAAATTCAATGACGTAGGAAAATGACGTAATGCACATTTCTTTTCTTGTTTTCGGTGTATTTTTTCTCTTTTTTTGTTTTTGATGTATTTCACTAGTAAACTTTCTTGAATATTTCAACTAACGAAAACTAGCAACTGCAAAATTAGATGATATATTAAGTATTAAAACAGTGACCAGTTTGATATGTATCTTGAGCAACTACTAGAAATGTTTGCTTTTTTTAAATGTGGTAACCTAATCTCAACGTTATTTTTTATAAATTTTCGATGCAAATACTATTCTTATATGATTACACCAATGCGCTCGTACACATGATTCTTGACCGTTGCAATTTTGTCCAATAAATATACAAAATTCAAAATTATGAAAACCTAAAAGTAAGGAAGGTCACAATAATCGTAATTTGAGGATTTACAAAACTAGCTGGTAGTTTTTGTAAGCGAATTTAGTCTACCGAAATGCATTTTTCAATTCATGTCTTTTGATTACAGTATATACTTTTACGACTTCTTCCACAGTTAAGGTAAACGTACTTTTTAATCTTTTTAAGAATTCTCGAAGCCTGGATTTTGTCCACTTGTACAACCGGGTTCTTTTGGTACTTGTGTTGAAGAATGCAGTGGTGACGACGGTTGTCCGGGTGATAAAAAATGTTGTTCAAACGGTTGTGGACATGTCTGTGAAGCTCCAACTGGCGGAACCAAATCCTAAATAAATAATTAGTGTATGTATTATATTAATTTGATCTGCTCGTTATCAGAAAAAAAAATCACAAAAAACGGAAAATTTGTTAGGATATGTTCAAAATAAAATAAAAACATCCTTATTACGTTTGGTAAACAACGCCTTGTTCTAATTAGCACATAATATATTTGACAAATGCGTACAAACTTGCTGTTATTTTCATTATTGCCCTACTAAAATATATACATTTTAGATGCTTACATAAATTACTATTATGTACTATTATGCAATCAACACATATTCATCCTGTCGCCGCGATATAGCATGTGTGTGCCAATGAGGCTTAAAGCAACCAACAATCAATCAATATATTCATCCTGCAATTGTTTTTAAATTTATTAGATATGAAAATGTAATGTATATACTTCATGGTGAAGAAACGGGAACAGCCAAAGTTTTCTGAAATACTTTTGTACGCTTCGACCTAAAACAAGTTTTATTTGTTCTTTTCGATTCGAAATAATTCCATTATGTCATGCTCACTAACGCTCAGTTTGATATATCGACAAAGATAATGTTTACACATTCTAAAACTAGCACGGAGCATGGCATGTAGGGATTATTTCTCAATTCAGATTTTTAAATAAAACACTTTTGAATTTTGTAGCAACCTGCCAAATCGGAAAACATCACCTTACATTGTTGTTAGGGCATGGTCCTAATCGTTAATTGTGTCCTCGGCGATGTTGGTGTGTGCTGTCGATGAAGTAATTACTAGTTAATATTTAAATAATAAAATGATTTTAATAAAACGAGTGTTGTTTCTTCATCAGTAATAGGAAAGATTATAGGTGGCTACCAACAGCAAACTTGACTTGGACAGTGCACAAAGCACAAGTGACGGATTTATATAGGAATGTTCTGGGAAACCAACTGTGGCCCTCTTCTTTTTCGACTAATTCTTCATTTACTCATACAAGACTGACTTCATACTGGAACTTTATTTTCCGCTATATAGATGATGTTATCTCTCTAAATAATTCAAAATTGGTGACTATGTTGAACGTTTCTATCCCCTTGAACTAGATATAATGTATACAAACGATACAGTTATATCTGTCTCATATCTTGAAATTGGCCATGAGGATCGGTTGATGTGTTTGCCATTTGATTAAAACTTGCCGATTTGAATTTTCCTCGAAATGCAGTATTTTTGCGATATAACTTTTTTTAAACAAACATGTACGATAATGTTTCTACTTAATTTCATATCAGAATTTCCCTGATACTGGCTTTCTGCTCACAAGAAATCTTTTATACCGTGTGTTCCAAATGGTGGAAATCATTCCTTTGTAAATTTTACGGAAGCCATCACGCATTGTCTAACCATCATGGAATTTCCGTTTCACAGGTGATAGCTGATATCTTTCTTTTATCGTAACAACAATGCTGTTCACTTTTCACGAATATACCCTACCAAACAGCAAGCTATTAAGGACTTCAAAATGACTAGTGTAAAACCATTCATAAAGTAAAACCAACGGTCAAAATCACACAAAAACAAACGAGAAACGAAAAACACTCATCCACTAAATCAACAAACGACAATCACTGAATATCTTTTTCCTCTTAGTCATGACGTCATCATTTTATTTTCGATTTATGAGTTTGAATGACCCTCTGGTATTTTTCACCACTTTTTTCTAGCATATTCTCAACCTTCTACAGTGCATTTTGTTGTATCCTAACCATAGTAAATTCAATCCGAATGTTTATAGCCTTCAAAGCTTAAAAGACCTGTAAAGACTAGCACTGATAATTATAAAAAATGTATTATTAAACACTGGGTGATCATCCATTTTTGCATCAATGCAGCAATTTTCTAAAAAGAACTGTTATCTAAAGTGAACCTTATCTAGACTCGTCTACGAGGGAAAACAGTTTTAATAATCTCCTATTCACGCACTTGGTTCTAACGCTCTAACATATTGACATATCAGTGACTTTAATGTCCGTCGTTTTGTACTTTAAAATCATAATAAAGTTGTGATAGAAGCATTTTGTTGGCTTAGATCGCATTGTAGCAAACACGATCGTCTGTTATAAACAATTGTACCAAATTCATAATCGGCCTAAATCAGATTATGCATTCGAACGTAAATGGAGACGATAACCAAAAAGTAAAGTCACAAAATTACTGAACTCCGAGGAAAATGCAAAAGGGAAAGTCCCTAATCAAATGGCAAAACAAATGCTCAAATTCATCAAACGAACGGATAAATACTGTTATGTTTTTTGACTTGACACACACATTTCTTATGTAGAAATATGTGGATTAAACCTGGTTTTATAGTCAACATTACCTTCCATGATCCGATGAGAGTTTAAGCGATTTCATATAACTTGTCATACATATTCTCTGACCACAATGGTCAGAGGTGAGGTAAACGACAAGCGATCAATCATTGTGAAGTTCCCTGTTAAATTAATTTTGATTCGCGTACGGTCACTTATTTTAAACATATCAGAAAAATAAATGAGTAAGTTTTATCAATTTTCAGACCATACCACAGCCGTTAGTTCTATTTTGATCTTGACATTTCTCTCACAGTTAACTCAGTTCAGTTCAGTATCTTTTTAAACATTCAAATTAAGATTTATTTGATCAGGTAAAATATCAACTCCTCATCAGGCATAGACAGATCACATTTGACTGCGAGCGAAGCATCTTAACTGAAATGTTTTGCTCTACAACTTGACTGAAAGACTGAAAATAAGTGACTTTCCGATATGACGTTTCCTTGGAGTTCGGTATCTTTGTTATTTTACTTTATAAGAGCTATTCAGATCAACATTTGTTTACTACATGTTGTTGAGCTTGAAATAGTATATTAACCCTTACGTAATTCAAAACTAAATGTGGTTACCCTATTTAATTTACGGTGGTGATGTTATTTGTCTAATTCATGTTTTATATGAAATGTCATCAATCATGGCGTAAACAAACACGGATCTTAATGTCAATGTTGAAAACATCTTTCATGAATATTTAACACAAAGGCGTTAACATTATTTTACCTGTCAATATAAAGATAAGACGATCTCCCGGTTTTTTTTTGTCTCACCATACGCATAATAATGTGGCTAATTTGGATATTAATCGTTTGTGTTATTGTTAGCGTTAATTGTAATGGTAAGTCTTATGGGTCATAATATTACAGAATAATTCAGTTTATGAATACTCTAAAAATCAGCTTAACAATGTAAAATCTTCGCCGGGATTCAATCTTATGTATTTGGTAGGCAACACTGCCTGTACTGTGTCCATTTCTCTTGAACTCTAGGCAACCTAGGCTGAACTTAATAATTCAGATTTCAGTGTACTGGTGGTAACACACGACATGATATATTACGCATGCAGATTTAATTGATTGCAGATTAGCCAAATATCGATAGTGAAGAATCCTACGATAAAGTTAAAGATATATATAATGTTAGCACCCTTTTTATCTTGCTGTTCGGTGTAAGACCGTACTTTGACCTACAATGGTTTACTTTATAAATTTTGACTTAGATGGAGAGCTGTTTTATTGGATTGTTGTCATTCTCAATAAATGAAATCTATTATTGAAATCAAATATCTTAAAGGAGTCAGGTAAACATAAATAACTTTTTGTTTATTCTTCCAACAGTGTGTCAAAAAGGAAGACCAAACGGTCAGTGTGGACTAGGACCGGGTGGTGCATCATGCCAATGGGGATATTATTGTCGGAACTCAGTGTGCTGCCAGATTCGTAAGTAGTCAAAGGGGAGTTACTCGATACCAAACATTGTTTAGGGGATAGAGATTCAGTAGTAGTACCTGTGCATGTTTGATACTTGTTTGGTTTTATAAATATTTCGATATTTCACTGATGAGTCTTATGTAGACGAAACGCGCGTCTGGCGTACTAAATTATAATCCTTGTATCTTTTATATTGATTAAGAATCTCTGTAACATATCTAGATACATATAATTGAACCAGCATCAGTGAGAATTGGACAGCTCACCCTCAGAGATTATGAAGAGAAGAAGGGGTTAATGATTGACTAATTTTGTATTTGATAGCTTGTAAATATGGCGATCCGCACCCTACTCGTACCTGTGGAATGGTAGTCGGATCAAACAATTGTCCGTATGGAACTAGTTGTATTGGAGGGCCTGCTGATGAATACTTTGCCTGTTGTCCAAATAGAAAAAGAGGTAGTCCAAAATTTTAGTCAACATTAAAGTTCGGGACATACACATTTTGAAAATATCCGTCTCAATCCTATTTTTACCTTTGCAAAAAAGAAATGAACGTGAACGTCCCACTCAAGGATATAATTGTGTTCGAAACATCAAGTATAAGGATGTAAAAAGTTGAATCTCAAAAGTACTGAACTCCGAGGGAAATTTAAAATGGATAGTCCCCAATTAAATGATATCACATCAAATAAACGAACAACAACTGTCATATTCCTAACTTGGAATAGACATTCTCAAATGTAAAAAATGGGAGATATATATAGTTTTACGCTTATATTTTGACATATTAGTGTGTACATGTTTAAGATGTTTTATAATATGCTAAACATCAAATTGTACTTTTAACATTATTTTGAATAAATTAATATAAACCTATAACAGTTGACGTAATTTTATTTCACAGCTGGCTAATCCAACTCAATAATCGGCTACATTGGAATGTCAAAAGTGCATCATGATGTTAGAAGAAAAGAACAAGAATGCATGGTTGTTATTATAGATTCGAAGAGCTTGTTAACTGACTGTTTTATATACAAAATGTATTATGTCTTAATAAAGTATATTTTCAATTATGCACCTACCTGATAGCACTTGGTTATATTTCCGTATAAATTTATGTAATGTAATTTATGGGGATTCATCTCCAAGAAGATAAGCATTACTCTTTAAGAAAAAAATGCTTTTTTACTTCTAGTGTTTAAATATTATGATGCATGGGTTCGAAGACAGTCTGTCAGCATGTATGTGTAATTTAACGCATATCACCAGCCCAGTAGTTAGCAATTCGGTGGACATGAATATCAATAATATGGTCATCTTTGTAAATCCACTGTTTGCAAACGTGTGCATTATTCAAAATACTAATGCTTATCTTATCCCAGGCATAAATTAATCGTATTTAGCATAACGTTTTGGAATTTTTGGTTCTCAATGCTCTTCAATTTTGTACTTGTTTTGGCTTTCTCTAACTATTTTGATATAAGACACATTTAGGACACGTTGTATACGCCTCAAGTTCATTCGACTGTTTCTTTGACGTATGCGGGGCGTGTTTGTAACAAATACCCAATAACTTCACTTCCAAGAAACACCATAAGCACGAATAATCATCCGAGATACGACGGTGCCCCGTATCAAATACGTTCAAGGAACGTTTTTACTTCGTATGCATTTTTTTGTACATTAGACAAATGCTAGACATAATACAACTTGAACGCACGATATTATTATGTACGCTTCTCGTACACCATAAACACGTGTAAAGCTGGTTGTGCATACGGTATTAATATGATTGGCAAGTTGAATGCGTCCAAAAGCACTAACGTATTGGCAGCTTGTACTGTTTTGATCACGTCAGGCGTACGTTGGCGCTATACCTTGATATGTGACACAATGTATAATGTAGACGAAACGCATGTCTAGCGTATTAAATAATAAGCTTGATACCTTTGAAAACTACTTACGTCATTAATCACAAATTGTTTTATGAAACGTTAGATATGTATTTTAAAGTTTGAGTGATGATCAATTTGTGATAGAAAAGAGGTAATACAATTGAGAATGGAAACGAGAAAAGGAAATATATTGAAATTATAAACACGAAAACAGACTTATGTATGAATGAGACAGGTATACTTTAATTCAAGGAAAACATATATGAAGAAACAAGAATACCTATGAACAGAGAAATTAGGTAACATAATTATGTCCGAACAAGGATATATAACTGCGGGTGACCATAATGGTATATGCTTGGAATAATTAGGAAAAATATACTGACCGACTGACACTGATTTAATGTAACATGTAAACACATATCCCAAACACATATAATCCAATAGACAAATGAAGGAACAAGCAATGAGAGAGATGCACCGAAACAAATGGAAATACATAATACATAGACAGACGCACATAAGTCAGTAAATAGCAAAACTCGCATGTTCACAAAAAGAATGAACTGAAACGTTCACAGCATTTTCAGGTGCACACTAACTTTAGTTTGCATGTGTTTATTAAACTAAAAATCAGAATCGAATATGTTTTATTTTTTTATTTTGACGATAAATGTTTACTGTCCCTTGAAAATCTGTTTTTAATTCATAACGATATATGTTCATCTTTTTGTTCAACCCTAGACAATGATAAAACTTACCATTAAACAACAATAAAATCAAAACAATAACGTAAACATGTGCATGTCACTTACGGTGTTGATGTATAATGTAATGTAATCCTGTATGAAATATTTCAGCACATAAAAGTTGTGGTTTCATAGAGGACATCCTGCAAGAATATAAATGTGTTGTCCACGAAAAGTATAAACCATAATGAATAATTTGCAAATGTGTTATTATTGTAGCAGTACTTTTAAATGCTCTCCAACTTCGTACTTTATTTGGCCTTTTTCACTTTTTTAATTCGACCGTCACTGATGAGTCTTTTGAAGACGACACGCGTGTCTGGCATAAATAGAAAATTTCAACCTTGGTATCTATGATGAGTTTTATATATGAACATTCGCATGAAACGCTAAACAGACAGTGATATACATGCAGAATACAGACCCAGCAATGTATACCCTACACACGACAAACGTTCATTTCGTCTACAAAATGATCATCAGTTACGCTCGAATAATTATAGAAGATCTAATCGAAGAATTCAAATACTATCGATATGCTCTTGAAAACCACGTTTATTTTACATGTGAAATTATCGGGTTTTATTTAACTGGGAAATCAATGTAATTCATTGCAACCAATGTAATAAAAATATTTAAAATCAAAATAAAGTAGACTTTAGTAATTTTGGGGCCCTTTATAGCTTGTTGTTCGGTGTGAGCCAAGGCTCCGTGTTGAAGGCCGTACTTTAACCTATAATGGTTTAATTTTTAAATTGTTATTTGGATGGAGAGTTGTCTCATTGGCACTCACACCACATCTTCCTATATCTATTTGATCTACAATTGTTGACCTTTTACTTGTTTTGACTTTGATAGAAAATTGTCTCATTGGCACTCATACCACATTTTTTTTATATCTATATACGTACAAGAGATGACATAAAAATGTAAATTTTGTAATATCATTACCATGAATTAATATATTTTGAAAGTAGGGATTCTAAGATTCTTATGGTGGTCTTGGTTTGTTAGAATGCTGGACACTAAATATTGACACTAGCGGCTAGATCAATATATGCATTATTACATCTACTCTAGCAATTTTTTTCGTTATCATTTTTTTCTATGTTCCATATTCACTAAATTGTTTCTATAACTTTACTTCATAGAATCACACATTATGTGAATAAAAACATTTCATATTCAGTAAAATATTTGTGAAATTGCAATATGTTTGTAGGAAAGGGAGATAATCGTTTTTTGGTTTCAAATAGTCTTTATTCAAAAGAATAGTATTTTATGTTATCTCCCCAAGGAAACTTATCAATAGCATATTGTTCTAACATGACGTCCTTCAAACGCTTTGAGTACACACCCGTGGTAAAATATGAATATATTGCATTGGCTGTTCCGATCGTACTCCCACGTCATATGTTTTTTAATGAATGAAGTACCCGACGTCATAGAATGATGACGTTATAATTTAAGCATTTTACGGGAAAATACACGCTTTTGAAACCGAAAATCATCACAACAAGGAAACGTAAACAAACGATGCTAAAATGTGATATAAGCCCATTTTTTTATATACATAGAAGACATATAAGTAAGTTATCATTAAAATTCATCCAAATCTATCTTACTAAGTTTTGTGAATAGTTTGAGCATGTCACTTATTCTGTTTGCTCCGTTCTTTTACGCCAATCTAAAAGTGCGTTAATTTATGGGAACGGCAAATAGTGGACTCCACCTAGAGCGCTTCGAGCCAAAAAAGTTGCCGTATTTGTCCTATTAGAATCGAAATAATTCATGGGGGCTTGAATATATCTAGATTTTACCACGGGTTGTCCCTTTATGCCGATATTTTACCCCTCGCTATCGCTCAGGGTAAAATATTTGTCATAAAGGGCCAACCCGTGGTAAAATAACGATATATTCAAGCCCCCATGAATTATTTCTTAATTATTTCACACATATTTTACTGAATATATGATGTATTATTTTAAATGATATATGATTTTTTTAAATGTAAAATCCTTTTCGAAAGAAAAACTATATAAAAAACATCTTTTTAGCAATTCAAAATAAAACAGTTGACCTTTAGTATGGTAATGGCTATAATATAACTATACAGATTGATGGACAGATTTAGTAACTACATCAGTACAGTGGAGTTAAAGTCTTATAGGATTATAAGTATGATTTATTTTATTACCTAGCCTTTCACATTTTGACTGAACAATTTGTTCAAATTTTTGACCAATTGAACAATTTGGTTTAATAAAACAAATTGCAATTTGGTCAAAATTTTGAATGAGTTGCAATTGGTGGATGGCAACACTATCAGTCAAGGTACTGTAATAGTTTTTCATTTACAATAAGAGTACATTATTAACATGCAATACAATGTAACTCGTTTCTTTAATATCTCAATCAATTGTTAACACACATGTTATTCATTACTAGTAATACTAACATCCTCATTTGAAATTAACATTTCTCTAATGTTTAACATATTGATATATATTAAAATGATGTTACTTTTCCAGTCTAGATATAGACCAGCTGGATAATCTCCTTAGTTGGAATTTAAAGATTCATCGTGCTGCAGGACAAAGACATGACATCGTTATAGATGATAAAACTCCTGTTTAGTGACACTTTTATCGACAGAGATACACTGTAATTTTAATATTTCTATGTTTGGAAGTTTTCTATAGAAATAAACAGAATGCAGCGCTTGATGTTCTTATTTTTTTTTATGTAACATGTGAATTGGAATAAGATAAACACACGTGTAGTTGAGACTTGATAAGTGGGCGCCCAAATGTTCATACTTGATAGTCAATGTTCCGTATTATATATTATATAAATTACACATAGTTGAGAGGGTGATAGAGAAGTTTCATACCCAGAGAAAACATTGTCAATCGGGCTGCAGCTAATTGACAATTCTCTTCCGAGGGGAACCGTCATTGAAGAGCAATAACTCCAATAAGAAGGAGATTTCCGATTTCGGCTTATTTGTAGATCTTCTGTAGCTGATTAGTGTTTTCTAAATTAAGTTTATATTTAAATATTTGAAATTTCCAGAGATAAGACAATTACAGTCGTCATTAAAGGGTAGAAAGCCAAATAAAGGGTTGAAAGAAAATTCATAATTATGTGGGAAGCTGAGATCAACTTATTTATCGTAAAGTGTTGTTTTCAACCGACCCTCATCGTCAATAATTATTTCTAGATTTAAGTCAAGATATGAGGCAGACTGTATCTGTTGTATCCTCTATCATCTCAAGACCTATGGGATAGATGCGTTCTATATAGTCGTTTATAAATGAATTATTATTTATAGAAATGATTAACCACTTAAAAAATGTGACAGTTCGTTGAGTTCCTTATCACACCGTTATAATTCGAACAAACTACTTATACCGTATCAAACTTTAAACTTAACAAATATGTTGTCAATCAAAAACAAATCAAATATCTTGATGATGCCAGTTTCAGAGAATGTTTGCTTGAATCATAGCGATTTATCCCTATGAAAAGATACTTAGCTATATGCGTTGGTCTTTCTTTTTTATGAAACAAAGCAAGATCATTGTAAACAAAAAATGTATATGCAATATTACATAAAGCGATATGTTTAATGCTTAATTGCATTTTGGTTTTATTCGGACATGTAAAAAAAACTTAAGGTGGTATGGGTGTCTTCCTCCTATCCATCTTGGATTGTAAAAAACAGAGAACCAAAGGTCAAGATTTTCTTATTTATCGTAAAGGGTTATTTGTCAAGTTTGCAAAATTTAATGCAAGAACACAGATATGTAATGTGAATTTACATTTAAAAGAATCAATTTATAAGAATATAACTTAAAAATATTAATATTTTTGCAAATAATGATTATTTTTAGTTGTTTAAAAAAAATGGCATTTTTTAAGGGGATGTAACTCAAAAACAGTGCATTTTCTGAAGGATTCTACATGGAATTTTCCTATTTTGTATATTAACGTACTGTGACCCTATCTTTTCTTTTGATACTCTCAAAGCATTGTCTGAAAGCTATCTTTTTCTTAAGTTTTAACACTTCTATCATTTTGTTCAGTTTCTAATCACAAAATATTGTTTTTTCCTGTATAATCCATACAAAATGTGTCATTTTGTCACGTCCTGTAGCTTGAGAAAATACGCGGTGACCTATCATTTTCATTATATTTTTCAACATATATTAGTAGATACTACGTTTTGTCAAAGTATAAAACAAATGCTATCATTTTTATTTTAGACCCCCATACCACCTTAAGTAATTATCATAAATGCAGACTCTATTAAATTCCAATTTCTAGGATTTCATCAACCATCATTTGTTTTGGTATGTAGACAAAATAGTTCAATTTGGCCTATCTTTATTCTATGATATAATTTCCAGTGTTTTTTTTGTTATTCTTTTAACTTGAGTGTGTATGCTCTTAATAGATAAACTATTTATCAAGATCGAAACACTCCGTTTGTTGTTGCCTCTTATTACGAGTGCATTTCTTTCTTACAAAAACGATAGAATCGGCTAAGCGCGCACATGTCTTGATCATTTGTTTCTAACATACGTTTGGAAAGTTTACCTAAACTTTGACAAACTATGCACTCGCTAAAAAGGCGTTTACAGTTTGTCGTTCATCGTTGTTAGTATATGAGCTACATCGTTTGTTAGAACAAACTCTACATTTTTTTCTAACTTCAACATGAACAATTGATGTGTTTTACATTTGTAAATAGTCTGCTTACCAACTACTTGTGCATGCATTATTGAAAGTTCAAAAAGGGTCAGTAAACATGGATTAAACGATGTACTAGTATTTGTTTCTACTTTTGTAGCGTTTAGAAAACAACAACAAACGCCACACAACGTTTACAAAAATTTGGTAAGAAAGAAATGCACTCTTAATAAAATGTAGACGCATTTAAATTACTGCTTTATACTAGTAATTTATTTTCGTATATCATAGAGGCAATTTAACAGAATTACATTGTCACGTGCAACAATGTTATAGAAAGAAATATTTTATACAATTTACCTAACTGCTTTCAGATGATGATGACGTCTATGAATTTTCAGGAAATCTGTTTGGTTTTACTTTATATATTGCTCTTTCGCATTATACCATACACAACAGATTAATTAACTTACCACACATTTATCATTGGGTTATTTCGTTTAGAAAACAAATCTCATTGCATCCCTATGTAAGCTACTCATAATTGTTAATTTAATATGTTGTTTCAACAATTTTTGATACCTTACATTTTATATCCTGTTAATAAAGAAATTAAAAGCTGAACTGGTGGTGTCCTGATTCATAAACAAATTAATAATCGCATATGGCATTTCTTTGAAACGAATTAAAATTCATCACACCTATAACGCATATCCCGGAAAATTTCTAATATAGGAATGCTATCATTTAATTGATTTTTTCTAACATGGCAAATTATTAGCACCAGCTGTTTGCATATAAATACACTATTTATGATACAAAATACTGATCCGTCACTAAAAATCCCTAGTTTAAGTATCTCAGGATTGTTTGTATAACAGAAATATTAGCCTGTATCATCCAATACTGGCCTTATATTAACCTTATTACAAAAATAATCATAAATCAGTAATTTTGGTATCTCAGAAAGGATTCTTTAAGGATGTTCATCTCTGAGGAGCCAAACATTTCTAGAATTAAACTTTTTTCTTAACCTGATTTTTGGGTTTATAAGACTGTAACAAAATAATTTGCAAAGAAAACATGCACTTCTTTTTTTGATACAGCCCATTGAAAATGCCCAATTTTGATGAATTTCCCATTTTTCATCAAAAGTAAATATTTATAAAGGTATCATTTAAATCAGAAAATCTATTAAAGGTGCAAATGTGCAAACGACAGCAATATTGATACACACTAACTACCAAATTGTGTCCTTTTCACTTAAGAGTGCCAACATATTTGATAAAAAAAAACCACTAAACCATCAATCAAAAGCAATAACAATGACTAAATAAAAAGGCCTATGACTTTCTTTCCTTGATTTTTAGTGTTCGTATTGTCATCTGATAAAGTCATGCCGAGTTTTCTCTGTTTATGAAGTCTTTCTGTTTTAACCATTCCTGGTTTTCTTATCAATAATAAAATATAATTTTAATCAATTATTTGAAGTTGAAATCGTCCCGTTTATCATAGATTTTCGTGTGAAGTCGTCCATCTGTTTCAATATTGAGGAAAAGATCAAGGTATGAAGCAGTCCTTCTAGTATCAGTAGTATCCTTAATTTTTCAAGTTCACTGGGATATATGAGATGTAAATATTGGCTGAAATATGGATTATTCAATGATAGGACACCATCAATATATCGGAAAGTAAAATTAAAGAATTTCGCAAGGTGCTTTTTCTTTTTGTCTTTTAGAAAGTTTTGAATTATTTCTGCTTCATACGAGTACAAAAACAAATCGGCCAGGAGGTACGCACAATTAGAACCCTTTGGAATACCGACTGTCTGTTGAAATAGAAATCTGCCACACTCAAAAAATATTTTATCGATCAAAAAGTCCAGCATTTTGGTGATATCACCTTCAGTATATTTTTTGGTTGATTCAGTGTGATTCTTCACAAAATATGAACTATTGTAACCCAAAACAAGAAATTTGTATCTACGATTCCCATTTTTATTGAAAAAGCTCTGTTTAATGAGTGATCTTTCAACTGAGCATGGGGAATAGTAAAACAAAGCATAGAAAAATCTAAAGTGTTTATGCAGCTGCAAAATTGCAAAGATTGTGATTGAAGATTTGGCAGTAGATCTTTTGTCCACATCATTTTAGAGTCCTTACAAATTAGTAGCTTTGATATCGTATGTAGGCTTGTATAGCACAAATATTTGCCCGCATCGAGTTACGCAGACCTTGTTTGAATTTTAATATAAAAATAATAATATGACAGTATCAAATACCAGACATTGAGTGAACATGATATTTGATGAATTTTTTATGTGCTTAATAAAGATAAAGATAAACATAAATATTATTTGATGACTAATGTGTCCTTAAAAAAACTTAATTAACATTTATTTTCTAAAGATTATCTAAAATATTTCATGTTATCTTCTAACCTCAGAACGATCTCCCAGCTAGCTGGCGAAAAGATTGCAAAACGATGGGAGACCTGTATAAATAATCTTACATTGGAAGGGACCAGCACAGTTCTGTATATTTATCCTATTTTCTATTGGACAACTTTGCCTGAATCACGATTACATGGTTGGTGAAACCAACAGATGACAATAACCATGTCAAATTTTCAATCAGTATTTTGTTTTTTCTTTTTCATTTTGATTCAAATTTTTTGGCTTCTCTTTGATTCATAGTTTTGAAGTCACTTGGTATCTTTCCATATTTTTTTCATTAAAATCCTGTAGTTAATGATGCAATGAATTGCAAACGGAAAACTTGTACATATAATTTATGGGCGTACAATTCAGTTTTGATCCCATAATGAAAATTTTATGAACATTTTCAAATATGTTATTTTTTCCCTGATTAAATTAAATATGTTTTTTTTTTAAATATACCTTCATGTATCACTTATTAATTAATTGAAGTCAAAATGTCAGATATTTGCTCGAAATTCGAATTTGTGGACGCATTTTTTCTTTCAACAGAAATGCATAATTTTACTGTTTTAAAAGATGTTTTGTTAAATTAATTGTAATTTCTCTCTGATATAATTATCCTCTATTTTTTTGGTTTAGAAATAGCTTAAATTTATCAAATGTTAATGAATATAGAAAAACGTCAGTTTTTGCTGTATATTTATCAAATAAAAAAATGTATTATTGACATTTTTTAGAAAAATAGTACAAATAATCTTCAAACGTAATCACGTAAACCCGTTTTCAAGTTAAATCAGTTCGAATAATAAAAATCAGTCGAAAATGCATCATGCTTGGTTAAAGTGTAGTGTCAAGTTTTGTAAAGAAGATAAAGCTCTACTGAACGTTCGACTGGACTCCCAAGTTATCCGTCAACTAGTTTGGTAGATTTAGGAACGCTTTTTTTTTCATTTTTATGTTCTATACGTTTCGTTTGCAGATTATTTTTTAAGAGTTTGGGGTATTGAGGAAAAAAATAACACGCCAATTAAAATCGTTCCAAATGCTTAGATTCTTGTTTTTCTTTCTTGTCTTTTTGTATGGTTATTACTTATTACTATTAGGAACTTTAAAATACAAAGAAGATCAGTAGATTCTTATGTTTCGCGTAGAAAGATTGGCAATTATTCTTCAGTTATCAGCAATGGCATATTACTCGCATATTTGTTTTGCTGACCCTTTTGTGTTTTTCTTTTGTTGTTGTTTTAATCTGATTATTCTCTTTTATTTGGTCATGATGTTATCGTTCTGCAAGAATGTTTTAATATCCTCTTGTTACGTTCTTCAACACATCGTTTTCTTCTGTTGAAATTCGGTAGTGTTTAATGCGATGAATTGCGCACTGATTAAATGTCAAGGTCATACATACTGACCCAGCATAATACATTCAAGGATATAAACAACACATCATTAAACATATGATCATGCATGGTATTTTCCCACGACACTTTCGGTTAGTTCATTGGTCATCTATTTACAGTTGCCTTTTATTTAGCTTGTCGTGTCTTTATTACATCATTTATTTCAAACGTACACATTATGAAATAAAAAACACTTTTCCAGGTAATTTAGCAATTTGTTGTAAAGGTGGTTACAAAATTATCTTTAACCTGTGTATATAAAGACGTTCCCCACCGAATACCAGTTACTTTACTGTTACCCTACAGATCATCATGTGGTCAATGTTGATAATGCTCAGTTGTGTTATTGGTTCTGTGCAGAGTCAAAGTATGTACAATATTTTCATAGAGGGGGAGATTATATTATTAAGACATTTTATTTTTCGTTAATTAATATCTTACAATATATAATTCAGACATTTGTAACCTTGATGTGAAAAGCACAATCGTTACTTAAACGCTGAATGTTTGTTTTTTTTTTACTTTTTCTATCGTTTAAAATATTTTCATTTATGTTAATTGTAATAAAGCTTTAATGGTAAGATACTAAAACATTAAAGGGAGGAATTGCTTAATTTTCATATGATGAAGACAAATCTTTCAACCAGTTAAATTGAGGTCTGGAGCTGGCATGTCAGTAACTGCTAGTACTCCTTTGTTAATTTATATATGTGGTTTTAATTTTGCTTTTGTGTTTATTTTCTTTATTTTATAGTTTGTCATTTGTTTATCATTACGAATTAATAATAATCATTGTAACAAATTGTTTGTTATTATACTGATCTTTTATGGCGTCCTTGATTGACAATAAAAATATTGTATTGTATTGTATTGGATATTTACATTTTCCTTCGTTTCATCTGTTACCTATTCTGATATCGAGCTCGGACTTCGTTATAATTGAGTTTTACTGTGCGTATTGTTGTGTGTTTGTTTATTCTACATTGGCTAGAGGTATAGGGGAAGGGTTTACGTTGCACAAAACATGTTTTAACCCGCACTATTTTTGCGACTGTCCAATGCCATAAGCATCTGGCCTTTGTTAGTCTTGTATGGGTTTTTGTTCATCAAATTTTAGTTCATATGTTGCAGCTGAACTAGTGCACACGTTTTGTTAAGGGCCAAATGAAGCCCGCCTCCTGGTGTGGGATTTTCTTGCTGTATTGAAGACCCATTGCTGACCTTAACCTGTTTATACTCTTTGGTCGGGTTGTTGTCTTTTTGACATGTGAATTATTTTTTTGATATTCGTTGTTATTCCGTGGTTAACATGTCAAAATGTACTATCATATTGTTTATTTATGTATTTCTCTGTCCTTAGTGTTCCTGCATTTATTTGACCTGTATTCCTGTCGTGTAATGTTGTTATTTCAGCGGTATTGGCTAGCAACAAAACCTGGTTCAATCCACCATTTTTTTACTTAAAATGTCCTGCACCATTACCAAAATGGCAGCTGTTATCTAATAGTTTCCATGTAAGTTGCATTGTTGGTTTTTTTTCTTGCACTTCAGTGTTTCTGTTGTTTCGCTGTTTTTATCGTATAGTTGATGTGTTTCCATCGGTTATAGTTTGTAACCCGGATTTGGTTTCTGTCAATTGATTTATGACTTTTGAACAGCGGTAAACTACTATAATTGTATTTATTTAAGCCAAGAAAAAGATTTGCATTTGGCGCTTTTGGGATTCGGCAGCTCTATATTTTTTTCTGGTTTTATAATTTTGAATATGAAATAACTTGGTGTGTTTTGAATTCGAGCTGACTGTTTTACGATTGTCATAAAAGATATGTCTTTTAAAATGCATTTAAAATTATTTTAAAAGTGACAAACCATAACTTGAAACTTTAACTACAATTATCTTCAAACTGAATTTTATACAATTTTGTACTTGTGTATTTATAGTAGTACCTACCTGCCCGATCGGAATACCACTACCTAACATCAATTGTGGGCGTGGTTCAAATCGTCAAAACTGCCCGGCTTTGTTTTACTGCAACATTCACCCGACGGATGCGTTTGCTGTGTGTTGCATGAAGGTCAGTACTAAACACTTTACGCTGATAAAATATGAAATTGATAAACCTTCGTGTTAGTTATTCCTGATTCCCGATAAAGCGCTTCGGACGCACAAAAAAAGTATAGTTAGAATTCTATTCAGGATGGGTTTTTTTTTCGTCCAGTGCATGGCACCTATTTAAATCTGCTGTCATATTGTTTTATTTACAATTATACAAGTAATAGTAAAAAGCATTATTTTGTTATCAACATAAGTCTATGCTTTTCCCTCGTATTAGAATCAATCGTTTTCAAATCGGTTTATAAGCATTCTTATTAATATCGCTTTCTGATATTTAACATTATTTGGAATATCTTATTGAAACACATAGCATTTATTTTCCAGCTACCTGGCTAAATTTGTATGTCAAAGATGCATCGTGTTGTTTGTACAAAGAAAGGATGTCATCAAAGATGTATGGATCCTACTTGCTGACCATTGTTTTGACACAGATAAATACATAAACTATTTAATAAATTGGAATTCAAAATCAAAATGAAAGACGTGTTCTTTTTGTTGTACCCGAATCCTGTCATGCAATTAATTTAATCCACATATGCGACATTACATGCATTAAATGCAATCAAGAAAAAGGGGTCGTTTCGTGTTGATGTGTTTCACAAAATGTCATTTATCTTTAAAATACTTCATTTAAGAAATGTGTACACTTTTTTGAAGTATTCTTCATGATTAATCCTTCATATGTTTTCATTTTAAGTGAGTTATTGAATCGTGCATATAGTGATGGCCAATTGGTCCAAGAGTAGAAGGTTGTTTGGTTCTAACATGATTTATGAAATTCTTTATAAAATTTACCTATGAATATATTAACAAAATTGAAAACATTATAGTGACGTTATTCTGTTGTTGTTCCTGTTCTTCAATTTCGTCTCTCACGTATCCGTCTTTGGCATTTTTGGATTGCCAATGACCATGAACTTTGAAAAGCGTATCTGAAACAAAATTATTTGTGGCTTTGAGTAGCGCCTCCGCTTTGTGAACTACGCAGACCGAATTACATGTTGTGTAAACATATTGCACATAAATCAAAGTGACAAATTTTTCTGGCTGTTATATAAGATAACGGCTTATTTATTTATTTACTCAATACCAAAATATCTCTTTTATACTGTTAAAAAAAAATGTACTCCGATAAAAATTAATCCTGGCAAAATCACAATAAAGTTTACTAATTAACAGGAAAAGTGGGCATAATCAGACTCTGTAATCCTGTCTGTAAATATCGGTTTTATCTATAACTCTAATTTCAAGGTAAGTATTATGAAAACTGATATCACTCAAGTTTTATTTGTATCTAAGAAATCCAGTAAAAGAAATATTTATCATGACACAGGTTAAGAAGTAAAACAATAATGACCGTGTGATAAGTTTTTTTTCTTTTCCATTTGTTTCGCCATAATTGTTTTACAACCTTCTCAGAAATGTTTGACAGTAACCTGCTACAAAAGTTTTGGATATAAAAACCATTCATTATAGGTGTAATACCACCATTGATTTTCCCCAATTAGTCTTTGTTAAATTTGCACTTTTCAAAAAATAGTGCAGAATTTATCTTTGTTTCAAATAAAGAAATAGTTGGCATGAGTAAAATTTTATCCTGTCCAGTTCTATAGAAAAATGTTCACATAACATTTCATTGCATATAAGAAAATAACCATCATTGGAAGTTAACCAATCAAATTTCTCCCCTTATTCTATGTGTGCAAAAGGTTTAGTCACCATGTAACCTCAAGATTACAAAATTTTCTATAGAAACCACAAATAAAAATAATGGTGTTTAGAAATACCCAAGACATATGTTTATGACACAGAAATAATTTTACTGCAATAAAATGTAGAATTAATTACGTACAACGGTCAAATTCAAGGGAACATTTTTTAGACCTTCTTTCGTATACAACCGGATGTGACATACCATGATTTGGTGTTATTATAGTATAATATACCTATACCACTTAATTGCGTTAAAGTTAAAGTTAAGTGCGGACACATATGAAGCTTTTTGTATTAAATCTGTGAAATACAAGGAAACCGTAAATTGGTCCACAGACATAAATTTTACAAATTTATAAAAATACAAATAGTCGGCCACTCAAGGATGAAAAGAAAACGAGGACATAGAAATGAAGATAAATAATTAATACCGATGAATCAACGATACATGCCTACGAATACAAGAGTTGTTCATTATAACAACCACGAGAACAGACTTACATATGAATGAGACAAACGTACGGATCAACAAGGACCATATATGAACAAACAAGTATATGGACAGAAAATGAAAAAGCTATTCACGGAACCTAGAGGTCCGTTCTGACAAATAAATTAAAAGAAAGACATGCAGGTTGTGTAAACTGAGGTATACGAGATAGTATCAATTTTTGCAGCCTGCACTGAGTATCGCTCTGTAATAAGTTAATGCCATTCTTTGACAGAATGTTTTTTTTAATTCATTTTTATGATCAAATCACTGCATAGTTAAACAACTTTTATTAACCCTTTTAAATTATTTAATCATTTTTCTTTCCATGGCAATCCTGCATAAAGTAAACCTTATAATAAAAAAGTAAGTTTAATCTTACGATAATGAACTGCTGCTCTTTTAAAAAGAACTTACCAAGTAAAAATTATCATATTTATAGTCAGGTCATCCATATTTCAGTATAACTAACGATAAATTGAAAAGATTTTTTAAACAAAAAATTAGCAGAATTTCAACCTGTCTAACTTATTGATTCCGATGCATTCTTTATGTGATAGTTTTGTTCAATTCAAAAAGTTTAATTTTCAAAAGACAGATGTGTGTCAATATAAGTCAGCGAATAGGAATATAACGTATATAAACAAATATATGCCTTGAAATCTTTTTAATTTGTTTTACTTCAAAACGATACTATGCAATGGTGTTAAAAACTTTGTGTTTGACCATAGACAATGATAAAACTTAAAACCAGACTAGAGCTAAAAAAACACAGCCACAACACGATCACAACAAAGTTACGACACATTCACAATAATGGTTAAAACGTGGGCATGTCACTCTCGTTGTTTAAAACAATGATGATGTATTTTATAATATAATCCTGTATAAAATATGATAGCACGTAAAAGTTGCGGTTTTATAGAGGATGTTCTTCAAGAATATAGATGTACACATGCATTTAATGTATGACATTTCATTTGAAATATCCTTACCATGGATTAATTTATTTCGAAACTTGGCATTCCAAAAAATACCATATGAACGTCTATGTTTGATAGAAAAACTGGATTTTAGTATGTATTACATGAATAAAGTCTGACTTATTTTGTCATGTTCACATAATCTACCGTGATAGTGGAACGACAGTATTGAATTGTCATATGAGCACCATTCAAATGTATAATCTCAAACATGTTTTTTTTTCTGTAACTTTTTTATCTGTTTGTTCATTTGAAAGGTGTTTTGTAGTATAAGATTGAATGTAACTAGTACAGTGGTATGCTCTGTAATCTTATCTCATCCCTACTGTGACATTCTTTATTTATAATACAAAGGATGGGTGATGCATGTATGACTGGAGACGCTAACTACATCTACATTACTCATGTTCTCCGTTTGGTAGTCATGCCAGTTGCTTAGGTTGTTCCTCCTCTGTATTATGTTTCTGTTTTCTCATGTATCATTTCAACGTGATCAGTAGCTTGATGTATTGTAGATCTCTGACTGGTTTCCTTTCTATAATCCGAACCGAACTTTGTGTGGATGGTTTCTTCTTTCAAGAATCATAAGTCTTGCATGGCTTCAATGAACATTGCATTTAACAAAAAATCGAACTACTAACCTTGTTTGTATTTTGACTCTGTTATTAATTGTGACTGTTTATTTAACGCATCATGTAAATCAAACGGAATTTGATGAGACTGTTATTACCAAGTCAGGAATATGACAGTTCTTGTCCATTCGTTTTTGATGCGTTATGTTATTTGATTTTGCCATGTGATTATGGACTTTCCTAATTGATTTTCCTCTGAGTTCAGTATTTTTTGTGATTTTACTTTGTATTGGATACCTTAATGTCACAATATCCCATACAAACAATTGAACATTGCTGGCTCATCTGCATGTTCCACTTAAGAATTGTCAATTAGATTGACTGAAATTCTATCCGCAGTGAAAGAGGGTCTTTAGAAATACTCTGAAACTGTTTACTCTCGTAGTGGTACTTAACCATATGTAGATTCTTAAAACGCTAAAGAACCTCTGCATAATTTTAATTGTCGGTCTTTTTTCTCAAATTAGTTCTATCAAAACTTGTGTTCAACCTTGTATGCCACCACATTCCATGTGAAATTGAAAAATCATGTAAAAGAAATAAGCCACAATGCTTTTCAACATAAAAATGGTAGCATACGCTATACATGTATTACTTTGGTATACCATAAGGAGTATTTTGTTAATAGTGAACAAAAGGGTAAAGACATGATACACAGATGAACTAGTGATTAATATGCTGGAGTTTCTTATTGACAACATTTTGTTGAATTTGGAGGTACATCTTTTTCAACAAATTGTGTGCCTCTACTTGTCGACCTCTATATATTTTCATATATGAATCGGAGTTCCTTCAGAAACTTGTAAAAATCAAGAAGATCAAAGAAGCCAGGTTGTTTAATTCACTTTCATATATATTGATGATTTTCTTTCCATTAACATTCAAAACTTTTCTGATTGGGGTCGCTCATATATCCCCCAGAATTAGAAATTAAAGAAAAAACAGACACGGCTTCCTCTGCCTCATTGTTATACTTATACTTCGAATTTGACATACACAGTCATCTAAGTACCAGAATCTATAACAAATGAGACGATTTTCATTTTGAAATTATCAAATTTTCTCATCTTAGTAGCAATATACCAACTTCACCGGCATATAGGATATACATTTCCTAATTTATTCGGTATTCAACAGCCTGCAGCTCCTACTCAGACTTTCTAACACGTCAGTAATGTCTGAGCAAAACGTTGATGAACCAGGGGTATGTCAAAGAACGTCTCGTCCTTTTTTTAAGTTCAGCTGAAGGTACTTAGACCTTGTTGGGAAATATTCAGTTTCAACTTCATAAATGATATACGATGGTCTTGAAGTATAGATTCTGCTAATTGACGTTGTTTATTATCTTCATAACGTGTTCTAGTATTCTTTTACTTGTCTTAAGTTTATAATATTACTTTAACTGTTAAGACTGTTTTTGAGATATCCATTTGACGTGACTTATGCATCCTGTCATACATTCAACGACAAAATAATTTTAACTCTATCTTTGTGACCAAACGCTCGATTCTACGTCAAAGTAAATGTTTATCTAACCATGTATCTGTCAGGGTAACGATTTGGACCCAGTACTTAACATCTTTCAAACTCATAAATCTAAAACAAACTGACAACGCCATGGTTAAAAATGAAAAAGACAAACAGAAAAACAATAGTACACATGACACAACATAGAAAACTAAAGAATAAACAACACGAACCCCACCAAAAACTAGGGGTGATCTCAGGTGCTCCGGAAGGGTAAGCAGATCCTGCTCCACATGCGGCACCCGTCGTGTTGCTTATGTGATTACAAATCCGGTAAATAGTCTAATTCGGTAGGTCAAGTTCATGAAAAGGAAGGGGATTGTAGTTACGTCGTGAGGAACATATCCGATATCATTTGTGAAATGGTTATTCCATAACGGTCAACCAACTGGTGATGGCGTCCGTAAAATTTACGAAGGGATGATTTCAACTTCACCATTTGGAACTCTTGATTTAATAGCTTCCTTGTGAGCAGTAACCCTCTATCAAGAAAATCATGATAGGAAATGCAAGCACGGGAATATCGTATCAATTGAGAGATATATACCCCGTATGCAGGTGCTGCTGGAATGTTGCTACTTAGAAATGGAAAGTTCACAATTGGAAAGCTGAAATCATCTCTTTTGTCGTAAAGTTTTGTCTTCAACCGACCCTCATTGTCAATTTCTAGATGTAAGTCAAGATATGAAGCTGACTTAACTGTATCTGTAGTATCCTTTATCTCCAATTCGATGGGATAGATGCGTTCCACATAGTCACCAAATTTTGAATTGTTTAGTGAAAGAACGTCATCTATATAGCGGAAAGTAGAGTTAAAGGATATTGCTAACTTCTTATCTTTCTTCCTAAGAAGTTCCTGCATGAAGTCAGCCTCATAATAATAAAGAAACAAGTCAGCAAGTAGAGGGGCACAGTTTGTTCCCATTGGGATGCCGACAGTCTGTTGAAAAACACGTCCTCCGAACGTAACAAATATGTTGTCAATCAAGAAATCAAGCATCTTGATAATATCGGTTTCAGAGAATTTTTTGTTTGAATCAGAGTGATTCTTTACAAAGTAGGATTTATCCCTCCCTAAGACAAGATATTTGTATCTACGTTGGCCATTCTTTTTTATGAAGCAAAGTAATACCAACTCTTTTAATTTGTCTTTAAGTTTGGAATGTGGAATACTTGTGTAAAGAGTAGAGAAGTCAAATGTTTTAATACTGTTACAAGATGAAAGAGAGTTAGATTGTATGTACTCTAAAAGATCTTTGGAATTTTTAAGTATCCACATCTGATTCACGCCACCTCTAGAATAGGCAGTTTCACAATAACTTTGAAGCCCGTCTTTGATTGCTGATAAAATGGATGTTAATAATTTAGAAAGAGGTTTTGTGGAGCACTTGGAAGACCCAGCAATATACCGCTGTTTGTAGGGACACTTATGTAGTTTAGGTATCCAATACAGTGATGGAAGATCCAGTTCTTCATCTTTGGTTGAAATACCAAAGGAACAAAGAACAGACCTATGATTATCCAGGATTTCCTCTCTGGTAAGTGTCGTGAGGGTATATGTTGAGTTTCCAAGTGAATTGTCTATACCTAATTCGTTTATCAAGTAATTAATGTAATGACTTTTACAGACAAAAACGATGTTATTTGGGGCTTTGTCTGCGGGGACAACAACATATTTATCATGGAGGTCGGATAGGTGTTTAGCAACATTTGGGTCTTTAAAAATTGACGTAGCATGGGCATTGATGGACCCATTCAGTTTCTTAATTCTGATTTGTATTAAGGACCTCACTGCCTTTATCCATTCGGATAGAGTGTCTACGTCTTCCTTCTCGCGCTTAGCCCATTGCCTGGCATAATCCTCGACTGAATCCATCAAAATTTTAAAATTGTATTTCCAATTGATGGATTTAGGCTCACGATATTTCGGACCTTTCGATAACACGTTTCGTAGAGAAGTGTTATTAACAATGTTAAGGTCACCGGTAATAACGTGGCCAGCAGGATTATATGTGAATTGGGAACTAGCACAAGTGCAATCAGGAGGTTTAGACTTGAAGTCGTCAATATCGAGATCCTGCAAAACGCGTTTGTAATTGAAAATTTTAGTTGCAATAGGTTTGGTGTAGGTATAGGAAATTATTGGTACAGACTGGTCTTTAAAATAAGGAGGTATTTTCGATTGAACTAATTTATGATGAAGGATATTGCCAAGGTTGACGCCATCGAGACCTTTGGTGGCAAAAGAAAAATTTAGAAAAGATCTTTTCTCTTTTTCATCTTTTACAATGCGAACTGGCTTGAAAAGTCTGTGACTTGCAATATCCGAAATTATAGCTTGAAGTTTGTATTGGTTTGAATGAGGGTTTGTAACAGTGGATTCCAAACATAAATTGAACAGAGAATGAAGTTTTGAAAGGGGTAATGAATAAAGTTTCGTGCGAATGTGATGAATACCTAACGGTTTTTGAATGAATGGCAGCAAGTCATTAATAGAGACATCATGCAGAGAGGGTGATGTATAATGACGATGACCATGACTGCGTCTACGTCGAGGAGTCGAGTTGAAAATATTCATCACATTCACCGAGTTACACGAAGGACTAGATAGAATACCTATACCATCAATTGTGTCATTGCAGCCATACGGTGTTGCAGTTCCCAATTGTCTAATCCAGTAGTCTTCTTTTTGTCTACGGAGAGTCGTTGAAAGATTAGGATTGTTAGAGCTATGGTATATCTTTTCGATAATGCGAACTGTCATAGAAACGATGGAATGATCGGGCTAATTGAAATGCTGGTATAGAATGTCGTTAGCATTGAGGTTAATGTCTGATCTATGACCGCACATCCGTTTGTTTAGCTTTCCTTTCGTTTCACCGACGTATACCAATCCGCAAAGGTTGCACTCTAATCCGTAGACGACATTTATCGATTTACAATTAAGATCATCGTAACTTCTGGTAAAATATGACTTCTTGGTCAAATTGCTAGTGAATTCAGCATCTGTAATTAAAATAGCACAAGTTTTGCAGCCTTTGGTCTCACATTTTGAAATGCGACAGTGTTGTACTGTGTCATCAAAAACCAAAATGTCTTTAAGGAGAACTGAACATGGCTGTATATGTGTAATAATGCTGTTGTCACTACGACGATGATCTGAATGAGTCGTGTTTGGGATATTTGTCATGTCTGGTGTGAGGGGACACCTGCCGTATCAGACGACACCGTGATAATTTAGTTTTCGTATACCAAAGGGAAAATTTAACAGAAATACGTTGTCACTTTCTACAATGTAATAGAAAGTAAGATACATATATATATATCTTACCAAACTGTTATAAGGTGACGTCTATATAAATTTGTTAAGAGTTCTGCACTTTTTACAAGTGTTATCCGTGAACAAATATTTCTGACGTTCCGACATTCGACGACGTCAACATTTTTAACTTTTCTCAACGTAGTTCCCTGCTAAAGCAATTCATTCGAATCCAAGTAAATCAATTTCTTAATGACTTTTTAGAGACGTGAGGGCCGGTGGATTGTCTTGATGACTATTGATTAGTTTCCGGATCGGAGTTATGAAACCAGCTTTAGTCGGATGTAATTATTCTGTCTAGAAATCGTATGCCACCACGAGAAACATTTTTAATAAATTGTTCTATTCTTTTTGTTAAATGTTCTGCTGTACAAAGTCGCGGTACCCATCGATCACATTAAAATCATTTACTAAAATGTAGTTCGCTGTATACATGTACTTAGAAATGTCGCATTTGTCTGCAACTTCGCGAACTGTTTGTCGCTGGTCATTTTGATATCGTCCTGAACTTCATCTTTAATCGCATTTGATACCCTGATACCCTGATACTTCCTTCCCGCCCATTGTCTTTCAGATTGTCTTTTTCGTCCCCAAACCTTTTGTGCCACTTGAATACCAATGAATACCAATGAATGTCTAACTTTGCTATATTTCTCAACATTAATTTCTTTCGAGAATTGTTTATGTATTGCATACTTTTTTTTAAATTTGTCAATATAGGTCATTTTTTGGTAAAAAAAAAAAGGTTTTTAAACACACATAGTCAATAAATTCTGAAATAGAGGCTCCAAGAGCCCTGTGTCGCTCGCCTGGTCATGTTTTTACAATTGATGCATGAAATTATACAAAAACCATTTCTAGCTGCCATTTTGGCCGACAAGGTCACCAGACACTTTTTTTAAAAACTAGATATCCTTATGCTGATTGTTTGATTAAATGTGTTTCAGTTGTTTTAGAGGAAGACTTTTGTAAAAGACTACTAAAAATTACGAAAATTATTCAATACGACTTTAAAGGACAATAACTCCACATAGGGTCAATTGACCATTTTTGTCTTCCATCACTGTATTGGATGCCTAAACTACATAAGTGTCCTTACAAACAATGGTATATTGCTGGGTCTTCCAAATTCTCCACGAGAACTCTTTCTAAATCATTAACATCTATGTTATCAGCAATCAAAGCAGGTTCAACGTTATTGAGAAACTGCCCATTCTAGAGGTGACGTGAATCAGATGTGGATACTCAACGATTCCAAAGATCTTTTATCGTACATTCAATCTAAGACTCTCTCGTCTTGCAAAAATATTTAAAAATTTGACTTTTCTACATTCGTATTGTTTATTCTTTAGTTTTCCATGTTGTGTCATGTGTACTTTTGTTTGTCTGTTTGTCTTTTCATTTGTAGCCATGGCGTTGTCAGTTTATTTTCGATTTATGAGTTTGGCTGTCCCTCTGGTATCTACTAGTAATTTCCATTCCAAACATAAAGACAAATTGAAAGAGTTGGCATTACGTTGTTTCATAAAAAGAATAGCGAACGTCTTGGGAAGGGATAAATCCTACTTTGTAAAGAATCAATTGGATTCAAACCAACAAAAAATCTCTGAAACTGACATTATCAAGATGCTTCATGTATTAATTACGAACATATATGTTACGTTTGAAGAACGTGTTTTTCAAGACTATCGGAATTCCAACCGGAACCATTTGTGTCCGTCCCTCTTCTTGTTTCGTTATTATTATGAGGCTAACTTTATTCAGGAACTTTTTAGGAAGAAAGCTTAGAAGTAAGCAATATCCCTAACTTTACTTTCCGAGTAGAAGATGATGTTCTCTCACTAAATAATACAAAATTTGGTGACTATGTTGAACTATTCTATCCAATCAAACTAGAGATAAAGGACACATAAGATACAGGTAGGTCTGCCATATATCTTGACTTACATCTAGACATTGACAATGAGGGTCTGTTGAAAACAAAACTTTACGACAAAAGACATGATTTCAGCTTCCCTATTGTGAACGTTCCATTTCTATTTAGCAATATTCCAGCGGCGCCTGAATACGGAGTATATATCTCGCAATTGATACGATATTCCAGGGATTGTTTTTCCTTCATAGACACTGTGTATCATCGCCACCGGAAATTGGGTACTAACGAAGCGGAGAGAAATAGAAAAAAAAGTAAACAAGTTAAGACTTCATTCAATTTAAAGCATTTCCACTCATTTGATGAGGGTGCCGCTTAAGAAATGGTTTTCTGATATATAATTCTTTAAATTATTAAGCCGATTAGTACAAAATTAATACAAGATTTTGTGTAATACTCCAAAACTTTCCACTTAGTACCGAAAAATTTCGAGGTCTATCGTCCTCTGTCGCCCCATTCTCAAGATATTGAACTGTTTTTCATTATTTTTCCAGACACGTTTTTAGATTATTATAGTGTGGCATCATATTTACTGAAATTTGTTGTCAAAAAGATGTACTTTAAAGAAGATAGACCATAAAAAGTAAAGTCTAGGGTACGGCAACTTGTTCGTGTTGACAAATTTACTGTATGACAACTTGTTTTCAACTGTATGGCAACTTGCTAATTTTAGAATAGATATTTACCGTCCTTTCAAAGAAAATAAAGTATTAAGTTCAAATATCTGAGGTGGGGGTTACCTTTTTATTTTAAACTGTTTTTGTCCTTTTCAAGGTTTAAATTTATTTAAAACTGTTATTTAACTGATAAATTTTTCTGCTGTTTTTCCATAAAATTGAATTGAAAAGATCTTTGTTTAAGACCCAATACAAAATTTCTAAATCTATGACGGTACGGATAGGAACGTATGGACGGCTTATTAAATATGCTAAAAACAATCTAAATGTTCATATAAACCCACTAAGAAGGCTATATTATTATTCAACTATCTAAACAAATCAATTCAATTGTACAAAAACTTTCATATTTAGAAAATTCACCATGGCTATAATGCGAAACTGAACTTGTAACTGTGTATTGGTATACCTAAAGCTGTCTCCTAAGTGAGCAATCATTTAACTACAAAAAGGAGTAGAAGTTCAATGTTTGTTTCTTGAACATAGAAATGAACCAAAATTTAAAAACTAAAATAAATACAAGACTATATAGCAAAGGTTACTGACTCAAGTTGGGTCATGCAGTGCAACACATGCGGCAGTGTTAAACATGTTTAGGGATATATATCATTCCCCTCTTTATACGTATCAATGTAGTTATTTCTGGCTTCTATTTGTAATGTATCCTAAACGTTAAAAGGAAAGGCCACTTCTTATCCAGCTTAAACCCTGGTCAGTCCTATGATGAAATTAATAGTTCAGATGTATATGGAATGTTTGATAAGTTATATTGACCCAGAATAACTGGATGGAATTGTGAAAAATAAAGCACCTTTTCAATTTGCAATTCGTAAAATAACTGAACAGTGTGGTCTGGTAGAAGAGGCTGAAAAAAGAGGACTTGGTTCTCAAATTGATGTCCAATTTGCTATTCTAAGACTTCAGAAATGTAAAGATGGACATAGGCTTTTTTTTATATCAGCTCAGAGTTCTTAATTGGGACTTGGAGATGAAAGACTGCTTCAAATTCTGACACCTTACCTACCATTTTCTGATTTATGGTTTTGATGATTTAAAACAAAAATTAGTAAACCTTCGTAATTCCTTTTAATAAAATCATGTAATATAAAAAAGAAGATGTGGTATGATTGACAATGAGACAACTGTCCGCAAGAGACTAACATGACACAGACAACTATAGATCACCGTACGGCCTTCAACTATGAGCAAAGCCCATACCGCATAGTCAGATATAAAAGGCCCCGATAAGACAATGTAAAATTTACTATTCAAACGAGAGAAAACGAACGGCCTTATTTATATAAAAAATAAACGAAAAACAAATATGTAACACATAAACAAACGACAACCACTGAATTACAGGCTCCTGACTGGGGACAGGCACATACACAAATAATGTGGCGGGGTTAAACATGTCAGCGGGTCCCCCCTTACCTGGGACAGTGGTATAACAGTACAATATAAGAACGAACTATAAAAATCAGTTGAAAAAGGCTTAACTCACCAGATGGACAAAAATACAAGTGGACGTGGCCGGGTATTTATACATCCCGACACAAAAACCACAATGAACAGATCTGAGAGTACTCGCAGTTATCTGATAGCTAGTTTAAAACCACTAACAACTAATAAAAATTCATGCATCTAAGACTAAGCAATGTATCGTAGGAATACCCTGACTAAGCATTACCATAATTTATAAGAGCCCCCGCCATAAAAAGAATAATATTCGCGCCCTATAGTATTCACTCATTATATCTGTTTCCTACGTCATGACGATAACCCAAGTTTGCTACGACTGATTGACATAAAACATTTACTCAACAATATACATAACCAGAAGAAGCCTCCCTTTTGCTGTTTGAAGCATTTTCGATTATTCATGACATATTCTGAAAAGTTAGTCAGCTTTATAAAAGATTTCTTATGGAGCTTGGCATTTCTGCGACTTTGTACAGTGGTATTCAACCTTTTGAATACATTGAAGATATGCACTTCCCCTTTTCATTGCTTTTGGGTCCGTTTGGAAAAAAATGGTAAATTAAGGATGCTGTTAACTCTCATCAGCATTTAAAATTTGTCGTTAACTGTTTTTTCAAAAATCATGGTGTTGTTTACATGAGTCCTTCCACATTTTTCGGTCGGTGCTTTTTATAGCCGACTATAAGGTACAAGTTTTCGTTGTTGAAGACCGTTCGATGGCATATAATTGCTTACATACACTTTATTTAATCCTAATGGCTAAGTTATCTTATTTGCTATCATACCACATCTCCACTGTTTTTATCTAAAAAAAAAAAGACTAGCACCAACAAAAGATGAATGGACAGTTTATTTCATTGAACTTAAAAAATTTCACCCTAACAACAGTATAACGATATATGAATGTATTTATGATAATATGGTTGAAAAAAAAACTTTTTGTACAAAATCGAAAAACTGTATGCAACAAGGCCTTCTGAACTGAATTAACACCATATATCTAATAATATTTGATAAGTAAGACATTTTGTATATTTGTAAGCCTGCAAAGCTTTGATATCAACAAAATATCGTCACTTGATATTATCTTAACAGTGATTAATTTCCTGTTAAAATTATAATATATTGCAAGACGCCGTACAGACAAAAGTTGTTATTTTGCAATTCGCCGTGCAACATTTTGCAATTCGCCATACAACAAACAAACAACTTTTTGGTCCATATTCTTTAAAAAAACATGTTTTTGACAACAAATTTCAGAAATATGATGCCACACTATAATAATCTAAAATCGTGCCTGGAAAAATAATGAAAAACAGTTATTTATCTTGAGAATGGGACGAAAGAGGACGATAGCCCTTGAAATTTTTCGGTACTAAGTGGCAAGTTTTGGAGTATTACACAAAATTTTGTATTAATTTTGTACTAATCGGCTTAATAATTTAAAGAATTATATATCAGAAAATCAATTCTTAAGCGACACCCTCATCAAATGAGTGGAAATGCTTTAAATTGAATGAATTCTTAACTTGTTTACTTTTTTTTCTATTTCTCTCCGCTTCGTTAGTACCCAATTTACGGTGGCGATGATACACAGTGATAGAGGGTTGTTTCTGACAAGGAAAGTATTAAACCAAATGGTGAAGTTGAAATCATCCCTACGTAAATTTTATGGACGCCATCAAGAGTTAGTTAGTCGTTATGGAATAACCGTTTCACAGATGATATCGGATATGTTCCTTATAGTGTCGTAACTACAACATCCTTCCCTTTTCACAAATTTGACTATTTGTCGGTTTTGTCATAAGATAAGTAACATGACGGGTCCCACATGTAGAGCAGGATTTATTTACCCTTCTGGAGCACCCGAGATCACCTTGGCCTATGGTGGATTTCGTGTTGCTTAGTCTTCAGTTTTCTATGTTGTGTTTTGTGTACTATTATTTGTATGTTTGTCTTTTATTTTTAGCCATGGTGTTGTCAGTTTATTTTCAATCTATGAGTTTGACTGTCCCTCGGGTATCTTTCTGCCCTCTTTGATTTATGTGTACACCTTTACTGTACATTATTGTTGCTTTTAGTTTATCTCTATCTATAATAATATTCAAGATGATAACCAAAAACTGCAACAAATTTGAAAAGTTTTCAATGTTTTTCCTACAAACTAAGCACACAACACACACGTTTACATCATACAAAGTATTCTCTACTAGTATTTACATTGATTAAGAATGTAGATTTTTTTATTATAAATTTTATAACTCAAAAAATCTTCATATCTTTTAGATACAACTTTATCAAATTGTATTGTATCGTACTTGAAAATGTATGAAATGATGGCAACTGGACATTAAGCAACCATCATTCAATCAATTATTATTTTAAAACATCAGTATACAAAATCAAATTGTTGAAGCACTTTAGTTTATTCATTCGTGGATACATTCATGACATCGTCATTGTTTGGTATGGTTAATTTGAAGATTTAGTTTAAAAACCTTAGTGCAACCAATTATCACGAAATAAAATTGAGTCAGTCGAAGGCTACGTTGAAATATTAGGAAATTTACGAAAAAGAGGAGGAAAAAATATATCAAACACCATTTAGATCTCGTTACATATTGTTTGAATACCTCTAATATGGATAAAGTTATTCTGTATCCAGTAACATCACATGTGTTCAGTAAAATTCTAACCTTATTTGTAAACTTTGAAGCCATTTGACTAAAAAAAACAAGGATGGTGACATGTTTTCTGTACATGCATAGATTCAGTATACAATCTGGATTTTATGATATTTTTTAGTCTCTCCATTGAAAAAACTTTTAAAAAAAATAAGTTTAAAAAAAAACATTTTTCCTATCTTAATATTAAAATTTGTTACTAAAATCAATCATTTCTTATTTTAAAAAAAACACCATAACTACAGTTCCGCCGAATCCAGTGACTCACCTACTTTTCCTGTTAGTTACAGGCTCAGCAAAAATGGTGAAAATTTTATGAATTTTCATGTTTATTGTAAGAAGCTTCTGTTCTAGTATGGAAAAAAATCAGGATTTATGTATCTAATAAATGTTTTAAAAACTTTTAACTGCATGTTAACTGGATGAAAAACTTTGTTCATTCGTAAGAAGTATACATAAAAACACGAAATATTTTCTTTCAAAATTTCCTTCTTGATACTAGCTTTTGATCATATAAAACAAGCTTCTGTCCAATTTGGGTACAAATCCAGGATAGTTATTAAAATTTTGAATCTTAATCACAAGTGAATGTAATATTAACTGGCAGAAAAAAAACTGAGTCCATTTAACACTAATCTCAAAATATTGTTTGAATACCTCTAAATATAAATAACTTTATTCTGTATCAAGTAACATTTAAAAACATTTTATTAAAAATGATTAAAAAAAAATCTACATTCTTAATCAATGTAAGAACTAGTATAGTATACTCTGTATGACATAAAAAGAGTAAAATACGGATAAACAGGATTTTTTTTAATAATTTATTTCTGGATTCTAGACTTATCATCATAAACAAGCTTATGTCCAAGTTTGGTAGAAATCCAGGTAAGTTTAAGAAAGTCATTACATTTTCAAAAACTTTAACCACAGAATGAATATTTGTAGAAGCTGCTGATGATGTAATGTAGAGTCACTATGTCTTTGGCGACAAAAGTTAGTCTCGACAAATAATTTTGACACCATTTTTTAATTTCATATTCAAATGTAATAGGATTAAAAGTCTCTGTGTGCTAAAAATTGACATGTACCCCTTACTATCATTCTTTACACCCAATAAAGTTGACCTATTGCTTATACTACTGAAAAACAGACAAAAAATCCATGAACCATGAAAATGAAGTTGAGTCAGTTAAAAACTACAAGACTGACATGTACCTCTGACAATCACTTTATACAAAACATAATGTTTTCTGTATCAGAAAAACGGACCTTCATCTTGATCAATCATCTATGAAATGAGGTGGAGGACAGATTCACCCCATCTGTCAGACATGGAAACATTGCAAAGAATTCATATACAAAATATAGTTATCCTATTACATAAATATATTTGTAATATGTTGGAAATTCACTTTATATATTTTTCAAATAGTAAGTTGCTCAACCTTGAAAATGAGATCAAGGACAATGAACATGCAACATACCAAACTTCATCACATGAGGTAGAGTCTACCTTTTTTTTTTTGCTGTTTTCTGCTGTTGTCCCTTTAACACATTCCTTTCCATTCACAATTCACTAGCTTAAAAAACATTGCAAGACAAGCTTAACAGCACACTACGGCACTGAAGACTAAATAAAACCAAAGTGAACTTTTTATAATTTATTTCAAATTGTACATCCATTATAAAGATTTAAGGTCACATCAATGGTTTTACATGATATATCTATCAACATCATAACTCTATTTTTAGCCAGTTTATCACAGTATATTTATATAGAAATAGAATCACTTTAAATAAATATTTGTGCCTTAGAGTTATTCCCCCTTCATTACATTAAACATCCTTTCTATGATATCTGACTGATAAATTAGTTACCGACATCCAGGATAATTGCCCCACATTTTTTAGCTATATTTAATTGTTATATTTTACTGTATTCACCTGGAATGTGAAAACAGTATCTAGCATAATTACCATGAGAATAGTTCTCAACGCACTTGTTTCTGGTCCAGATAAAATTGCAAGACTGACATCACCAATTTGAGGACAGAAACATATGGAAAATAATAGTGTGTGTTCTTTACAACCATGTATTCATTCCTGTCTCTTAAATCAACACCAGATGGATACAAACACATTTATACTTAAAATTAAACACAAAGCTTACAAAATGAAAATAAGTAGCTGTCTGTTCCAATATACATGGTACCCTTGGAAGGCACTATTGAAACAGGTGACGCACAAAGAGACAATTTTTAATTTCATTGAACCAAAAAATATTTGTCATCTATTTATAGTAGAAATTTAACACCCTTTACCTCTATAGTAACTATTTCTGGAGAGTGACACTAACTTTAAGGTCTTTAAGCTGTCCAAACTAAGCTTAATCTAAGCTTTTCCCTTTATAAACAAATTATAAGTAATCAAGTCAGATAATATTTACAAGTTATTTCATCAAAACATGTTGATTGCCATTAATTATTACAATGACCTTTGACCTAGTGATGTGACCTTTTGCTGCCTACAACAAAATAAAGCTTAATATATGGAGAGCCAAAAATACAAAATAAAAGTATGATGAGTTGTTATTCATGTACAAATTCTAAATTCCTTAAACAATTTAACCTAAATGGGCTTAAACTAGTAATAAATGGCTTTGAACCAGGTTTCATTACCAATAGGTAAAACGTGTCAAAATCTACAAAGTGTTACCTTTTCTTTAAGAGAACATCATCCATTTATAACTCTGTTTAAGCCACATCAGATCAAATTAATTAAGCAATATTATTGCAAAAAAAAGTCGGTGAATCAAATGATAATGAAAAAATATTCAAATTTTGATACTTAAAACATTATTTCCAATTCAAATTCCCCTTTTCAGAAAAAAAACCCACATTAACCTGTAGTTAATTATTCTGCCAATGATAGAAAGTAAATCAAACTTTAAAGTTAAATTCTGTAAAATTATTAGAAAAGTGGACATAAAGGGCATGTATGGTTAAGCCGACTCCCATCATGAACATGTAAATGGTAAAAAATATGTGAACTGATGTGTACATAAAATGTCATCATATTCAGTTTAGTAAAACATCTCATAAATTTTGCAGCTTACCAGAAAATTACCGTCTATATATCCAAAAGAATTAATTTTTTTTGGCAAAGTTTTGCCACTATTGTAATATCAAATTACCTTACAACAACAATTCTATTATTTTCTTGAGTGAAATAAAGATTTTAAAACTAGTTTTATTTCCCCGATAACAAGACTTTATACATGTACCAACACCATATGACATACAAAGACGCTATAGCCAAGTATCAACATGATAGAACGGTAGAAGTGGGACTCTCATTTTCATCCTTACAATATTTTAGTGGAAAGAGGGTCGGAAAGTTGCAGCTATTTAGAACTTTGTAAGAGTGACATTGTAGACTCATTTATCAATTGGTCCAAATTGTTACTTATCAAAGATTCGCGACACTAGACTCATGGAAGTAACTGATTAATAGCAGGGCTTCCAACAAAAGACTCATATTATATTATACATAACATTGCATACATAGTAATTGGACCATCTCAAAACATACCATTTTTCCCCTAAAATATTTTTTTTTAATTAACTTTTGTCTTTAAATGCTTGTAAGGCATTTTGAAAACCATATGCTGCTACAAAATAAAATTGTTTCTAGTGTTTTTTCTCTTAACAACAATACAGGAAAATGTTATCATATTAATTTGCCATACAAACAGCTATGTTTTGAGATGATCACACAATTTGCCATTTTTATTTATATATACATCATGATTAATTACAGCAGTAAATAAAACAAAAAACAAAATACAAGGTACCATTTCAGTTTGTGTAATACTTAGTCATATCTTCAAGAATTGTCTCCCTTCAATTGAACGACTTTATCATGAACTTTAGTATAGAAGGATTGCATTTAAGTTCTTGGTTTTTTTTGGTGTTTTTTTTCCCCAGTTTCCTTTAGCATCGAACAAAAAGGTACGATTCAATTTGGTTCTGCTATATGACAATGCGAATTGTAAGAAACTTACAGTATGTAGAGTGCTTTTTAGGTATCTGATATATTTTTTGTCATTTTTGTACCTGCACTGCTTAAGTTAAACCAGTCAAAAGATATGAAATAATTTGCCTAGCTCCCTCCACTTACTTTTTCAGAATGTAGTTTAAAAAAATATAATTCTTTTGACCCCAATAGAAAAACACTTGACAATTGACCTCTTCAAGTATATCACTACAACTTATTACCACAAACAATGAAACAATACATTTTGTACAATTCAAAAACACACGAACAAAAGTTGTTCCATGCTTAGGTAAAATTCATTTTAAAATTTAACAAAAAACATCATGTATATAAGATATTGGTAAAACATAGATCTCAATATTTTAAAATGAGGATAAAATAATAAAATCAAACTGCATAATATAAGAACAAAAAAGACAACAAAAATAAAATTCCTTCAACATGTATAGTAAATATAGTAAATATAATTGCTCAACTGGTTAACATTGTTTTTGTACATTTTCACTTGAGAATAAATTCTGTGCTAATTATGGCCAATTTAACCTATAAAATAGAATTCTAGATACCGAACAGGAGTGAGGAGGGATTTAAATAATTTAACTAGATCCAGTTAACAAGATGGAAAGTACTTTTAATAGATATAATTGGGGATAGTAGTCATGTAAAGAAAGAAAAGAAATGGGAAATATAAGAAAGTCTTCACAATAATTTCCTGCATTAGTAACAAAATTAATTGTAAAAAATATGTTTGGAAATTAGAGGAAAAGGATTAGGGGAGAAACAATTACTCTCATCCATACCTGTTCCTACATTTGGGAAAGGGAACAATATAAATAAGCAGTTGGTTGCTGCATTTTCCTTCATAGCATTTTTATATAATTAAAGGTAACAATATTTTATTTTTTTTTAATTATGGGTGGTTTGTGTTTAAAGAAAGTGCTTTCCCATGGATTTAATTCTGTAAAACAGTCGTTTCTTAATTCTTATGAAAAAACAAAAAATCTTTTTCAAGCATTTTGGCCAATTATCAACATACAGAATTTCAATCAAGAACATAATAAAAATATTCACAATGACTTCCTTAAAAATTACATTACCTAAAATAACTCTGCCCAATTATATATACATTTTATCAGAGCAGAACGCCAAAAAAATTTCAACATTACACAAACAAGTTTTTGGCATGGTAAGCCTGTTGTATCTGTATAACAATAAAATATAGGTTTTTTAAATCATGATATCAACAAATATTTCTTTTCAAAAAAAGGTGCAGACTTAAAATTCAGTTAAAAATGTATCAAGAATTTGTCAACCTTATCACCTTTAAATTTGGAAGACAAAAAAAGGTTTACGATACATTCTCTTTCCTCTATTCTATCAAAGTAACAAGAATTTTGTTTTAAGGTATTATTAAGGCATCTCCTGTAATTATTTAGAATGTGAATATACTTTAATTCATCCAAGCTGCAGTATTGGTTCAAAGGTACTTTATAAACTATGTCTTTAAAAAAATGGTTTCTGCTTACCCTATCTTTTTTTCATTTTTTTTCCGGCAAGTTTAAAGTGTTAAAACACATCATATTTTTTTAGCCTGATCCAGGTTGAAATAAAATCAAATTTATTCTTCATATTTCTATGACAAGGGTTAATCAGTAACCATAGATTTAATAAAAAATTGGAAGAAGTGTTTGTAGATGAAAATGGTGGTCTTTGCATCATAAAATGTATTTAAACGTTTTGTAGTCTTGTGCACTGTTTTGATAAAAATGAAATATCCCTTAAAACATAAAAATCTATGTGCATTTGACCTCAGTATCAATTATCAACAAAACAACATTCATTTTGCATGTGTATAAAAATATAACAAACTTTTACATGATTTGTAACAGTTTTTCATGCATCAGAGTGGTAACCATTGCCATGACTATGGTGGAAGAAGTGTGTGGAGACGGAAATGGTCGTGAATAACAGGTCTAACATCTTCATGCTGAAAATAATAAAGACTTCATTAAAAACAAACAAAGGATCCATGAAATATGTTAAAGACAATGGTCTATATATTGAAAAGTCATGTTAATACTATTTTTTTGTTTGATTTTGAAAATTCACATATTTTTTCCTCATTTCCTTTTGTTAACAAAAAAGGTAGTTTTTCAAAATAAATTATCTTTTAATTTCAACAAGTTTCCATGAGTTCATTATTTTGCTACATTAAGGTTCCTAGTCTGTGTGGGTTTAGATTTTTACTCTTTGTATCTATACTCCCCCTACAGCTCCATTAGCCCTTTCCTCCATAATAACACCTTTTGACGCCTGTGTAACACCTCTGTTGAAACATCTATTACGAAATGTCTGCATCAGACTTAGTAAAATTTGTATTAATATTTTATGTGGATATTCATAAGAATTTTAGACTTAATTTTTTTTTATGAAATATTTGTTTTTAGCAATGCATTAATACTTGAAAGCATATTTTCTGCATTTTACTGAAAATCCTTTGCAAATCAAGTTTGCAAAATAAAAAAATACATCGAGGAAAGGGTACATGCTATCTTCAACTCTTACAAAAGGAAACCTGTTTTTTTTCTTTCTTAAAGCTTCATGTGACTTTTAATTGAGTAATTTTTTTTTGATAAATGTCCCCCTCTGAGCCTCAATAAATTCAAATGGCTTTACAAGAAACCAATATCAGGGTGGGTAAGACATCCATTTGTGACAATACGATGGTGTGTTTAGTAAACTAAACGATGGTGGGTTGTGTTACAAATTTTTCAACAGAAATATTCTTCATCTTTTCAATGTTTTTTATTAGGCCTAATAAAAAAGTATGTGTGGTTCCAGTTACATCTTTAAAAAAAATAGTAGGTAAGTAGGGATTTTTTTTAATTTTATGTTTTATTTTTAAATTGAGTCTATTGGAGCAACATTCTGACTTTAACAGTGCTTAATGAAAAATGACAAAAAAAATCTTTAGGGTAGGCTATCATTAAGACTAAAAAGTAGGGTAGGTAGGGTAACTGGAACAACACTGTCACATATATTTTTATTTGGCCTTCAGAAAACAACTAACCCAAAACAAAAACTGAACTTCTTATATATTACACACCTATTGCCCCTCCCAACCTTGTGTATTTTTTCCTGCAATAGCTCTATGCCCTCTTAGTTAGACAATCATCCCCATTCAAAATTAAATTAGTATCTGTCCATACTGATCAAAAATAATACTTCATACAAACCTTAAACACTAATTCTTCTAAAAATGGTAACAAATTCAATAGTTCCCTGTCAGATGGTTCAACAAACCAACTTTCTATTGGTATACCATTGTCTAGCTGAAAATAGTCAAACAGATCACGAGGTCAAAGGGAAGTAATTCTTGTCATACTTTTTAAAAATACTAACACATTTGTTTTGTTATTACAACCTAATCCAGCATTACTTCTATTTAAAAACCAACTGTCTTCATATTTGATTGTTCTGTTCTGTATTGTGAATCAATTTAAGACCTTTTTTATTACAGAAATCATGCTTCTTGTTTTCTCATTTGCATTGTTGTTGCTATGTGATTTTGTCTTTGGTGGAGTTTTCCCATTAGCAATCAAATTTTGATTAATTTTTGTGTAGTTTATTTTTTCTGGCAACTCAATGTGAAATACAGCAAACCAATAAATAAGCTTAAAAAGTCAAGTAGTTAGTACAGACCTGATAACCAAAGGCCTGTGGTGAATTATCAATGATAATGGTCTTCCTCAAGTCTCGCCCTAGAATCGTCAGGTCTTTGATGTAGTTGTTGCCATTTATACAAACACAATGTTCTCTAAACAACCGATGTCTGAAATTATATTGTACAATTTTATAATAATAATTCAAATTGACACAATGTTCACAAGACAACTGATGTCTTAAAACCACATTATACAAATAATACAAACCTACAAAATGACATTTAAAGTGATGCAAAATGACTTGTGAAATATATCTGTACAATCTCAATCTGACATAATGATGAGATTTTAAAATTGTCATTTTCTCATTGTAGCATAGATGACAACTCTCTTTTGGCACAATCAGTAACAAACTATCAATTTTTTGTATTTTTGAAAGTTTTCAGTAATCTTTCATAAACGTGCATTTACCAATAATCACTGACCAGTGGTTGCAAAGTGATGTGCACTAAAATTTGTCTTTTTACATGAAACTGAGCTAATCACAAACTTATACATTGTTGACGCTGTCGCAGAAAACAGCATACATATGTCTCTCTTTTTGACTCAAGGGGAGACAAAAATTGTCCTTTCTTGTTTACAAGAGATTTTAGAAACTATTTTTCTGCAAGACTGAAGATTTTGTAGTTCTGAATTGATCTTTATCTCTAGCAAAGCTTATTAGTGTATAAAAACATTTGAAAAATAAATTCATAAACTTTAATAATTTATCTCTTATTATTTATAATGATGATCAAAGATAATTTTAGTAATCACTATTTCCTTTGATCTTCTTGACTGATAGTTTCCTTTCTCCGCAGATCGAGAGTATTGATATGAAAAATAATCGCTAGAAATTAAGGGAACACATGCTGTTGTCAATGAAAGTAACAAGTTGTCATTGGTAAAATAGCAATTAACAGATCATCATTGATCATCACTGTAACGACTTAAGCAAGAAAAATAATCTGATTGAGATGACCAAGGGTAATATATCAGAAAACTCTCGTGGAAAAACCATGCATGTAATTAAAGTTTCAGATTTCTCTAAAAGAAATAATTACCATCTACATATTGTCGGCAAATGTTGTTTAGTAACTTACTTGATCAATTTTTTCTCTGGATCTAACAAATTAAGTAGTTTATCAGCATAGACTTTCTTTGATGCAGTGAATAAGATGACTTCAAACAATTGTGATACTCTCTCTAGGAATTGTCTGAAGTGAGGTCTTGTCCGTACATATACCTACAATCAACATACCTTCATTATACTCTATACATACAATTTTGATCATGTAAATTGAATATTATTTTGATACTAACATTTTAAACTGTATTATCGGAACCTAGACGAATTATCACGTTGTGATTGGTTATATGCCCTCAAGTGGCGACCCCCTATGAGACTGTAGGGGGTTAGTAGGTTTCATAGGGGGTTCATGACGCGATACTGGCGATGTCATCTTTTAATGTTGTTGTGTTACATTGTTTATTTTTCAACAAAACACCTCAGAAAAAGTCCAGCGTCCGAAAAATTCATTATACGGTTAACTTTTGACCCCCTACGTATCCATAGAGGGTGATTAAAATTCATAGGGGACTCGGCCTCCGGCCTAACCCCCTATGGATTTTACTAACCCTCTATGGATACGTAGGGGGTCAGTAGCGAACCATATTATAAGTTATATTGTGAACTCAAATATTTATTCTTGGAGTTAGATCCATTATCTGTTGAAAATATTGATTTCCTGAAATGCTGCCTATAAATATAGTATTCAGACAAACCTTTTCAAATTAATAAACACATGGCAAATATTTCACAATTCATTAAATAGGTGCTGCCATACATTTACATACTAAAAGCACAAAACAATTTGCCAGTCTCCTTAGACTTCAGAAATTGGAATATTGTTAATGCATAACAAGACCAATATGCACTGTGTTTATTAGACATCTCTGATCATTCCATTTCACTTAAGCCAAAAACACTTTGATAATAATTTACTTAAACAAGGAGTGTTGAAATTTTTTCCTTGTACACTGATTGTTATAAAGTTTCAAACAATGAACATTAAGAAAGTGAGTTTTCAGTACTTTATAATTTTCTATATGATTTAGACAGGATTTTTCTCAATATTGCAAAAATTAAAATCTCGCTTTTAGCCTTAAATGACAAAATGGCAATAAATGCACACTAGAATTTCTAATATTACAGTAACATGAATAAATCTGATTAAGACATTCAAAAGTTACTACTCTGCAAGTATAAATTTACTTCAGGATGTACATATTCAAGTGAGGGTTAGGAATGTGTGTTTGGTGTCTTACCTGGTAAGTAATTTCTTGAAATAGTACGGGAAAACTAAATGCAGCATCATCTAATTCTGTTAAACTACAATGGACTAATGTTTCATCCTAAAAAATAATAATATAGGTAATATTAAATTGCAGCAAAAACATTCAGACATTGAATTGCTGATACAAGTCTATAAAAATCTGACTTGTTCATGTGAGAGTGCTTAAAAGATAAAATCTACAGAAGTAGGCTTAGTATGACTACATCCTCCAAAACTATCACACAATAAATATTGGAACTTCTTCAAATGGAAGTGAATACATTTTTTTTAATTTCTTTTATAGTTAGGCCAAAAAAAAAAATAGGTGTGTTTCCTGTTGCATGCCCCAAAAAATTAGGGTCGGTACAGGCCTCTACATTATCATTTTTTCTCACTTGTCCCTTCGGACAAGTTGCAAAAAAATCAACTTGTCCGAACTCTTAACTCACTTGTCCGAATTTTAAAAAAAAAGTTGATGATATGCATCAAAAACACTTGAGCTTTGAGCGTACCTTATGAAGGGAGAAATGTGTTATGCTATATGAATTTGTTTGTAACTAAATAAAGAATACTAATATAAACAAAATGCTTTATTATTTCAGACTGAGTGTTTGACTCAATTTCACTATCAATCATTTAATCGTCATCACTTCCAAAATCACAGGCACTGGGTTCTCTTATGGATCTATCCATTCTGTAGTTATAAGGGTTAAACCCAGGATGCTTTGGTCTTCCTGTAGACCACCACCTTATGAATACTGAATCCACATTGAAATCTGGGACTGATGGACCTTCGATGGCAATGAACAAAAGTCGCTGCAACATGTCTGGTTTTAGAGAACTCCTCCAGTCTGATTTTATACGCTTCATTGCCGAAAATCCACGCTCACAGGCTGCAGAAGATAGTGGAAATACCTGTATGATCTCCAGCAAGAATAACAGATTCTTGAATCTAGTTTTAAGATTGTCATTAATAAAAAATATACTGATATCTGTTTGTTTGTGTCTGTATATGTAGGCTTTAAAATCAGTCCATTCATTTTTGATAATTTCCAGGTCACAACCACTTCTGTTGAGAATGTCCTGAAAATGTTGAAGGAGCAGGTTGAGTTGATCTTGCCCAAAAGATGCCAAGTTTTGAATTTCTCTCGGCCAGTCGTTAAAGTCAGTTATTTTTGCAGCTGCAAGCAATAATGGATCTTTTTCAGATGGTCCAAATCTATCATCTAAAGCTTTGCAGATTAGGTCCAGCATCTCTTGTTTTATCGTTGCATAATTTTCTTCATGATGAACATTTTTCAGACTTATGTCACGAAAAGTTTCGCCAACAACTTCAGACAGGAAATTTGACAGCTGATTTCCATTGGTACTCCGTAACTCCGCAAGAGCAAGATGGGCTGTTGTAAGGGCATCAAACAGTTGTGACAATGTCAAATCGTCTCTCTGCATGGTTTTACTAAGAATACTTAACACCTTTAAAACGTCTAAGACAAAAAAGGTCAGGTATAAAAACTTATAATCTTTCAACTTCTTGCTAATGAAATGAGCTCGCCCTTGTACTTCAGCTGAACCAGTTCGAGACTCAACAACATGTTCAAAATAAGCCAAAATTACACGAAAGTCAACAACCAAGACATGCAGAGCACTCTCAATAAATGGAAGCCAACGTGTGCCAGACAGATTTGTAGGTTTCAAAATCTTTTCTTCAAGTGCTTCAGCCAGTTTTCTCAATTCTCGAAGGGCTTTTGGCGAGTAATGGTAATGTTTGTACATATGTTGCAGAATGTCTTGTATCTCCCGCATGATCTTATGGTGTTTTATAGCATTATTGGCTGCAAGTTCTAGACGATGGGCAACACAGTGAGTTATGATGAGATGCGGAACTTCATCTTTGATCTGCTTTGCAACTCCTGAACGGTTACCCAAGTTAACTGATGCGCCATCTGATCCAAATCCAATAAGCTTTTCTTTCCAGTCTGGCAACCCATGTCGATCAAATGCCTCATTTATACTGTTCAAAACACCTGCAGCATCAGCACTTTCAACATCTTCAATACTAAAGTATTTGTTTGCAGGAATACCATCTTGTAGTAATCTGACATAAATCAACTCATTTTCGGTAACAGATACATCAGTGGCGCCATCTATGAGTATAGTGAAGAAATTCACATCAGTTCTCAGCTTTTCAAGTGGTGTTGATACAAGATCATCATAAACTGTCTTCACAAATCTGAAAATGCAAATTAGTTTGTCTAAAATGATCCGTTTATACAATGCATTTCTATGATTCATCATGAACATGCTTGGAATATTATGCCACAGTGGCACTGGGCACCGAGGTTAAGCAACCAACAATCAATCAATCAATCAATTCTATGATTCCTTGAGTTGTGATATCCAAGTTTCACATTGGTTTCACTTTTTGTTTCTTTTTAATTTTGTCAGACAGCTCCTCAAAATGTATGAAGGTGTTGGACATTTCAATATATCTACTCCAACATCACTGACTGTCTGATGAGACTTTATTAACTGTTGACTTAGGCATCTACAGCAGAAACTCCAAAGGTGAAGAGAGTCGAAAGATACAATATTGAAAGGGACTTTTAAGATTAACAGTGGGAAATAAAATGACATGGTCATGTCAAAAATCGAAAAATAGGCCAAAAGACAAACAACAATATATATACGAAACATAAAATAAAAACTTAAGACTGGAACCAACACAACGCTGCCTGTGTGTGATTAAGGAGCACACGAAAGGCCTTAGGGTCAACACGTCCTGCTCCTCATGAAGCACCTGTGACGTATCATGTAAATAATTGGTATAATTGTTAATGATATTAGGCACCATATATAAAACGATCAAGCAGAGCGAGACAAAAAACTCATTATGACTCATTCATGTCTGATTGTTTCACATGTGTTAAATGCCAGATTAAAACCTTATCTCAATGTTATAGTACATTCAATGTTATTAATATCCAGATTAGGTTTTAATTCAGCTCTAACTCTGTAAAGCAATCAAACATATTCTTTATTGAAATGTCATTAGGAGTTCTTCATGTCCACTTCATCATGTTCATAAATCTATATCATCGACTTGTCAAATTTTTTTTCATTTTTTTGTACCTTCTACAAGCATTATCACTTCTGTAAAAGTTTCCCATGTCCAGTCCATTCTTTTCTTGCAGCACTATCAGTTTTGAATAATCTGTAAATGGACACTCCGATTTACATACATGGTAGGCTGTGTTAATCAGTTTCTTTATCTTTTCTTCATTCTCCTTGTCAATTTTACGTGCACAATCTACGATTGGCCCAACTGTCGTTATATCCGACTGATCTTCCTTACTTGTAGTTGCTTTGGTAGCAAACTGTTTTGCCTTTTCTTTGAGCTTGGTCCTCTCATCACAACTAATGTGCGCTCTACTCTTCCAATGAGCCACCAACGTGTCCTTCCGGAAAATAGAGGTGCCAATCACCAAGGAACTTGTTTTGTCCGAGCATTCTGGTATATCTAGACATGTTTTACAAAACATTACATTACTGCCACTCCCAGACTCTTCTCCCGTTTCTGAAACAGGGATGGCGTACATAAGACCTTGGAATTCTTCAAGCCATGACGACTGGAAATTTCTTTCTCGCTTTTTCTCGTATTCTTTCTTCTTTTCTTTTTTCTCAACTTCTTCTTTTTTCTTTTTTCCCGTCGCTGAAGCTACAGTGAACCCAAACTTTCTGAGATCCATTTAACTTTGTTTCTTCTTGCAGGTAAACAATTCAATGATTATGTAAAATCACCTGGCCAGCTTGCGAATTACAACTGATAAAAACACATTAAAGATCGCGATTCTGTCAACCAGGATCTCTCGGAAATTATCCTTTGTGATATGCAAGCTTCTGTCAGCGGCTGCCAGCATGATCAATAAAGAATATTTATTTCATTTCGCAGCATCAATAAAAGAATCATTCAATTTTTGGGAAATTCATAAGTCTTGAAATCTGATATATTTTACATCTGACATCGTTTTTTTCACTTGTCCCGTCGGACAAGTAGTAAGGCGAATCTACTTGTCCGACGCCTGTGTCCACTTGTCCCGGACAATCGGACAAACGGTAATGTCGAGCCCTGCGGTAGGAAGGTATTTTTTTTTTTTTTTTTTTTTTTTTTTTTTTTTTTTTTTACTGGCCTGCTTCGGTTGTTTTTTGTGTATTTTTATAATCAGTTTGTTATTCTTTCAGGTTATTTTCATCAGTTCATTGTATAAAGTATACAAGATATGAATAGTCCATGTTCAAAAGTTGCAGAAGACTTGGCCAGGACTTCCAGCTTATAAAATTTTCAAACTTTTCAGAACTGATACGCCATCTGTACGGGTCAGGCTATAGTCTTACACAGAAAGCCCATCAAAGTCTGTCTCAGCAAAGACCTGTTTTATAATCAGTTTCTTTCAGACAATTTAGTTCACAGAACTGATGCCAGCTTTTCTACAAATACCAAATAATAATAACATGATAGAGGGATGGGTGAAAATCTTTGAAATTTTGATTATATACTAGCTGTTTAAAAGAAAATCAATTACAAATTGAGTTTTGGGGCTATGGTTGAGCAAATATCAGATATTAAAATTGAATTTAATCCTAAATTGAACGTTTGGCTTCCCTCTTGTATTAGAAAAGACAGTCAGAAGTAAATGCCAAAACATTGTTAACTTGTTATACTGTCAATTTTATTCCTATAACACACTTTGACTGATGGCCATAGCAGAAGCCATGCCGGTTGTTTGACTTCAATCTGTATCACACAAATGCTTACTGTATTAAAATTTTATTTGAAATCAAACGTTTAAAAGATGCCATTCAAAGGCTATACTAAACAAAAATCGTTTCCGGAAAAAAAACGAAAAAAATCCGGATTTTTTTTTTTTTTTTTTTCCGGTGTCATATGGTATTTTGAACCCCATGGTAAAATGACCCCGGGGTCAAAATACCGCTATGGTAAATTGAACCCCCCCATGGTAAATTGAACCCCCCCTGTATGGAAAATTGAACCCCCATGGTAAATTGAACCGCCCTGTTTTTTTCATTCTAGATAATTAATAAAACATTTAACATTATGTAAAAGCTAATCAAATATTAAAAATCATTTATACAAGAAGGGGAGGTCAATTTTCAATTATTGGTTAAAAGAAAAATATTTGCTTGGTATAAGTGCTTTGAAGTCTTAACCAACAAAATTTCATTCAAAAAACTTCTTAAAGCATTAAAACTAGACCATGTAGCTTGGACACTATAATTCTTTGAAATTTAAAATATTTATATAGAATGGTAGACTTTTAAGTTTTAATTTTCCATGGTAAAAAAGGGGGAGGGGGTCAAATTACCATGGCTCACTTGATTTTAAAAAGTAAAATTTTCAAAACATCTTTTCAAACTAATAAAATAAATACAAACTACTAATTGGAGTATAATAAATATGTTCAGGAGTTACAGTAGCAAGATATTATAATAAATATGTTCAGGAGTTACAGTAGCAAGATATTTTAACATGAAAGGTCTTTAGATGTATAATAGGGGGGTCAATATACCATGGTACAATAACATGGCTAAGTAAAATTTTCAAAATATCTTTTCCAGCATGTTAAATACAAACAAACTACTAATTGGAGTATTAAAACTATGTTAAGGAGTTAGAAAAACTTGGATTTTTAAAATTCAAGGTCTATAGGAGGGGGTTCAATATACCATGGTAGGGGGAGGGGATCAAAATACAATGGAATTTTTTTCTTCTTCAAAATATCTTTTCAAGCATGTTTTAAAAATGCATTCAAACTACAAATTGGAGTAACAACTATGTTATGGAGTTAGAATAGCTAGAATTTTTGAAATTGACGGTCTATGGTAGGGGGTTCAATATACAGCAGGGGGTCAAAAAACAATGGCTGCGTAAAATTTTCAAAATATCTTTGCCAGTTTGTTAAATACATACAAACTACTTATTGGAGTATTATAACTATGTTAAGGAGTTAGAATAGCTTGGGTTTTTGAAATTCAAGGTCTATAGTAGGGGTTCAATATACCATGGTATATACTAAGGTCAAAATACCATGAAAATATTCTTTGTTCAAAATATCATTTCCAGCATGTTAAATGCATACAAACAACTTATTGGATTTTTTTACTACGTTAAGGATTAAGAATAGCTGGAATTTTTGAAATTGAATGTCTATGGAAGGGGGTTCAATATACCGCAGGGGGGTGTCAAAATACCATGGCTAAGTAAAATTTTCAAAATATCTTTTTCAGCATGTTAAATATATACAAACAACTTATTGGAGTATTATAACTATGTTAAGGAGTTAGAATAGCTTGAATTTTTGAAAATCAAGGTCTATAGAAGGGGGTTCAATATACCGCAGGGGGTCAAAATACCATGGCTAAGTAAAATTTTTAAAATATCTTTTCCAGCATGTTGAATACATACAAACTACAAATTGGAGTATTTTTACTATGTTAAGGAGTAAGAATAGCTTGAATTTTTGAAAATCAAGGTCTACAGAAGGGGGTTCAATATACTGTAGGGGGTCAAAATACCATGGCTACATAAAATTTTCAAAATATCTTTGCCAGTTTGTTAAATACATACAAACTACTTATTGGAGTATTATAATTATGTTAAGGAGTTAGAATAGCTTGGGTTTTTGAAATTCAAGGTCTTTAGCAGGGGGTTCAATATACCATGGTAGTGGGGGGGGTCAAAATACCATGAAAATATTTTTTCTTCAAAATATCTTTTCCAGCATGTTAAATGCTTACAAACTACTTATTGGAGTATAATTACTATGTTAAGGATTAAGAATAGCTTGAATTTTTGAAAATCAAGGTCTATAGAAGGGGGTTCAATATACCGCAGGGGGTCAAAATACCATGGCTAAGTAAAATTTTTAAAATATCTTTTCCAGCATGTTGAATACATACAAACTACAAATTGGAGTATTGTTACTATGTTAAGAAGTTAGAATAGCTTGAATTTTTGAAAATCAAGGTCTATAGAAGGGGGTTCAATATACCGCAGGGGGTCAAAATACCATGGCAACTTAAAATTTTCAAAATATCTTTGCCAGTTTGTTAAATACATACAAACTATTTATTGAAGTATTATAATTTTGTTTAGGAGTTAGAATAGCTTGGGTTTTTGAAAATCAAGGTCTATAGAAGGGGGTTCAATATACCGCAGGGGGTCAAAATACCATGGCGAAGTAAAATTTTTAAAATATCTTTTCCAGCATGTTGAATACATACAAACTACAAATTGGAGAATTGTTACTATGTTAAGAAGTTAGAATAGCTTGAATTTTTGAAAATCAAGGTCTATAGAAGGGGGTTCAATATACTGCAGGGGGTCAAAATACCATGGCTAAGTAAAATTTTAAAAATATCTTTTCCAGCATGTTGAATACATACAAACTACAAATTGGAGTATTGTTACTATGTAAAGAAGTTAGAATGGCTTGAATTTTTGAAATTCAAGGTCTATAGTAGGGGGTTCAATATACCATGGTTAGGGGGGGGGGGGGGTCAAATTACCGTGAAAATATTTTTTCTTCAAAATATCTTTGCCAGTTTGTTAAATACATACAAACTACTTATTGGAGTATTATAATTATGTTAAGGAGTAAGAATAGCTTGGGTTTTTGAAATTCAAGGTCTATAGTAGGGGGTTCAATATACCGCAGGGGGTCAAAATACCATGGCTAAGTAAAATTTTTAAAATATCTTTTCCAGCATGTTGAATACATACAAACTACAAATTGGAGTATTGTTACTATGTTAAGAAGTTAGAATAGCTTGAATTTTTGAAAATCAAGGTCTATAGAAGGGGGTTCAATATACTGCAGGGGGTCAAAATACCATGGCTAAGTAAAATTTTTAAAATATCTTTTCCAGCATGTTGAATACATACAAACTACAAATTGGAGTATTGTTACTATGTAAAGAAGTTAGAATAGCTTGAATTTTTGAAATTCAAGGTCTATAGTAGGGGGTTCAATATACCATGGTAGGGGGGGGGGGGTCAAAATACCATGAAAATATTTTTTCTTCAAAATATCTTTTCCAGCATGTTAAATGCATACAAACTACTTATTGGAGTATTATTACTATGTTAAGGAGTTAGAATAGCTTGAATTTTTGAAAATCAAGGTCTATAGAAGGGGGTTCAATATATCGCAGGGGGTCAAAATACCATGGCTACGTAAAATTTTCAAAATATCTTTGTCAGTTTGTTAAATACATACAAACTACTTATTGGAGTATTATAATTATGTTAAGGAGTTAGAATAGCTTGGGTTTTTGAAATTCAAGGTCTATAGTAGGGGGTTCAATATACCATGGTAGGGGGGGGGGGGTCAAAATACCATGAAAATATTTTTTCTTCAAAATATCTTTTCCAGCATGTTAAATGCATACAAACTACTTATTGGAGTATTATTACTATGTTAAGGAGTTAGAATAGCTTGAATTTTTGAAAATCAAGGTCTATAGAAGGGGGTTCAATATATCGCAGGGGGTCAAAATACCATGGCTACGTAAAATTTTCAAAATATCTTTGTCAGTTTGTTAAATACATACAAACTACTTATTGGAGTATTATAATTATGTTAAGGAGTTAGAATAGCTTGGGTTTTTGAAATTCAAGGTCTATAGTAGGGGGTTCAATATACCATGGTAGGGGGGTCAAAATACCATGAAAATATTTTTTCTTCAAAATATCTTTTCCAGCATGTTAAATGCATACAAACTACTTATTGGAATATTATTACTATGTTAAGGATTAAGAATAGCTGGAATTTTTGAAATTGAATGTCTTTGGTAGGGGGTTCAATATACCGCAGGGGGTCAAAATACCATCGCTAAGTAAAATTTTTCAAAATATCTTGAAAATAACTGGAAAAGATATTTTGAAAATTTTACTTAGCCAGGGTATTTTGACCCCCCTGCGGTATATTGAACCCCCTACCATAGACCTTAAATTTCAAAAATTCTTGCAATTCTAACTCCTTAACATAGTTATAATACTCCAATAAGTAGTTAGTATGTATTTAAAATGCTGGAAAAGATGTAAAAAAAATAAATAATTTCCATGGTATTTTGACCCCCATGCGGTATATTGAACCCCCTACCATAGACCTTCAATTTCAAAAATTCTTGCAATTCTTACTCCTTAACAAAGTAATAATACTCCAATAAGTAGTTTGTATGTATTTAAAATGCTGGAAAAGATATTTTGAAGAAAAATAATTTCCATGGTATTTTTACCCCCATGCGGTATATTGAACCCCCTACCATAGACCTTAATATTAAAAAAATCTAGCTATTTTAACTCCTTAACTTAGTAATAATACTTCAATAAGTAGTTTGTATGCATTTAACATCCTGGAAAAAATGTTTTGAAAAAAATTAATTTCCATGGTATATTGACCCCCCTGCGGTATATTGAACCCCCTACTATAGACCTTAAATTTCAAAAATTCTAGCTATTCTAACTCCTTAACAAAGTTATGATATTCCTACAAGTAGTTTGAATGTATTTAACATACTGGAAAAGATATTTTGAAAATTTTACTTAGCCATGGTATTTTGACCCCCCTGCGGTATATTGAACCCCCTACTATAGACCTTAAATTTCAAAAATTCTTGCAATTCTAACTCCTTAACATAGTAATAATACTCCAATAAGTAGTTTTTATGTATTTAAAATGCTGGCAAAAATGTTTTGAAAAAAAATAATTTCCAAGGTATTTTGACCCCCCTTCTATAGACCTTAAATTTCAAAAATTCTAGCTATTCAAACTCCTTAACATAGTTATGATATTCCTACAAGTAGTTTGTATGTATTTAACATAATGGAAAAGATATTTTGAAAATTTTACTTAGCCATGGTATTTTGACCCCCCTGCGGTATATTGAACCCCCTACCATAGACCTTAAATTTCAAAAATTCTTGCAATTCTAACTCCTTAACATAGTAATAATACTCCAATAAGTAGTTAGTATGTATTTAAAATGCTGGAAAAAGATGTAAAAAAAATAAATAATTTCCATGGTATTTTGACCCCCCTGCGGTATATTGAACCCCCTACCATAGACCTTAATATTCAAAAATTCTAGCTATTCTTACTCCTTAACTTAGTAATAATACTTCAATAAGTAGTTTGTTTGCATTTAACATCCTGGAAAAAATGTTTTGAAAAAAAATAATTTCCATGGTATTTTGACCCCCCTGCGGTATATTGAACCCCTACTAAAGACCTTAAATTTCAAAAATTCTAGCAATTCTTACTCCTTAACATAGTAATAATACCCCAACAAGTAGTTTTAAATATGCATTTAACATACTGGAAAAGATATTTTGAAAATTTTACGTAGCCATGGTATTTTGACCCCCCTGCGGTATATTGAACCCCCTACCATAGACATTCAATTTCAAAAATTCTTGCAATTCTTACTCCATAACATAGTAATAATATTTCAATAAGTAGTTTGTATGTATTAAACATCCTTGAAAAAATGTTTTGAAAAAAAATTATTTCCATGGTATTTTGACCCCACTGCATTATTGAACCCCTACTAAAGACCTTAAATTTCAAAAATTCTTGCTATTCTAACTCCTGAACATAGTTATAATACTCCAACAAGTAGTTTGTATGTATTTAACATATTGGAAAAGATATTTTGAAAATTTTACTTAGCCATTGTATTTTGACCCCCTGCGGTACATTGAACCCCCTACCATAGACCTTAAATTTCAAAAATTCTTGCAATTCTAACTCCTTAACATAGTAATAATACTCCAATAAGTAGTTTTTATGTATTTAAAATGCTGGCAAAAATGTTTTGAAAAAAAATAATTTCCAAGGTATTTTGACCCCCCTTCTATAGACCTTAAATTTCAAAAATTCTAGCTATTCAAACTCCTTAACATAGTTATGATATTCCTACAAGTAGTTTGTATGTATTTAACATAATGGAAAAGATATTTTGAAAATTTTACTTAGCCATGGTATTTTGACCCCCCTGCGGTATATTGAACCCCCTACCATAGACCTTAAATTTCAAAAATTCTTGCAATTCTAACTCCTTAACATAGTAATAATACTCCAATAAGTAGTTAGTATGTATTTAAAATGCTGGAAAAAGATGTAAAAAAAATAAATAATTTCCATGGTATTTTGACCCCCCTGCGGTATATTGAACCCCCTACCATAGACCTTAATATTCAAAAATTCTAGCTATTCTTACTCCTTAACTTAGTAATAATACTTCAATAAGTAGTTTGTTTGCATTTAACATCCTGGAAAAAATGTTTTGAAAAAAAATAATTTCCATGGTATTTTGACCCCCCTGCGGTATATTGAACCCCTACTAAAGACCTTAAATTTCAAAAATTCTAGCAATTCTTACTCCTTAACATAGTAATAATACCCCAACAAGTAGTTAATATGCATTTAACATACTGGAAAAGATATTTTGAAAATTTTACGTAGCCATGGTATTTTGACCCCCCTGCGGTATATTGAACCCCCTACCATAGACATTCAATTTCAAAAATTCTTGCAATTCTTACTCCATAACATAGTAATAATATTTCAATAAGTAGTTTGTATGTATTAAACATCCTTGAAAAAATGTTTTGAAAAAAAATTATTTCCATGGTATTTTGACCCCACTGCATTATTGAACCCCTACTAAAGACCTTAAATTTCAAAAATTCTTGCTATTCTAACTCCTGAACATAGTTATAATACTCCAACAAGTAGTTTGTATGTATTTAACATATTGGAAAAGATAATTTGAAAATTTTACTTAGCCATTGTATTTTGACCCCCTGCGGTACATTGAACCCCCTACCATAGACCTTAAATTTCAAAAATTCTTGCAATTCTAACTCCTTAACATAGCAATAATACTCCAATAAGTAGTTAGTATGTATTTAAAATGCTGGAAAAGATGTAAAAAAAATAAATAATTTCCATGGTATTTTGACCCCCCTGCGGTATATTGAACCCCTACTAAAGACCTTAAATTTCAAAAATTCTAGCAATTCTTACTCCTTAACATAGTAATAATAAACCAATAAGTAGTTAATATGCATTTAACATACTGGAAAAGATATTTTGAAAATTTTACGTGGCCATGGTATTTTGACCACCCTGCGGTATATTGAACCCCCTACCATAGACCTTAATATTCAAAAATTCTAGCTATTCTTAATCCTTAACTTAGTAATAATACTTCAATAAGTAGTTTGTTTGCATTTAACATCCTGGAAAAAATGTTTTGAAAAAAATTAATTTCCATGGTATTTTGACCCCCCTGCGGTATATTGAACCCCTACTAAAGACCTTAAATTTCAAAAATTCTAGCAATTCTTACTCCTTAACATAGTAATAATACCCCAACAAGTAGTTAATATGCATTAATCATACTGGAAAAGATATTTTGAAAATTTTACTTAGCCATGGTATTTTGACCCCCCTGCGGTATATTGAACCCCCTACCATAGACCTTAAATTTCAAAAATTCTTGCAATTCTAACCCCTTAACATAGTTATAATACTCCAATAAGTAGTTTGTATGTATTTAAAATGCTGGCAAAAATGTTTTGAAAAAAAATATTTTCCATGGTATTTTGTCCCCCTACTATAGACCTTAAATTAAAAAAATTCTAGCTATTCAAACTCCTTAACATAGTTATGATATTCCTTCAAGTAGTTTGTATGTATTTAACATACTGGAAAAGATATTTTGAAAATTTTACTTAGCCATGGTATTTTGACCCCCCTGCGGTATATTGAACCCCCTACCATAGACCTTAAATTTCAAAAATTCTTGCAATTCTTACTCCTTAACATAGTAATAATACTCCAATAAGTAGTTAGTATGTATTTAAAATGCTGGAAAAGATGTAAAAAAAATAAATAATTTCCATTGTATTTTGACCCCCCTGCAGTATATTGAACCCCTACTAAAGACCTTAAATTTCAAAAATTCTAGCTATTTTAACTCCTCAACATAGTTATAATACTCCAACAAGTAGTTTGTATGTATTTAACATACTGGAAAAGATATTTTGAAAATTTTACGTAGCCATGGTATTTTGACCCCCTGCGGTATATTGAACCCCCTACCATAGACCTTAAATTTCAAAAATTCTTGCAATTCTAACTCCTTAACATAGTAATAATACTCCAATAAGTAGTTAGTATGTATTTAAAATGCTGGAAAAGATGTAAAAAAAAAAAATAATTTCCATGGTATTTTGACCCCCTGCGGTATATTGAACCCCCTACCATAGACCTTAATATTCAAAAATTCTAGCTATTCTTACTCCTTAACTTAGTAATAATACTTCAATAAGTAGTTTGTTTGCATTTAAAATCCTGGAAAAAATGTTTTGAAAAAAAATAATTTCCATGGTATTTTGACCCCCCTGCGGTATATTGAACCCCTACTAAAGACCTTAAATTTCAAAAATTCTAGCAATTCTTACTCCTTAACATAGTAATAATAAACCAACAAGTAGTTAATATGCATTTAACATACTGGAAAAGATATTTTGAAAATTTTACGTAGCCATGGTATTTTGACCCCCCCTGCGGTATATTGAACCCCCTACCATAGACATTCAATTTCAAAAATTCTTGCAATTCTAACTCCTTAACATAGTTATAATACTCCAATAAGTAGTTTGTATGTATTTAAAATGCTGGCAAAAATGTTTTGAAAATTTTACTTAGCCATGGTATTTTGACCCCCCTGGGGTATATTGAACCCCCTACCATAGACCTTAAATTTCAAAAATTCTTGCAATTCTTACTCCTTAACATAGTAATAATACTCCAATAAGTAGTTAGTATGTATTTAAAATGCTGGAAAAGATGTAAAAAAAAAAAATAATTTCCATGGTATTTTGACCACCCTGCAGTATATTGAACCCCTACCAAAGACCTTAAATTTCAAAAATTCTAGCTATTCTAACTCCTCAACATAGTTATAATACTCCAACAAGTAGTTTGTATGTATTTAACATACTTGAAAAGATATTTTGAAAATTTTATGTAGCCATGGTATTTTGACCCCCCTGCGGTATATTGAACCCCCTACCATAGACCTTAAATTTCAAAAATTCTTGCAATTCTAACTCCTTAACATAGTAATAATACTCCAATAAATAGTTTGTATGTATTTAAAATGCTGGAAAAGATGTTACAAAAAAAAATAATTTCCATGGTATTTTGACCCCCCCTGCGGTATATTGAACCCCCTACCATAGACCTTTAATCAAAAAAATTCTAGCTATTCTAACTCCTTTACTTAGTAATAATACTTCAATAAGTAGTTTGTATGCATTTAACATCCTGGAAAAAATATTTTGAAAAAAAATAATTTCCATGGTATTTTGACCCCCCTGCGGTATATTGAACCCTACTATAGACCTTAAATTTCAAAAATTCTCTCTATTCAAACTCCTTAACATAGTTATAATACTCCTACAAGTAGTTTGTTTACATGTATTAACATACTGGAAAAGATATTTTGAAAATTTTACTTAGACATGGTAATTTGACCCCCCTGCGGTATATTGAACCCCCTACTATAGACCTTAAATTTCAAAAATCCAAGCTATTCTTATTCCTTAACATAGTTATAATACTCCATGTAGTTGGTATGTATTCAGCATACTGGAAAAGATATTTTGCAAAATTTTATATAGCCATGGTATTTTGACCCCCCTGCGGTATATTGAACCCCCTACTCATAACCATCTTATTAAAAAAAAAATAGCCAATAAATTGTAAATAAATTTATCTGCAATACTATTTCTCAAAAACAGGGGGGTTCAATATACCGCAGGGGGGTTCAAAATACCATATGTGAAAAATGACCCCGGGGTCAAAATACCATGCGGTATAATGACCCCGGGGTCATTTTACCGCATGGTATTTTGACCCCGGGTTCAATTTTTAGGGGGTTCAAAATACCATATGACACCGGGGAAAAAAGTTAGAGTCGGCGCCAAAAAATTAGGGTCGGTCGGGCGACCGGAAACACACCTATTTTTTTTTTGGCCTTAATGTTCTGTACACCCCTTTTTTTTAGGTGCATTGCCCCTCACATAAATGAAGCAGGATGCCAAAATTTAATTAAATAAAAAAAAATTCAAGATAAAGCAATCAAATAAACTCATACCAAATCTAGCACTAATGAAAATTCAGGTGAACTTCTGGTTTTCAATGGTAAAGCAGGCACCCTGGCCCTCAATTCTTCTGTTAATGGTGGCAGGTTCTTTATGAATACATATCTGAAGAAAAATTAAACATAGCTACAACTGCAATATAAAGCTTTTTTATGTAAACAAACTCCTGAACAAATTATTGAGTACAAACACCAACTAATACTGTTACCTTACTAATTAAATGCATGCATTCCTTTGGGGGGAGGCTACTTCAATACTTTGTTACCCCACCATTTCCATATAATCTAGATTTTAATTATGTGTATGGTGTATGTAGGTAAAAATGTAATCTTTTGAAGTTATCGCATATTGTTTGGGTTTTATGTGGTGTATAATGTAAAAGTTGGATACATAAGTGCCCTAAGAGAAATTTCGGTTGATAAAAACATGGGGGGGGGGGGGGGGGGGGGGGGGGGAGAATATCATTGACATTTATCATATATTTCTGATAGTTTTCCGTGACCTCTGTTTAAGTTTGTATATAGGAATTCAAATTCTGTTCATGTTTATCATTGAATACAATTAGAGAATAACTTCTTACGGATCAAAGGGTTGATTATCCCACTCGCCCTCCTCGTAAGATTCATCAGAGACCTCTTCCTCTTCTTCCATGTGATGATACTCATACGGCACATCACATTTATTGTACATATGGTTATTATTGTCCTCTACACATTCTTCTTCTTCTTCTTCCTCCTCTTCAACTCTTTCAAATGGAGGCTCCTGGTTTTCTTTAGCTGCAAATATATTAAATGTTACTTATAACAAACAAAATCAAAAGGCCTACAGATAAAAAGTCTGTATAACTGTGATTTTCAACAATTTTCAAAGTTGTAAACCCTTAATTTAATTTTATTTTGTCAAAATTAATGGAGAGGAACGAAACTTAAACTTGATCTGTAACTCATCATGTTGAACTTGGTTTGTTGCGTGCGATTTGGTTTGTTGCCGAATAACAGAATGACATAATTTCGGACAAGCGTAAAACTATATGGAACCGACAACTTCGTTGTGGGGCCATAAAAAATATGTTTTTTAAATTATATTCACAAATAATGTATACATGGATATCCTTTAAAAAGAAAATCCTTTATCTTAACAAAGTGTTCAGAAATGTACTGCTAATAAATTAGTGTCTTACCTACATGACCTAAGAGGGATTAAGTATTTTCAACAATCATACATGATTTTCACTTGTCCTAAATAACAAAATGTATTTTCTTTTCTGGAAAAGGCGGGCTAGATTATTGCTTTATTTAATATTATAAGCATATTTTCTGAAAGGGCATTTCTATTTGATGAAGAAAATAATCAACACTTTTCAATGTTTCTAAAACCATTATTTTAAATTAAACAAGTAGTTTTGAAAAATGGAGGTATACATTTTAAAAAAAATATTTTTTTTAACATCTCAATAACCATGATTACTGGTTCAAATATAAAGTATTTTCAATTTGTTCATGCATCGGTGACAATATAATGAAATTTGGTGTGACTGTCATACAAGTGAGAGGTTTAGCTAGCTATAAAACCAGGTTCAATCCACCATTTTCTACATAAGAAATTGTCTGTGCCAAGTCAGGAATATGACAGTTGTTATCCATTCGTTTGATGTGTTTGAGCTTTTTGCCATTTGATTGGGGACTTTCCTTTTTGAATGTTCCTTGTAGTTCAGTATTTTTTGTGATTTTACTTTTTTTTTGTATTGACAATTACTTTAAAATTCTAATTTTAAATTGTTTAAACAAAGAATCATCCTTCCATAAGAATTATGTTAACAGGAAGTGAAGCAATCTCATTCAAATTAAAATTTCATTTTCTGAAATGATTGGTAAGAAATTTGGGTGCACTTGTTTCTAGTAAGCCGGTCATGCGCCGGTCATGTGAACGGCGTACGCCTATTTGTGCGAGAAACAAGTGGAACGGCTTATATACCGGCAAATCTAACATGGCTGCTCAAGGACAATTACTACCAGCTTTAATAGGTAATGGCCTATTCCAGCTGTTTGAGGACGATGAAGAAGGAAAATTGCAACTATATCTCTCACAGACTGAATTGTGATATTTTTATTAAACGTTCGCAACTTAACCCTAGTTTTTGGTGGGGTTCGTGTTGTTTTTTCTTTAGTTTTCTATGTTGTGTCACGTGTACTATTGTTTTTCTGTTTGTCTGTTTCATTTTAACCATGGCGTTGTCAGTTTGTTTTAGATTTATGGGTTTGACTGTCCCTTTGGTATCTTTCGTCCTTCTTTTAACAAAAACGTTCTCGAGAAAGCATTGATATACGTTGATAAATTATTAACAATTAACAACAGGATAAATATGATAATAATAACAATAAATAATTTATTTATAAAGGGTGACTACAATGAGTTACGAAAAACGAAATATTTTATTAAAGTAATCTCAATTATGAACAAATATTTATCTTCCCTGAAACCTCCTAGTACAGTATAAAAATGCACATGTTAGTTTGATTAGTTAGGTTTTATGCCGTTTTAGCGCATTTTGGCTACTTCGCGATGATTTATAATAGTTTTAAATGCACAAATTTGGTTCTAACAACAGTCGGCCATGTTTTTCGCCGCTTAGCCGGTCAAATAAAACCGGCTCGAGCGGCGTAAGCCGGGCATGCGCAGTGCAAAATATTTTTACAAACAAGTGTCATGCCGGTTTGCCGATGGCTAACGGTGTAAGCCGTTTGCTAGAAACAAGTCCCACCTTTGTTTCCCCCAATTAAGTCAAAACTTTGTATGCCTTTAAAATCTTTGGACATCCAATTTTCATAAAATGTAAAATTGATTAAGTCTCAAGTGTGAAAAAATTGATGCCTTTTCAAAGAATAATGTTCAATAACTCTGCAATGTTAAAAAAGGATCTGTTTTTAAATGAAAGAGGGCCTATGACCAAAGATATGAACAAAGTGATCAAAGTTTCATCATAGACTCAGTGTATCATGGTTTATTGCCAGAAATCCAGGACAAACAAGACAAGCCTGAATCTGTAGAGTTACTGTGTACTTATTTATGTTTATGATGATGTATTTGTGTGTGTGTGGAAAGGGGGAGAGGGTAAGTGTAGTATTATACAAACTAGATGAAGCTGAGTCTGAATCCTCTTCCTCATTGGTAAATGATGATGGTATATCTGTACACTGGCTGAAGTCTAATGATTTATGTACATGTAGATGTTTGTGATGATCTTCGTCTTCTTCTCCATCTGTAATGTTAACATGTTACATAAAAATATAAATGTCTATTTGGGCACACTACATGAGGTAGTAGGTTTTGCTACTAGTTAACCATATATGTACAGGAAAATTTCAACAGGGTGTCACAGAATAGAGTAGGGTAATATATAAACTAGGAATGATATGCGACATCATTTAAAAACAATTATGTTAAACAAAAAATATTCATGAAAAGTGCTAGAATTTTTTTTTAGACTTCCAAAAATCAAACGGTCCAAGGAACTAGAAATTAAGGTGTCGCCTTTAAAAAAATTAACTGATCAAATACCTACCAACATATGAATAAACTGGTGAAAATAATGTTCCACTGGTCCTAGGGGGACTTCCTGGACAAGGGGGGTTCTGGTTTTCTTGTACAGGGTTTAGCACTTCTGGTTTCTTCTTTCCTGTAACACACAATGATCAATTATGATAACACATTTATTTTTAAGGGCAATAATAGAAATAAGCATAAGGAAGTACAGAGGCACTTTTTATTTTACTTCCTATTAACTGTTCATGCTATAGGTATAAAATAAACAGCAAAATAAGGACAAGCTATTGCCATTTCTTTTTTTTCTACTCATACATGTCATATGCACTATTTAACTAGTTATACAACTATGAACAATACCTTGGATGAATTAGAAATGTTAAGTTTGAGTGTCTTCCTGAGGTCAGCAGGTGGAATTAAAAAATCCACATGAACTCCAGTAAAGCATGTATAAAACCTTGCTCACCTTTGACCCTCAAACAAGGCGTAGAGGAGATCATATCAGGCTCTCCTCCTTCTGCTCTACTCTCAAATGACATCTTGTATTTCTTTTCTTCTGGCACATCCTACAAATAGAAATATGTAAATACCAGGTCAAGTAACTTATTCACATCAAATTCTTACTTCATTAGAAATGAACTTGTGGAGATAGAGATAACCCAGAGTTACATAGAAGAGCTATTTATTTTTTTCCTTCTACCATGTATACATTCCCTTTATACTGTCTGCAGAATCTGTGTATTTGATTTTTTGGATTTTATTGTTATAATTGCAAGTCTGTTTCCTTTCACATGACTGATCTATCCATGTTCACGTTTGATAGCCAATCCTTAAAGTTTTTTTTTACTATTTGCGTTGAATTGTGTCATAATGGAAATACTGTAAACCAACTTATTTTCGCAGGAACTTTATTCGCGTTTAGTCCTTTCTAATCCACTTCCCGGCAATTCAATTTCGCTATTATCTAATTTACTTGATGTAGTTAAATAAGGAAAGATCCAAGTTATACATATTTGCAAATATTTAAATTCGCATTATTTTTCTCCTCACAAAAGTCAAGAAATTAAATCGCTCTCGAAAATTAGTTGGTTTACAGACTTTAAATCCTTTTCTTACATGTACTTATAAAAAATTGACCAAAAGAAAGAGAAATGTTCAAACTAGGAACTTGAAAAATGGTCCATGCAATAATTACATGTTGTTAATTGCTCTTGGACTAGAAAAAAAACCTTTATTTTTCCATATGTCAAAACCTGTTCATTAAAAATAAATATGTAGTGCCTACATTTATATACACATAATTGTTTGTGTTCTGTTTGAGTTTTTCTTATAAATTATATTGACACAAACCTGGTCTTCTGTTTGCACTGCTGTTCTTTTCTGTTGACCATTTTTCTTCTTCGCTCCCCCTTTCTTTGTACGCAATCTTGTCATTGTACCAGACTTCTGTCTTAGCTGCATATTAAAATTGGTTTCACTAGAGCCTACATTACTGAAATCTGAGAAGAAAAAGAAGGATGTAAAAATACCCTTAAAATTGGGCATTACAACCTGTCAGTCCTGTGCTAATTTTAAAGATTGATTTATCCAGATATACTTTTTCAATGGGGTCATGGTTTGAATCAAGCAGAGATTTACTAGTTATTATTTGAATCTGATGTAAATAATGAATATATATGCAAGAGACATAAAGCGTTCTTTCCAGGATTATAAAATATTTATCTTGGTTAAATTTTATGGTCCCTAATTTCTGGAAAGTTTTATTTACATTATTCGGAAATTCGGGTCTGTCAAACATTGTCAAATTTATACAAGTTTTAATATTTTATACTTTTAAGAAGTGAGGTGTAAAATTAATTAGCCGGCAATGTAGATCACGTGCCTAAATTTCTTTCTCAAGTTCCAGACGTAGAAAATGAATCCGGGTCTGTTCGCCCAGGGTCCATTCGCCTTGATTTTATTTTTTTCTGATTGCTGTCTAGTCTCATTATTTTAAGTATTTGAACAAAATATGTTAAAGTTTGTTGAAATATTCACAGAATACTTATATTGCCGCAATCAATTTATCATTTTGCCTTTGATTTGCAGAGTAGAATACTGGAATACAATGTTATTATCTTTAATAATATTTGTTAACAAAATAATTGTATTCAGTCAATCACGAATGAATGCAGTATGACTAGTCTAAGGGTATAAATAGATTAACTTGTTAATCCGTTTCATTATTTCGTGACAATATTTTTATCATCATTTTTATCAAATTTTTCAAGCTGGATATTTTATCAAAACAAAACGTTTATTTTTATTATTAATTCATCAAAAGACAAGTATCACAATAATCAGTGATCCAAATTGTTTTTACATTAAACAATTAATGGTCCTAAACAAGCCATGAACTTTTAAATATATTTCAACGTTTCCATAAATTTCAAGTATATACATGATGTATATACCATAGAAATATCTGAATAAGTATATTCAACTTCATTCAATGCCCTGAATATTAATATTTTTATAGTAGGGCGAACGAATTGAGTGATGCTGTATAAAATGGCTTCAACACTGACATACAATGTAGTAGGAAGACATACATGGAGCAGAACATTTTTAAAAAGCCAGACATCCTTATTATTAGAAAGACACATTATCATGAATGTTTACACTTAAAGGTCCTGGGGAGAACACTGATTACCTGAACCAACTATTGTTTTTGTCTGGCAATGCATTGTTTGTTGTACTGAGAGTGTCCAAAAACTTTGGTTATTTCTGTTATCCCTTTGTACCAAAAACACACAGAATATCTTAAAACTTACCAAACATTTTAACACTGAAAAAAGCCAACAATATCACTGACACTTAACCTGTGAACATTAAAATTTGAACAAAGTCACATTCACTACAGAAGGGTGTGTTGGCATGACAAAAATTGATTGGCTGATAAGATTTGACCCAAACCAAACAAACTGTTAAATTCTCAGTACAATGTAGATCCTTATCTTTCAATGCATAGACATTTTTTCATCTTCATAATTTCTCCAATTCATGGGCATATTGGAAACAGAATATGCATATCAATGTCACTATGAAAAAAAAGTAACAATCATTAATATTAACAAAAGCACAATTTAATGAGTTGTAAGTGTACACTGTTGTCTGTTGAATATTTCTATAGATGTAAAATAGCCATTCTTACTTAATTATTATTAGGGCACTTTTCCTCGATTATAAGAAACCAATAAGTCTTCAATTGGAGCCAAAAAATTTGCATATTAAACAATAATTCTTTACTGATGTAAAACAACTGTTCCTAAACATACTCTTGTCTCTAATGAACAGGAAATATTGATAAACCTCATAAAAGGTCAATGTTTCATCATTGTAAGTCATATGATAATATAGGAAAACATTGTATAATAATATTGTCAAATAACAACACTGACAAAACTATTTGGGAAGAAAAATGTGAAAGTTGTCTCATTTACTCACACAAACCAAGTTCAACAGGGATCTAAGACTGTATAAATAATGCACATGCATGACATTGACAAGTTTATTTTACTATAATATTTTTAAAATTCTTCTTCAAAATCTTATCAGCCTAAGTTGTAAACATTTCATCACAAGAGAACACAAAATGTCAACATTACAACACACGAGAGAAATGAGGTCAAACCAGATGACGTCATCTCGTGGAAGATCAATAATACAAATTTTCAAAGCTGAGAAACTGCGGTTCCCCCGACATAATTGCTTCACCGACACCAACCTTTACATATAAGCAGACACATATGTACTGTGTATTAAGTCATTATCAAATACGTCAGTTGAAAATTAAAATCGACAAATGATTTAAAAGAACTCGAACATCAACTTTGATATTTCGGCCAAGGTCCCCAAACATGGCTTCTTGCCAGAAAGTGCAAAACTGATTCATATAATGAGATTGAAAGATGTCTGACAATTGTATGATTTACAAAAGGACAGTATTATTGTTATAAAATGCAAATAATCATTGATCGAAGGCAGTCAATTATCTTACCATTTGATTTATTTTGTGTTTTCCTTCGACATCATTTCGCGCGTAGGCCAAACGTCCCGGATGAGTAACCTGATTGCGCATGCGTTGTGTATCGTAAATATAAACAACAGCACGTGGTTTCGCTATTTAGACAGGTAATATTGAAAAAGTGCTTGTTCGCTAGAGAACATTATTTTCACAATTCTTACATTCATGCTTATTTGGAATTAAATGAAAAAGGACTAACAAAAGATAAAACCACTGAACTACATATACACTAAGACATATTTATGGGAGTCTCATTGGGTGGTTCCGATCCCTAATTCCCGTATCCCGTTTGTACACTATGTACGTAAGCAATTCTCATTTTTTTGTCATTTCCCGGGTACCGCAAGACCTCATAGGCGGATCCACGGCCACTGAAAGCTTTATTTTTGTAGAGCCCAGGTGGTCGTGTGGTCTAGCAGTGCAGTGCAGGCGATTTGTCACGATATCACAGTAGCATGGGTTCGAATCCCGGTGAGGGAAGAACAAAAATTTGCGAAAGCAAATTTACAGATCTAACATTGTTGGGTTGATGTTTAGCCGAGTTGTATATATATATGTTATGTATTTTTTCAACGCCTCTCTTTACCAGTAAGCAAACGGCGACAAACAGCAGTTTTTCGCCCTGGCTTGGCCACCACAGCTGTCACCGAATCCCTATGAAGATCTATGAACGTTAGCCGTGGATGACATGGATGAGACAAACTAACTATAGTATCTGTATTACTATAGGTGCGTCGAGAACAAAGAATGTACTATTGGGACCAATATCGATGACGATCGGACCAGGCCGAAAAATATAGTTACTTTTTATTTATTAAATTCATTTTAATTTATATAAAAACCTAAGTAAACTGTGTGTTACTATAAACTCGTAACCCAAGCACAGAGATGCACTTATATAGCGTATCTGTTTTCATTGTATTATTTAATCAAATTCTCAAGCCTATCTTCTATGATTCCGTGACTAGACTTAAAAATACAAATACAAAATGGTTGTTGGGTTATCACAGGCACTGTTCCAGTAACCCGTACTTAAATGCACAGACTTGAACTACAGGGCTCCTTCAAGTTGGAATCCCCGATGAATACAAGTGTATTATTTCCCACGATGGGGTCTCTAACCAATATGTCTTACTTTCCATTGCTCAAGCTGGATAGGGAAATAACGTATTATTGTTATATATATAGGGAAATAAAGTAATTGTCATTGGGGTCTCTAACCAACATGCCTTTACTTTCAATTGATCAAGCGCTGGATAGGAAAATAAAGTTATTGTTATATATATATATGCAAAGAAAGATAACCAAAGTTGAACAATTGTGATGAAAATCGAATTGCAATTTTTTATCAGATCTTTCTTTCTTTCTCTCTCCATCTCTCTGCACAATTTTTACAGTGAATAAGATATACTATATATGCGTATTGGCTTGATAATTATTAGTGCTGAATCCACTCACTCAATGAGTCATGGGTTCAATAAACACTATTCCTCCTTCATTCGTCAGTACCAGGTCTACGATTCAGATTACTAAGCCTCTAGTTGATCATGTTAAAGTCGGAAAAACCATGAAATATCGCCCACTTGATAACCGACCTAAACGAAGAGTTTATTTTTAAACACACGAGGTTGTATCGATAGATCAATAATTATGTATTTATTCCTAGTAAAGTAATTCCAATAATTATGTATTTATTCCTAGTAAAGTAATTCCAATAATTATGTATTTATTCCTAGTAAAGTAATCATAGTAAAGTAAGTCCAATAATTATGTATTTATTCCTAGTAAAGTAATTCCAATAATTATGTATTTATTCCTAGTAAAGTAATCCTAGTAAAGTAAGTCCAATAATTATGTATTTATTCCTAGTAAAGTAATTCCAATAATTATTTATTTATTCCTAGTAAAGTAATTCCAATAATTATGTATTTATTCCTAGTAAAGTAATTCCAATAATTATGTATTTATTCCTAGTAAAGTAATCCTAGTAAAGTAAGTCCAATAATTATGTATTTATTCCTAGTAAAGTAATTCCAATAATTATGTATTTATTCCTAGTAAAGTAATTCCAATAATTATGTATTTATTCCTAGTAAAGTAATTCCAATAATCGATAGATCAATAATTATGTATTTATTCCTAGTAAAGTAACTCCAATAATCGATAGATCAATAATTATGTATTTATTCCTAGTAAAGTAATTCCAATAATTATGTATTTATTCCTAGTAAAGTAATTCCAATAATCGATAGATCAATAATTATGTATTTATTCCTAGTAAAGTAACTCCAATAATCGATAGATCAATAATTATGTATTTATTCCTAGTAAAGTAATTCCAATAATTATGTATTTATTCCTAGTAAAGTAATTCCAATAATTATGTATTTATTCCTAGTAAAGTAATTCCAATAATTATGTATTTATTCCTAGTAAAGTAATCCTAGTAAAGTAAGTCCAATAATTATGTATTTATTCCTAGTAAAGTAATTCCAATAATTATGTATTTATTCCTAGTAAAGTAATTCCAATAATTATGTATTTATTCCTAGTAAAGTAATTCCAATAATTATGTATTTATTCCTAGTAAAGTAATTCCAATAATTATGTATTTATTCCTAGTAAAGTAAGTCCAATAATTATGTATTTATTCCTAGTAAAGTAATTCCAATAATTATGTATTTATTCCTAGTAAAGTAATTCCAATAATCGAAGTCAAATGAGTCACTGCAACGCAATACAGCTACATAATCATATTGTTCACATAAGTACATCAAGCGAGGGACAAAAACTGTGGACACACTAGTGTCAAAGCGTGGCCATATACTATAGTATCATTGTAAGCAAAGTGTGGCCATATACTATAGTATCACTGTAGGCAAAGTGTGGCCACATACGATAGTATCATATGATTGTAAGCGAAGTGTGGCCATATACTATAGTATCATTGTAGGCAAAGTGTGGCCACATACGATAGTATCATTGTAAGCGAAGCGTGGCCACATACGATAGTATAATTGTAAGCGAAGTGTGGCCATATACTATAGTATCATTGTAGACAAAGTGTGGCCACATACGATAGTATCATATGATTGTAAGCGAAGTGTGCACGTGGCCATATACTATAGTATCATTGTAAGCGAAGCGTGGCCATATACTATAGTATAATTGTAAGCGAAGCTTGGCCATATACTATGGTATCATTGCAAGCGAAGTGTGGCCATATACTATATATATATTTAGTATCATTGTAAGCAAAGCGTGGCCATATACTATAGTATCATTGTAAGCGAAGCGAGACTTGAACTCCTCAAGTCCTAGTATTGGTACTTTTCTTCATTTACTTGATCATTGTATTAAACCTATTTTTTTATATGGTTGTGAGAACTGGGGCACTATTAATATAACCCCTAAGAGAGAATCATCATCTCTCTTTGATATATTTAAGGACTGTGAGTCTGAAAAACTTCACCATACATTTGGTAAATATATCCTTGGTGTTACTAAATTGTGCACTAATATAGGAGTTCTTACAGAACTAGGAAGATATCTTCTTTACGTATACATGTTAAAACAAGTCTTCATGTATTGAAAAAAAAGTAAAATCACAAAAATACTGAACTCAGAGGAAAATCAATTTGGAAAGTCCATAATCACATGGCAAAATCAAAAAACAAAACGCATCAAAAACGAATGGACAAGAACTGTCATATTCCTGACTTGGTATTGACACAGACTTGAGAATTCCCCATCAATCCTGCTGAATAATGCATATAAGGAGTATATGCATTTACATAGCTTAAACAAAGGTAATAATTCCTGGTACACTAATATACTCTTTTATGGGGAAAAGTTAAACTTTATAGTAATTTGGATTATTGAAAACCCTAAGTAAATATAAATATAAAAAAAATCACTTAAACAATGTCTCCGAAACAGTTTTCTTGAGACTTGGAAAGTAACCAGAGATTCTTATTTACAGGATAAAGATAAATTAATTACTTATTTCAAATTTAAATTTTCATTTGGTAAAGAAACCTATCTATCCTCTATAAATAATGGCAATTGTCAAATTCTTACTAAATTTAGGTTAAGTAATCACAAATTAAGAGTTGAAACTGGTCGTCATGAACGCAGGGTAAATATGTCAGGTAAATGACAAAATATTCCACGATGTGAAAGACTTTGTCAATATTGTAATTTGAATGTGACTGAGGATGAACTCCATTTTTTGTTGCAATGTCCTCTATATGTAACTTCAAGAACCGTTTTAATTGATTGATTTATGGAATATCCAAAACTAAGAATACTTAATTCGCAAAACCTATTTATATGGATTATGACAAATGATGATGATAATTTTATTAAAAAACTTAGAAGTGAGAAATATTACTGTCAAGTAAAAATTAATACAGGTTTCTATGATAATATTTGGTGAAGAGTTATCTTTCTCTTGCTGAACTGACAATGTCGTATATATGTACTGTTCTTTTGTTTTATATGAATCATGTTATAATGTTTAATTTCATATTGTTTCTAAACATGAATTTATGTTTTGTCTTTTATCATTTATTTGTTTGTAATTCGTGTGCCTATAAGGGTCTGGGCTCTTTGATTAGGAAATAGAGATTCTAAAACGACTTGTATAAAATATATAAGTTTCTGGCAGAAGGTAATCAAAGGTTTTGCGACGGTGCAAATATTAAACTTTACAATATAAATAAATATCTTTAACCAATAAATTCATATAGTAAAAGCTATGCAATTTAACAAATATGTACTGAATAAACTTAATGTAAATTATCAAATAAAGAAATATGAAATTTATAGTTTTAAACAAGGGAAATAATAATGACATAATAATCCTAACTGCCACATTTGTAAGCAAAGTATGGCCATATCCTATAGCATCATTGTAAGCGAAGCGTGGCCATATACTATAGTACCATTTTAAGCAAAGCGTGGCCATATACCATAGCATCATTGTAAGCAAAGTATGGCCATATACTATAGCATAATTGTAAGCAAAGCGTGGCCATATACTATATTACCATTGTAAGCAAAGCGTGGCTATATACTATAGCATCATTGTAAGCAAAGCGTGGCCATATACTATAGTATCATTGTAAGCAAAGTATGGCCATATACTATAGCATCATTGTAAGCAAAGCGTGGCCATATACTATAGCATCATTGTAAGCAAAGTATGGCCATATACTATAGCATCATTGTAAGCAAAGTGTGGCCATATACTATAGTATCATTGTAAACAAAGTATGGCCATATACTATAGCATCATTGTAAGCGAAGCGTGGCCATATACTATAGTACCATTGTAAGCAAAGCGTGGCCATATACTATAGCATCATTGTAAGCAAAGCGTGGCCATATACTATAGTATCATTGTAAGCACAGTGTGGCCATATACTATAGCATCATTGTAAGCGAAGCGTGGCCATATACTATAGTACCATTGTAAGCAAAGCGTGGCCATATACTATAGCATCATTGTAAGCAAAGCGTGGCCATATACTATAGTATCATTGTAAGCAAAGTATGGCCATATACTATAGCATCATTGTAAGCGAAGCGTGGCCATATACTATAGTACCATTGTAAGCAAAGCGTGGCCATATACCAGTGTATGTAAAGTGCGGATCCTAAAATATCATTTTTACTGTATATGCCAGAAATTTTTGATGTAGAATGATAAATAAGCAGGCGACTTTTTTTTATTTTTGAAGAAAATGAAGAAAATTAGTTAAAAAGTATATGTTAAGAAACACATAATACCAATAAAACAAAGTAAGAAATGCGAACGGAGTTTTTTCGCGCCTAAATCCAAATAGCTGTGAAATATATGCCAAAATAGGTGAATATTTAGGACATTTCACGAACAGATCGTGCAGGTGTTTTATAACTAACAGGTAAGATGTTGTTGCAGAAAACATATTCATTTTATCACAATTATTAAAGTTGTATAACGTTAAATAGGTTTTGTCATTCAGTTTCTTCATATTGAACTAAATTCCACTATGATGCTTTCTTTATGCGAGTCATGTTTACTGTCGAATAATGATACTATTCTTTCATTTTCACTGTAGAGCGATTCATTAGTACTGTATATGCGGCTCATTTTCACTCTATGATATTTTTTTTTTATCTATTAAAGCGTAATTTTTTAAGCATGTGACTTTAGTTAGCGTGCTTGCTTTGGTTTTTTTTTGTACAATCATTATGATAACACCCAATTTAATTCAAATATAATAAATATGTAAATACAGGTTTAACTATGCCGATACACATTGTTTAAAGATGTCAATCTTATTTACAAAGTTTGTATAAACAATTATACAAACTAAGGAAGAAAGATAACCAAAGTTTTGCTATACATGCATTAGTAAATTAGCTGTAAAGCCTTAATTTAGCCGACTTGCTCAAACAATAGATAAAGTAAGAGACGGATTTGATAAAATTTAACTTACGGAGTAAAGTTTGGTTTTAAAACACTCTAAGTAAATTCAATAGAAATAACATATATTTCAAATGTATTCCATTTAATTTCTCATAAATCGTATAGGGACCTTTATCCTTGTTTTTTTTATCCATTTCAATAACCTTGTTTTTTTATCCATTTCCATGACACTTCACCACAAATTACGTACATCTTGTAAAAAAGAAGATGTGGTATGATTGCCAATGAGACAACTATCCACAAAAGACCAAAATGACACAAACATTAACAACTATAGGTCACCATACGGCCTTCAACAATGAACAAAGCCCATACCGCATAGTCAGCTATAAAAGGCCCCGTTAAGACACTGTAAAACAATTCAAACGAGAAAACTAACGGCCTTAATTAAGTTAAAAAAATGAACGAAAAACAAATATGTAACACATTAACAAACGACAACCACTGAATTACAGGCTCCTGACTTGGGACAGGCACATACATAAATAATGTGGCGGGGTTAAACATGTTAGCAGGATCCCAACCCTCCCCTAACCTGGGACAGTGGTATAACAGTACAACATAAGAACGAACTATAGAAATCAGTTGAAAAAGACTTAACTCATCAGATAGATAAAATATACAAGTGGATGTGGCCGGGTAGATTGAATCGTTGGTTTTCCCGTTTAAAAGGCTTTACACTGGGGCCCTTTATAACTTGCTGTTCGGTGTGAGCCAAGACTCCATGTTGAAGACCGTATGCTGAAGGTATACTTTTATAAATTGTGACTCGGATGGAGAGTAGCCTCATTGTCACATATGACATCTTATCTATCTGTGGCTCAAACCGACGGGATAAAAAGGGATAAAAACACACTTTGTTAATATATTTATAATGGGCTTAATATGAGTCAGAACAGAGTAGAATAGTGGGTCGCGTTGGGGTATAAGTGTGACGCGGAATTGCCGATTTTTTTGGAAGCGTGACACGTGAAAGACAAAAGATCGTGTCGCGAAAACGAGAAATATGGTATAGCGGTACACGGAAAATTTCAAAAAAATGAGAACTGCATAGTACAAGCGGGATACGGGAATCTGACAAAGCAGAGCGAGATCACGGCACCAATGTTGGTCAATGTTGGTCAATGTTGGGTTTTGAGTGTGTTTGTACTTCGCGTTGTGTTCGTTTAGGGTTTGACTAACAATAAATACAATCGTGTGGTTCAACATTCATTCAAAAGCATAGAATCATAAGATACAATATACATAGCAACTCGACCCACATTCAAAAGCATAGAATCATAAGATACAATATACATAGCAACTCGACCCACTTTACTAAAAAAAATATTGCTTCCTTAAGTATTTTAAATAACTGTTAGTTCATATCCAGTCGTCCTGGTACCATGTAGTGGTATGTGTCGTGGCTTGATATGCCAAAGGTCTTGCATGAGCTGGAATCCGGGGGCTCAGCATATAGTCCATATACACTGGATTTTTTCTACGTCAATTTTGATAAACGGTCTCTGTCATGTCTGTATAATTATAAAATTAAGTTTGATAGTGGATTTGACATCCCCCCCCCCCCAAATTGTTACAGAACAAAGGAAAGCATGCACAATAAAGAAATTCAAACAGATCACCCCTGTTAGAACAAAGGAGCTGGGATGTAATCTTTTAGTATTACATAACACTTGTATGCAATATTTCTGCAGATACAGATAGATTTTTTTTAGAATCAGATTGCCCCATATTACATGAAACTTGCACATTTTCCAGTGAATAAAAAGTTATAGGCAGACTAGCTGAGTTAAATGATTATTAATTCTTTTAATAACAATAATATTCTATTAAAATAGTATATCTGATGAGTTAATATTTTTAATTCTAAGTTGCTTAGTGAGTAGTTTCAAGTCATGCGCTAGTGATTATCTTCATGGACCAATGAGTTAGGTTAATGTTGTAACCGTTTAGGTTTTATTATTGGTTCATTAAGTCACATGGTTTTTTTTGGAGGGAAATTCTATTGTCTTGGTAAGAATTTGCTTATATCTTGAACTGAGGGGTGCTGATATAGTTTGTACTCATATTTAATGGACATCTTTGATTTTATAAAAAAAAAGTAAGTTTTCTATAACATGTTAAACATTTGTAGTATATATCTCTTATTTCAACATATAACTGATATGATTTTATTGCATAAATGGTCAAAACGAAAGATTCTAGATATTTTATTAAGGTTCAACATTCTAGATATTTTATTAAGGTTCAATATTCTAGATATTTTATTAAGGTTCAACATGTCAGGAATAACTATCAATATGCCAAGTTTTGTGAATCAATTACATCAATTCATCAATTGTGGAGAAATGTGTGAAGGTCTGTTCCAATATTTCTGGTATCCTGAGGTCCATTCACCCTGAGTTCGTTTGCCCATAGAGTCCATTCGCCCTGGTTTTGTTCAACATTTCTTTTCTTTTTTTTTTGGTGGTGGTGGGGGGGGGGAATAAAACTATATATCATAAAAAATATTAGCACAATAAAAACAATCATTCTGTTAGACAAATTACATAATTTATCTCAGTTAAGTGTATAAACAAATTTAACTTTTAGCAGCAACAGTTATTATGTTTTTATTGCAGATATTGAACCAGACTAAGATTGTACATGATGTAGTACCACAAGGGTTCCAGAGTTTTGTTTATACAGGACATTTGTACCTCATACAAGGTAGGTTTTGCATTCTGTTTGTTGTCTCGACTTAAAAATTATATAAATCAATAATACTGACGCTATGTTTCTTTTAATTCATATATTGATGGTCAATATGAAAATGTTATGACGCCACACATAACAACCACAATGCTTCAGTGGTTACCTATATAATCAACTAGATATTTCCCACAACACGGGGATTTTCAAATTAAATAAGATATCGCATTAATATACAACATATATTTTGAATTGATAGGATATCTTAAAAATTGAAGGATATGAAAATGACTTCCAATGCACAGGACAGGGATTTAACCTGTCTTCATTTATCTGGCACATTGCATACCTACTATTCTGATTGCAATGTAATAAACTTTTGTCCAGGCCTGTGACTTTTTACGCAAAAGGTAGACATAGTGTTCCTACGTTGTGTCATCAGCCTTGTCCACAAATATTCACTCTGTGGTCAAAGCTAATGAAATTTTGACAACTTAAATGTAAAAAAAAAAGTATAACTTTTCTGCCAGTTAACATTATGGACACTAATAACTCTGTGGTTAAAGTTTTTAAATTTAAATAACTTTCTTAAAATATCCTGGATGTCTACCAAACTTGGACAGAAGCTTGTTTATACTAGTAATCAAATACTAGCATCTAGAAGGAAATTTTTCGTTTTTCCAAACATTATTTATAAATGGACTTAGTTTTTGTTGAGCCTGGAACCTTTGTTGCAGAAAGCTCGACATAGGGATAGTGATCTGGTGGTGACGGCATTAGCTAACTTTTTTTAAAGCTTTATAGTTTAGAAGGTGGAAGTCCTGGATGTTTCATACTTTGTACATGTATATAGATGCCTCATGTTACAGAGTTTCCGTCAGTCACATGTCCTATGTCCTTGACCTCATTTTCATGGTCCAGTGACCACTTGAAAAAAAAGTTAAGATTTTTTGTAATGTTGAATTCTCTCTTATAAGTATTAGGATAATTATATTTGGTATGTGCGTACCTTGCAAGGTCCTCATGCATGTTAGTCAGACAGTTTTCACTTGACCTCGACCTCATTTGATGGATCAGTGAACAAGGTTAAATTTTGGTGGTCATGTTGATACCTTAGATACTATAAGCAACAGTGCTAGTATATTCCGTGTATGGAAGGACTGTAAGGTGTACATTTCAAACTGGCAGGTGTCATCTGACCTTGACCTCATTTTCATGGTTCAGTGGTTATAGTTAAGTTTTTGTGTTTTGGTCTGTTTTTCTCATACTTTATGCAATAGATCTACTATGTTTGTTGTATGGAATGATTGAAAGGTGTACTTTCAAGTTTCAACATAATATCAATGATAAATAAAGAAGGCGAGACATTTCAGCGTGTGCACTCTTGTGAAACTTTTACATAGTTTACAAGTTAATGTTTGTGTTTAGGTTTGTTTAAAGGGAACGACTTATAATGTCAGAGACAATGGTAATTGGTATGCAGTTGTATTAGCAGTGGCACATCTCTTTCCATTGAGATTGTTTAGCCATGTACCTTCAGTCATTGTTCATCGACTTTCAATATTTGCATAACTTACATGTTTAAGTATTGCTATTTTAATTTCAACATTTGCATTATCAAAATTACAAAAGGCGAGACATATCTCTGTGATAACAGTTTATGTTCCTTACTATACCCCACGCAACGAGTTGCAGAGGGTATAATGTTTTTGACCCGTCCGTCCGTCCGTCCGTCTGTCAGTCCTGTTTCTTGTCATCGCAACTACTCTCAAACCACACAACAGAATTTCACGAAACCTCATCAGATAATAAGGACATACTATGTAGTTGTGCATATCGACGGGAAATTGCGTTTCAATTTTTTTTCTAGGAGTTACGCTGCTTTGAACTTGTTTACTTTAATGTACTACTGCAACAGTTGTCATCGCAACTCCTCTCAAACCGCTCAACAGAATTTCACGAAACCTTTTCAGATAATAAGGACATACTATATAGTTGTGCATATCGACGGGAAATTGCGTTTCAATTTTTTTTCTAGGAGTTACGCCCCTTTGAACTTGTTTACTTTAATGTACTACTGCAACAGTTTGTCATCGCAACTCCTCTCCAACCGCTCAACAGAATTTCACAAAACCTTTTCAGATAATAAGGACATACGCATATCGACGGGAAATTGCGATTCAATTTTTTTCTAGGAGTTGCGCCCCTTTGAACTTATTTACTTTAATGTACTACTGCAACAGTTTGTCATCGCAACTCCTCTCAAACTGCTCAACAGAATTTCACGAAACCTTTTCAGATAATAAGGACATACTATTTAGTTGTGCATATCGACGGGAAATTGCGATTCAATTTTTTTTCTAGGAGTTACGCCCCTTTGAACTTAATTACTTTAATGTACTACTGCAACCGTTTGTCATCGCAACTCCTCTCAAACCACACAACAGAATTTCACGAAACCTTTTCAGATAATAAGGACATACTATGTAGTTGTACATATCGACGGGAAATTGCGATTCAATTTTTTTTCTAGGAGTTACACCCCTTTGAACTTATTTGCTTTAAGGTACTTCTGCAACAGTTTGTCATCTCAACTCCTCTGAATCCACACAACAGAATTTCATGAAATTTTGTAGATAATAAGGACATACTACCTAGATGTGCATATTGACAGGAAATTATTATTCAATATTTTTCTTATACAATTTTTTTTCCTTACACTTATTTTATTTCTCCAATGACAATGTGGGGACGTGGGGTATGTGAGTGTGCTCACTAAGGTTCTTTAATTTTGTACTTTTATTAGGGCATTAGTTTTCTCGTTTGAATTATTTTACAATGGACATTTTGGAGCTTTTTATAGCTGACCATGTGGTATGAGCTTTGCTTATTGTTGAAGGCCATACTGTGACTTATACTACAGTTGTTAATTTCTGGTCAGTTGGTCTATTGTTGAGAGTTTTCTCATTGGCAATCATAACCACATCTTTTTATAAAAATTTAACAATTCAAAATTAATCAAACTAAAGGAGTAGGTACGGTAATGACCAATTTTGGCCTCAAATTTCAGTGTCATCTGAAGAATGATTTTGACAACTTTTTAAACACTTAAGTGTCTATTTCATTTGATTCAATTTTTTTTTGTGAAAGATTTTAACTCATTTAGTCAGAAAAAAACGACCCGATTCAAGCTTAAATATGAAATAACTACCAAATATCCGAAAAATGTCACTTTTCAGATGGTTTTTGTCAAAAATGAAAGTGGCCGCATCCATGTTCATCCTCAATCTTTATATATGTTATGTATTATCATCAATTACAACTTCCATTTTAATATTTTGGATGAACACGAATGCGGCCACTTTCGTTTTACACGGAAACTGTCTAAAATTTAACTAAAATGCTTGAATTTTGATGATTTCAGTAATTTAGCATGACTTAATGGTGCTAGTACTCAATATATGTGCATTGTATTGCCAAAAACAGCCAATTTTTATGTAGCATAACCATTCTACTATCCAATAAATAACTAAAAGTTTACATTTTAACAATTTTGTAAAACTGCTATATTTTTGGGCCAAAAAGGGCTCTTACCGGACCAACTCCTTTGTCATATGAATGGCTTATTAAACCATCCAAATAATGTTGGGTCAAATTGTGCTTTGTTGACTCTCACTGCATAAAATTTTTATTGACACAATGTTGCAGATGAAATCACTATCAATCCAAATCACAATTTATAGGTCAAGAATACTTTTGGAATAATAAATGTTATTTTTACTTTTCAGTATGTTGAGAAAGTTCAGAACAAGCTATTATGTTTGAAGAGGAGTTGTCAGCACGTCATCATTGAATAAAGTCAGTTGTATTAGAAGTGAAGCCTAAACAGAAATGAGACAATTATCAAATAATTCAAAGACTACATGGATGTTATCTGGACTAACATTTGTATGACCCAAATGTGGTATTTTTCATATGAAGACTTACAAGGCAGGCTGTGGCAACATGTGTATGCATTTAACATGTTTAAAGACTTGAAGAACTTGTACTGCCTTCTTAAGATTTCAGTAGAATTTGTTTAAGACAGTAAATTCTGAGTATGAATTGAAGAATTTTTGCTCATTTAAATGAATTATCAAAATGTTTTGCATCTTAAATATACAAAAACAACATACCGGTAAATTATTTTTTCTTTCTTGAAACTTATTACGAAATAAATTCTTATATACTAATTCTTGATATTAACAAGTTTATTTTTAGTCTGAACGTACAACTCAATGCACTGGTTATTCACACAGAAAACTACATTTATCTCTCAGTCATATTAAAAAAAATCATATATGGTAAAATTGCCAATGAGACAACTATCCTTAAAATAAATGCCAATGATCAAAGATAATGTATACATATATAGTGTATCATGGATTCAAAGCAAAAGAGAGATTACTATATAAACATATTTTATATAAGATATCTTATATACTTTATAAGATATCTTATAAATTACATAAGATATCTTATAAATTACATAAGATATCTTAAAATATATATATAGATATCTTATACAATTTATAAGATATCCATGATATCTTCTATATTATAAAAGATATCTTCTATAATTTATAAGATATCTTATAAAGAAAAGCATTTGAGATATTATAGATATCTCGTTAACTTTATTAGATATCTCTTTAACTTCATAAGATATCTCATTAACTTTATAAGATATTTTATATAGTAATAAGTTATCTCAAATAGTTAAAAAGATATAATATATAAGATATCTTATTTGTTATATGCGATATCGTATATAATAAATAAGATATCTTATTAATTATATGAGATATCTTGAAATTCGAATAAATAGTAAAACAGCTAACCATATAAAAAACTTCATTATTAAATAGATATAAGAATATGTGTCAGGTATGAGTGTCAATGAGGCAATTCAACATCCAAGTCATGTCTTTCTGGTTTTACTCTTTAGTTGAGTTGCTGTCACACTGTACTGTGTTTACTGGAATGCAACATCTTATTCAATCCTTACAAAAACCATCAAGGATATCAAAACTAGATATCTTGTATAGAAAAGTTATTTCACTTCTTAACACAGGCAACTTGGATTCAAGGATTTTGTTATTCTTTTAGTTGTTACATTTAAAAATTATTTTCAGTGACTGAAAATGAAAAACATGACAACATTATGTATCAGTTAGCATTAGATACTTGTGTACACGTATGGGAAGTTAAGTCGCCATCTGTGTTTAGGGTTCACAGATACTATACCTCTGCTCTGGGTATAGTAACGTCCCCTACCATACGTATCAAGTATCCATTCTTACTGATACAAACTGAGAGTGAGGAGGCTCAGTTCGACTGAGAGTGAGGAGGCTCAGTCAAAACATATTTGCTTTTACGGTACAAACTGAGAGTGAGGGGGCTCAGTCTGCATGTGAAGCTCTGTAACATGTTTTTACGATACAAACTGAGAGTGAGGGGGCTCAGTCTGCATGTGAAGCTCTGTAACATGCTTTTAAGGGGAAATGGGTATTTTAATTGTTTTTATCAGATTTTATTGGGGGTATTTTACTGTTTTTACTGGTACAAACTGAGAGTGATGGGGCTCAGTCTGCATGTGAACATGCTTTTATGGGAAAAAAGGGTATTTTATTTGTTTTTATCAAATTTTAATTGGGGGGGGGGGGTATTTTACTGTTTTTTACTAGAACAAACTGAGAGTGAGGGGGCTCAGTCTGCATGTGAAGCTCTGTAACATGCTTTTATGGGAAAAAAGGGTATTTTATTTGTTTTTATCAAATTTTAATTTGGGTGGCGGGGGGTATTTTACTGTTTTTACTGGTACAAACTGAGAGTGAGGGGGCTCAGTCTGCATGTGAAGCTCTGTAACATGCTTTTATGGGAAAAAAGGGTATTTTATTTGTTTTTATCAAATTTTAATTTGGGGGGGGGGGTATTTTACTGTTTTTACTGGTACAAACTGAGAGTGAGGGGGCTCAGTCTGCATGTGAAGCTCTGTAACATGCTTTTATGGGAAAAAAAGGGTATTTTATTCGTTTTTATCAAATTTTAATTGGGGGGGGGGGGGGTATTTTACTGTTTTTACTAGAACAAACTGAGAGTGAGGGGGCTCAGTCTGCATGTGAAGCTCTGTAACATGCTTTTATGGGGAAAAAAGGGTATTTTATTTGTTTTTATCAAATTTTAATTGGGGGGGGGGGGTATTTTACTGTTTTTACTGGTATAAACTGAGAGTGAGGGGGCTCAGTCTGCATGTGAAGCTCTGTAACATGCTTTTATGGGAAAAAAGGGTATTTTATTTGTTTTTATCAAATTTTAATTGGGGGGGGGGGGGTATTTTACTGTTTTTACTGGTACAAACTGAGAGTGAGGGGGCTCAGTCTGCATGTGAAGCTCTGTAACATGCTTTTATGGGAAAAAAGGGTATTTTATTTTATTTTATCAATCCATTTTGGGAATGGGGGACAAAGTGAATATTTTCTTGTTTATTTTTTTTATTTTTTTTTATTTAGTAAAAATGTTAAGCCCCCAAGTCAAATCAAAGACTTAAAAACTGGTACTCCAAAAGGAAAAGATAAGTGAACTAACTGTGGGCATTTGTCTTGGTGAACTAGCACCTTAAAGTCCAGCTAACCCACAGGCCAGCTGGCTAGTACAAGCAGACAGGTTTTTATAAAACCATTTGGCATTTTTAAACTTTGGCATTTTTCATTTGGCTTTTTGCTTTATGTGTTTTGAACTATTTGGATTTTTATAACATTTGGCATTTTTTATGTACTTTTTTTTCAACACACCCAAAACACTTAAATTGAGAGTTAAATATACACTTTTGGCATTCATAATGTTTATCAATCAAGGTAGCATTCTATTTTTTAAATTTACATTACACAATTTGGCTTTCTGTAACTTTGGCTGTTAATCTTTTGTACGAATGCTATGATAACCATTATGTGTAGAAAATAAGACTACATTTCTAAAAGTGGCTCAGGATCATATTTTTATGTTTGATATCAAGTTCTAAGTTTCCATCTTATTTCTAAAATTTAAGTTCTTCCATATCTGATACATCATATAATATTGTATTCATCTACTAACCCAATTTTCTCATAGGGACTTAACACGAAGCAGAACAGAGGGGTATAGGTGGTAGGTGGTTAAGGGTGTTACGCATAGATGAAAAGGCGAGGAAGGGAGGGAGAAAAATAAAATGATTGAGAGGGTGAGGGTATACGATTGTGAGTGGAATTTGGAGAGGGAGGAAATCTGTGAGAGAATGGAATTTCATGGTAAGGGCAGGATGTACTGGTCTGGAAGTTCAGTTTTCTGTTTTGTCTCATGTAGTTTCTATTTTCTTCATCAATTCTATAAGTTTAAATATTGAAATTGCTGCCGTCTAAAATTTAACAGGGTTAACAGCCTTTCTTGTTACTGTTTATGTGCTGCTTATTTATAACTATTGTAGCACTTCTCAGTTACTAGATAGAGTTGTAGCTTTTCATCAGTTTTAGAAGCAGCTAAGTGTATCCTGTCTATTTCGGATTGACACAAGAATGACCAGGTTGTGAGACTCCAAAGTTTTTTTGATGAGTGTTTTCTCTTGTGATGGCAGGTGTCATCTGACCTTGACCTCATTTTCATGGTTCATTGGTCAATGTTTAGTTTTCTTGGTTACTGTTAACTTTATGTGACAGTTGTAATAAAGCTTTGTATCAAAACTAGTATATTTTTGTTCAGGGACCAGCTGTAAAAAGGACACCTTCGGATGCAGAAATGTCTTGCTACATTGAAGACCTGTTGGTGACCTTCTGCTGTTGTTTTTTCTATGGTTGGGTTGTTGTCTCTTTGACACATTCCCCATTTCCATACTCAATTTTATTATATTTAGGACTATCAAAATAAAATCAATGATTAGGAAAGAAGGCAGGACATTTCAGTGTGTGCACTCTTGTTAAGTTATTTTAGTTGCTTGAAGTTGAAATTTAGGTATACCAGAAAATGTTTTTAAACAGATGTTGGGTTGAGTGCCATTTTCAGTTTTAGGCATACAGTTGTTTTTGATCGGGTATTTATTTTTGTAAACTAAGAGGACAGATTATTCATTTTCACAACTATATTTATGATATTCGAAAAAAACATACAATTTTGAAATGATTTGTTTATTATAAATGTTACATCCCCTAGTTTTTGGTGGGATTTGTGTTGTTTATTCTTTAGTTTTCTATGTTGTGTCATGTGTACTATTGTTTTTCTGTTTGTCTTTTTCATTTTTAGTCATGGCGTTGTCAGTTTGTTTTAGATTTACGAATTTTACTGTCCCTTTGGTATCTTTCGTCCCTCTTTTCTTTTACATGTATAGTCAAGTGATTATATACCATTTAACTAGAATTAATCATCATCCTCTGCAGAAATGAATCTTTGTTTTAAGGGTTTTGGAGCCACTGAAGGTCGAAAAAGCTATAGAACAAAGGATGCAATTCATGCTTTCTTGGTGTTCAAAAGACCCTTTCATAATCTGAAAATGCAATTTTAATAATTTTTTGACAATATTTTGGTATTCTATATAAATGTATAAATTCAGTGAAAGCTGACTTAATTTTCAAATGATAAAGCAAAAATGGAATTCATATAGTTAAGTCTGTGGCTGTTGTTTTATTTTCTCTCTAAACTCATGATCAAAGACAAATAAATAAGAAACATGATTTGATATATGTCATGATATTTATTTATAACTAACTAATAGTTCTTATCAGAGCCGTGTTTACATCAGTGATTACAGGTACCCCTCTTGTCGCCCCTTTATATTTTTGATATTTTAAGCAAACATTTAAAAAATTAAACTTTCAAAAAGTGAAATAATCAAAATTGCACGTTAGGTTTAGTATTTTAAAAGTTTGATCAAGTTTCTTAAATATCAAATTTATAAACGATTTTAGAATTTTGATATTTTGATAATTTGGTTAAAATTTCAAAATTTCAAAACTTAAACACAATTTGAAATTTTGATATTTTAAAACTTTGATCAAAATTACAAAAATCTAAAATTTCAAAACTTTTTAAAACTATGAATTGATAAGTGTTACACGGACCGGAAGAGCATTGAAAATATAACCTTTGAAATGATAGAGGTTAACCAAAATTTGGACACCCAAAGTAGAAAACAGAGGGAGAGAATCTGGATGCATCGACTTAATGAGAAAGAGATAAAATACAGTTAACTGTTTTAACCAAAACCAAAGAATAAATCCTGAACTTCATACTGTTCATACACGGTTTCTTTTTTGTTTTGATTTAATCATTGCAATATACAATTAGCTACAAAAATATATAAAAGACATATACATTAAGGATGTACTTAAGTGAGGTTTTAGAATTTGTGTCAAATGATCCGTCCGATCAGTCCTTGGTATTTTTCCATACAATACAATGTTAACTATTTTGTCCCATAACACCCATTTATTTTTTTCATATGAGACTTAATTCTCATGAAAGGTCATCTACCAAAATTTTAGAAGATTTTTTTTATTTTGAGACCTAAATAATACCAATATAAATATAATGTAAAAGTCCGAGTCGACATTTTCCCACCATATTTGAAATATCAAATATATCTCGAAAAGACGGTGCATGACCTATCAATATTTTTAGCTTATTTTTATCCTTAACCGGCTTATAGTATCAATTCAAAAATTTTGATTTCTTAATTTTCACTTCACCTAAGTACAACCTTAAGCTGCAAAAATGTCTTTACAACCTCTTATATTATACCTAGGATGGCTGCACGGGCCTGATGCATCTAATTTGTTTAGCGAAATATTTCGTGAATATATAAAATATAACTATTTTTATAATACTCATTACTTTCAAGTTACTTTCTTAGGCATTACTATAATAATAGTGTATATATCAAAGTGTTTAGTGGTAATAATTTTTGTCGAGCCTGCAACTTTTGTTGCAGACTACTCGACATAGGGATAGTGATCCGGCGGCAGCGGCGGCGTTAGCTTACTTTTTAAAAGCTTGATATTTTGGAAGGTAGAAGACCTGGATGCTTCATACTTTGAATATAGATGCCTCATGTTACAAAGTTTCCGTCAGTTACATGTCCAGTGTCCTTGACCTCATTTTCATGGTTCAATGACAACTTGAAAAAAAGATCAGAATTTTTGTAATGCTGGATTCTCTCTTATTATAAGTAATATGACAACTATATTTGGTATGTATTACCTTACAAGGTCCTCATGCCCTTCAGACAGTTTTCACTTGACCTCGACCTCATGGATCAGTGAACAAGATTAAGTTTTGGTGGTCAAGTCCATATCTCAGATATATATACTGAGTGCCACTTGGTTTTTCAAAAATAAAATTTATATAAGAAATGATAATCTTTCAAAGTAAATTGTTCTTGAAAATTAACTATTTTAACAATAATCCGATATCAAACAAAAATGTTTCATAGTCATCTTTCAGACGCTATAGGTAAACGAATCATCCAATGTTGAATCATCAACTCACAGTCCTAACAAAACATGTTACAATCCCGTTGTGCAGCGCAATCTCGACAGCGCCGTGGAATTAATCATCTCGGACGTTTAATGTGATCCCGAGGAATGTTGTTCCACTTGTCCCGCATATCAAACTCAAGCTGACTTTATGATATTGGTGGTGGTTTTCATCGTCTAAACCATGTCCAATCTGATGCAAAATTTGTCGATCGGACCAAAATCGGACAACACATAACTTTTGGCCAAGATGGGTGCCAAATTTCTATGTAACCACCACTGACGTTTTTTATACACAACGAATGATTTTTTGTCTACAGAATTCTATATTTACGCCTTACGGCCGTTTAGATGTCACTAACGAAAAACTTTGGTGCTCTTTAACAATTTCTGCGCAAATGGTGCTTTACTGAAATTGCTCCAAAGGATCTACTGTGACCACCATTGAACTCTCATGACCTTTGTACACCCATCAGAGTCAATATCGAATATGTTTAAGACCAAATGTATCGGTCTGGCTGAGCGTTTCTTGCTTTTAGTACCCCGGGATTTCGCTTTTCATTAAATGATCCATTTTGGTTGAATTTGTGGATGATTTGGGTTATTGAAGAGGCTACAACTTCAGTCTTCTCCTAATTGTATGCAGTGAAAGGCTTCATTGGATCATGCCCAAAACTGCATGTCGCTGGTTGTCAGAAAGTCCTGGCATTTACTCAGATGTTTATTGCAGTTTCCTTACAATAAGGGCGGGAAAATTCATGACATTAGCCAAGCTTTAAATGACAAAATCGTGAAAATGGTGCGTATGTTGAAAAGCGGTGAACTCGGTTTATGTCCGTTCAAAATAACCATTACTTCGCATTTGTTCCAAAAATCACTCAACCGTAAAGTTGTCGTCAATTGTCTTAAAAATCATTTTAAACCAACTATACAAAGTTCTAATATAAATAAAATAAAAATTATAAGATTTTTTTTTAAAACAAAAGTGTTGCGTTTTCATTGGCACTCAGTATATATTTGGTGTATGGAAGGATTGTAAGGTGTACATGTCCAACTGGCTGGTGTCATCTGACCTTGACCTCATTTTCATGGTTCAGTGGTCAAAGTTAAATTTTTAAGTTTTGGTCTTTTTATCTAATATTATATGCCAAAGGTCAACTATATTTGGTGTATGGAAATATATTATGATTAATATGTCAGTCCGGCAGGTTTTATTTGACCATGACCTCAATTTCACGGTTCATTGTACAGTGTAAAGTTTTTGTGTTTTGGTCTATTTTTCTTAAACTATAAGTAAAAGGTCAACTTTATTTGTTGTATAGGCCATTGTTAGCTGTACATGTCTTCCTGGCATGGTGCATCTGACCTTGACCTCATTTTCATGGTTCAATGGTCTTTGTTTAGCTATCTTTGTTAATGTTTAGTTTATGTGACAGTTGTAATGAAGCTATATACTGAGAACTATCAACATGATATCAATGATTAGTAAAGAAGGCGAGACATTTCAGTGTGTGCACTCTTGTATTTTTTTTAGCATTAAGAGCAACTGTTACAAAATATTTCTTCCGGAATATGTTTCACCAGAATTTATATCACATAAAATATGTCCCACCAATGTAAAAGGAGAATGTTCAGTAAGACCCCTTTTTGGCCCAAAATATAGCAGTTTTACAAAATTGTGCAAATGTTACCTTTAAGCTAATCATTGTAAAGTAGAATGTTTCTGCAACATAAACATGGGCTGTTTTTTTACAATACAATGCACATATATCGGGTAATAGCATCATGAAGTCATGCTAAATTACTGAAATCCTAAAAAAAAAACGTATTTTAGTTAAATTTTAGACGGTTTCCGTCTTAAATGTAAGTGGCCGCATTCGTGTTTATTCATAATATAGAAATGTAAGTTGTATTTGATGATAATACATAATATATACATAAAGATTGAGGATGAACACGGATGCGGCCACTTTCATTTTTGACAAAAAAACATCTGAAAAGTTACGTTTTTTGGCATATTTGATAGATTTTTCATATTTAAATCGGAGCGTTTTTAATGACTAAATCAGTTAAAATCTTTCACATAAACTAATCGAATCAATTGAAATAGGCACTTAAGTGTTTAAAAAGTGTCTAAAATCATTCGTTAGAAAATTGAGGCATAATCGGTCTTTAACGGACCGAAACTAATTTCTTGATCAAATGGGAAATAAGTTCAAGAATAAAAATCACAGCTCCATGAGTTTTGTTCCAATATTAAAGTTTTAAGAAAGTGAAATAAGTTCCTGTGATATTGTAAAAAAGAAGATGCGGTATGATTGTAAATACGACAACTCTCCACAAAAGACTAAAAGACACAGAAATTAACAACTGCCATCGTACGACCTTCATAAATGAGCAAAGCCCATACCGCATGGTCGGTTATAAAAGGTCCCTAAATGACAAATGTAAAACAATTTAAACGAGAAAACTAACGGCCTTATGTATGTACCAAAAAATAACGAAAAACAAATAAGTAACACATCAACAAACGACAATCACTGAATTACAGGCTCCTGAGTTGGGACAGGTGTAAGCCAAAAAAGTGTCCCATGAAATTGTGTCTTCTTGAACTATATTTCACAGTTCATCTGTGAAATTTCGTTCACGGGACAGCATATCACATTTGTAAACCATAAAATAGTGTCTCCTGTTGTGAAATATTGTCCCTAGTACTTGGACATACTTTCATGGATGTTTTATAAAAAAAAGATCACAAGGGACAATTTTTCATAGTGTAGCTATTTTTTTCTGTCCCTAAAGAAGGGAAATAATTTAGCAATCATTGAAATGTTGATTCAAGACAACACAGATGTAAACACAAATAGGAAGTGGTGAATATAAACAGCTATATGAAAAAAAAATATATCACAAAAATACTTAACTCCGAGGAATATTCAATCGGAAAGTCCCTAAGCACATGAAAAAATCCAATGACAAAACACATCAAACGAATGGACAACAACTGTCATATTCCTTACTTGGTACAGGCATTTTGTGTGATGGTCAATACCCTCCAGTGTTTAAAAATAATGAAAGAAGATCATTTAGAAAGTAGGCCAAGCAATTTGAAATTAAAAACAATGAAATGTTTTATATACATGTTGACAAAAAAAAACCACAGGAGAAATCATTAAAACTTGTTATTTATAAGGACAAAATTTCACAGATCAAGCGTATTTTGAAAAAAGACTCACACGACCAAGACATGACGCGTACGGTCCAAATACGCATATGGTCTGGAACATTAAACATTAATCATATCACTTTGGGTCGGAGAGGGGGCAAGGTTGCAGTGCTGTATTTTTATTCTTTAACGGTTACTGTCAGAGAAAAGGAACACATAAGGAGTAGCCGTCGATATGAAAACAGATATGAAATTGACGCTTCCCCAAAACATATAGAGCTATGATTTGTATTGATTAAAATAAAGTAAAGTCATTTTGCGTAACAAATAGTCGTTATCCGCACCCTTTTAGCAAGATTTTAAAACTTCTAATCTTGGTATCTTTTAATCGTATAATTGAACCTTTTAATCCGTCTGTAATAATTTATCGACTGACCCATTTAATCCCTATTGGTAGTATATATTAGTTTTAATTTCTTATGAAGTTTGCAATGTTATTTTGAATATGACGGACATTTTGTGAATTACATTACTTAAAAAGAGATACGGAATAAATGTACATTGGAAAGCTAAAGATGTTATCAACTTGATCTGGTAAGCTTAGCAATGGCCACGGTTTAGAACATTTATCTATTATAAAAAGAGTTAACAGAAAAATAATATTATCAAAGCCACGACAATAAAGATTATGTTTATCATTTCCCACTCATTCCTGGTAGAAGAGAGTATTAATATAACAGTTTATACGGTACTATGCAGAATGGGTTTGACTCATTGTTAAAGTCCGTTCAGTCACCCAGAGTTGTTAACTTCCGTTCAGTCACCAATAGTTGTTAACTTCCGTTCAGTCACCAATAGTTGTTAACATCCGTTCAGTCACCAATAGTTGTTAACTTCCGTTCAGTCACCAATAGTTGTTAACTTCCATTCAGTCACCAATAGTTGTTAACTTCCACATCATTTAGTCTCATTGGCAATCATACCACATCTAGTTATTTTTAAGAAAGGGCAAATAGTAAGCAAATGTACCAGACTTATAATTTAACACTTTATTCGCCAGACGCGCGTTTCGTCTACATGATAACTACACCCATCAGTACAAAATATTTATAAAGCCAAACAAGTGCAAAGTTGAAGAGCATTGAATTGTTTTACATTGTCTTATCGGGGCCTTTTATAGCTGACTTTATGCGGTATGGGCTTTGCTCATTGTTGAAGGCCGTACGGTGACCTATAATTGTTAATGTTTGCGTCATTTTGGTCTTTTGTGGATAGTTGTCTCATTGGCAATCACACCACATCTTCTTTTTTATATTGAGGACCCAAAAGTTGTGCCAATACGGCTCATGTTATCTATGCCGGGGCTGAGAAAATCGATAGTTATTCGAAAAATTAATATTTGTGTAAAACCTTCTCTATGGGATCCCATGTACACATCCTTTTAATTGAACACTGAACACATGCATATTTTTTCCCGACGTATTCGGTATAGTTTCGGTTTGTGCACTTTGAACTTAAGGACGCTTAACTATGGCAACAGAATACGCATGCTCGAAAATCCTTTCTGTGATTGGACAAAATGCTGTCATGGTGGGTGATTTGGTTGTGTTCGAAAAAACGTCTCGAAAATTATATCGTGATGGAAAGCAAGTGAAAAACTATAAATATTTGAACTACATCTTACAAATACACCCACGCATGTGAGATTTTCGCGGGGTTTTGGTGAATATAAACAGAAAGATACTACTTATACTACCAATAGTTGCTAGCTTTGTTAACCGTGAATTAAGTTTAATGTAAACAGCAGTAAATGTATATTTGTTTCTTGTTATTTGCACTAGATTTTTTTACAAATAAAATGTTTAGGTGTCATCATGATATTCTTATATATCTATATTGCCTTAATATAAGCAGACTTAGTAAAGAATTTCTTGAGTTTACATTCAGATGGAGATTTTATTAAAGGGGTCCTGCATCATTAAGTCATTGTGCTTCTGAATGTTATCGAAATGATAGTTTTAAACATATACTCAAATTTAAATACGTCGGATATCTTTTTTAAAATAGTTCTTGTCAAGTCATGACTAACCACAGTCCTAAAAACAAACGAGCGTAAATAAATAGTTTATAACAGAATTACGGGTCAAGATTAGAGGAGACATGAGCTAAAAAATAATGAAGGGATAATATGCAACATAGAACAAATAACGAAAAGATATTTTTGGGGTGCTATTAATATATAAAGAATAGAAAAAGGTTATATCACAAAAATACTGAACTCCGAGGAAACTTCAATCAGAAAGTCCCTAAATAAAATGACAAAAAACATCAAAAACGAATGAACAACAACTGTCATATTCCTGAATTGGTACAGGCATTTTCAAATGTAGAAAATGGTGGATTGAACCTGGTTTTATAGTGCTAAACCTCTCACTTGTACGGCAGTGTCATCTCATAAAAATCCGTTATATTTACAACGATACGACAATATATAAAGAATAGAAAACACTGGGTAAAAACACAAAGAAACAGAGAGAAGGCATATCAGTAAGTGATAAACTTGACCTGGTACAATATGTCCATAGTTACAAATTTACTAGTATTTTTAGTCCGACGTTATAGTGATCTAAGTCCTCAGACTAATTTTCCGAGGACCATGGACTTTTTATAATTATAGTTATATTTGTCCGCCCGGACATATTTTATCAGAAACAGTTTAAAGGGTGATAACTTAATTGAAAAAATAAATACAAAATCGGAATATAATAGTTTGGAAATTTATGGACAAAATGCGCTCGCTGATGATCTCGCTACTACATGAAGCTAAATAAGGCGCGCGCTGCTACACGAAGCTAGCTAAGCTAGTCATAGCTCTTGAATGTATACTTTCGATCAAGAAAGATAATAAACCTGCAACTGCCCAAGCACGTTTGGCGAATCGATCCTTTTCAAAAAGTCCAAGGAATCGTCGGGTCGAAAGGTATTTTAAATCGATGAACACGCATTATTTTTCTAATTTTAGGTTATTACTATGGATACCGTTATTTATATTTGGGATTCCTCCAAAAAGAAGTTTGGACATGCGTCTATGGAGCTTAGCGATGGAACCTATATCAGCTGGTGGCCAAGACCAGAGGCACACAGTCTGTATACGGAAGTAAAATTAACCGACAAAGGACGACCTCCAGTAACAAAAACAGTTGTAGTGAACCCTTGCAAGAACATGCGCATGGATACACTTCCGGCAGTATGCGTAAGCTTAAATGATTCTTTATTAAGCCCACATTACATTCACATGGGGGCCAAAGGCATAACTAACAATTACAATTATAACTAACTACAAAATAATCATGAAATTTACATCAAAATAGAATTATAGAATAAAATATTGAATCTACCAAATAACAAATGACCTCAACTGTTCACCTGTTCTCTTGCTGGCTCGTTGGATTTATAATATATTTCATTTCAAAATCAGAAAAATCTTTGTATTTGATTAACAAATCATTCAAATATACATGTTTTAAATCTTTTATTTTTTTCACCAAAAAAATAATGGATGGGATTGGTTATCCCATATGAGAATTTGTCATATATTTCTTTATACTGTGCTCAAGATCATTTTAAGTTTCCGTTATGTTAACTGTTTTCTTGAAATGTTTAATAATGTAAACTGCCGATACCCTATTGTTTACAGGTTACCTGCTGCAAGACAAATCTGATACCACCAAAAAGTAGTCGAAATTTGTAATTCTCTATTCTCTAGTCAGTCGACATTTCTGAACATTTTTTATTTCCTTTATTGTGGGTTATTGGTGGCCGAGTGGTCTATGTAAACTACAAGTTCATCAACAGTGATTATTAAATTGGTCTGTCAACTGAGTGATTTAGAGTTTAAACCCCGTTGCTAGGTGTATTTGACACCAGTCTTATTGAAGAACCATTTCAAGTTTTTCAGTCGAATATCATTGGAACACTTTGGGTACCCCTGATTCATCCAAGAATATTTGTAATTTGCTTTTGTTATGAGAAAGGGTAACCCATTAATCACATATGGATTTTACTAAAACAATCATATTCAACACAATTAAATCTAACCATTGTAAGAGAGGTTAACTTTCCATACAATCGGACGCTTTTTTATAATTGTTATCCCTGTTTAGATGCTCCAACTTATGACGCCTAGCAAGTCTATAGACGTTTCTTTGGGAAACGTAAAAGTATCAAATACAACTAGATTTGCCATTGTGAGCAATAGCGGATGTCACCCTGGTCCACCAATTGACACTACAATCAAGTCAATATTTATCTGCCCTGAAATTATCAGATGCATTGGTAAACTAGTTGTTTGGTTGCTGCCCCAAAATTGGTAATTTTTGAAGAAATTTTGCCATTTTTGGTTATTATCTTGAATACTATTATAGATCGAGATAAACTGTAAACAGCAATTATGTACAGCAAAGTAAGACCTACAAATAAGTCAACACGACCAAAATGGTCAGTTGGCACTTAAGGAGTAATTGCCCTTTATGGTAAATTTTTAACAATTTTCATTAATTTGGTAAATTTTACAAAATATTTTCCTCTGTAACTCAAGGGCCATGTTTATTATAGATAGGGAAAATGGTAAGTACCAAGAATGTTCAGTAAAGTAAGATCTACAAACTCATCACCATCACCAAAACATAAGTTTGTCATGAATCTATCTGTCCTTTGTTTGATATGCACATAGACCAAGGTGAGCGACACAGGCTCTTTAGAGTCTCTTGTTCTGATTCCATGACAACGGCAGCCATCTTGAAATTGTCAACCCCCAATTGCACATCTACACATGGGGATTAACATTATGATAAAGTTCCATCATCACTGGTCCATACAATTCCGAGAAATAGTCTGGACAAAAAAGTGTGGAATAATAATAATCACCAGAATTGCCATTGCGAGAATTAGCAGATGTCACCCTCCCCCTATTGCCACTAAGCGACAGCCATTAAAAAGAATATTTAACAGTGAATGCACAAATATACATGGCAATACCATCAAAGTTTTGATCAATTTGGCCTACCATTTTAAGAAAGTAAATGCCACTTGAAGGTTTTTGGATAATTTTGACCTGTTTTGCATTGTTTACATGCATCGTAACTACGAAGTTTTAAAAAAATTGGAGAATTTTGATATTTTTGAAAATTTTTGATGTAGTTTCCATGGCAACATAGTAGTTCCAATGATTGCCAAAATCATCCAAAACCAGTATATGCTGAACACCTACATTAGAACCGTGGTGTAGTGGTTAGTGCATTGGAAAATTTCGGCTCTCACTTGACACCATTTGCGAGTATGGTCTTGAGGAAACGATGATAGTCCGTCGGGCGGGGACGATAAATAGCTGACCCGTGTTTACAGAGAGCCACATCTCTTGCACGTTAAAGACACCCTTGTAGATTTCGAAAAAGAGTAGGCTAATGCCGCTAAAAGGCAACACTCGCACCGCAAAGTGGAAAGGGATTAATATAAGTTGCAAAACTTGTTTCCCAATCCACTATAAATAAATATGTTTAAACTAAACTAAACCTACATTGTATTAAAATATAATGATTTTAATTTTAATTATGTCCAAATAATTCACCAAAACCAAAAACTGGATTTTTTCACATTTATTCCTATTCCATGGTAACGGCAGCTATATTTTTTATGTTCTTATTACAGACCTACTAGAAGTCCGAAATTTTGTGTTCCTCATTATAGTTAACTTTCATTAAGATTGGTTCCATTGCCTCTGATAAAACTGTCGGACAAAATAGGTGGAATAATAATAATAATACAGAAAAAGAAACAGAGGAAAAGCAATATGTCGCCCGAAATTGTCGATCGGGTGACATAACAATATGTCAACCGACCTCCGTCAGGGTGACATAATAAAAATGTCAGCTATACAATCAGTCTGTAGTATCGTAATCTGTCTTATGAAATTCATGATATTTAAAACTGTGGACCATTTTATTATGTTCTGTGTTTGAAAATATATGCAAAAAGGAAAATATGTATACTAACTTCGACAACATTTTGTTTGTCAATTGTTGGTATCCTTTTACAGTCCATTTAGGGTTCTAATTTTGAAAAGAGAAGGTAAAAGGGTTCATGCAACGTAACGTTTACTACTTTTGTGTTATTCTGTTCGTTTATTTATAAATTTATTTCAGTTTATCAAAGTACGACCAATCCTTGCAGATTCCTATATTGATGACGTAGAATTGATGGGTGATAAAGCTGATCACGTGGTCATGTTGAGAAAGAGGCTGCTCGACGAGGATCGGGTATATCATTTCTGGAAGAAAACCAAGGAAGTTCACCAGCCGTACATCCTTGGAACGAATAACTGCGCAGACATGATATTTAGAGCGCTAAGGATAGGTGGAGCCACTGCATATGTACCAGATCCAGGTTTCGCCTACATTTGGACGCCACGTCGACTTTATAACTACGTCGAAAGATTCTCATTTTTAGCCATGGTTTTAAATTCTAATTCAAGACTCGGAGAATATTTCGAAATGAACGATATGCCTCGTCATAAAAGAAAACCCATCAAGCAGGCTTACGAATCGTCATAGAGAGACACCATTGCATTCAGTCAAAGCAACAGCACGTGTCAGATGGTCCTGAAGCCCATGATTGGAAAGGAAAACTTACAACTGTGATAGCAATGTGAAGGTTATCACGTCGTAAATGTTTTGTTTGTACACTCTCATAAAGTTTTATCTTAGTTCCTTGTTACATTACAACCATGAACGTCATCCACGACAAACATCCTTGATCATTGTTTGAAAAAAAAACAAAAAATCTGTGTGAATTTTAATCTGATATTTACGTATAAAACACAAAGGTGTCAGTATTCACCTCAAAACCTTTGAATAGACTTATTAAGAAGGGATATAGTTACGATACTGTTGTCAGGTCATTAAAGATTGCATATTTTGGCGTTAATATTGATTTACTTATAGGGTCGTTGCATCGGAACTAAACACATTTATTAAAAAAAAACAGTTATTGGCATGACACGGGTTATGTTCTTCTCATATATATTATGATGGTATGATACTAAACCCCTAACGGGAAGGACTGTGCCTGATGTGCATATGATGAAATCATAATCTTTCAGTCAGTTTAATTGAATTCTGGAGCTGGCATGTTCGTTAATTGCTAGTAGTCTGTTGTTATTTATGTATTATTGTCATTTTGTTTATTTTCTTTGGTTACATCTTCTGTCATCAGACTCGGACTTCTCTTGAACTGATCTATGGTGTGCGTATTGTTATGCATCTACTTTTCTACATTAGTTAGAGGTATAGAGGGAGGGTTGAGATATCACAAACATGTTTAACCCCGCCGCATTTTTGCGCCTGTCCCAAGTCAGGCGCCTCTGGCCTTTGTTAGTCTTGTTTTATTTTAATTTTAGTTTCTTTTGTACAATTTGGAAATTAGTATGGCGTTCATTATCACTGAACTAGTATATATTTGTTTATGGGCCAGCTGAAGGACGCCTCCGTGTGCGGGAATTTCTCGCTACATTGAAGACCTGTTGGTGACCTTCTGCTGTTGTTTTTTTTATGGTCGGGTTGTTGTCTCTTTGACACATTCCCCATTTCAATTTTAATTCTACGTAATTATATTTGCTCCCGAGCAACACGAACCCAACTAAAACAACGGAGGTGATTTCAGGTTTATATCCGCCCTCTAAATTTTTAGTTGAAAAAAAATTAAAATGTGCTTTCTCGTTAATTATATAATATATTAGACCGTCGGTTTCCCTGTTTGAATGGTATAACACTAGTAATTTTGGGACCCTTTATAGCTTTTTGTTCGGTGTAAGCCAAGGCTCCGTGTTGAAGGCCGTACATTGACCTAATAGTTTACTTTTATAAATTGTTATTTGGATGGAGAGTTGTCTCATTGGCACTCACACCACATCTTCCTATATCTATATGATAAGGCTATGATAAATCTCTCCACCCGAGACTAAAATGACGAAAAGTTAATAATTGTTACAGTAGGTCATCGCGGCCTTCACCAACGAACAAAACCCATATATATACCGAATAGTAAGCTATAAAAGATTATCAACGCAGTACTCTTATGAAGATGTGGTCACATCATGATATTGAAACTTAGTACGTTTATTTGGATTGATGAAACGTTTATAACTTTGATGAATAATGAAATAAGATAGCACGATTGGATCATGGTGTACTAAGGACATTTATTTCCTTTTATTTTTATTTGTTGATGATGTTACATATATTGTTAGTGATTTTTTTTAATGGATCTTATAAACGTATTGTATATTTTTCTATTTCTTTCATGAAGATGTAAATAATACTCGGTAGTAGTGTATTTAATGGTTTCTCTGCATGATTTAATTTACAATGCAATACTTACCTCTTGTACACTTGGCTGTATAACATTAACCAGATATGATATTCACTGATCTATACGGTAACCGTAATTTGCATTTACTGTTTTGATCTGAGCGTCACCTTTTCAGCAGACGAAACGTGCATCTAATGTTCTAAACCATTATCATGGTATGTTATAGAAATTATCTTGTTTATTTGTGTATTTTCGAAATGCACTATTGTTTAGACGGCAAGAAGTGTTTTTTTATGAGTACCAATGGAGTTCTTTTATTATTTTGGGAAATGTTTTGCAATGCCTAGCATTTCTGTATAATGATACAACCCGATCAAGTTGTCTCATATCGAAAGAGGGAGAATGATGTGTTCATTTGTACCACGTGATGTATTTACTGGTGATTGACACGTATCTCATATTTCATTAATAAATTTTGGTAAAACTGTTAAACATAGTTTATTAAACAGATTGTTACAAACAGATTTTAATCTAATCAGCGTCCCCTATAATTGAATCCTGAACCATAGGTTGAACCACTGTTTGACGATCCACTATGTTTTCTTCCTGAATACGCTACACCATAATTTACTTTTGGTACTGCCACGTACTTGGTTCGCGGGTATGCTCTGCCGGAACTCCCATGCGACCATGCTCCACTTCCGGCTCCACTACTCACATGGGAGGCTGCTCCTCCTCCTGAACCAATAAAACTGATTCCGGAATGAGATGACGAACTGGAATGGTGGACTGAATGATGAGATGATGAATGACTTTGGCTTGAATGTGACACACCAGAGACGTGACGTGACGATGCACTAGCGTGTGACGATGAGCTGGCATGATGTGAAGATGTGCTGGCGTGATGTGCTGATGTGCTATGAACTCCGGAAACAGAGCTACCTCCAATGTGGAAATGAGAATTAGATACGCCGGCATTTTGTAAAGCACCGAGAATAGCGGAGTTCAATCCCGTGTTGCTGAATGAACTGAGAGTCTAAAATAGAAAATAACATTTATTAAATGATTTACTACATATTTAATTTTTTTATTTCGACGATTTAACATTTACATTTCGTTTGATGTATTTTATCTTTTGATTTTTGACATTTGATAAGAGACTTTTCTCTTTTATTTTTCCTAGGAGTTAGGTTTTTTGCTATTTCACCCCTTTCCAAATGACTTCATGCCGGCTGGGCTGTTTATTGATAAAAATGACATTGGAAAGTCGTCTATGGGCGAGAGGTGGAAAAGACATAACTGGCAGCTTTTCCATAGTTCTGTTCTCCGAGTATCTGACAATGTTGGTTAGAAACCTACTTACTGAGATTGATATCATTTGTTTGTTTTGCTACCTCATGGTAACTAAAACTGTCTCTGGGGTTGAAGTCATAAAACTTTGCTCGGAGCACAAAAATCATGCTCGAAACATGAAATCCAGTATTTTGATTGGTTGAATCTCGAGTCTGAGTACAAAAATCGTGCTCGAAAGTTTTATGACCGTGATGTTCCTCTACTTCGTCCAGGAGCCAGGATTTAAATGCAAAGATTGACAAATCATTTTATTTTGAAAAGGAATCATGATAGCGTCCATAAAACTGTAGAAAAGATTACTTGACCACTATAAATCGTTGTTTCAATATATTTCTTGTGGGCAGCAACCATAGACTACGATATATTATCATCTGGGAGACATTTATTATTAGAACGGCGTCAGTGTGATGCAAATAGAAATAGACAGGTCACATTTGGAGAATTGCAATCAATTCGTTCTATCAAAATTCAGTTGAAAGTTTTTGCTGTTTTGATGCATGAGTTCATGCAACCAAGATTCTAAACTAAGAAAACATTGATTACATTGTAAACCTTCGACCAATCAAATCACCTTCATACTGAAGCTGGTAGTTAAGGCTTATTTTCTTACAATGAAGTTATCGGGGTTTTGTGCTTGAGGCTTAGTATTAACTGAGTTTTAAAAAAAATATGAGGAGGACGGCATTCTTAAACCTTTCCTTTTACTCAATTTAAGAACTTCCATTTTTTTCTCTCAACAAATTGGCACAGAAGACCGTTAGTTTTCCCGTTTGAATTGTTTAACATTGTCATTTTAGGGGCTGTTATAGCTGACTATGCGGTATGGGCTTTGCTCATTGTTAAAGGCCGTACGCTGACCTATAGTTGTTAATGTCTGTGTCATTTGGTCTCTTGTGGAGAGTTGTCTCATTGGCAATCACCACATCGCCTTTTTTATACCCACACCAAATATAACAACTATCCATTACAGTCAATAGATTTAAGGAACTATATGTAACACTATCTGTTTATTCAAGACAAGATGGTACTTACACGCGTATATATTATGGGATAGCAATAAAGTATTATGTTAATATATCTTTGTTATCTTGCAAAATATCTTAATGTTTAGTTACATAATTGAGATCAAAACAAGTAATAATTGTTGGTGTAGTACGTTTCCCGAAACGAATACCCTTTACACCCCATCATGTATAACCCAGCTGACATCATTCAATGCATCTTGGTATGTCAAATAGGAATATAATGATTAATGGGTGGAAATTCAACCATATTTAAGATATAAGAACATTCCCAAGAGCCAGGGATTACTCGGGTCCAACCTTATAGATTATCTAATGAACGGATCTAAGAGACTCAAGTTGAAATATTATGTCCTCCAGTTTCGCAGCATTGATACGGTCGATACATCCTTGTGTAACATTTATATCTAAATGCAGATAGGTGTGTCGATATTTACCGGAATTAATTGACTTTGTATACTTACTGAGGAAGCAGCAGCAGCTCCTGCATGTGTAATACCATCACGTGTATAACCTAGGGAGGTAAACAAAACAGCAGATCAATAAACGATACCTATTGTTATCACGTGTATAACCTAGGGAGGTAAACAAAACAGCACATCAATAAACGATACCTATTGTTATCACGTGTATAACCTAGCAATAAACGATACCTATTGTTATCACGTGTATAACCTAGGGAGGTAAACAAAACAGCACATCAATAAACGATACCAATTGTTATCACGTGTATAACCTAGGGAGGTAAACAAAACAGCAGATCAATAAACGATACCTATTGTTATCACGTGTATAACCTAGGGAGGTAAACAAAATAGCAGATCAATAAACGATACCAATTGTTATCACGTGTATAACCTAGGGAGGTAAACAAAACAGCAGATCAATAAACGATACCTATTGTTATCACGTGTATAACCTAGGGAGGTAAACAAAACAGCAGATCAATAAACGATACCTATTGTTATCACGTGTATAGCCTAGGGAGGTAAACAAAACAGCAGATCAATAAACGATACCTATTGTTATCACGTGTATAACCTAGGGAGGTAAACAAAACAGCAGATCAATAAACGATACCAATTGTTATCACGTGTATAACCTACGGAGGAAAACAAAACAGCAGATCAATAAACGATACCTATTGTTATCACGTGTATAACCTAGGGAGGTAAACAAAACAGCAGATCAATAAACAATACCAATTGTTGTCAAATGTATAAGTTAGGGAGGACAACAAAATAGCAGATGAATAGTTTAGGTAAATGGCGTGCAGCATCATCAATTTTGATTGGATAACGTCACCAATTGACATGGCTTCAATGCGAATTGATGCCATGAACATGAAAAATACACACAAACTCAAACGAACTTTGACAGATTTTAATTGTATGATTTACCGTTGTTTTCTGTCGGTTTCAATAGAATGGAGATAACTACATTGTATTTTAGGCTCAGACGGCATCAATTTGTACCGTTTACTGACTCCGCTAACGCGTCGCCAGTAAACTTTAATTTGCGACCATCAAATCACTAAATGATGCCGTCGTAGCCTAAAATACAATACAGTTATCTCCTAACTGAAAACATAAAACAAGAAGTGAAAGATAGGTACTAAAGGTTGAAACGTTCGATAATTTTCAGGAATCAAACCTTTACTTGAATAGAACTTGTGAAGATGTTCTGAAAACGTACATTGTGTCAATATTACAAATCAAAAATGAATTTTATAACCAATCCGTACAGAAATATCGACCGCAAGTAGATCCTACCTACTTCATAGTATATATAAGACATACTCCTTGATATCTAAGCTTTAAAAGTGAGTAATTGATCTTGTTTCATAACTCGAGATGTGCTAGATGTACTTTTAATCAGTCAACTTTTTTTTTAAATGCGGTGTAATTACATTGCAAACATTTTACTACCATACGAAATTTACGTACCTACGTTCTTGAGATTGTCAAATACTATGTGAATAGTACCTAAAATAAATAATATTAAAAGATATAATAAACTAATATAGTGTCATGCTACCATGGTGTCAATGTTAATGGACTATTGTAATAGTCATCTCCAAAGTGTAACACAACTGACAGGGTCGAACACAATTTGATGTCTTATCCTGCACGAGAAAAGTCTGTAATTCTTTCTCATTTAAGTCAATAGCTGTTACGGTATCTCAGCCGCATCATAATGCAACCAATCAGAATCAATCATGTGATTAGTAATTATTTCAAGATGGCGTGTTTGTAGACTGAAAGCAATAAACACTGGTGTTAAAAGCACATACGTTGATGCAGTCTTATAACAAATGTAAGGACAACTTTATGTGTTTCCATACACCAAACTGCTAGATCATCTGACGGAAAGAAGTGTATGCTTTGCTTTAAAGTAGCGTTCGTGTTCCTCGATCTTTAGTTTTCTCTTTTAGGGAGCTACCATTTGATTTTTATGGGGGGGGGGGGGGGGGGGGGGGGGGGGGGGGGCTAGGATGAAATTTGCAAAAAATAGGCAGGACAGGAGTTTTGAGTAAAAAAAAAAGGCAGGATGAGACACTTGCAAAAAAAAAAAGTCAGGACGACAATTAAGGTAAAAAAAGTCAGGATAAACTTTAAAAAAAAAAGGCAGGACCGAACAGAGTGAAAAATAAAAAGGCAGGACAGAGATTACAGCTAAAAAAAATGCAGGACAAAATTCTTCATCCTAGCCCCCCCATAAAAATCAAATGGTAGCTCCCTTAATAGTGTTTTGTATATAGTTGCTGGTCTGTTTTGACTATTTTAGTTTACCATTGTGTTGCATTTCTTTCTTTAGCTAATGGACTCCTTTTGTATTTTCTTAAATCTTATTTCTTCATCAAGACCGTCAGATTTGACAATACCAAGGATTTGTATAGTTATAAATCCTTGACAATACAATATAACATATGTGTACATTCAAACATGGTACCGGTATAAAATCATAACAAGACCTGTAACTCTTATAAGACAGGATGTACCTTTATCAGGAAGATATCCTTATACGAAAGAAGGGAGATATATAAAGGAAGAAGGAATATAACCGTATAAGAAGGAATATAACCTTATGAGAAGGGAGACAACCTTATAAGAAGGAGATAACGTACCGCTCCTTCCATCTGGTCCTTTGTCGCCACATGGACCTTTTTTGCCTGTTTTACCATCTCGACCATCCTTTCCATCTTTTCCGTTCCGTCCATTGTTTCCTCCCTCACCTTTGTCCCCTTTGTCTCCCTTTGGACCTTTGGATCCCCATGGACCTAAATACATTTATGTAGCAAACAATTGACACATACTTCGGATGCAGTTTAATTTACGAATATAATTTTTTGTTTGCATTATTTTCTAGTGTTGTTTATTTTTCTGCATTTCAGCATTGGTTTTATTGGATATTTAGTCCCAGGATATGTGAATTAGCATTGTAGATATATATAGATAAGGGTCTGATTCGGGATCTTCCATTTCTGTAGTTTTTAAATTATTTTGATATTTTTCTGTATTCTTTTTTATTGTTTGCTATTTTTTTGCACTTAATTCTTCTGTGTTTGTTTATTATTCTCTTTTTCTGTGTTTATAGTGTATTAGATGTCATGACAATGACTTTTTTGAACTGTAGTGCGAGTTGGGTTTTGTTCGAAGGTAACCGAGTTAAGAGTTTGATTTTTTTGTAAGAGTTATAACTCGCCATATGAACTTGTCGTTTATTACACCATTCCTGTGATACGTCGTAAATGTAAGACGCCATTAAGGAGGTTTGCTAGTTCATTTTTTTGACATTTTGTTTGATTTTCGGAATTCTCTGTTTTAATCCATCAAATTTTTGTTCATTAACCCCTTTTTTTTCTCTTCATATTTTCATTCCATATATTTAATAAGCCATTTTTGAAAATCTAAAGGATTTTATGTTATTTTTCATTGTTTTTTTTTTTAATTGTGGCTAATGTTAAATAAAAGAAAAGCCTATACTATTAGATAGAAAATTATTTCCCGTCTAGAAATCTTTTTTCAACTGCCTTTATCTCAAAAACAAGGATACTGACTCATATTTTTTTCCAGCTGTTTTAGTTTCTCGATTTAGGTTCCACCAATTTACATCAGTCATTTGAAAGCCTTGTTATTTTGAAACTGAGTAGCGAACCTCCTGCAGTGCCACCAATCCTGTGACATGTTGACCGTGTGATATTTCGTAAACGTAAGACGCCATTATAGTGAAGCACCAACCCTCTGACATGTTTACTCTGTAACATATCGTAAATGTAAGACGCCATTAAGTTGAAGCACCAACCCGCAGACATGTTAACTCTATGACATATCGTAAATGTAAGACGCCATTAAGTTGAAGCACCAACCCGCAGACATGCTAACTCTATGACATATCGTAAATGTAAGACGCCATTAAGTTGAAGCACCAACCCGCAGACATGTTAACTCTATGACATATCGTAAATGTAAGACGCCATTAAGTTGAAGCACCAACCCTCAGACATGTTAACTCTATGACATATCGTAAATGTAAGACGCCATTAAGTTGATGCACCAACCCTCTGACATGCTAACTCTATGACATATCGTAAATATAAGACGCCATTAAGTTGAAGCACCAACCCTGTGTTATGTCGTAAATATAAGACGCCATTAAGTTGAAGCAACAACCCTGTGTTATGTCGTAAATCTAAGACGCCATTAAGTTGAAGCACCAACCCTGTGACATGTCGTAAATGTAAGACGCTATTAAGTTGAAGCACCAACCCTGTAACCTGTTAATCCTGTGACATGTCGTAAATGTAAGACGTCACTAAGTTAAATTAGTGTTTCTGTGACATGTACTGGTTAAGTTAAAGCACTTACCTTGTGGTCCTTTGTCTCCCATGGGACCTTTGTAACCGGGTTTACCATTTTTACCATCCATACCATCTTTGCCATTTACCCCTGGAATACCAGGGCCTCCCATTTCCCCTGTTTTTCCTGGTAAACCATTTGGACCAGGGAAGCCAGGTTCGCCTGTATTGGTTATTACAATTGATTTTCTTGTATTTTATTTTAAAAATTTTATGCTATTTTCACATTTTCTTTTTATCGATTATTATGTACTTTTTTTATATTTCAGCACCAATGCATTTTTTCATTCTTATTTTGCATTTCATATTTCCCGCTTAATTGTACTCTTCGTCTTAAAAAAACACCCTGCTGAACAGTAACAGTTATTTACTCTGTTCACGTTTTTTTTTAATGTTTGATATGATTGATATGTCTATAATATATACTATATACGCATTTGAGAAAATACTACAGCTAACAGTAGTACATAGTTTGTGAACTTGTGTCCATTTGTTGATTTGGGCATTCTAATATAGACAGTTTCGACCAGTGCGATCTGACATACTAGTACTTGAATATAGTCCTAAATAGTGTAAACTTCAGAATAAAACGTTTTTGATGCATTGGTGTAGGAGGAATACTTTGGACAGGGAGAAAAGAGAATTTCTAATTTACTAGGAATTTGATGTATAAGCAATTCATGGAAGAAAATTGATGAAGGCTCGAACGATGCTGGTTTCTTTCGAACGGCTAAGGAGTCTGTAAAAGAATTTCAACCTTTGATTTATTGCACATATACTGGTTATGTGTCCTGGCTAGATGCCCCATATGCTTTCTTTTCTATGAATAGTGTTAACAGGGTATTCGTTGTCAACATGATAGCCCGATAAAATACAAGTATTAGAATGCAAAGCTATTTAAAAACAGCAATCATCCTGAATTTAGAAGTTCCGAAAAATGACAAAAGCAATAAACATATAACGTAGTACGACCACTGTCAGGGTTCCTGATACAAGCCATAAACATATAACTTAGTACGACCACTGCCAGACGTTGACATTTTAAAAAGGAGAGGAGGTGACAAGGGGGCGATAGAAAATCAAAAGTCTAATCGAAACAGACTAAACCATGGCCAACTTTACACAGAACCCAGACATCTCTCAAAGTGAAGACCGTTGTTTACTCATATGAGAACAAATCCGGTATAATACTGTAATCAATTTGTTCCACATTTCCTAATCTTGTGGTATAATACTAACCTCTACTTCCGGGAACTCCATCTTTGCCTTTCTTACCAGGCCAGCCATTCATTCCAGGCATACCATCTGGACCCTTCCCACCATCTTCACCTTTATTCCCTGGCTCGCCACGCATACCTCGGGGTCCAGGTTTCCCATCATCTCCGTTGTTACCGGGCATGCCTGAATCACCAGGCAAACCTTTTTCGCCGTTGTTACCTCTTGGACCTTGTAGTCCCATGTCACCCATTAGACCTTTATCGCCCGGTTCTCCTTTTGAACCAGGTATTCCATCGGCGCCGGAATTTCCTGGTGTTCCATCTTTACCCGAAGAGCCTTTTGGTCCTTTTCTTCCTCTAGCACCTTCAGGCCCAGCCATACCCGGGTCTCCATTTTGTCCTTTTGCACCCATGTCGCCTCGTGGACCTTTCAAGAAGAATTCAAAAAACTTCATTAATGAGCATATCCCCTACCGTATAGTCATATAAAGGGCCTCGGTATGACAATATATGAAATAATTCGCCTCCATACCTAATTGATAGGAATGCCTCTGGTGTTCTGTTACCCGATCTATTTCATATCATCTCCATTCTTAAAATCCACACCTTTTTATGCTGCGTAGGTAAATGTAACTTTTTCCTATATTGGTTGTACGAGAATTACATTCAGGCATATTTATTCGAAAAACCATCACATTTGCTTAGATCTCAGATCTGAGACACAGAACCCTTATGACAGTTTTACTGATTTACTTACATAATGTCATTTATAGCGAGTCTTTCGACTGTATAAAACATACTAGGCTTTCATATTACATCTAGAAAATGTGTCACATTTCAAAGGAAAGTCCTATCACTTTGTATAAAGGATGTGATCCCCCCTTTAATTCTTATATTAAATGAGGAACTTGTTTATCTGTATACCGAATAAAAAAAACAATATTCAAATTACAAAAATCCGTGATTAATAATAAAAGTAAATGGGGATATTGTGAAGTTTTTACTCAGAAGATACATTCAAAAGTCAGTTCTAAACAAAAATACGAATATTCATGAACTGTGTTCGCTAGAGAAAGAAGAAACTGTAGATTGCTGGAGAAAGAAGAAAACGTAGAGTTTACTCAATTGTAAAATGAGGAGGATACATAGTTACAAACTAAGATGAAGGTTAATAGTTATCCTTTAGGAAATTACCCTTCTTGCCGTCCGTTCCTGGCATGCCATTAGGTCCTGGATTACCCGCTGGTCCAATCAAACCATTAGGACCTTGAAGTCCTGGACCGCCATCAGCTCCCTTATCTCCTGGTCCTCCTTTACTACCTCTCCTTCCTTTCTGTCCTGGCATACCATGGTCACCGGGAACTCCCTTTTCTCCTGGTTCCCCTCGATTTCCAGGCTTACCATTTTTACCGTCTTTACCATCCATTCCCGGTATTCCCATAGGTCCTTGGCCTCCCATCTCTCCTTTGTCACCTGGTTCCCCTTTCATGCCTCTATATCCATTAGGTCCTCTCCCTCCGTCTTTTCCAGGTTGGCCTGGTATTCCATCCATTCCGTTAGGTCCTGACATTCCTGGATCTCCCAGAGAACCTTTGTCCCCCGTTTCACCTTTCATACCCCGATCACCTGGTCCTCCATTCATTCCATTGACGCCTGGTTCTCCCTTTGTGCCCTGTTCGCCAGGGTTTCCTCTTCTACCGTTCCTTCCTGGTTGACCCATCGTTCCTGGATCCCCACTAGGTCCTTTGTCACCCATTTCTCCTTTATCGCCAGGTTCACCCTTTGAACCCGGTTGACCATTCATTCCTCCTGGACCTCTTGGACCTCTTGTCCCCATTGGACCTGATGAAAAGCATGCGTCAAGAAATTAAGAAAAAATAAAAAATCTAGATATAAAAAACTTTAAAAACATTGTTTTGAAGACCCATTGAAAGAACACTTATTCAATTAAAGTTTTTGCAAAGGTGGCAATGAATACCAACTTGCTCCCATACATAAATATAGCACATCAAACCTAACTATTAACTGATCTGTGAACTAAGTTGGGTTTGTCATTTATTTTTGTTTATTATTATATTGGCTGTCGCAAACCCACTTATCTTTATAGCATGAATATTCTCACTGCGACTATAACTAAAATTACAAATAATTAAAAACCAATTGTTCAGAGAACAATTGAAGGTCTTTCCATCAAAACAATGTATTTTGATATGAAAAGTTGTGAAACTAAGTTTAAAATGTCATTTCAATCGTCAAATGATAGCTCCTAGTAAGCTGATTCCAAAAATATATTGTTTCCATACATTTTTTACTTCCGGTTTGAAAAATTTTACTTCCGATTAAATTTGAATATTTACTTGACACTAATTTCAAAAATATCTGGTTCTATATACTTTTATATTAATAAAGTACAAAAAAATAGCTACTTCCGGTTTACAAAAGGTCACTTCCGGTTGTTTTTTTCAAGGTTAAATGGTTTGATACCTTTTTCTAAAAGTTGTATATCTTTATCATGTAAACATATAGAATAAAAGCAAAGGTCAAAATGTAGAACGTCAAATTAAGCTATGACCTTGAGATCAATTTCAAGGTCATAAACCAAGGACCTCAAATCAAAAGACCATAGGTCTTAATTATATTTAGTTAATGAGTTATATCACCAAACGCTTATTTTTAAATACAAGAGGGGAGAAAACTCCCTTTTACATTCAACATACGCTTGCAATCAAAATTTACATCTAACGACATGTCGCAACTTACAATTTAGTAAAAATAATTTGTTGATATCTTATACAGTCTTTGGATATAAGTGAAAATAAGCCAAATTCAAAATATTAGAATATGACCTTGACCTTTGACCTTGACCTAATTTTCATTGTGGGACCAAGGACGTCAAATCAAAAGATCCTAGGTCTCTATCACTTATGATTTATAAGATAGAAATTCATATCACTTATATTAGATGCATAAGGGGAAATAACTCTCATATGGAGCGGTCATATCGCTTCGGTCAAAATAGGACAAATCATGCCAAGGATATAACGAGCAATTTTGTAAAATAAATTTGTCATAATCTTTTACGGTTGCGAAGGAGATGCGCTAACAAGGAAAACAGTGTTTGGGGAGATAACTCCTACAAAGAAAAGTATTCCTTTACGCAGGGTAAATTTCAAAAGCGCATAAACTGTTCGATATCATATACAAAATATCTAAGCGACATATTGCGAAACAAATGTTTATCGCAAGAACAAAATTAGGCGGAAGAAAAAAAAAAAAAAAAAAAAATAATCAGAAGAAAAACAATAGGTCTTTCCACAGAAAAGTGGAAAGACCTAACTAAGTTAAACATCAACAGATTTGTACCTTGATTGCCCGGTTGACCTGCTGACCCTGTGCTACCTGTAGCTCCTCTCTCGCCAGGTTGACCAACGGCACCAGATATGTCAATTACTTGTATCGTTGTGTCAATCATTTGTTCTGAAGTCATAAACAGACATCATACTCAACATTTATGGTGGGTTTTTTTTTTTTTTAAATTTTAACGTGTTTCTACATTTACTTTGTCTAAGCTGTACTTACTTTTGTTAGTTTAGACCTAGTTCTGATAATTGAATGACTAACATGCGTTAAGAACAGTAGGATATGAATAGACATAAATGAAAGAGTGATAATGCAGATTGTTATCCCGAGAAAACGTCAACTGAGGTGAAACCGAGGTTGACAATGATCTTTCGAGGGTTTCCAATCTGATCTATCATCCTCTCTGCGATGTGTTATCTAATTTATCATACTGATTGTTCAATCCTTAGTGTCTAGTATTGTTAAATTTAAATGGAAACTACTTAAAGCTGGGGTCACACATTCACGATTTTTACTGCCGTTCATAACAGGACTATTCCCGATTCAAATTTGTCAAAAGTCTGATCAAGATCCTGTGAATCGTGGATTGAAATTCAAACTTTAAATTAAAATTTGTAAAACAAATAATTTAATAACGATATTGTTCAGGAAGCGTCGGTATTCAAACGTTTCCAAGCGAATTTATCCCGATAATCTCGTTCTCAATACGCTTCTAGTCCAATTTGTATCATTCGCCTTTTAAATTTCGACCGAGTGTGTCACCACTTCTTCCCGATTCTACTGACTGTAATCCGACAGAGATCAGACAGTGACCAGACAGTGAACCGACGCTGACGGAAGTTATCCGTTTGAAAACTATCGGCATACTCCGGATGATCAGGTACTGTTGGAACGTAATCCTATCACGGTCCGCTCTATCGCATTGCACACGGCTTTGTCTGGTGTCAGTTGATTGTATTCTGTAATTGTCGGGCCCCTTACGTTGGTATCAATCCCGAATTTCGCATTAATAACGGGACTGTTCCGGAACGGTTTCGGCAAAAACAAATCGCAAACGACAAGATCAGGGTGCAATCTTGATTTAATCGGGAGAAAAACAGCAAAGGAAAATTCCTCCAGATCATTCCCGTTCACAGGACACCGTCCAGAATACACAGAACATTGTTAGGATTTTGATCCGATACAACAGAATCTGTCACAACATAGGCACGATTGTAATCCGACTAGACAAAATCGGCTGAGTTTCTCCGAATGTTACAGTACTCACCTAACTGTCGGGGTGCTTAACCGAACTATTCGGACCCTTCCCGACCCGTAGGAATCTGTTACAAACTTAAACGACTGCTTTCAGACAATGATAGGACATTCTAGATAATTGAGGATAGTAATCCGACTTTTTCACATATTCTTTATAAAGCACAAAAATATTAGTATTCACCTCAGAAACTAACAAAACCTTTAAATAGACTTATCAAGAAGGGATATAGTTTCCGATACTGTTGTCAGGTCATTAAAGCTTGCTTATTTTGGCGTTATTATTGATTCACTTATAGGGTATTTGCATTGAAACTAAACACATTTATTAAAAAAAACAGTTGTTGGCATGACACGGGTTATGTTCTTCTCGTATATGTTATGATGGTATGATACTAAACCCCTAACGGGAAGGACTGATATGCATATGATGAAATCATAATCTTTCAATCAGTTTAATTGGAGTCTGGAGCTGGCATGTCAGTTAATTGCTAGAAGTCTGTTGTTATTTATGTATTATTGTCATTTTGTTTATTTTCTTTGGTTACATCTTCTGACATCAGACTCGGACTTCTCTTGAATTGAATTTTAAATGTGCGTATTGTTATGCATTTACTTTTCTACATTGGCTAGAGGTATAGGGGGAGGGTTGAAATCTCATAAACATGTTTAACCCCGCCGCATTTTTGCGCCTGTCCCTAGTCAAGAACCTCTGGCCTTTGTTAGTCTTGTATTTTTTAATTTTAGTTTCTTGTGTACAATTTGGAAATTAGTATGGCGTTCATTATCACTGAACTAGTATATATTTGTTTAGGGGCCAGCTGAAGGACGCCTCCGGGTGCGGGAATTTCTCGCTACATTGAAGATCTGTTGGTGACCTTCTGCTGTTGTTTTTTCTATGGTCGGGTTGTTGTCTCTTTGACACATTCCCCATATCCAATCTCAATTTTATTTGTAGATCACGAAGTAATCACATGTTTTCAATATTACCTAAACATGCGGTAGCCACAATTGCCTCTCGTATAGTAAACAGTGATGATACTGATGCCACATGGAAGACCAAACTTGGCGCTGATGCTATATTAACAAGCTGTGTTATGTCAACATCGGAGCCGACGCCTATTACCATTATGGTAACACCTTGAGCTTTCAAAATATTAGCCTGTTGCACCGGATCTGGTTGACGATTATTTCTACCATCAGTAAGAACGATGACTAGTTCTCTGACACCATGTCTTTGTCCGCCATTTATCACCAGGAAACTGTTCAGCCGAACAAACTGAAATGCATAGGGGTTTATTAATTTTGTAAATAATAATTTCATCTTAGAATTGTGATATCACTAAATATCAAAAACATTATTTTAAATTCGACGTTTCAGTTTGTATTTGATTCATATCTGGTACAGTGTATCCAGAAACGTTGTGATAGGACTTTTATGATATGTTTGTGAGTGACCTGGTCCAGTTTATACACCAATTCCTTTAAAAACGCGTTTAATTATATAATAGTTCTTGGAAAAACTGGTCATTATCGTGATATATGGACTGCCAACAGGACAGTGGTATTGACTAAGATAGTGATAATGACTGAGTCGAAGGCGAGGTCATTAACGCTATCGCAGTCAATACCATTGTCCTACGGGCAGTCCATGTATCACGATAAAAAACAGTTTTGTTAAGAACTATTATGTTTATGTCATTGTAAACCATGTTTTGGAAAATTTTCATAAATTCAAAATGCATAAATCAAGCTCGAGTAGTTGTACGATTTCTATGGCAAAGAGTGAAGACCAGTCGTAGTAATGCCATCAGTACTGCCATTCATTTTAGTGCAATTTTTTAGTATATAAATACTTAATCAAGTTCTCTTTAATTTTGTAACATATAATAAACAATTCAAACAACTTGCAACTTGAATATAATATTAAAAACAGGAAAATGTGTAATTAAAGGTGTACACATCTTTCTAAACAGAGAAACCCCGCCCCACCAGTCATAAACAGAGAAACCACGCCCGATAGTCATTATCAGACGGAAACCACGCCCCACTGGTCATTATCATGTAAAAGTTCGTTAACGACCGGTTTTCTGAACCGTTTTGTTCTGTTAATGACCGATTAAATTTATTACTGAAGAATAAGTATAGATTATTACATGGCATTTTTCATATCAGACCCTTTATCGGCCCTAGGTCATGATATCGGCCCAAGAGCCGCAGGCTCGAGGGATGATATCATGAACGAGGGCCGATAAAGGGTCTGATATGAAAAATGACATGTAATGATCTTTTTATCATATACTTCAGCAGAAGAAATACAGACAAGAACTATTGATTAAAAGTTTTTTTAATTTAATTGTTTTATTGATATTACAAGCATTTTATTTATCTTGTCACAACATATATTTGCTCCTCAACTATTTTGTGAAAAGTATTCAATCACTTGCGGTTTTCCGCACTGTTTTGTCGTTTTCGAACAAATTTCCGGAAATGCACGAAGTTGCATGTGATAAACGTCACGGAAATGAACGGAAAGGCATGCGATAACATTCCGGAAGCAGTCAATAAAGGTCCCTTTATCAGCCCGCTGATGAAATTCTGAGAAATCTGTTTAATAAACCTAGCAAACCTTTAATAGCCTTTTAATATTTTAAATGTTATTGAACTGTAAAATTTTAGTAATATTTCATACAAGTATATGATAATGAATGTTATGTGGCCCCTTTTTATCCAATTATTAACCGATATGAAATAATCCTTACAATTTCTTTAAAATTGGAGATGAGGAATATATTTTTCCACACTCGTTTCCTCTATCGCACGTTAATTGTATATTTGTTTAATTGAATAGGCCTGGCGCATGAATTTACTTGTTGGCTTACGCAAAATTATGTACGCCATGAAATTTGCAATCTGATAAAAAATTAAATTATCATTTAAACAAAATTGAATGTTTTTGTTTTTGTTATTTTATTCAACGATTAACATGCAGTGAAATAAAGGTGTTATTATCGCAGTCATCTTGTATTGGTTATAAAAAGAAGTTCGGTCAACGTCGTCTGTCGAAAAATAACAAAATTCAAGATCAACTCCCGAAAATCCTTTCGACCAATCGTTTTCCCTAATATGCAAATCACATTAGAATAAGATAAGATAAGATAAGAATTTTATTAATCTAATCAAGAACCCATGAAGGGCATCATTTTACAACACAATATGATTGGAAAAAGAAAAACAGAAAACTAATACCATACTATAACCAAGGGGTATAATCAAAATCACGTGATGGATATACACACACCGGAAGTTAAAGTCGAACTCGCCGCTTGAAAGGTTAGTAGTTGCATTTTCTTGATTATATCAATTAAATTTTGATTAATAAGTTGGCACACCGAATGTCGGATAGTTTGCAATTGTAGTTTTAAAATACACAATTGTTTTTGCTAGAAAGCGTGCAATTATTGCAAACACTTCGACACAGTTCCAAATTTTCGACGGATAACACACACACTCAATATTGTTTCAACGGATAACCACACACTTCGAAAATTTTTAATCAAAATTTCATAAAATTATTTTCTTTATGATTTGTTTGGCAAAATAAATGCAAGACTCAATTCAACACCGCTTTTATTTTTACAATAATTTTTTTTACGAAAAACGCTTGGTTTATTGTCGAAAATCCAATTTTCAAAAATGATACCACACACACCGAAAAAAACAACGGATAACACACACACACATTATTTAAACTAATCGTAAAGAACGTAAAAACAAACAATCATCATGACATGCAGTTCGTACTTAGTGGTTGTCTTCATGAATTTATAGTCTAAACCATTCATTATTTAAGTTTATCTCGTATAAATAATGAAATTTTAGCTAGTATTTGCGGCAACATTTGTGCGACTTGTGCGCATGATTGGATCATGCCATGCTTTTACGTATTCTGAAAAACGTGTTTTTTTTAAATTTTAGGACATATAATAATCAGAAAAAAATCAGAGCTTGATTTAAACAGAAAGAAAAGAAAGAGGGATAAATAAATAGAAAGAAAACTGATTTTTTTTTAAATTAATATAAGAAAAATATAAATAATCTTATCTCTCATCGCTTCTGTTTTAAGATATTTTGGTGTCATGCGTGAGTTACTACTACGGGAGAGGTTAACGACTATGACTGGCTATAAAGCCCTTTTACGGTAGGAAAACTGAAATTTATGTATTTATATTGATATGCAAATGAGATGATTTCGGTTCTGTATGTTAATCAAATCTGTTCGCCCTTCGTTATACAAATGCGTTGAGTCCCTTCGATTAACATTCGATAAACAATCAAGGTCGTGAAAGCTGCAAATTGATTTGTCGAACAGAACACCATTTCGAGTTCACTTGTATAAATTTTTAAGACCTCTAACCAGGTTTTGTAAGATACACTACACGACATATAAGAAAATTAAAGCGATGAGAGATTGCTTTTCAATTAAAATGTAATATAGGTTAAGGCTTATATTAAATTGTTCTTATGTCTTTAGTATAATGTAGTAAAATACATCAATTGACTTTGCTTGAAACTTTGTACATACCTTCAGTTTCGGTTTGTGTGTGTGTGTTAGTGTTGGATAATCGGTTGAAATTACCAACCGATTATCTATTACAATCGGTTGACAGCAACCAACCGACTATCGGTTATAATCGGATCATAATACCTTGCCCTTTTTTTTAAAGGAAATCATGTATTTAGTCTCATTGTCTATTGTCTATTGTGTACATTCAATATCATTGCAGAGTTTATATATTCATATTTGATCTTTTGTTTCCTTTTCATATTCTTGTGTACTAAATTATAATCCTGGTACCTTTGATAATTATCTATTCAGTAGTTAAAACAATGAAATGTCTTGATAAGAATCAAGATTCATATTGAACATATTTTATCTCATAATTACAACATTTATTACCAACAGTGACACTAACATTTCTAAATTTCAATGGTGTAACTCACAAAACAATTTCAATAACATAGCTGTATGAACATTTGAATGCTTCTAATTAGGAAAAGATATATAAAGTTTTTAATTTTTAGAAATTTAAAATTAACACAAAAAAATAAAATAATGCATTTGCATTATAAGATATACAGTATACAAAGGGTATTAAGCCATTGTCTGTTAATTCATGAAGAACGCTTTTTTTCACTCTTGTGATCATTAATTTCTGTCAATTGTGTCTTTCGTACGTCTGAACTTATAATTGTAAGAATGCGGAATTATTACATAGTTGAACCGTATCCGATTCGTGATTCTTATATTTTTATAAATGGCGGACAAATTTCGGAAAATTTACAACAATAAACGGTGTTTGGCAAACAATTTGGAAAGGAATATGACGTTTTTGATGCAACACATGGATAAACATTTCTAAAAGACAATTTGCAACACGTTCTAATGAAGCAACGAAATTATTTTGTCTAAAATCAAAATGATTTGTACCGCTCTCAAGTAACAAGTACCGGTAATGAAAGAAAGTATTTCATACAAAGTTATTAATGTTAAATAACCTTCCATCAATCTGCAAATGCTTTTGTCACGTTTATAAAGAAGGAAATTGGTTTATTCTTTAATTATTGGATGTTTGACATTGTTACTGTCATCGACTGGTTAATATTGTTTGACTGCGCATATAAAATGCAAACCGTAAAACAGACGCACAAGGATAATAGATACGCTGAACGGTGCCCACTGGTCACCCTATAAATAGTACTCTTCTATGTAGTGATATTGTTGTTCTAAAAATAGAAAACTAAAAATAGACAATTCTTCTTTCCATTTAGCAATATACCGTAGACCGGAAAATATAGATAAGAGTGGTATGTATGCATTTAATTTATTGTATCAAACATTTAATATGATGGCAACATACACTATGTTTATATAAAGCTGCAACTATTAATCTTTTTGAACTGAAAATTTGCAATTGTTTCTGGTTAAATGGCTACTTAGGCATGATTGAACAAATCATTTTTTGTTTCGTGATTACCTTACACACACATTTAATTGTGGTAATCTTAACCAGAAATGGGATTTGATAACCTCTGTTGGCCTCAATATGCTAGAATGGGATAACTTCTGGTCACCTTATTCATATTGGATTAGGTGACCTCTGGTCACCTTATGTAAATATTGGATTTGGTGACCTCTGGTCACCATATGTTAATATTGGATTTGGTTACCTATGGTCACCTTATGCAGATTTCAGATTTGGTTATCTCTGGTAATTAACATTTACATACAACTAGTTGATGTTTTTCATCTCATTTGAAGAAAGTTTGAGACAATCAAAGAAAGAGAGAAAAGAAGAAGAACAGGTTTGATATACAGTATGGGTTCAACAAATATAGAATATTATTACATTAAGTTTGATATATCTATATCTATATATTACTATCCTCATCAGATAGAAAATGTAGATAAGAGTGGTATGTATGCATTTAATTTATTGTATTAAACTTTTAATATGATGGAAACATACACAATGTTTATATAATGCTGCAACTATTATTCTTTTTGAACTTAATAATTGTAAATATTTCCTGTAAAATGGCCACTTAGGTTTGATTGAACAATTCATTTTTTGTTTATTGATTACCTTACACAAATATTTAATTCAATTACATGTGGTCATCTTAACCAGAAATGGGATTTGATAACCTCTAGTGGCCTTAGCATGCTAGAATGGGGTAACTTCTGGTCACCTTAAGCATATATTGGATTTGGTTACCTCTGGTCACCTTATGTTAATATAGGATTTGGTTACCTCTGGTCACCTTATTCATATATAAGATTTGGTGACCTCTGGTTTCCTTATGTTAATATTTTGATTTGGTTATCTCTGGTCACTTAATGTTTATATTGGATTTGGTTATCTCTGGTCACTCTATGTTTATATTGGATTTGGTTATCTTTTGTCACCTTAGGTTAATATTGGATTTGGTTACCTCTGGTCACCTTATGTTTATATTGGATTTGGTTACCTCTGGACACCTTATGTTCATATTAATTTTGGTTACCTCTGGTCACCTCATGTTAATATTGGATTTGTTTATCTCTAGTCACCTTATGTTACTATTAGATTAGGTGACCTCTGGTCACCTTATGTAACTATTAGATTAGGTGACCTCTGGTCACCTCATGTTAATATTGGATTTGGTTACCTCTGGTCACCTTATGTTAATATTAGATTTGATTACTTCTGGTCACCTTATGTTAATATTAGATTAGGAGACCTCTTGTCACCTTATGTTAATATTGGATTTGGTAATCTATGATCACCTTATGCAGATTTTAGATTTGGTTATCCCTGGTAATTAACATTTACATACAACTAGTTGATGTTTTTCATCTCATTTGAAGAAAGTTTGAGACAATCAGAGAAAGAGAGAAAAGAAGAAGAACAGGTTTGATATACAGTATGGGTTCAACAAATATAGAATATTATTACATCAAGTTTGATATATCTATATTTATATATTACTATCCTCATAAGATAGAAAATGTAGATAAGAGTGGTATGTATGCATTTACTTTATTATATTAAACCTTTAATATGATGGAAACATACACAATGTTTATATAATGCTGCATCTATTATTCTTTTTGAACTTAATAATTGTAAATTTTTCCTGTAAAATGGCCACTTAGGCTTGATTGAACAATTCATTTTTGTTTATTGATTACCTTACACAAATATTTAATTCAATTACATGTGGTCATCTTAACCAGAAATGGAAATTGATAACCTCTAGTGGCCTTAGCATGCTAGAATGGGGTAACTTCTGGTCACCCTAATCATATATTGGATTTGGTAACCTCTGGTCACCTTTTGATAATATTGAATTTGGTGACCTCTGGTTACCTTATGTCAATATTGGATTTGGTTACCTCTGGTCACCTTATTCAAATATAAGATTTGATGACCTCTGGTCACCTTATGTTAATATTGAATTTGGTTATCTCTGGTCACTCATGTTTATATTGGAGTATGTTATCTCTTGTCACCTTATGTTAATATTGGATTTGGTTACCTCTGGTCACCTTATTCATATATTAGATTTGGTTATCTCTGGTCACCTTCTGTTTATATTTTTGATTTGGTTATCTCTGGTCACCTTATGCTTATATTGGATTTGGTTACCTCTGGTCACCTTATGGTAATATTAGATTTGGTTACCTCTGGTCACCTTATGTAAATATTAGATTTGGTGACCTCTGGTCACCTTATGTTAATATTGGATTTGATTATCTCTGGTCACCTTACGTTTATATTGGTTTGGTTAACTCTGGTCACTTTATGTTAATATTGGATTTGGTTACCTCTGGTCACCTTATGTTAATATTAGATTTGGTTACCTCTGGTCACCTTATGTTAATATTTGATTTGATTATCTCTGGTCACATTATGTTACTATTAGATTATGTGACCTCTGGTCACTTTATGTTAATATTAGGTTTGGTTACCTCTGTTCACCTTATGTTAATATTAGATTTGGTTACCTCTGGTCACCTTATGCAGAATTCAGATTTGGTTATGTCTGGTAATTAACATTTACTTACAACTAGTTGATGTTGTTCATATCATTTGTAGAACGTTTGAGACAATCAAAGAAAGAGAGAAAAAAAGAAGAACAGGTTTAATATACATTATGGGTTCAACAAGAATATAGAAAATTATTACATAAAGTTTGATATATCGATAAAACTTTACACAATGAACATTTATCTTTCACGATCATCTACAAGCAAATCTAAGAAAAATTCTTGATCTTACAAATATTGCCAAGAGCATGGACAGTTGACAATTTAGTCAATTTCTACTTATACTCATCAGATACGTTTGGATAAATAAAATTGAATTTACTAATATGCCAGCTATGCTGGCACTTATGGTAGAAGCATCGTTTTTTGGGACAAAGAACGATAACTCTTGCTAGACGACCCATCTGAAAAGTTTCGTCACTCTCGTTAAATCTCGTACGATTATTTTTTTTAATGGCGGCCAAATTAAACGTTTTAACGCGATCTTGACTAAACGGAACATATCGGAATAATTTCGATGTTAACTACGACATTAATTTTTATTTGTTTGATAAAACAAGAATTCAGAAATTTTGGTAACTTGTGTGGCTTATTTAAATTTTATTGTACCACGGAAATTACCGAAGTTATGACAACAACATCTGACGCCATGTTTCGTCTGCTTCAACATTCCATTATTCAACAGAGATTGATTCTGACTGTATAGAGTCTCAATTTGAATTCCGAGGGTTAGCAGCCTCAAAATCACCACCAGAGTATTGGAAAAATCTCGGAAGTTCAAAGTCTAGATCAGAGGAACAAGCATTTCAGGGAAAAAATATTATTTTGGAAAAAATACATCAACTTAAAAATAATACAACATTAGCTTTCACTGATGGCTCCTGCAAAGGAAATCCAGGTCCATGTGGTGCTGGGGCAGCTATTTTAATATCAAACAGCACAGAACATGTGGAGTTAACCCAGCCAGTTTCCAATAGAGGATCTATTTTATTAGGGGAATTAGTAGCTATTAAGCTAGTAATAGATTTTCTTATAATTCCAAACAACAGAAAAAACACTGAATCCATCCAAATTTTCTCAGACAGCCAATCAGCAATTGGAATTTTAACTTTAAATTGGAAATCAGATAATTATGGCAAAACTATTCAGGATATTAAAATTGGTATATTGGCACTTAAATCTGAAGGAATCATTGTTTCCATTGAATGGACCCCTGGACACGCTGACATACAAGGTAATGAACTAGCAGACCAACTAGCTAAAAAAGCAGCACAGGAGGCAGAAAAAATACAAAGCATTCCAATATTTACAAAACAAGATATACAAAAAGGAGCAAAAGTCAGTGTTATGGTAAAATGGCAAAACCGATGGGACACCAGTGATAAAGGAAGAAGATATTATGCCTTTCAACAAAATGTAAAAAATACACTTCCAAAAGACAAGCCGTCAACTGAAATATATAGAATAACTACTAGTCTAAGAACAGGATATTGCAATTTAAACTTTTACAAATCAACAATATGCCCAGCACTCATCGACAAATGCAGCTGTGGACAAGTAGAAACAGTTGACCATTACCTACTGGATTGTGAAAATTATGAGGAGGCTAGAGAAAAACTCCGCTCAGCACTCTACTTCATAACAGCAAAACTAACACTTGAATCTGAAGTATTGTTAGCAACAACAGAAAATGATATTTACAAACATCACATAGAAGATATTCAACATTTGTTAGGGGTCTTTATTAAAGATACTGGAAGGTTCACAAAATAGATAGTTAAGGTTTTATAAGGGTTAATTATTTATTCAATTTTAATTTAATTTTTTTGGGTAATTAATTATTTAATTATTTATTTAGTTACATATTTTTTTCTGCAGTGCCACATCATAAATACAAATGTACCAATGAGTTTTATACAAAAGTGACGTAAATTTACCAGTGTGATTCAAATTACAGAGAGATTATAGTGTCAAGTTGACACTTCTAAAGACTAAGACACATTCCATTATCAGTGAGGTCAAAACAAATGTCCTAAATAATCACAGGTACTTCATTCAAAAGTCACAAAATCATAGTTAACGAAAACAAATTTAGCGTAAAAGTTCCGCCCAGACATGGAAACACAGAAAAAAACTCTGCAAGCAATACATTTCGCATTCCTTTTTACAATATTTTTATTGTCAATCAAAGACGCCCTAAAAGAGCAGTATAATTACAAGCAATTTGTTACAATGATTATTATTAATTCTTAATGATATGCAAATGACAAAATATAGAATAAAGAAAATTGGCCATGCCGGGCATGCGGGGTAAACTCCGGTGCACTGGTTGACCATGACTCCTTATTTTCATCTGCCACATATCATTATTCCCCAAACCAAGGAACAGTGATAATTATACAGTTGAATGTGATCACGGTTATTCATGTAGTCAATGGCGAATCTAGCATTTTTCATAAAAAAAGGGGGGGGGGGGGGCTGACGGGGCGCTCCAGTCATGCTTCAGTTATTCCCTATATAATCATCATTTTTTTTTCTCAAGAAAAGGGTCTCCCTCTGGATCCTATGGTAGCACACAGACTCATTCAAAACTTAACAAAAGTTAAAACATTCAAATAATTCACAATCTTCTAATTCTGTACTTCCTAAATGGCAAACTCTAAAGACATCTTTTCAAATTTCCATTCATTGATTATGTCACACCTTATACAGTCCCAGGAAATGGAAACTGTTTTGTTTTCTGTCTAAGTTAAATCATAAAAGGAGACTTGAGTCTGAATAGTACATTTAGAACTGACTCAGTGTTCTCCCCAGGGCCTTTTAGCATCAGGGTAATGTGATGCTTTATTTTTGAATTTGATGCTATCTAAAGTGATTTTCTTATAGATTACATGTATGTTATGGATGTGATGCTATACATTTTAGAAGCAAGATGGTATTTCTAATTTCCCTGTTAACCATGATGCTAAATGCAATTTCTGGGGAGAACACTGTGACTACTGTATATATTGTATGCTTCAATATTGTCCAAAATTGGATTTTATGGGAAGATGGAGTTATTATGATAACCCATGTCAGAGAATAAACCATGATAGGTATATACAGGGCATGTTACTTGGAAGAATGTGGGCTACATCCTTTAAAATTCAAGCTGCAACAGTCGCCTGCATATTTTATGCATCAGTTTATCCCTGTTCAAAACATTTTCACTCTACCAAGTACTTTATCACTATATCACTATCAGGTTCATATTTCAACCTATTTAGCAATACACACTTATGATATAACATCAAAGTACCAAAATTGTACTCAGTAACCAAATTGCACCTATTCAACAAAAAATACCTGCAAAAATCTTACAAGTTTTGTTTCACCATGTGAAATTATCGTATTATCACCTTTTACTCTGGTAGATTCCCCATTTCCATTCTCAATTTTAGATTAATTGATGAGTGATAGATTTCTCTTAGAAGAAATTTAAAGGTCTGAGTGACTATAAAATATACAGAGAACAATGCCTGTTGTATTTGTTCAATGGGACAATAGAACTGCAAAAAGTTTAAATGGACAGGTAACTATCAGGTGAATCTATGGAAAGGTTCAATTGGGTTCCAATAAAATGAGCAAATTAAATGTGTTACCATGAACATCCTTTTCTTCCAAAAATAATAGTTACAGCATGAAATAAAACAAAATCTCTGTTTATATCCCAGTTTAAAGGATTTGAAATTAACCATACATTTGGGTACTGGCCTCATTACAGGATCATGGATTGTTTGGATGTAATTTCAAACTCATTTTTCAATGACTCTACATGGACTCAAAATTAAATTGGTGTAACTCTATTGTAAACAAGGAAAGTCTACAAAATAAGCACAGAATAAACTTTTGTCTGGTACATAAAAAAGTTGGGTAAAAAAATCAGACAATTTTGATAAAATTAGGGTATTCTCATGTTAGCAACTTCACAACAGACTTACAAATTCATTTTCATGACCAAAACCCCCAAAAAAGTACAAACCTGAAACTACAAATCTCTTTAATTTCAAATGATAGCAAGTCCTACAAAAACATTGATAATGTTTACATTTTTTTTTCTAGTTTCTCTCATGTGAAAGCAGTACCTTTTTGGTCACTATTTATGTGTTGCGTCTAAATAAGAATTGTAACACTTTATAGTGACTGAATAGGTTAAACAAATACTTCTCAAGAAATCAAAAAAAGAAGACAACAGCACAGCCATGCCAGTATATGTATGTATAAAACTCAGATCAGAATAGCATGGACAATATGTTAGTTTTATGTCCTTGTGAATTTATTGTGAGGCAATTTTTGGAATTAAAGGGAAAGAAGATCCTTTTCTCGCTGTGGTGCATGTCAATTGTGAATATATACTTACGGTTACCAAATATATTTTCTTTATCATGATACTCACATCAACATTATCAAGAAGTACATGTACATCATAGGAAAAATGCACAGACTACAGATAAAATGTTTAAAACACCCTATTTTGAGTGCATCTCCTGCCAAATCTGTACTAGATGAGTATAATTGATGTAAATAAGGTAATTTTTGGAAGAAAAACCCAAAATTAAAAAATTAAAATACCCCCAATAATGTACTATAACCCCAAAATCAATTCTTATCTTCCTTTTGAGTTTTGTGTATGAACCTTCTGGTAAAATTTCATGGAAAGCCATTTACTTAACTCAAGTTATTGTCTGAAACCAAATGTGGTTTTTTTAACATGCTTGTATTTCCCATTTACATTCTCAATTTTTTTTTGCTGTCATATAAGAACTTGAAAAGTAAGCTACATTATGTGCATGTAACAAAAAAAATATATGCAAGAAATGACATAAAACCGACTCTGAATTTAATAGTACATGATATTGATGTAGAACTCACAAACTGAAGATGATCAGAAATACAAATGTTTTTTTTTTTTCGAGTCAGATTTTTTTTACCGAAGCCCTTCAGCGCTATCATTTAAAATTATTTAGTCAAAATTTAACACTAGTATTAAGGTTTATCATAACAAATTGGCAAATACAGTCTTATTATCACCTAAAAAATACTGTGTACAGACTGACATGTGCGGTTTGGGAAGTTTTTATGTTTTTAGATATAAAAGTTTTTATTTAGCATATCTGAAAGATAAAATCATTTTTGGCAAAGATCTGGATTCAAAATATTTTTTTGGGTAATTAATTATTTAATTATTTATTTAGTTACATATTTTTTTCTGCAGTGCCACATCATAAATACAAATGTACCAATGAGTTTTATACAAAAGTGACGTAAATTTACCAGTGTGATTCAAATTACAGAGAGATTATAGTGTCAAGTTGACACTTCTAAAGACTAAGACACATTCCATTATCAGTGAGGTCAAAACAAATGTCCTAAATAATCACAGGTACTTCATTCAAAAGTCACAAAATCATAGTTAACGAAAACAAATTTAGCGTAAAAGTTCCGCCCAGACATGGAAACACAGAAAAAAACTCTGCAAGCAATACATTTCGCATTCCTTTTTACAATATTTTTATTGTCAATCAAAGACGCCCTAAAAGAGCAGTATAATTACAAGCAATTTGTTACAATGATTATTATTAATTCTTAATGATATGCAAATGACAAAATATAGAATAAAGAAAATTGGCCATGCCGGGCATGCGGGGTAAACTCCGGTGCACTGGTTGACCATGACTCCTTATGTTCATCTGCCACATATCATTATTCCCCAAACCAAGGAACAGTGATAATTATACAGTTGAATGTGATCACGGTTATTCATGTAGTCAATGGCGAATCTAGCATTTTTCATAAAAAAAGGGGGGGGGGGCTGACGGGGCGCTCCAGTCATGCTTCAGTTATTCCCTATATAATCATCATTTTTTTTTCTCAAGAAAAGGGTCTCCCTCTGGATCCTATGGTAGCACACAGACTCATTCAAAACTTAACAAAAGTTAAAACATTCAAATAATTCACAATCTTCTAATTCTGTACTTCCTAAATGGCAAACTCTAAAGACATCTTTTCAAATTTCCATTCATTGATTATGTCACACCTTATACAGTCCCAGGAAATGGAAACTGTTTTGTTTTCTGTCTAAGTTAAATCATAAAAGGAGACTTGAGTCTGAATAGTACATTTAGAACTGACTCAGTGTTCTCCCCAGGGCCTTTTAGCATCAGGGTAATGTGATGCTTTATTTTTGAATTTGATGCTATCTAAAGTGATTTTCTTATAGATTACATGTATGTTATGGATGTGATGCTATACATTTTAGAAGCAAGATGGTATTTCTAATTTCCCTGTTAACCATGATGCTAAATGCAATTTCTGGGGAGAACACTGTGACTACTGTATATATTGTATGCTTCAATATTGTCCAAAATTGGATTTTATGGGAAGATGGAGTTATTATGATAACCCATGTCAGAGAATAAACCATGATAGGTATATACAGGGCATGTTACTTGGAAGAATGTGGGCTACATCCTTTAAAATTCAAGCTGCAACAGTCGCCTGCATATTTTATGCATCAGTTTATCCCTGTTCAAAACATTTTCACTCTACCAAGTACTTTATCACTATATCACTATCAGGTTCATATTTCAACCTATTTAGCAATACACACTTATGATATAACATCAAAGTACCAAAATTGTACTCAGTAACCAAATTGCACCTATTCAACAAAAAATACCTGCAAAAATCTTACAAGTTTTGTTTCACCATGTGAAATTATCGTATTATCACCTTTTACTCTGGTAGATTCCCCATTTCCATTCTCAATTTTAGATTAATTGATGAGTGATAGATTTCTCTTAGAAGAAATTTAAAGGTCTGAGTGACTATAAAATATACAGAGAACAATGCCTGTTGTATTTGTTCAATGGGACAATAGAACTGCAAAAAGTTTAAATGGACAGGTAACTATCAGGTGAATCTATGGAAAGGTTCAATTGGGTTCCAATAAAATGAGCAAATTAAATGTGTTACCATGAACATCCTTTTCTTCCAAAAATAATAGTTACAGCATGAAATAAAACAAAATCTCTGTTTATATCCCAGTTTAAAGGATTTGAAATTAACCATACATTTGGGTACTGGCCTCATTACAGGATCATGGATTGTTTGGATGTAATTTCAAACTCATTTTTCAATGACTCTACATGGACTCAAAATTAAATTGGTGTAACTCTATTGTAAACAAGGAAAGTCTACAAAATAAGCACAGAATAAACTTTTGTCTGGTACATAAAAAAGTTGGGTAAAAAAATCAGACAATTTTGATAAAATTAGGGTATTCTCATGTTAGCAACTTCACAACAGACTTACAAATTCATTTTCATGACCAAAACCCCCAAAAAAGTACAAACCTGAAACTACAAATCTCTTTAATTTCAAATGATAGCAAGTCCTACAAAAACATTGATAATGTTTACATTTTTTTTTCTAGTTTCTCTCATGTGAAAGCAGTACCTTTTTGGTCACTATTTATGTGTTGCGTCTAAATAAGAATTGTAACACTTTATAGTGACTGAATAGGTTAAACAAATACTTCTCAAGAAATCAAAAAAAGAAGACAACAGCACAGCCATGCCAGTATATGTATGTATAAAACTCAGATCAGAATAGCATGGACAATATGTTAGTTTTATGTCCTTGTGAATTTATTGTGAGGCAATTTTTGGAATTAAAGGGAAAGAAGATCCTTTTCTCGCTGTGGTGCATGTCAATTGTGAATATATACTTACGGTTACCAAATATATTTTCTTTATCATGATACTCACATCAACATTATCAAGAAGTACATGTACATCATAGGAAAAATGCACAGACTACAGATAAAATGTTTAAAACACCCTATTTTGAGTGCATCTCCTGCCAAATCTGTACTAGATGAGTATAATTGATGTAAATAAGGTAATTTTTGGAAGAAAAACCCAAAATTAAAAAATTAAAATACCCCCAATAATGTACTATAACCCCAAAATCAATTCTTATCTTCCTTTTGAGTTTTGTGTATGAACCTTCTGGTAAAATTTCATGGAAAGCCATTTACTTAACTCAAGTTATTGTCTGAAACCAAATGTGGTTTTTTTAACATGCTTGTATTTCCCATTTACATTCTCAATTTTTTTTTGCTGTCATATAAGAACTTGAAAAGTAAGCTACATTATGTGCATGTAACAAAAAAAATATATGCAAGAAATGACATAAAACCGACTCTGAATTTAATAGTACATGATATTGATGTAGAACTCACAAACTGAAGATGATCAGAAATACAAATGTTTTTTTTTTTCGAGTCAGATTTTTTTTACCGAAGCCCTTCAGCGCTATCATTTAAAATTATTTAGTCAAAATTTAACACTAGTATTAAGGTTTATCATAACAAATTGGCAAATACAGTCTTATTATCACCTAAAAAATACTGTGTACAGACTGACATGTGCGGTTTGGGAAGTTTTTATGTTTTTAGATATAAAAGTTTTTATTTAGCATATCTGAAAGATAAAATCATTTTTGGCAAAGATCTGGATTCAAAATATTTTTTTGTCCTATGCTTATTTATTCATCAATTTGGGAATCAGAATATTTTTTTCAAGAAAAATAGCATTTTACATCTGAACTTATAATTTTATTTTAGACATATATATAAACAAAACGTTATTGTAGTTTTGGACATTCGTTCTGAACAGACAGAACATGCATGAAATATTTGCCACTGAACGTTTAACAACCAACAACCAATCAATATCTAGGACATTATAAAGCTGGCATTTAAGGTAGCGCCTTCCTCATATTACAGTTATTATATGTTTATCTTCTTTTTTCAGAAGTCGTCAGAAAGTGTCGATAAGAGAGGTATGTATGCATTTACTTTATTGTATTAAGGGGGTTCGCGGGTCTAAATCATTTATATAGGATTTGTCTATATTTTTCTATAAATAAACTTTATCTTATAGTTAATAGAAAAATAGAATAAAAAAGTGGGGTCACCGTTCATTTGCGCTCACAATCTGCCTTCGAAAGAAGCATACATTTTTGTAAAGGTGGGATTTTTCTGTTGAAGTAATAGGAGAAATAAAGGTAATATCGAAATAAAAAAAGAAATTTATAATAGAAATCGCTCAACTTTTACAATAATTTAGTTTAAGTACAGCTTATATGGAAATTATATTAAAAAATATAGGTCACCGATATGTTAAAAAAGATATTTCAATTTTAAAGCCAAAAAATGGCATTTTTCCACCAAAGGGAGATAATTTGGAACTTTTTCAATGATCTATACATTTTAAAAGTCATCTGGGGCCAACACGAAGTGATTGTTTTGAATTATTTTTGTACCATATGATAAAGTAACAACTACAAAAGGTAACAAATTAAATTTGTAATGAAAAACAAATGTTTAATTTTTTTCTGAAATTTTTATACCCTCGAGCCTCCTTTTAAACCTTTAATATGATGGAAACATACACAATGTTTATATAATGCTGCAACTATTATTCTTTTTGAACTTAATAATTGTAAATATTTCCTGTAAAATGGCCACTTAGGTTTGATTGAACAATTCATTTTTTGTTTATTGATTACCTTACAAAAATATTTAATTTAATTACATGTGGTCATATTAACCAGAAATGGAAATTGATAACCTCTAGTGGCCTTAGCATGCTAGTAACTTCTGGTCACCCTTATCATATATTGGATTTTTTGTGACCTCTGGTTACCTTATGTCAATATTGGATTTGGTTACCTCTGGTCACCTTATTCAAATATAAGATTTGATGACCTCTGGTCACCTTATGTTTATTTTTGATTTGGTTACCTCTGGTCACCTTATTCATATGTTAGATTTGGTTATCTCTGGTCACCTTATGTTTATATTGGATTTGGTTATCTCTGGTCATCTTATGTTTATATTGAATTTGGTTATCTGTGGTCACCTACTTGTTTATATTGGATTTGGTTACCTCTGGTCACCTTATGGTAATATTTGATTTGGTTACCTCTGGTCACCTTATGTAAATATTAGATTTGGTGACCTCTGGTCACCTTATGTTAATATTAGATTTGGTTACTTCTGGTCACCTTATGTTTATATTGGATTGGTAACCTCTGTTCTCCTTATGTTTATATTAGATTTAGTTATTTCTGGTCACTTTATGTTTATTTTGGATTTTGTTATCTTTTGTCACCTTATGTTGATATTGGATTTGGTTACCTCTGGTCACCTTATGTCTATATTAGATGTGGTTACCTCTGGGCACCTACTTGTTTATATTGGATTTGGTTACCTCTGGTCACCTTATGTCTATATTAGATTTGGTTACCTCTGGGCACCTTATGTTTATATTAGATTTGGTTACCTTTGGTCAACTTATGTTAATATTGGATTTGCTTATCTCTGGTCACCTTATGTTACTATTAGATAAGGTGACCTCTGGTCACCTCTGGTCACCTCTGGTCACCTTATGTTAATATTGGATTTGGTTACCTCTGGTCACCTTATGTTTATATTGGATTTGGTTACCTCTGGTCACCTTTTGTTAATATTAGATTTGGTTACCTCTGGTCACCTTTTGTTAATATTAGATTTGGTTACCTCTGGTCACCTTAGGTTAATATTAGATTTGGTGACGACTTATGGTCACCTTATGTTAATATTGGATTTGGTTATCTCTGGTCTCCTTATGTTTACATTGGATTTGGTTATCTCTGGTCACCTTATGTTTATATTGGAATTGGTTATCTCTGTTCAGCTTATGTTTATATTGAATTGGTTACCTCAGGTTACCTTATGTTTATATTAGATTTGGTTATTTTTGGTTACCTAATATTTATATTGGATTGGTTACCTCTGGTCATCTTATGTTTATATTAAATTTGGTTATTTCTGGTCACCTTATGTTTATATTGGATTTGGTTATCTCTTGTCACCTTATGTTAATATTGATTTTGGTTACCTCTGGTCACCTTATGTTTATATTGGATTTGGTTACCTCTGGTTACCTTATGCTTATATTAGATTTGTTTACCTCTGGTCACCTAATGTTATTATTGGATTTGGTAACCTCTGGTCACCTTATGTTAATATTGGATGAAGGTTACCTCTGGTCACCTTATGTTAATATTGGATTAGGGTTACCTCTGGTCACCTTATGCAGATTTCAGAGTTGGTTATCTCTGGTAATTAACATTTACATACAACTAGTTGATGTTTTTATATCATTTGTAGAAAGTTTGAGACAATCAAAGAAAGAGAAAAAAAAGAAGAAGAACAGGTTTAATATACATTTTGGGTTCAACAAGAATATATAACATTATTACATTAAGTTTGATATGCCTAAAAAACTTTACACAATGAACATTATCTTTCATGATCATCTGCAAACAAATCTTAGGAAAATCCTTGACCTTGCAAACATTGTCAAGATCATTGACAGTTGATAATTAAGTAAAATAATACTGATCCTCATAAGATACTTCCGGATAAATAAAATTGAATTTACTAATACATTTATCATATACTTATCTTCTTTTTTCAGAAGTCCTCAGAAAATGTAGATGAGAGCGGTATGCATGCATTTAATTTATGGTGACAAACCTTTAATATGATGGAAAAATGCACTATGCTTATATAATGCTGCAAATATAATTCTTTTTGAACTTAAATCTTGCAATCGTTTCTGGTAAAATGGCCACTTAGGCTTGATAAAACAAATCATTGTTTGTTTCTTGATTACCTTACATAAATATTTAATTTGATTACATCTAAATCAGAAATGGGATTTGTTAACCTGTGGTGGCCTTAACATGCCAGAATGGGGTAACTTCTGGTCACCAAATTCATATATTGGATTTGGTGACATCTGGTTACCTTATGTTAATAGATTTGGTGAACTTTGACCACATTATGTTAATATTGGATTTGGTTACCTCTGGTCACGTTATGCTGATTTAAGATTTGGTTACCTCTGGTCATAAAAACATAAGTCAGGTAATGTTTTTTTTTATCATTTGTAGGAAATGTAAGACAATCGAAGAGCAGGAAAAAAGAACAAGAACAGGTTTGATATACATTTCTGGTTCAGCAAGACTAAACTTTATTATATATTAGTGAATACACTTGATTCTCAAAGAAAACAGTGTAAGTTGTTTAAAATACATAAATTGGTGATATCGTGTTTTTTTTTAAATCATTTATAGAGTAGTAGGTAAGGAATGGTGAATGGGTCGAACGGAACAATCAAACTGAAATTTGGAGAACAAACTGACAAAGCTGGGCAAAAAAAAAATAGATTGAAATTCAAATTGCAATCATTATAATTCAAAATAGAAAAATTAAACTGAGGAACATAAACCCCACCAAAAACCAGGGTGGTCTCATGTTACCTAGAATGGTTAGCAAATCCAGCTCATTATGCGGTGCCCATAATATTTTTCATGCTTGATTTTAGGATCCCTTGGTATATTACTGTATCATTAGAAATCATATGTCTACTGTGAATCATATACATGTCGCTTTGTCAATCTGTAAAACATTTTTTTAAGTTGTAAGAATATTCATAACGATGCTTAATATGTCTTATTACATGTATTGTTTTAGCTTGACTGCAAGAAAAGATCACAACTGTATTTCACTTCATTTTCAGGTGAAGTTGACTATCAAGTTAAACATGTTAAATACTTTAACCGAGACTATTGTCGATAAAGAATCAACTAAAAAGGCTGTATGCCGAAAAATGAAAGTGATATCTGCCCCAAAAAAAGGGTGACATTGAAAAAACTAAGTAAGTGTTTGAGGGGAATTCAATTGTTCAGATTTTACGAACATTGGATCTATAATGGCTACAAAGGCAATCGTCTTCTTGGCATCTTTATAACCATAAGCCAATTTATTGTAGGGTGAACAAAAGTAACCATTTTCAATATATGTGTAGGATGACCAGAGGTAACCAAAGCCAATTTCTGTGTGGGTGACCAGAGGTTACCATGTTTAAAATGTATGTAGGGCGACCAGAGGTAACCATAGTCAATATCTGTTTAGGGTGACCAGAGGTAATCATATTCAATATCTTTGTAAGGTGACACGAGGTAGCCTTATTCAATATCTGTGTAAGGTGACCATAGATAACCTTATTCAATATCTGTGTAGGGTGACCAGAGGTAACCATATTCACAATTTTGGTAGGGTGGCCAGAGGACAGCATAGTCAATATATGTGTAGGGTGACCAGAGGTAACAATATTCAATATCTTTGTAGGGTGACAAGAGCTAACCACATTCAACATCTTGGTAGTGGGACCAGAGATTACCAAATTAAACATCTAAGTAGGGTAAATAAAGGTACCTAAATTCAATATTTATTCATGGTGTCTAAAGCAATTATTTTTTATCTGTGTATGGTGATCCAAGCTAACCACATTCCAAAAAAGCCAATTGCTATATATATTTGTTGACAACGGCAACATAATTAAATATATGTGTACAGCGACCAGAAGTTACTAGATAAATATATTTATTATAAAAGTAGCGCAAAAAGTGTGAATCGAGATAACCGATGCTAAACAAATTCATTTTTTGTAAATTGTAATCAAGGGTAACATAAGCCAATTTATTGAAGGTTGACCAAAGGTAACCATTTTCAATATCTTTGAAGGATGACGAGAGGTAACCATAGCCAATATATGTGTGGGTAACAAGAGGTAACCATTTTCAAAATATGTGTAGGGTGACCAGCGGTAACCATTGTCAATATATGTGTAGGGTGACCAGAGGTAACCACATTCAATATCTTTTTAGGAGACCAAAGATAAACATATGCAATATCTTTGTAAGGTGACCAGAGGTAACCTCATTCAATATCTGTGTAGGGTGACCAGAGGTAACCATATTCAAAATGTTGGTTGGGCGACCAGAGGTCACCATATTCAATATCTTTGTAGGGTGACCATAGTCAATATATGTAAAGGATGACCAGAGGTAATCACATTCGATATCTGTAATGGTTTACCAGAGGTTACCGTTTCCAATGTGTGTGAAGGTTGATCAGAGGTTACAACGTTCAATATATGAGTTGGGTGACCGAAGTTTACAAAATTAAATATAAGTAGGCTAAATATACGTAACCAAATTCAATATTGATGCACGGTGACTAGAGGTAACCAAATTTTATATTTGTGTATGAAAAGAGGTTATCATATTCAAAATATGTGAAGGGTGACCAGAGGTACTGTAACCCCATTCAATATATGTGTATGGTCACTTGAGGTATTTAAAATTCATATATGTATAAGGTGACCAAAGGTCACCAAATTTAATATTTTAGTAAAACATGTATAATTAATTATATAAAAACTCCACAGTCATCAGTACACTTTCGTTATTACGGGACTTACGAAAGAACTCACACGATGGGAGCGTTCAAGGCATCTAACATCATTCACATGATTAAGAAGATTCCTGCTGTTCCTTACTTTTTTAATGTTGTAAATGTCTTCTGGTATATCTGTTTACTCCTTGGTTTTTATTGTTTTTGTCTTAGTAGGGGGATCAGAGATTACCAAAATCAAGACCTATTTAGGGTGACACACGGTAGTAAAAGCCAGTTTATACGGTTTTTTTACCGAAAGTAACTCAATTAAAAGTACTTTAGTATGTGAAAGGTGTCTACATATTTATAACCGTGATCATTATCTTTGAAGGATGGCAAGTTTATAACTTATTCAAAAATCTGTGTAGGGTGACCAGAGGTTTCCATATTCAATATATGTCACCAGAGTTCATTATGTAGAACGTGACAGGATGAAACAAAATTCAATATCTGTTTAGGGTGGCAAGGTTGACCAATGGTTACCAAATTCAGTATCATACATGTTATGATGGTATGATACTAAACCCCTAACGGGAAGGATTGTGCCTGACATCATAATATTTCAGTCAGTTTAATTGAAGTCTGGAGCTGGCATGTCAGTTAACTGCTAGAAGTCTGTTGTTATTTATGTATTATTGTCATTTTGTTTATTTTCTTTGGTTACATCTTCTGACATTTGACTCGGACTTCTCTTGAACTGAATTTTAATGTGCGTATTGTTATGCGTTTACTTTTCTACATTGGTTAGAGGTATAGGGGGAGGGTTGAGATCTCACAAACATGTTTAACCCCGCCGCATTTTTGCGCCTGTCCCAAGTCAGGAGCCTCTGGCCTTTGTTAGTCTTGTATTATTTTAATTTTAGTTCCTTGTGTACAATTTGGAAATTTAGTAGGGCGTTCATTATCACTGAACTAGTATATATTTGTTTAGGGGCCAGCTGAAGGACGCCTCCGGGTGCGGGAATTTCTCGCTACATTGAAGACATGTTGGTGACCTTCTCCTTTTGTTTTTTTTATGTGGTCGGGTTGTTGTCTCTTTGACACATTCCCCATTTCCCATCTAAATTTTATCTTATAATTTGTCGATAAATTCAATATATGTGAAGGGTGACCAGAGGTTATCAATTCAGTATCTTATTATTTGTAGGTAAATTCAATATATGTAAAGGATGATCAGAGGTTACCAAATTCAATATATGTGTGGGGTGACCAGAGGTCATCACAATTAATAATAAAAAAGGTGACAAGATGTAACAAAATTCAATATCTGTGAAAGGTTGCTGGGGTGACCAGAGGTAACCAAATTCAATATCTCATAATTTTTAAGCGAATTCAATACATGTGTTGGGTGACCACAGTTAACCAAATTCAATATATGTGTAGGGTGACCAGAAGTCACCACATATAATTATCTAAAACGTGACAGGATGTAACAAAATTCAATATATGTTTAGGGTGGCGAGGTTGACCAATGGTTACCAAATTCAGTATCTTATAATTTGTAGGTAAATTCAATATAAGTGAAGGGTGACCAGAGGTTACCAAATTCAATATATGTGTAGGGTGACCAGAGGTGGTCACCACAATTAATTGTGTAAAAGGTGACAAGATGTAACGAAATTCAATATCTGTGTAGGGGGGCATTCAATATCTATATTTGTGTCAGGTAATTGGAAGAACCACTATAAATTTATCTGCAAAGGGAGTAAGGTTAATAAAGTAACTATGTATTTGTATCAAATGACCAGTGTAACTGTAAGCACAATTAGTTTCTGTGTAGGGTGACCAGAGGTAACCAATGGCAGTTTAAAGTAGCCTGAGTGCGAGGCATACCATCTTTTTTAGTTATATGTCATGAGAGTGCAATATAGGCCATTAGGTTATTTTTTTTTTCTTCTAAAAAATAAGCCATGTCACTCGCTTTAAGATATTAATAGAGTAAAGGGTGACTCTTCTATTCATTTTTAATTGTTTCGTTTGAGTGAATCATTATGATAATTGATTATTTGTGTATTTTCTTTACTTTCTGTAAGTCTCTCAACAGTATCCTTTGAAATATGGTAATTCCGTAACTTTGCATTAAGCTAATATCCGTATTACATAGCAGCAATTGTAAACTTTGTATCCCCTTAGTAACGTACTTTCACTTTTAACCGGAAATCATGTACTATTTTTTGTCGCGTATAGACTAAATTTTAACCGTTTCTGTTCAGGTGACCAGTGGGCACCGTTCAGCGTAACTATTATCCTTGTGCAAAACAGACCGGAAGTTGACAACCTAAAGGTCCGGAAATTTAAAACGACAATCGATTGAACAAAATCCCAATCGATTATCGACATCGCAAGGCCCAACCAACTGATTTCCGACTTATTCCGATCATCGGAACAACACTAGTGTGTGTGTTATCCGTTAAATTAACGGAGTGTGTGTGGTATCATTTGTGAAAATCGGCTATTCTCCTGTCAAACGACCATTTATCGTAATTATTTGATTGATTAAATCAAAATTAAAGATGATGAATAAAAAAATACATCCTTTTCCCATAACATTGACTTTTCAGAAATTTTGTTGTAAAAACATATGAGGTATGTGTGTTATCTGGTGAAATTTTGGAACTGTGTCGAAGTGTTAGCATTATTTGCACGCTTTCCAGCAAGGATAATTGTGTATTTCAAAACTAGATAGTATCCGATATTCGGTGCACTACCTTATTTATTAAATTTTATTGATATAAACAAGTAAATACGACTACTTACCTTTCAAGCGGTCTGCTCGACTGTTACTTCCGGTGTGTGTATATCCATCACGTGATTTTGATTGTACCCCTTGTATAACGTTATGGACAGAATAATAACTTCACAAACCATTACTTACAAATTAGTGGTGATTATATACATTGTGAAAATAGCTAGGTTACAACCATTAAACATTCCATGGCGAACTCCACCAAAAAACGTTTACCATGGTTACTTTCATAAAAACCTTCATTTTTGAATTCAAAATGCTGTGACACGAACAAAGGCAAAAACATGTGCATTACCACATTATGCGGACATATCGTGAATTAGACTTAAAAACTTGGCATATTTGCAATTTTGTGTAAGTCCGATTGAAATCAAAGGCTATCGTCACGATAAAGCAATATGATCATTATGCAAAATAGCAAAGTACCCCATATTTTGCCATTCAGTTTTTGTCTACGGAGAAGCGTTGCAAGATGAAGACTGTAAGTCCTGTGGTATATTTTGTTCGATAATGCGACCGTCCTTATAAACGATTGAATGATCAGGCTGAATAAAATGCTGGTAACGAATGTACCCCAAATTTTGAAAAAAATCAAAACCTATAATAAATGTTTATATTTTCTAAATTTATTTTGCATATTCCTACCTGTAACCCTAAGCCAATTGCTGTGGCAGCTCCGTTTGAGGGTACGATACGATCTATAGCACTCACAATACCAGCTCGAGATGAGTAATCTTTGAGGTAAAAGTGATTTGTCACTTTGCTTGCAAAACACACAGAGGAAAATTGAGTTCCTAAATTAAAAAAAAACAAAAAAAACAGATAACATACATCTCTACTAATTCATATTGTCGTAGTAGTCTTAATTAAGCGGTCTTTAGGACTGAGGGGATCTGATCCATGTCAGACAAGCTTATGTTTTTTTTTTATATACAAATTTGATAATTGAACTCTTAAAATATGCTGTATTGTATTGTATTGTTTTGCATTGTGTATTGTATTATATTTAATTGTATCATTATTCCTGTGCATTGCTGGACCCTTATTGGTGAAATTTGCAATAAAGATTATTAAAAAATATTATCACGCGGCATTGTACGGTGCGTAAATTCACAGTCATATACCATTAAGAATTAGACGGACCAAACAAAATAATGAATTGCCAGGGAAAGTAACAGATGGCTGACAGAAAATATAGAAAAAGATATAAAAAAAAAACCCAATTAGATATGGTCATAATTATAAGTTAACTGTCAACAAAACTATAAATTTTTCGAAATATTAAGGATCTTCGCTCCGACTTTGTACTTTATTTTTATTTTTATTAATATTTGTTTTAAATTTTTTTGATTCAATCATCAGTAGTGTGCTTTTGTAGACGACACACATGTCTGGTTATTTTATGATAGGGATTTCTTAGAGAAGTCTTGTGATTATAATTCTGGTATCTATGACGAGATTGCTTAGAGAAACTAGTGATTTTAATTCTATGAAAAACCAAGAAGAATACTGTTTACCCTGACGTCCAATTGCTGTGAAAGAACCAACTATGTCCTTCATAAAATCTTTCATCATGTTAAAATTTTGTGGATTGTTATGGAATATACTGTATGAATCATCGAACATGAATACGATGTCTTCTTGTCTTGCGCAAGTAGGGGTAACTGGCCTTCTGCTTGTCTCTGTAAATAAACAAAATAGTACAGAGGATGTTTTAATTCAAAATTCTAAAAGGAAAGATATGTTTCCCCTGTTTCCTGTTGTAAGATGTTACTTGTAATACAAACATATTTATAGAGGATGGATACCACTTCTTCTTTTCCGTCACATAAATAATAGATCTTCTTTTGTGGAATTTTTTTTTACCATCATTGTGAAATAATATGATAAATAACTTTAATAACCAAAGACCTTACAGATAGTATTATAGATGAATGCATTTTCTCTCTAATCAAAATTTGTGAACGTATCAAACATTGTAAGAAAAACAAAATATCAATAATAAAAGACCTACTGTAATTATCATTGATGGCATATTTTATGTTAGCTCTTCTCTACTTAGGGCTCAAACTTTACTACATACAGTAATTTTACTATCTGTGTTTTAACGGATTGATTTTTCATTTATTTTCAGACGGTATTGTTTGAATGTCCCCTTTGTTATGCTTTGCTTCTTTAAATTCATATAACACGTATAAAAGAATCCCTGGAACAATGGTCTTTATGCCTTATGTATCTGTTTTAGACAATTTATCCTGATGTTATATGTGTATTCATGCTGTCTCATCATGCTTTAACTAAAAAATAACTCATAATTTCTTTAAAGCTAATATATGTATAAGGCGTGATTCTGTCCCATACTTTGACATGTGATCTTATTAATTAATTGACAAATTAACACGAGTCACAAGTTGTCGTCATGGGCTTCACAATCATGTCTTTGCTGTACACTCGGTCTTATAATAATTGACAGGATGAGATAAGTCTGCATTACAACGAGATTGATGTTACACCTTACCTTGACACGTGACCTGCACTATTCCTGAGCTAATGGCAGGCAAAGCATTAAACGAGTCAACATGGAACACAAGATCAGGTCTTGATGTTAACCTTACCTTGACACGTGACCTGGACTATACTTCAGCTAATAGCGGGCAAAGCATTAAACGACCCGACATGGAAGACAAGTTCAGGTCTTGATGCTACACCTTATCTTGACGCGTGAGCTGGACTATTCCTGAGCTAATGGCGGGCAAAACGTTAAACGAGTCAGCGTGGAACACACGATCAAGTCTTGAAGCTACACCTTACCTTGACATGTGACCTGTACTATTCCTGAGCTAATGGCTGGCAAAGCGTTAAACGAGTCAACATGGAACACAAGATCAGGTCTTGAAGCTATGCGATTAAGTTGGTTGACATCAGTTTTTGACCCAACACCTACAGCCACGATTATGACTCCATAATTTTTTAGAAGTTGCGCTTGTGAGACTGGTGGTGGCGGTACATTGTTTTCGCCGTCTGTCAGTACGACGACTATCTCTCTTACTCCTGCTCTCCCTCCACCGTTCACTGTATTAAAACTGTTCTTGTATACATACTGAAAATACACAAAGAAGTCAATTTCACATGCAGTCATTTTTCATCTTTATTCATTAAATTAGTTACTTTTTGTATATGTATGAGGTCAAAACGCTTTATAAGACGTACTTATATAAATATATATGACTCGACTACCTAGAGTAGTCACTTGTTCAGACGTACTTATATAAATATATATGACTAGACTAGACCACCTAGAGTAGTCACTTGTTCAGACGTACTTATATAAATATATATGACTAGACTACCTAGAGTAGTCACTTGTTCAGACGTACTTATATAAATATATATGACTAGACTAGACCACCTAGAGTAGTCACTTGTTCAGACGTACTTATATAAATATACATGACTAGACCACCTAGAGTAGTCACTTGTTCAGACGTACTTATATAAATATATATGACTAGACTAGACGAACTGATATACTAAATGTTTTGGCAGCCTTGTTTCACCATCACAGCTGGTTATCCGATGGATAAAATTGGTTGTAGAGTCGTCACTGGTTCAGACGTACTCATATTATAATTATTACTGTGACTACATCTCGAATTCATTTGTATGATTCTTTACAATAGATAATTTATAATTTATCTTTTTGTAGAGCCTAGGTGTTCGAGTGTTCTAGCGCGTCGGGTAAAGTGAAATGCGAGTTAGTGCCACGATATCTCAGAAGCCTGAGTTCGGATCACGTTGAGGGAAGAAAAAAATTTATGCAAAAGCAAATTTACAGATCATTGTTGGGCTAATGTTTTAGACAAATTAAATAAATATATATATATACAAGTACATATGAACAAGTAGATATATTCAAGTCTAAATTGATGACAATATTCAAACCTTTGATTGCGTTGGATAAAAACCACACTTTTTATACGTTTGCATGTAACAAATTCGTTGAAGAGGGGTCTAAATACAGCACAAACAACATTTTCCAAAAGACCAAAAGAGTGAAAAGATATATTTAAACTAAGCGTATTGATGTTCTTAAAACCTGCTGACTGGTATTGACGATTGACAAATAAATCGATCACAAGGTGTAACAAAATGGATCTCTATATTAAGTTAATACCAAGTAGAAAACACTAGACTAAATTAGACTTGCAGCAAAGATGGTAAACCACAACATGATGTGCTAATTTTTTTACACCATATCCTGTTTTCGACAACTAATGTCTCTTCAGTGATGTTGAAAATTGAAAAGTAGTAAGAAGGCCATTTGATTTTACCTAAATTTAGGATAGACTTGAATTTTAAAGAGTCAAAGTAGGATGAACGGATTATATAAACCGGACGGAAAATATGATACCAGCTCAAACGAAATAAATATAAACAAGTTTAAATTGAAAACAACATTCAAACCTATGATTGCGTTGGATAAAAAGCGAAATTTGTATACGTATGCATGTAACAAATTTCGTCATAGAGCACAAACAACATTTTCCAAAAGACCAAAAGGGTGAAAATATGTTCCGGACCAAATGAGTATTTGGACCATATGCGTATGGTCGGGTTAATCAACACGTTTACTTTAAATACTTTTAAACTCTTCATAAAGTATGACCCTTCTAGTTGTTACGTCGTTAAAAATGCCATTCTATCATATTTTAATAATAAAAAAAGATAAGTAGTGTCAGACATTTGATTTTACTTACTTCTTTGTAGCGCAATAAGAAGATGTCAAAAACAAATGCACATATTGTAAAAGGAAGATTACGTCTACCGGGTCTAGTGATTTACCACGTTTATTGTGTAAAGAAGATGACCTCACCGAAAAGGACCATAATTATTTAATTTGATCTGTAAATATGGTGTACTGCAGTCATATTTCGATATTTGAGATCTAGAGATTCTTAAAAACACCGTAGACCCATGGGAATGGCCGGGGACCTCGATATCTACTCAATGATTCCTTTGTTGCATTTAACCCCCGTCATGTATTACATTGAAGTCGACACAGGTTTATATTTAGTGGCCAAATAGAAGGGAGTTTTTGCAGATAACTGATGATCAATGTCATGTCTGCTATCCTGTTGTCAGTAAATTGAGTCATATTGGCTTTTCTGATTTTACAGCATTAAAAAATAAGGCCCATTATACAACCATTTTTTTCACAAACTGCTTTAGATTGATGTTTTTTATCATCTTAATAACGTGTTATATTGTTCTTTTATTTGTTATTAATATTAAACTGTTTGGTCTGTTTTCTGTGATATCAATTTTACGTGGCTCGGTACTTCTACATCCCGTCAATGTGTTGTTTGTATTGTCTTTCATTTTTTCTAGTGTGTTTTTTACAAGTACTTTTTCTGTTTCTTTGGTCCTCTGTTCTATTATAATGCCATTATGTTATTGTTCCATTGTAATTTTGAAAATACTTCTTAATTTTGACAATTATTTTATATCTCAGTAACAAGACTTTGAATATTTCAATCTTTTATGGGTTGATTTAAACTACATATCAAAGTAAGCAGTGAATGTGGTTGTTAAATTTGATAGATGCTTTTTGTTTAGTGCTTCTTTGTTAAATATTTGTGATGTTTTAAGTTCTAATTGAAATTTTGACACAGTGATGACCCTTGAACCCCTATTTTGACAATTTTATCTGTTATGTCTGTTTTGTTCTCACATTATTGTAAATATAATGGAATATGATGCGGCTGTCATACAAGTGAGAGCTATAAAACCAGGTTCAATCCACTATTTTCTACATTCCAGTCAGGAATATGTTAGTTGCTGTCCGTTCGTTTGATGTGTATCATCATTTAATTTGCCATTTGATTAGATACTTTCCGTTTTGAATTTTCCTCGGAGTTTTTATTTCTTATTTTTGTGATTTTACATTTTTTAATGATTTAGTATGTATGAAACTGCATTGCTGCAAAACTGTAAAGTTTTTTAATATCTTTCAAGAACTATCATGGTAGTAACCACATATATTAAGGTGGTATTGGTGTCTTTCACCATCTTATATTGTAATCAAGAATGTGTCCATAGTACACGGATGCCCCACTCACACTATCATTTTCTGTGTTTAGTGGACCGTGAAATCGGGGTCAAACTCTAATTTGGCATTAAAATTAGAAAGATCATCTCATAGCGCACATGTGTACTGAGTTTCAAGTTGATTGGACTTCAATTTCATCAAAAACTACCTTGACCAAAAACTTTAACTTGAAGCGGGACGAACGGACGGAAGGACAGACGGACAGACAGACGACCAAACGGACGCACAGACCAGAAAACATAATGCCCCTCTACTATCGGAGGTGGGGCATAAACAAAACTGATTTTCACTCAGGTTAGCAAGTTTTGATGCAGGAGTGCAGATAACTAATTAGTGTGAATTTTCATTTAAAAGAACAAACTTTATATAATAGGATAATGACTTTGAAGTTTTTCAAGTGTAGATTATTTTTGCTTGATCTTTTTTTATATTGTTTTAAAATATAATTGTAAAGGAAGGTATCTCTGAAATAGAGAATTTTGTGAAGGAATCTACACGGGATTTTCCTATTTTTTGTTTTATCCGTGAAAAACGTACGGTGACCCTTTCTTTTCTCTTGATTTTTTCAAAGCATTTTCAAAAAGCCATCTCCTCGTATTTTTTTTTTATAGTTCTATCATTAAGTTTTGATTTTAATCACATGATGATGTTTTCCCTATATAATCCATACAAAATGTGTCATTTTGTCACAACCTGTAGCTTGAGAATTATGCGCGTTTTTTTATTATATTTTTGAACATGCATTTATTAATATATACTGTGTTTTGGCAAAGTATGAACGCATTCTATCATTTTCAATTTAGACTCCCATTACAAAGCCTATATGACAATGACACTTATGTTTCCCGCCAGGTAAAATTTTAAATGTTTGAATATTAAAACCAAAGTCATTGACATATTGTTCTGGCATAGTATTGCTTATTGGGCAGATATATTTTTATGAATTTCCTAAAAGTCTCCTTCCTGTAAGCCATATGTTTATTACCTGTAATCCAAGTCCTATCCCGGTGTATTTACCATGTGCTGACTGCAAAGAGTTTATTGCAGATATTACACCAGCTTTATTTCCATGATCTTTCAAGGAAAAACTGTTAGTGACTTGTCCGCAAAACCCTACCGCTGAGAACTGTGCACCTAAAATGATGGTTCGGAGATCTCAGAAAATGCAAATAAATTTGACCTTTTTATTTGTTTCATTTCAATTATATTTCTAAACGTAGATAATTTACTTTCTTCACTGCAGTATTTTGCGGTATTATTTCGTTAAAACTTAGATTTAAATGACAATGTTTAAATGATTACCAGATAAAAAAACTAAATTCAGATAGTTTTTTTAATGACCCCCCTACCCCCTTCTTAACTTAACTTGGGAAAAATTGATTGACCCATATGGATATATGTAAAATCGATGTAGGATAAACAAAACTTGCAGCAAGTTTAACCCCCACCCCCAAACTATTGGAATTAAGTTTTTTTATCCTTCATTGATCTTTTGATGTTGTCCCTAAGTTCGTCTGACATACGATAAGGAGTTTATTTCTTGTAAATTAACTTGCAAATCTGCTCAAATTAAATTCTTTTTATATATTTTATCCAATCATATATATGAAAATATTGTAGCTAGAACTATGATGCTCTAGTGGAATCCAATGTTTGAGAAGGATACACGATATCAGCTAAACAAACATGATGATCCAATGTTTGAGAAGGACATCACGATTTCAGCTAAACATACCTGATGATCCAATGATTGAGAAGGAGATCACGATACCAGCTAAACATACCTGATGATCCAATGTTTGAGAAGGAGATCACGATACCAGCTAAACATACCTGATGATCCAATGTTTGAGAAGGACATCATGATACCAGCTAAACATACCTGATGATCCAATGATTGAGAAGGACATCACGATACCAGCTAAACATACCTGATGATCCAATGTTTGAGAAGGACATCACGATACCAGCTAAACATACCTGATGATCCAATGTTTGAGAAGGACATCACGATTTCAGCTAAACATACCTGATGATCCAATGTTTGAGAAGGACATCACGATACCAGCTAAACAAACATGATGATCCAATGTTTGAGAAGGACATCACGATTTCAGCTAAACATACCTGATGATCCAATGATTGAGAAGGAGATCACGATACCAGCTAAACATACCTGATGATCCAATGTTTGAGAAGGAGATCACGATACCAGCTAAACATACCTGATGATCCAATGTTTGAAAAGGACATCACGATACCAGCTAAACATACCTGATGATCCAATGTTTGAGAAGGACATCACGATACCAGCTAAACATACCTGATGATCCAATGATTGAGAAGGACATCACGATACCAGCTAAACATACCTGATGATCCAATGTTTAAGAAGGACATCACGATACCAGCTAAACAAACATGATGATCCAATGTTTGAGAAGGACATCACGATTTCAGCTAAACATACCTGATGATCCAATGTTTGAGAAGGACATCACGATACCAGCTAAACATACCTGATGATCCAATGTTTGAAAAGGACATCACGATACCAGCTAAACATACCTGATGATCCAATGATTGAGAAGGACATCACGATACCAGCTAAACATACCTGTTGCTCCAATGTTTGAGAAGGACATCACGATACCAGCTAAACATACCTGATGATCCAATGTTTGAGAAGGACATCACGATACCAGCTAAACAAACATGATGATCCAATGTTTGAGAAGGACATCACGATTTCAGCTAAACATACCTGATGATCCAATGATTGAGAAGGAGATCACGATACCAGCTAAACATACCTGATGATCCAATGTTTGAGAAGGAGATCACGATACCAGCTAAACATACCTGATGATCCAATGTTTGAGAAGGACATCATGATACCAGCTAAACATACCTGATGATCCAATGATTGAGAAGGACATCACGATACCAGCTAAGCATACCTGTTGCTCCAATGTTTGAGAAGGACATCACGATACCAGCTAAACATACCTGATGATCCAATGTTTGAGAAGGACATCACGATTTCAGCTAAACATACCTGATGATCCAATGTTTGAGAAGGACATCACGATATCAGCTAAACATACCTGATGATCCAATGTTTGAGAAGGAGATCACGATACCAGCTAAACATACCTGATGATCCAATGTTTGAGAAGGACATCACGATACCAGCTAAACATACCTGATGATCCAATGTTTGAAAAGGACATCACGATACCAGCTAAACATACCTGATGATCCAATGTTTGAGAAGGACATCACGATACCAGCTAAACATACCTGATGATCCAATGATTGAGAAGGACATCACGATACCAGCTAAACATACCTGTTGCTCCAATGTTTGAGAAGGACATCACGATACCAGCTAAACATACCTGATGATCCAATGTTTGAGAAGGACATCACGATACCAGCTAAACATACCTGATGATCCAATGTTTGAGAAGGACATCACGATACCAGCTAAACATACCTGATGATCCAATGTTTTAGAAGGACATCACGATACCAGCTAAACATACCTGTTGCTCCAATGTTTGAGAAGGACATCACGATACCAGCTAAACATACCTGATGATCCAATGTTTGAGAAGGACATCACGATACCAGCTAAACATACCCGATGATCTAATGATTGAGAAGGACATCACGATACCAGCTAAGCATACCTGTTGCTCCAATGTTTGAGAAGGAAATCACGATACCAGCTAAACATACCTAATGATACAATGTTTGAGAAGGACATCACGATTTCAGCTAAACATACCCGATGATCTAATGATTGAGAAGGACATCACGATACCAGCTAAGCATACCTGTTGCTCCAATGTTTGAGAAGGAAATCACGATACCAGCTAAACATACCTAATGATCCAATATTTGAGAAGGACATCACGATATCTTTCATGAATTCCTTTATTCGTTCAAAGTTTGAAGGATGGTTTATCACTATACTGGCTGAATTATCATAGAGAAACACGAAGTCTACTTTCTTGCTACAACGACGTGAACCTAGAATGAAAAGCAAACAATACACATCGGAATAGATATCGCTTAACAAAAACATTCCAGAAAATGTAAATTGATAATTGTCATTTCTCCCTAGTGTTTCATTTAGTGATTTTTGTGTCTTTATATTTTTATTTCTTTAGTAAAAAATACAAGGTAAAATCTAAACAGAAAGACTAGAAGAGAAGACCAACTTGCTTGAATCTCTCCGTGGCTTTCAATTGAGTTTGGATTGGTTTGGTCTTTCTTTTTTGTGTGGTTACCAGGTTTTTTATTAACTGTTGTCTGTACTTCCGGTGTTTTGCTTTTGTCTTTTGGGCGATGTCCTTTGTTTGCCGACCTAATGGTGTTATTATTGTACATGGGATTTTAGCGTGATACGGAGACGAACACATTATTTTCAAAAGTATTTGAAATGAGTTCAGATTGCACATATTCGTAGCTTTAAAATGAAGTGGTATTTAAAATTTGCAGACATCTATACTGAAATCAATCATAAAATGTATATATAAATCAGTATTCAAATGGTAATAGTTGTACTTTATTTCGTATCTTTAGGAGGAAACATGAACTTTAGTGTTCCAAAAATCATAACGGTTTTGTAAGCGAGTTTTATAAAAATTACAAAACCAAGTAAACTAGACAGTCGTGAGTAGAAATCCTGAACTAACCTGTTAACCCTGATGACACATGCCCACTAGTACGTGTAGGCAGTATTGGTGCATATTTACCTCCGTATCCAGACGCGGCTGCGGCATGGCCTTTATTCTTTGCATACAACCTTGTTGAGGCTTGTGCATTACTGTGTGCCCATTTCTGTTGTGAATTGTAGGATGGTTGCTGAGGAGCTCGTTGAGGATAAAAATAGCCTATGACGAAATCATAAGGTGAACAATTTAGAATCAATTTATTACCATTATATATTTTATCAATGTAGATCCAAACAATTAAAAAATAGCTTAATATACCACTATATACATGTATATATTTGTATATTTTTCGTAGTCAAATCATCAAGCATTAATCATCAGAACAATTGAGAGGTAACCTGCCTTCAAAAATAACTTTGTTAAGCGCTCATCAATACCTATCACCTTAATATGATCCATACAAAACATCATAAAAGAGAGACAAAAAATATTAAAAGGGGCATTCAAACAGGGACGAAAGATATCAAAGGGACCATCAAACTCACAAGTCGAAAACAAACTTACAACGACATGGCTAAAACAGTAGTACACAAAACAAACGAACCCCAGTAAACTGAGGGTGATCTATCTGGTCATGTGGTCTGGAAGTGTAAGCCGATCCTGCTCCAAATGTGTTGCAAATGAAAGTATAGATCCGGTAAAGTCCAATTCTATTGGTCTCAAAAGGGGAAAGGATTGTAGTTAATGCTTTTGGGACATATTCATTATCATCTGTGAAACGGATATAGCACAACAGTCAACAAACTCTTAATAGCGTCCGTAAAAGTTACAAAGGGTTAATTTCAACTTTACCATTTGGAAGTCTTGGTTAGCAACAACCCTCTATCTCAGAAATCATGTTATGAAATTCAAGCCCTTGAATTTTGTAACTCCGTATGCAGGCGGATACAATGTTTAAAACGTGGTTTAAATAATCATAATTACGAGGACGAATTTCGTTTTTTTGTAAATATGTTGTTGATATGAATAAGTCTTATATAAATGTGAGTCAAATTGGTGTACATGAAGTTGACAGCTAGTGCCCATTTAAGTTTAGTTATCCGCGGTAAATCCTTCAGTTGTGTATCATGATTAAACTTGATTGCAGCATATTAGTGACGTTATTAGAGTACAATAGCATATTGGTGACGTTGAATACTATAGCACATTGGTGACATTACAAGAGTACTGTAGCATATTAGTGACGCTATTTGAGTACTGTAGCATATTGGTGATGTCACTTGAGTTCTGTAGCATATTAGTGACGCTATTTGTGTACTATAGCATATTGGTGATGTTACTTGAGTACTGTAGCATATTGGTGACGTTACTTGAGTACTGTAGCATATTGGTGACGTTACTTGAGTATCATATTTGGAGATGATACATACTTATTGTTCAGTGTGAGCCAAGGCTCCGTGTTGAAGGCCGTATTTTAACCTATAATGGTTTACTTTTTAAATTGTTATTTGGATGGAGAGTTGTCTCATTGGCACTCACACCACATCTTCCTATATCTATTATATAATCGGCTGGTCAAAATCGTTGTATGCTGTCAAAATGAATATGCGGGTGTTGTATAGGTTACAATACACCATTAGATTTTATGGGCGCAGCCATTTTATGAGCATAACATGGTATTCAGAATTAAGAGTATGGCGAATCCTGATTGGTCGATATGTGCGCCCGTTATTTTTTATTATTAGAGACTTCGTGCACTCTGCTTTATACAAAAGGCAAAATAAAAATTATTCCGTAGCCCTAAAGGCACTGAGATGACTTTTCAACGCTACGACAAGACACGTATTTTTAAGGGTAAAATTGATAGGCATGGGAGATAAGTACAAAATACGCTAAGAAAAGCAACGCGAACCTATATTTTTTGGACCAAAAAATACTGTCCTAATAACTTTTCTTTGATTCTAGCAAGGTTTCGTTAAGAAAATCAACTTTCTAAAGTCTGTATCTCGAAAAAGGCTACCATTGTCGCCTATGGGGAAATTAATTGTTTTTTTAACCTATATATACTGCTGATTTGAATGTATGTGTTCAGTTTCTAGTCTGATTGGATCTTGATTCTAATGAAGTTGTTGTTCATAAAATATGATTGATAAGCTTATTGATACTAGAGAAAAGCTGCTATAAATCCTATCACATTTGGGCATATAAGCTTCATCCGAAATTGAATTTAAAAGTTTTTTTCTCGTTTAACCATGACCCTTCATTTTTTATGGACCTTTTAACTTTTGTTACTTTCAAATACTTAAAGACTTAAACTACAAGCATACTTGTATATCACGTTACATTGTATTAATAGATTATCGTTGATTTTCCCGCTTGAGCTGGAACGGTAAAAGTGAGAAAAGCAATCGAGTTGATTTCATTGACAACAGGCATGTGCTCCCTTAGTTTCTAGTGATAATTTTTCATATCACTCGAATCCGCTGGGAAAGGAAAGTCAGCAAGATGAACGGAAATTTTCGTAAAATAACGATATCTATCTAGACTGTTTTTACATGGTTTCAAATGAAATGGGTTCAACACAGAACATTGCATTTAGATAAGTTACGAAAATAATGTTTAAAGTAAAGTTTGTGAACTAAAATAATTATCGACAGACCATGTATGCATTTAGTTTGACTATGACCATCTGCAATAGTTTACTTCGTCAGTATATACATTTAGTTTGACTATGACCATCTGCAATAGTTTACTTCGTCAGTATATACATTTAGTTTGACTATGACCATCTGCAATAGTTTACTTCGTCAGTATATACATTTAGTTTGACTATGACCATCTGCAATAGTTTACTTCGTCAGTATATACATTTAGTTTGACTATGACCATCTGCAATAGTTTACTTCGTCAGTATATACATTTAGTTTGACTATGACCATCTGCAATAGTTTACTTCGTCAGTATATACATTTAGTTTGACTATGACCATCTGCAATAGTTTACTTCGTCAGTATATACATTTAGTTTGACTATGACCATCTGCAATAGTTTACTTCGTCAGTATATACATTTAGTTTGACTATGACCATCTGCAATAGTTTACTTCGTCAGTATATACATTTAGTTTGACTATGACCATCTGCAATAGTTTACTTCGTCAGTATATGCATTTAGTTTGACTATGACCATCTGCAATAGTTTACTTCGTCAGTATATGCATTCAGTTTGACTATGACCATCTGCAATAGTTTACTTCGTCAGTATATACATTTAGTTTGACTATGACCATCTGCAATAGTTTACTTCGTCAGTATATGCATTTAGTTTGACTATGACCATCTGCAATAGTTTACTTCGTCAGTATATACATTTAGTTTGACTATGACCATCTGCAATAGTTTACTTCGTCAGTAAAAAAAAATGTAAGAAAACGTCTACATTTCACAGACTTTCATTTATTGAGAACATAATTAAATTTCCATTATAAAAATAAATAAGCCTAAGTAGGAAATAATGTAAAACATTATATGGTTGATTTCTTATATGTTTCATACAAGTGAATTATAAACTTGTGAATTAATACGGTAAATCCTCTCACAAATGTTTAACGTACAAATGTATGCATGGACATTACATACAATGCACTGATTTTAACAAACACTTTTCATTTGTCAAACTTTTTAAACAAATTTATAAACATATATCATGTCAACACTTGTTTCATGGCATTATATAAAACCAAACTTTTATTTAGATTATGTGTTCATAACTTGTACAAAAGTGAAGGCAGACATCAGTTATAAACAAAGACGTATACATTTTCGAAAAGAAAAAAGACAACCACATGACAATATAACACAAAGAAAAGGACCATTAAGAATAACAAAAATTTAACAAGTTGCATAAAACGTGTCATGCTGTTCAAAGCAAAGTAGATTATCGAACTCTGAAAATATTTTGATTTGTGGGGGAAAAAAGAAGTCATATGATTGAAAATGTAAAACGAAGAGACCAATAAGAAAAAAAATACAAGATGAATAGAAAAAATAATTATCACTGTCCTAAAAGGAAGATTCCAAGATAACCCATTGCATATAACTTAGCAGCTAAACACTATACATGGAAACTAAACATCCTACATGGACACTAAAGTATGCCTACCTGCACTTGCCAAACTAAATTGCAGCAGCAAACTTATAAGTAATAGATCCATGATGAGGTGCACAGAAATTATACAGAACATTTTCTTTTATACCAGAAGTCAAAAAGAGGCACTAATGGGATTGCGATACAACAAAATAATAATACCAACATGGTTATCATATTTAAGTCCAAACAGATAAAATATTCCATTGAATGCACATAAACATACGGCTATTACATATTAACGCTCGTTTGAGAGGTATTCAACCAATGTCTAATATACGTGCAGTTTTCCCGCCCAACAGTTTCTGTATGCAGACATATCCCTTTAGAGCCTTTATTTCCATATCATGCCTTATTTACTCTTTTAGTAACCAATTATTTCAAAACAATACACAGCATTATAGAACGCCCAGCTGACACATAAATGTAAATAATCAAATAAAAAGCTGCAACCAATATTTGCATCTATCATGTAGTATTTTACATCAAAGGTTAAGGTTTACTCACATTGTGTAAATAATCTGTATTTACAACGAACATATAAGCAGAATCAAATCAGTCGTGTTGAACATTTATGTTTGGGGATAATCTAAATGTAACTGCTAGAGGTAATGAAAGAATTTAACCTTCACAATCCTAAAGCTATATCATTTTGTTGCTTATACTTATGTTTTGCATATAACATCTACGCACTTGCACGTGTATTGATTAAGCGGATATTATCTTTGAACTGTTGGGTACTTAATTGCATGTTGTAATTTAATATGTAACTTCCTCTTCATCAAATTACTTAAAAAAATACCCCCTGAAAGTAAGTTGATTGTTTCTTGATCCTATATGTGTATGCTGTACTATATCTTATAGTATACCATTTAATTCTTTGCATCATCATTCATGTTCTCTATGGTGGATCTTCTCATTCTAATATCATGTTCGTTATGATGGAATTGTTCATTCTAATTAAGCGACAACAAGGAGCAATACTGGTCTTCGACATTTGTTTTTGTTATTATTTCGCGATATATAGGACTGATGCTGTTAGCATGTGATTATCCTTTCGTTTCTCTTATTCTTGATTCTGCTTTTTTCATACCCTTTAGATAAAACGTTTCAGGGAGGTATTACTAGAATGAGAAACATAACTCTTTAAGTGCCAGTCTTTGTAAGAATCAGGCAATTGAGGTAAAAATCAAAACATGATAAGAAAAAAAAACACCAAGCTAATCATGCTATTTAATACTAACTATCATCCTGAGTTAAAAATTATTAGTCTTTCATTTGTGTGTGTCTGGTAATATCAAATAACTTGGTTAGAAAATTGGTTAGAATGATAGCAAATTACAGAGTTATCTCCCCTTATTCGTTAATTTCTGGTGCATTTCAAACAAATTGTATCTTCTATTACCAGAACAGAAAATGGAAATGAAAGTTAATTTTGTGCATAACTACATATTATGAACTGAAATCAATGTCAAATTGGGTGGGGTTTATTGGTCATGTTTTCGCCACTGCCTGATTCTTAGGCAGACTGGCACTTAAAAGGCATAGAATGCAGTTTTGATATCATGGTGTTTTTTTATGAAAATGTTCAAATTAGCTATAAAAAGTAAAAAAACAAAAGTAGCGAAGAATATTCAAAACAGAAAGTCCGTAGTCAGATAGCAATTCAAAACAGAAAGTCCGTAGTCAGATAGCAATTCAAAACAGAAAGTCCGTAGTCAGATAGCAATTCAATAGAAAGTCCGTAGTCAGATAGCAATTCAATAGAAAGTCCGTAGTCAGATAGCAATTCAAAACAGAAAGTCCGTAGTCAGATAGCAATTCAACAGAAAGTCCGTAGTCAGATAGCAATTCAATAGAAAGTCCGTAGTCAGATAGCAATTCAAAACAGAAAGTCCGAAGTCAGATAGCAATTCAAAACAGAAAGTCCGTAGTCAGATAGCAATTCAAAACAGAAAGTCCGTAGTCAGATAGCAATTCAAAACAGAAAGTCCGTAGTCAGATAGCAATTCAATAGAAAGTCCGTAGTCAGATAGTAATTCAACAGAAAGTCCGTAGTCAGATAGCAATTCAATAGAAAGTCCGTAGTCAGATAGCAATTCAACAGAAAGTCCGTAGTCAGATAGCAATTCAACAGAAAGTCCGTAGTCAGATAGCAATTCAATAGAAAGTCCGTAGTCAGATAGCAATTCAACAGAAAGTCCGTAGTCAGATAGCAATTCAATAGAAAGTCCGTAGTCAGATAGCAATTCAACAGAAAGTCCGTAGTCAGATAGCAATTCAATAGAAAGTCCGTAGTCAGATAGCAATTCAACAGAAAGTCCGTAGTCAGATAGCAATTCAATAGAAAGTCCGTAGTCAGATAGCAATTCAAAACAGAAAGTCCGTAGTCAGATAGCAATTCAAAACAGAAAGTCCGTAGTCAGATAGCAATTCAAAACAGAAAGTCCGTAGTCAGATAGCAATTCAATAGCTGAAACACATCAAACGAATGGTTAACTACTGTCATATTCCAATCTTCCATCTAGTCAATTGAAATATGTTATAAAAATAAACATTCATGTGATTATTTCTAAATATTTCCTCTAATATCGGTTATATAACTTGCACATATAGCTTTTGGAAACCTAACCTTTTGTATATGGAATGTCTTCTTTTTTTAAATATAAATGTTTAAAACGCTGTTTTGGAAACGATTCATTTTTTTCCTAATTTCAGAAAGAAAGAAAAAACGTCATTTTGCTATTTATAAATCGAATTTTAAAAAAAAATGAGGATTTTCTTATCTTTTCCCATTATGTCACAGTTCAAATGACGTCACGAAAACGGTATTTCGCGTTAGCAACGTCATAAGCTCTCCTGCAACTATATCATAGGACCCTAAAGATAATTGGCGCGTTAGTGTTAACCATTTTTATCAAATTTTCGAAGATTTTTTAGCTACATGCTATTTTACCTTAGCGTCAAATGAGGACTGAAACTGTCAATAACAAAGATATTATTGATTATATCTTCCTTTACAAAGATCTAACCATTTTAATATCATGTAAGGTGATCACTACAGAAATAAGCCTCTTGAAAGTTTAGATATACCTGAAATTTACGTAAAGGATTTTTTTATACATTTTAATGATGCAATTGATACTAAAAACAATCGGAATATTATTTTTTATAACTTTCGAATGTTGATAATGAATTTACGCGAGATTTCAAGATTTCGGAGCACCTGAGATCATCCCTAGTTTTTTGGTGGGGTTCGTGATGCTTATTCTTTAGTTTTCTATGTTGTGTCATGTGTTCTATTATTTGTATGCTTGCTTTCTTTCAATTTAAGCCAGGTGTTGTCAGTTTATTTTCGATTTATGAGTTTGACTGTCCCTCTGGTATTTTTCGTCCCTCTTTTCGAAATGAATTTTAATATTCATGATGACACGAGCTTCCACAATAAAGTGCACAGGTAAATATACGAACAATTTGATTGTAATCCTTCTTTTTATGATCATAGCGAAAAATGTAATTATAAGTATTGAATGCATCTTTTAGAATGTATTTCGGTAAACGATTTTACAGCCCAATGAATTTACAAAAAGAAGCATTCAATTCTTAAATAGAAACAAAATGATCATTCACATTTTGGATTTGTAATATTACCATCAATTAGACTTTATAAACTATGGTACCGATATAAGGTTTGATCAGCTTTGTAATTTTCTAATCATAAAATAATTTGCATGGTGCAGTACAAAAAACAATTCAATGGGTTATTAAGACAGCGAGAAATTCCCGCACCAAGAGGCAGGCGTCAGCTGCCCTTGAACAAACATGTAAATGTACTAGTTCATCAAAAATGAACATTATACTCCAAAATATATAAATGAACTAAAATTAAAAGTCATACAAGACTAACTAAGCCCATAGTTCCTGACTTGGAACAATATATGCGTCGTGGTTAAACATGATATCTCAAATCTCCCCTTACACAACGTATAAAAACAAACCCATAGCAATACGTACAGTATTACTCATTTTAAAGAAATGATACTAAAAATTTTATCATCTTAATAACGTGATTTAGTGTTCGTTTCATTTGCTTCTCTACTTCTTCGTCAATGTATCCCTTTCTTCATTGTATAAACAAAATAATTAACGTGTGGTTCGTTTGATCTCGGTTCTTCATTGGTTAAAATCAGATTATGACGTCACATTTTCTTAATTTTCTCTGAATTTCCTATTGTGACGGCATGGAGAAAGGCGATCATGTCTGAAATACGGCTCAAAGAAAGAACAAATCATTTTGAAGATAATTCGAAAAGAAGGAATAACTTTGCCTGCGTATTGTTTGAAAATCGTTAGGGGATTCCACCACCAAATCTCGTATAATACGATATGTATCCACTCTCGACAATTATAAATTTAAATATTTGAAACGCTTGAAGTGCCTTGTGCCTTGTGTTTTAAATTTTTAAATTTAACTGTCTCGAGTGGATAAATATTGTCTCACACTTGATGCAGTGGTAGAATTTATATTTATACATCTCACCTTTGTGTCATTGTGCTATAGTGATTTTGTTGTCTATGTGCTATGTCTTTAGTTATGTTTTCTTTTTATTGTGATAGTTGTTTGTCACCTGCACTAAAGTGATTAAGGTTATAACTCAATGTTGATTGATGTACCTTAATTTTTGGCATTTTTACCAATTGCGTCTGTTTGCTCTGCTCAAATATTGTGATCCATGTAATAGAGTTGTGTGCGTCTGTCATACAAGTAAGAGGTTCAAGTAGCTAGAAAACCAAATTCATGAATAGGTCAAGTGGTATCAATTTGTTTGATGTGTTTGAGCTTTTGATCTCGCTATTTGTTAAGGAACTTTGCGTTTAAACTTTTCTTGGAGTTCAATTTTTTTGTTATTTTACTTTCTTTTGGATTATTTGACTAGCGTTTCCAATGCAATGAAAACATAAGCTTTGTACGCTACTGCGTAAAACCACATCTATAAATATACACAAGGAAACAGTATTGCAACATCTTTATTTGTTTTCGCCTTGGAAAATAAGCCTCCTTTTTCTGATAGAATATGACAAAATATTAGTAAAATAATATATATATATATTGTTAATGATAACAAAGGCATCAAAACAATAAAAAAGTGCACAAAAAAATATTTTGGAAACCACAATTTTAATCACAAAATGAAGTATTTGTACAAAAAAATGCGTTTAAGAACTTTTACTGTAATAGAATATTAGAATTTCAGACATTTCAAATCAAGATTATTGTTCACATCATGGATGACTTCATATGCTTAAGGTTCCACTGAAGTCAAAATATAGACACTTCATAAACATCTAAACTTTGCCTGTATTTTTCAACCTATAAGGAATAAAGTCATTAACTATGAGGACATATGTTCATTTAAACATGCTTTACATATACACATTCACTTTTTAATTGTAAATAAACTTGAAATTTTTATGTTGTGGCCAAACCGGTTCTTGGGGTGAACAATAAATTTTCAAAAAAATCTGCAGGCCTGCAAGACGACTTTATTTGCTTAAAATTGGTATGGACGAATACTATTACATGTAATGCAGGGCAAGCGCATGTTGATTTTTTATAAAATGTATTGATTTTCGAGTTTCAGTTAATTTCATGTATCTAAGTGAACGAATATCAAAGGTACAATACAGAAATTGGACAAATATGCCATTAAAGCATATGTATGTGACAAATCGGCATGCGCTGCCCTGCATTACATGTAACAGTATTCGCCCATACCAATTTTAAGCAAATTAAGTCGTCTTGCAGGCCTGCAGATTTTTTTGAAAATTTCGTGTTCACCCCTACAACCGGTTTGGCCACAACATAACAATTTCAAGTTTATTTACAATTTACACAATGTGTATATGTAAAGTATGTTTAAATGAACATATGTTCTCATAGTTTATGACTTTATTCATTATAGGTTGAAAAATACAGGCAAAGTTTAGATGATTATGAAGTGTCCTATATTTTGACTTTAGTGGAACCTTAACTATCAATACTAAAAAAGCCGTAATTCACACGGATAACCGCCTGTAAACGTCTTCTCATGCTTGTCACCAATCCACGATTATTTTGCTGAGGTACCGCAACATCTCCTGTTGAAGGAAATTGTTTAATTAGTTAAGTGCCTGAACTGGGGTGTCTTTTAACACACTTAAAATCAAATCATGTTCCATATTTGCTCGATCTTGGTCAATTTTTTATTTTCAAAATAAGGCACTTCATTTGACCCGAGAATGTCTCTTTTATATTTTTGTCCATTCAGGTTTTCTCCAGCTATATAAGATCTTACTAACAATCATGTGAAGTACATCCCCTTACAATAATCGATCCACCTCTAAATGCCACAGGTGGCTTCAATGATGTTCATCATGTGTATTCTTTGGTTGATGACAAACTAGTACACATACTCGGCCATTAAGCCCGGGCAACATAAACCGACTTCCATCGCGCCAATAGATCTTTCACCAAGAAACTACTCTCTTTTAAGGACTGTACTGGTAACAAAGGGTGTTATTCCGACCGTCCTTCCTAAGGCTAGGTTTTCCACCACTTTAGAACACTGGTTTGAATGACTCTTTGATATTTTTGTTCCTCTTTTACAAAGGTGTTATTCTGATCAACCTTACCAGGCTAGGTCTTCCCTAGCTCCTGTTGTAGGGGTCTTTCTGAACATCATTTGTTGCTTAATTCTCATTCACTTTATGGAAATTGGGTAACGTGAAACAGGCTTTTATTGCATCTCAATTCGGTGTAGCAATACATTTTTCCAAGTGTGTATATATGATAAACATATTGTAAAATAAAAAAAGCCACCAATACTGTGCAGCTAGATAACAATGTAAACTCCCTTTGAACGATGGTATAACATTGAATTTTTGTCTCATTTGAATTGACCGCATGCATCTTGTTTTAAATGAATAGTATATAAGAAAGTAGGTAAAATGTCGAACATTCAAGCAGTATGAATTAAGGAGTTATTAGTTTAAATCGAAAATAGTTTGCTACTCATGTTGTTACCGAATTAAACACAAATTAATTTGTAAAAACACTTTAGTTACATGATTATTGGAAAATTAAAGGTACGTCGGCATTTATACTACATTTTAATTGGATTATCATTTATTTGTAATAAATTTAACACGATATTGCATCCGTGAGAATTCACAATCATTTAAATACTGTTGTATATAAACCTTACAAATTATTTCAAGGAAGTTAATATGTTACATCTTAATATTTAGTACTTATTAAATCAGGGATTTTTTCTGCTATGTGAAATTGACTGAAATGATTCGATTATAGTATCCATAATGTGTAATCAGTTACAATACGAAGCATATGGCGTTCTCCATGTTCACTTAACATCATACATATAGTCATCATAAACGTTTGTTCACCTATACTCCTCTTCAAAAAACCTTTCAGAACTAAAAAGTTGCAGTTTGGCTCCTCTATTGAAAGGTTGATGACTTGGAGTTATTTTTTCTCGAAAGGAGTTTTGTGAAATGGATTACTGGGGATGATGACGATGAATGGGTGTGTCATATACAATTACAAAAGAAATACATAATGAGTATCCAGGACAAGAACGTGTTACTGTTATATGGAAATGAACATTGCTTTGTAATAGACACCAACGCCGGATTTTAACATACTTGTTCAAAACGCAACAGTTCTTAAGATTACATGTTACCTTATCTGGTTACACTATAATGGGCGATCAGCTTTTACTCTTCTCCTTAACGCCGTTGCTCAAGTCATAGCTGCTTCAAAACCTATAGTTAGTGTCAATCTTAATATAATGATTTTGAATTTTTATTTTGTAATAATTGAATGATGTTATATAATGTAATTATTACTTTATAATATGCTTACAAAGATCACACACTTCATGGCATATGTAAGCAGTAATACAATGCTTCAAAAGATTACATTCGAAATAAGACGAATAAAATAGTGTTTTATCTTAATCACTATTTCTCAAAGTAATATTACTACGTTTATTATTTCCTTATAAATGTGCAGTTAGATTCAATTCTCCGTTAACGTTCAATGTGTTTTTTCATTCTTAGTTTACATATGTTTCAGCTTGAGAATTCTTGATGAAAAAAATCTTAAATAGTGCTTTGGACGCGCTTCGAATAATGCCATGTTCACATGAATTCGAATCGAATGCAAATCGAATTTGCTAATCGCGTAGGGTTAGCGCTATAGAACCAGGTTTAATCCACCTTTTTCTACATTCGAAAATGCCTGTACCAAGTCAGGAATATGACAGTTCTTGTCCATTCGTTTTTGATGCGTTTTGTTATTTGATTTTGCCATGTGATTATGGACTTTCCGTATTGATTTTCCAGTTCAGTATTTTTGTGATTTTACTTTTCACACACACTGCTTTTTTCTTTAATTCGAATTGATTCGAATTTCTCATTCGAATTATCCAATTCGCATTAGAAATACGTTTTTGTTAATACGAATTAAAATTTAACGTCGTAATGACAGTAAGCGGATTTGACACGCATTGCAATTCTAATAAGAATTGACGATATGACGTAAAACGTTTGGAATGCGAATAAAACTAATTAGAATTAGTTAATGAAAATCGAATTTGAATTACATGTGAATTCAGCATAATTGTTTTGCTTGATGTCCTAAAAGAATGTGCGTTCACATTTTTTTCTTCTTATTTTTTTTAATCTATTTTCCCTGTGTACATGTTTAACATCTATTTGAAATAAGGACATGTGTGTGAGAGCACAATACTCCCCTGTCCCGGATTAGTGGTGCAATAACACAACATCAAATCTGTTGAAAAAGTTCTTACTCATGAGAATGATTCAAAGCAGAAAACAAACATCAAACAAAAACGTTCCGGACTTGCCAGATATATCCATTATTCATCCCGACACCAATTATAGAATTGAGAGTACTCGGATATATATGGATATAAATTATCTAATCAATAAGGATTTTTCTTCGAATATAGATTTACCATATCGACTGAAATTCATCTACCCGCTAATGTCAGGTTCAGATAATTCCAGTCACATGGACATGTTAGTATTGAAACTATTCTTGACGTTTTAGTATTGTTCATCAATTACGCATCAATAACATTGCTGCATGAAATGGGGTCAATGACTGGAAACCTTAAGAATATCCCAAACATAGTAATCTTATTACTTAAAAACGTGAAAATAACCCTCCATTTCAATGTGCAAACTCCGTGTGGACGGCTAGCTCTTCTCTCCTCTGTCATATCAAATTAAAGCTTACAGGACTTATATGGCTAGCATCCCAAACATTTTGTAACAAGCAAAGGAAATCCCTGTTGGAACCACATGAACTTCAGGCAAAACGGATACGATGATTATTTCTATTCATCTATTTTATGTAACCACGTTACCTTTTCACGAATGTGAACTACCGAATTATACTTTTACCGGTTTTGTAATAACATGAGCAACACGAAGGATGACACATGTGGATCCCCAGTTCTCAGTAGGGTGCGTGTTGTTGTTGTCCCCCTTTTAGCGACATTTTGTTCACGTATCGATGTCAATATAATGGAATTCGATGCGACTGTCGTACAAGTGTGAGGTTTAGCGCTATAAAACAAGGATAAGTGCACCATTTTCTACATTTGAAAATGCCTGTACCAAGTCATTTATTTTTCACCGGTCACTCGTTAACTATGACTTTAAGAAAACCTAATAAAAAATAAACGTGAAAAAGAAAATCTTTTGAAGATAGGAAAGATCATGATTATTGTAGATTTTTATTTCTTTGTAGCTATATATATAGATTGTGAAAGTAATAAATATAATTCCAAAGAAATAAGTTCTTTCTCTAATTACATATCCAATACAGAGTCAGGTACATTTGTATGTACAATGTTCTTCTGTAATAAGATCCAGGGTACATTTGTATGTACAATGTTCTTCTGTAATAAGATCCAGGGTACATTTGTATGTACAATGTTCTTCTGTAATAAGATCCAGGGTACATTTGTATGTACAATGTTCTTCTGTAATAAGATCTAGGGCTGCATATACTATTCTAGCCGCGGTGATTCTGTGAACCATTCATGTCTTGATGGCCAAAGTAAAGCTTCCATTCGACATCAGTAGTAAACTCTACAAAAACAAAAAGTATTAAACACACGCTCAATGGATGATACAAAAACAAAAAGAAATAAACACAAAGTTCATTGCAGACATCAGAGGTCGTTCACATACTTTTTATTGTATTGATTCTATAACGCCATGATGCTGTTATTTACTTTAGGGATTCTTGTACATATGGAAATTATGTATTAATATTTGTAAGTCACTTAATATTTTAAATGCCTCAGTGATTTCAGTTTATTCATCATATTTAATCAAAACCTAGGCTGTGTGGTGTTACTGAGCTGTGTATTTTGCATAATATGATATTTTATTAGTACTAGTCTATATTTGTTATTTGCATTAAAACAAGACTTCTTTCGTCAAAAGACGCGTATTTAGGATATATATAAATTTTAATTTTGATAATACTAAAATGTGATAATAAGTCTTAAGATTAAAATTAACAAATTTTGAATTACCAAAAATCCCTCATTAAAAGCTCGATCATGAGGATGGGTTTATGACAGATTTGTTCATGTAGAAAAAACTTAAGCCACAAACTCACTTCACACGTTAAAATGTGGTGATTATTATTTGAAACGAAGAAGGTTAATTTTCTTCAGAGTTCGGTATTTTTGTGATTTTACTTTTTATTGCAAGATGGGAGAGCTATTACTTTTAGTTTTCATGCTATAAACTCGATATCCAGCCTTGAAAATTTTAACCTCAAAGTAAAATCTTCATATATATTCTATCATGAAAATGTACATACAAGTTAGTGTAATAAAATATATGTTTAATTTGAATGATTATTTTTGTATAAGTAGTAAACAGAAAGTCAGTAGTATTTTAATCTTGGTATCTGTGAATTAATATAACAACAAAGAGAGACAACTCTAGAACAAGAAGAGAGAATTATTAGCCAAATCTACAGATAAACGAGGGAAAAAAGGAAAAGAGAAAAAAAGTGCAACAACATAGAAAATAGAAAATAATACGGTGCTATAAAACAAAGAATAGATTTCAAGAATCAATGACCTCTTGATATCACTAAAAAAATACAAAAAAGTTGTAAATCGTTTATTAACTTCCCAGCTCAATCAGATATTTAGATAGTTTTCCTGACGAAATTGCCATAAAAATGTCATAATCAAAATTCAGTTCAAAAGTTTTATATCAAAATATATATGATATTCAATGAATATTCACTTATCAAAATTTCATATATTGATACATAGTGCCGAGGATAACAATGAAACAATAAATAATTTGGAAACTGTACATACATGTACATGTACTACACAATAAATAAATCAACTGTTAGTACATAATCTTTTTAAAATATACTTTCCGCTATCATCTGTTTACGCATTAGTACAGGTACAGGTCGTATTTATTGGTTTTTATGTAGTCTTGTTTCTTTAATTGGTATATCCTACAGCAGTTTAGATTCAAATCGTTTCGACACATCACGAACAAAAATACCATTGAAAGATCGTTTTTTTATATCAACATTAGATATACTTTTTTGTATATATCAGAAAAAGAATATGTGCTATGATTGCCAATGAGACAGCAAGACAGCGCTTCACAAGTGACCAACATTACACGGACATTATCAACTATAGGTCACCGCACGGCAAACAACATTTCCGTAAAATGAGGATGTGCTATTCCGTTTGAAATAAGTTTTATTTTATTTATTTAGGTACAACCAAACTTCAAAACCAGATCTTTTTATCTATGGAAGAATTTGCGTACGCTTCGACCTATAAAAATACTGTATTTGTCCTATTAGAATCGAAATAATTCCTTCATGTTATGCTCTATGCTCATTTTAACATGGATAGGCATTATATTTGACCACATTTTACACCTCGCTAACGCTCAGTGTAAAATATCGACAAATATAATGCCTACCCATGTTAAAATGAGCATAGAGCATGTCATGAAGGAATTATTTCTTAATCACCATTCAAAAAGGAAAAATTAACAACACGGAACAAAAAATCGATTAATTTGTCATAAATTTTAGTGCCATTGGGTAAGATCATACGAGTTTCTAGTATCCACAATTAAAGAAAAACAAAAGCAATCACAGTGTGATATTGTGCTTCATCGAACCTTTGTCAGACAATCAGTCAAAAGATATCGAGCAAAGTACAATAGCAATACGTACTGACCAGTTATGTAATGAGCTTTCAATTGTATGTTCGTGTACTGTGTAATGTTGAATTAGATTCGTCACTATAAACGATAATAAATAGATGACTAGATTTAAGATTAGTGTAGATGTTTGTAAGCGGAAAGGACAAACTTCCTGTTTGAGGATTATCGTACAGAATGGACTTAGTATAAGGACTTTGTGACAAATAAAAAAAAAAACAACTTGATGGACTTCATATTTAGTATATGGACATTTACTTTCATTAAATGTAAGTATACTAAATATAATTACAATGTATTTACAATCATTTTACAATCATTTAAACACACATACACAAATATACGAAATTTATCATTTGAAAACCTCTATGTTTTTTTTCAATTAGATTTATTTGGATGATGTAAACGGGAATCCACAGTTTGCATCCTGGGCAACTGAGGAAATTGTAAACAGGAAATATTTGGAATAAACAAGTATCAATTTAAAAAAAAAAAAAAAAAGATTTATTTGGATGTGAGGAATACCAAAATGTATTTTAATGACAACAATACACCTTAAATTTATACGAAGATATGATAACCTTTTTTTTTAACGGAGACAGACACAAAAACAAAACAAAACAATATTATAAAATTCCCACGCTTGAAAAACGCCTAAAGAATGGGAACAAACATAATAAAACAAAAAACAAAAATGCAAATGAGACATCTATAAATACCAGTTTATCGCAGAACCATGACTGAAACGTTAATATCTACATGTAACATGGCTATAGAGAATTTTGTTTTTTAATAATAAACTTGCTCGGAATTGATAGTGATGAAAATATTCAGACACAGCGAATTATCAATAAACATGAAACATTTCTTCAAAAATTAAAGATAAAAGTGTTGCATACTTTTGAAGAGAGGAAAACTCCATATGTTTATAATTAATCTATGTATAGGTACAACATCTACACTATGGAAACAGCAAACTCCATATGTTTATAATTAATCTATTTACTTATAGGCACAACAGCTACGCTATATTACTCTGACACCGATTACAAAAGTTACTATCAAGCAGAGCAGTTTTGCAATAACGTTGGGGGAGTGCTCTTGAGGTACGGAGAAAAATTCAGTAAAGTTATTCGTACCTGTGGAAAAACCCAAAAGGATGTTTGGACCGGTAAACCATGGTATCTAAAATGGGAAAGTAGGTGTACTTATAAGGTCTCAGAGTAAAGTTAACATTGTTATTTGGATGGAGAGTTGTCTCATTGGCACTCACACCACATCTTCCTATATCTATGGAAACAAACCGACTATAGAGGCAGGAAACAGTGGGTCTGCCACACAACATAAATACACGAACCCCGAGGCGGGTTTCAGCTGTTTTATCCACCATTTAAAAGTTTGAAAAAAAACAAGAACAAGACATTGAAAATTTAGTTTCCGATTATCCATTTACCAAAAGTAAAACATGCCTCGTTTTCGATCCGCGATCTTCTTTTCTTCTAATAAAAGTTAAAATTCAGTTCAAAAACATAAATTTCGTCTCTCAGACTGCGTTCTTGCATACTATCCGTGAACACTGATACATTAACATAGAAATAAGAACTTAACCACAATTAGAACATGTATAACAGAGGGTCTGAAATCACAGGCACTTGTTTCTATCCATTGGAAGGTCTTTATGCATAATTTCGTTAGCCATCTTCTCCTATTACATATGTATGGTTGACCTTCCCATGGATAGTTACAAGTGCCTGTGTCTGAAAAGGGGGGGGGGTCGCTCTTCATTTCTATATTCCGGTATGTTTTTCTGCCATTTTTTTCTATTCTTTATAAATTTTGCCCATAATTCTCTATTCTTTATCTTTAATTTA